>NC_135539.1:68975764-69577514 GCF_045843805.1 Urocitellus parryii
TGCTAAGAGCTCTCTGACTTTTAGGAGTCAGTATTCATCAAATTCCCTTACCTGCTTCTTCATAATAAAACATCTCAAACTTAGCATATTCTTTTCATATCTGCTGCTGATGTATTTCATTATCCATAGCTTGAGTTACACTAATAGCCTTTTAACCAGGTTTCCCTGTCTCTTTTATCTAGGTCCAAAATACTGCCTTAGTCTCATGCTTCCCTCTCTGTAAAAACCTCAGCTGATAAGTGAAGGTGGTTAACAAAACTATATGAAATATCTTTGGTAGTTAAAGAAATTCTGGTTAAAACATGAGTTTGCTAATTTGGCAGATTAGTCAAGGTAATAGAAATAAGAAGCCAACATTCTTGTATATTTCATTTAGGTAGAATTTGAAGTGGTATTTTGGCAGTATTTTTCAAGATCCTTGGAGGCATTCATACATTTGATATCTCAAAGCTGTCCTAAATAAATAATTCTGTATACCAAATAAGCTTTATTTGTATCAAAAATTGTAATGGGGAAAAACTGATCGTCTAAAAAGCCCAACAGTAATTAAAAATGTGGTCAGATAAACACAGTGTTGTTAAGATATAAAGCCAGTTTATTTTTACACAAATGTTTTCATATTATAAGTAAAATTCTTTTTTTAAAGCAAGATAAAAAAATCTTATATAATGAATTTATAGGTGTGTTAAAATACTTAGTAGAGAATAGAAATGAATTACATATGATATGTTAACAGTGACTATCTTTGGATAATGGAACGGTGAGGAATATTTTTGACTTTTAGTTTTTCCTGTTCTTCGAATTTTCAGTATAGTCTACTTTTTTTTTTTTTTTTTAAAGAGAGAGTGAGAGAGAGAGAGAGAATTTTTAATATTTATTTTTTAGTTCTCGGCGGACACAACATCTTTGTATGTGGTGCTGAGGATCGAACCCGGGCCGCACGCATGCCAGGCGAGCGAGCTACCGCTTGAGCCACATCCCCAGCCCTAGTCTACTTCTTTAATGATGGAAGAGACAACTTTTATGTATAATCAAATCACCCTCAATCGTGTTTTTTAATTAGTGGTCTCAACTTTTTCAATGAAACCTTTTTATTAGTTAAAGTAAATTGGCCACATATCCGCAAAATAATGATATTTATTTTAAAATTATACCACACATTTGCAGTTGTACCAAATACTTTATGTACATCGTAGAATATGTAAAAGTAAATAGAGGGTTGGGATTGTGGCTTAGTGGTAGAGTGCTTGCCTAGAATGTGTGAAGCACTGGGTTCGATTCTCAGCACCACATACATATAAAAAAATGAAGGTACATTGACAACTAAAAGAATATTTATAAAAAAAAATAAATAGAAAGATAAAAAGTTAAAAGTACATAAATAGAAGTTCCAACCCCCTTCATACACATACATATTCCTTGTAGATCAAGAATATTGTGCATTCTACTTTTCAGATCACTGGTCTACAGAATAAAAAAAGAAAATTAATTTTAAAGCTAGGTAAATTTACTTAGAGACTCAGTACTCATTATATATATACTTTAAATGTCTTTATTTTTTATTTTATATGGTGCTGAGGATTGAACCCAGTGGCTGACACATGCTAGGCAAGTGCTCTACCTCTGAGCCATAACCCCTGCCCCTCATTACATATTTTTTAACAGTAAGTTTTCAGAAAAGTTTATTGAATGATTGAATACATTTAACGTAAAACAGCGATCAAATTATGGAGGAAAGGAAGTATCTCTTTGGTTGAGTATCTATCTGGCACTTTGAGAGGCCACTGGGTTCTTCCTGTAGGGAAATAATAAATGGTAGACATAGGAAAGTCTTATTGTTTATGAGTTAACACATCGAAAGTTTTTATTAATGCCTATAGATTTATTCAGTTCTTTACATTTCATCTATTTTTAACAAATGAGTTGCAAACAGCACTTTGCTATGCATGATTGATTAGTTAAGTAAAATCTTACAAGAGCTATTTTTGAGGTAACAGTATAGAAAAACTTACATTGTTAATTCACATTTAGTGTTTTTTGGAGATGGGGTGAGGAGGGGTATCAGGAATTGAATTCAAGGGCACTCAACCGCTGAGCCACATTCCCAGCCTTATTTTAAAATTCTATGATTTTAGAGACAGGGTCTCACTGAGTTGTTTAGTGCCTCTCTTTTGCTGAGACTGGCTTTGAACTTGTGATCCTCCTGTCTCAGCCTCCCGAGCTGCTGGGACTAAAGGCGTGTGCCACCATGCCCGGCTCTCATTTAGTTTTGCAGAAGCATTTTGATATATTTGATTATAAGACTTCAAAAAATGAGAGTGACCAATACTGAATGAGGAATTAAACTAAGTTAGTCTTGTTTTATAAGTTACAGCCATTTGAAAGGCTTTCAATCTTCTCATTTGAAAATGAAAGAGTGGAGCTGGAGGTGTAGTTCAGAGATATAGCCTTTGCCTAGCATGTGTGTATCGCTGGGTTCGATCCCTAATAAATGCAAAGAAAAAAGAGAGAGAGAGAGAAAATGAGATAATTAGTTTATAATACTTCATTTAAAACTTCTATAATTTTGTAGAAGCTCAAATGTTAACATCATAGAATTAGAGAGTAGAATAGTGGTTACCAGAGCCTGGGAAGGGTTGTTGGGTATGGGGTATAGATGGAGAGAGGATGTTTAATTAGGTACAAGGGAGCAATTGGTGAGGAAGAATAACTTTCAATATTCTGTAGCACAGTAGGTTACCTAGTCAATATATACTAAATCAATTAATTAGATTTCAAAACAGCTAATAGGGAATGGGAGTGTAGCTTAGTGTACTTCATATATAATGGGTTCAGTCCCCACCCTCCAAAAAAGAATCCTAGTAGACATTACACATTATATACATGTATTGAAGTATAACATGATATCTATAAATATGTAGAATTACCATTATGTCAATTAAAAATTTTAAATGTATTTTTAAAATTCTATGATTTTTGCCATTTTTTTAGGTAGCTTGTCCTTTTATAATATTTTGTAATATTTAAGAAGAGTTAATGTAAATACGTTTGATAATGCAGTATGATACAAATTTCGAAAACTATAATGCTCAATAAAATTGATATTTCATTGCAGTTGTTAAAAGAGGCTGCACATCCAGAATCTTCCAAGGAGATTTGAAAAAAAAAAAAAAAATCAGTTCTTACCCTAAAGATAGAGCTTCAGAATAGAGTTTTTAAAATGCTTTCTTATGCTTCCCCCGTGTTCTCTTGATTATAAAAGAGATGCACACTCCATGTAATTTTGAAAATATGTAAAGTAGAAAACAAGATGGGGGGAAAACACTTTACCATTGATCAGCAAACCCTGTTAACATTTTGGTGTTTTCTTTGCCTTTTTTTTTTCTCTATAGTTTTTCATGGATGAATTATACTGTATGTACAATTTTCTGTTCTTATTTCTCACTTAGAAGCACTTTGCTTTGTCATTTAAAACACTCCTTAAACATAATTTTAGCCTGGTACAGTGGCACATTCCTGTAATCCTAGCTACTTGGGAGGCTGAGGTAGGAAGAGACAAATTTGAGGCCAGTTTGGCAACTTAATGAGACCCTGTCCTAAAAAATGAAAGGGCTGGGAATGTAGCTTAGTGGTGGAACACCCCCAGGGTTCAGTCCCCAGTACTGCAAAAGAAAAAAAAAAATCGTTTTAAAGGTATAACTTTCTTTTGCTCTCTATAATAATTGCTTCATATCAGATGGACTGTAGTCACTATCATTATTATCATGTCCTAATATTTATTCTTATTTTGCCAACTGGACAGGAAAGTTCAGGTAATTTATGTGACTTGCCCAAGATCATAATATTCCCCCAGATGACCACAAGAGTGCTTATATTGTGACTAAAGATCTTTTGCTCTTTCACTTTGCTACAATACATATATAGAGGTTAAGTATTTTTATCTATTTGTTTATTCCACAAACATTTAATGCCCTTGTATTAGATATATGAATATACAAACACAGATAAAATTAATAACACTTATTGATATCTTTCTTGTTCCAAGTACTGTTTCCTGTGCTTTACATGTATTATTAACTTTTGCTTAAAACTAACAACAACCCTTATTAGCACCATTTTACAAAATAGGAAAGTAAGGCACAGATTTTAGGTACCAGCTCATAAATGATATAGCTGGAATATAAACCAAATAAAACTGGTCTAGTGTTCATATTCAATCTACCCTCAAGAGTTCACTAAGGTAAATTAATACAAGTTTTTCATGTGTCGTGCTTGTTAAACATTTATTTATGAAAGGGTCTTTATGAAGCCTGTACTCTCATAAATTATAAGGCTGAAAACGATTGTTTATTCAGTATTACTGTGTTTAATGTTAAAATTGAGAATCTTGTCAGTTGTATTTTCTACTTGTCTCTAGTCTCAAGCTATTTTGTTTGTATAAATGATGTGACTAAAATACAGTTTTGGATTAAAGTTGAATTTTTGTGATTTTATTTGATTTTGCTTAATTTATAGTTTCATTGATGTTTTAAATTCAGTTAGGATAAGCTTCTAGTTTGCTCTGAGTTTTTAGTAAACATGATTTTGTATTGAAAGTAGGTCCTTAAAAGTGAAGATGTCAAATTCTATCAAAGCATTAGCTATCTAGGTATTAAAAATTTAGTTTTTACTTAAATGACTATCATTAAGTACACTGCTGCTGGTGAGATTAGATGTTCTTTCAGATGGGGTAGTGCAGTAGAATTCTCAGTTGACTGACAATTGGAATATTTGGATCTCAGTGTCCGTTTTTGGTCATTTGACAGCTTTGTAGTTTTTTATTTTTAACTACTCAGAATGATAATTGTTATTCCTTTCTCAGAATGTTCTTACATGGGGAAAATTGAATGTTCTGGAAAGATTATTAAACTAATTAAAGATTAATATGCTGCCACATTATTGTTATTGTCATTCCAATAATGTATTCCAATAATGAGTGTAGGTTTGATTTTTCTGATAAAAATATAAGTCTGAGGTTAAATCTAATTGCATTTATCTTAATGTGTCCATTCCTATTCTGCTGATGTAATGGGGGTTTATTACATTATATATTTCTTGAAACGTGCCATAAATAGAGAACTGAAATTTACAAAGGATTTGAACTTGGACATACAACGATGACTGGTAATTAAAAAACAACTGAGATTACATCACGTTTTACTGTAGTGAATTAATAATTTAAAATACAGTATATTTCCAGTAAGCCCTAATAGTGTATTTCCTTAAGTGAACCTTTGGCATTTATATTTTTAAAGCAGCATTTTCATAAAGTGTGTTCCTTATGACATTAATTTAATTGAGTATTAACTAATAGTGGTTAACATTTAAAAAGGAGAGTTTGTTTTGTCAAATATATTTGAGTAACATTGATTGAAATTAAGTTAAACAGGTTTCTTTAAGGGCCTTTTTAAGCCTGAAAAAAATGCATTTTCCCCATATTATTTGACCATGAAATGTTTTGCAGCACACTTCCTGGGATTTCTCTGCATTACACAGAGCAAAGTTTTCCAAAATAAAGTTATAATAATTTGAATATAGCAAGAAATTATGCTTTATTTATTTTAAATATTGGAAATAAATTCAAACATTAAAATAACAACTATCAGAGATTGAAAGTGTAGATTAAGTACTTTTTTCTCTTAATTTGTAGGTACGAAAAAAGGACCAGATTAATATTGAAACAAAGAACAAAACTGTTCGATTTATTGGAGAATTAACAAAATTTAAGATGTTCACAAAAAATGATACACTGCATTGTTTAAAGGTAAGTGCTGAATTGTTTGTTTTTAATAGAAAAATTTAAAGTTTTAGATGTAAGTAGTGAATAAATTGAAATAATTAAATATTTGATTAATACAAAAGAAAACAAGAAAAGGACTGGAAAAATACTTCTCAATAGTAGAGTGTTTGCCTAGCATGCTCAAGGCCCTGGGTTCGATCCCCAGTACTACCAAAAAAATAAATAAATAAAAATAACAAAAGAAGTAGAAGAAAAAATAATTAAAAAGGAATGTTAAACAGAGGAGCAAAACAGAAAACAAATAGTAACATAGTAGATATAAATGTAGCTCTGTTAGTAACTGCATGAAACAAAGAGGGATACAATAACATCTATAAAAAGCCATAAGAACATAAGACTTCATTAAAACTACTATGTGCTATGTATGAGACAGATACTGTTAAGTGTAAACACAAGAAAGGTTCCAATAAAAAAATGGGGAAATATATTACACTAATAATAACTATTTTTTTTCAAAGTAGATTTTTAAATTGAAAAACATTGTTAGAAACAAAGGGTAGTTCACAAAGATAAGGAAGTCATTTTAATGGGAAAATGTTAATTGAATCAGTCAATTTGCATCCAGTAACATAGCTTCAAAATATGTAAAGCAAAAATTGGCAAGTAATAGAGAAATAAACAAACCCACAATTAAAATGAGAGGTTTGAAAACACCTCTCAGCTTATAGAACAGGCAGAAAAAAACCCCTAAGTTTGTACTACACAGAATTTGGTAATATATTTACCAACCTTCATCTAATTGACACCATACTCAACAACAGAATTTATAATCTCAGATATACATGGATCATTTACCAAAATCAACCATAAAGTCTGAAAAGATTTGAGAGGATTGAAATTTTTGAGATTAAGGGTTTTGTCCACAATGAAATTAAATCAAAGTCAACTAACAGTAACTAACTGTATGTATTAAAGCTGATGAAGAAAAATGAAATAGTTCTTCTGTACCTGAAATTGGTCACTTTTACTAACATTGATTTTCTCTATAACATATCTTCTGACAACTTGATTTCCTTGGGTTTTCAATAGGTATATCAAACAAAATGTATCTTATAAATTCAAATACATTTAAAATACCCTGAGTTAAGGAAAATTAAACAAGTGTCTTTACTGCATGGTATCTTAGAATGTTTAAAATACCAGTTGTCGAGCATGGTGGCACATGCGTGTAATCCCAGCAGCTCTGGAGGCTGAGGCAGGAAGATCTTAAGTTCAAACCCAGCCTCAGCAATTTAGTGAGACCCTAAGCAACTCATGGAGACCCTGTCTCTAAATAAAATACAAAAAAGGATTTGGGATGTGACTCAGCAGTTGAGTGCCTCTGAGTTCAGCCCTGTTACCAAAAGTGAAACAAGACAAAAAAACTCCAAAAGTCATTATAAATATTCAAGGAATTAAGTTTCCTAAACTTTCATGGAGCATCTCAAGACATTGGTACATAGCAAAGTAAATTCAGAGAAACTCAAGACAGCATTATAAGAGATTGTAGGAATTTTCTTAACACTGTAATTGAAAGGAGTCATGCTATATAAACGTTTTAAATGTATTAGTATATTTCTTTGTATTCTTAAAATATGTAGGAAAGATATATATATATATATTTCTTGAAACAAAAATTCCATCTCTAAAAATTAATTTTAAGGAAATAATCAATAATATGAGCACAGATTTACATGCAGTTTGTTTATCATACAATTTTTGAAATAACAAAAAATGGAGATAATTTGGATGTCAAACAAATTTTTTTAATATTTATTTTTTAGTTGTAGTTGGACACAATATCTTTATTTTTATGTGGTGCTGAGGATCGAACCCAGGGCCTTGCACGTGCTAGGCGAGCACTCTACTGCTGAGCCACAATCCCAGCCCATCAAATAAATTTTTAACCTATTCATATTATGTCATTCTGTATGCCTTATAAATTGTGCCATTGCAGGATAAAAAAGGACATGAAAAAATACTTACATTGAGCCAATAAAAAACCAAGTTATTAAATGAGACAACATGTCTAAAGTGTTTTTTGTTTTAAAAATTATGCACAGAAAAAGATTGAGAGGATAAAAATTAAAAGGATATGGGAATGAGGTTATAAATTTTATATAATACAAGTATTCTGGGGTAAGAATTTTTCAAAATAAATATTATATAGATCAAAAAAGTCATTGAGAAAACGTTATCTTTGTATGTGGCATGTACTTAAATGCATTAATAATAAATGTAGACTATAGATAGGACTTTGACATAGTTCCCATATATGTATGAAAGGAAATACATTAAATATATTGAAGTTTCTCAGTAAAATTTTATGAGAGAACACAAAGATGCCCAGCAATGAAACGTACTAAAGAACATTTGATTTTGTTTTTTACTTTGACATTTTATAAGATGATACACATATTAGATGTGTATACTATTTTCTTTCTCTGCTAGGACTCAAATGTTGTCTTTGTAGTTTTTCATCATTTTTATAATTCCAGATGCTTCTATCAGACTTTTCTCATCACCATATTGAAATGGCATGTACCCTGCTGGAAACATGTGGACGGTTTCTTTTCAGATCTCCAGAGTCGCACCTGAGGACCAGTGTACTTTTGGTAAGGGCTTGGGAATCCTGGTAAGAACCTGAGGTTCTTGATTTGCTTCAGTGACTAAAAATATTGCTCATTACTGTTCATCTTCCCCTGCCATGAGAATACAAACATTTCTACTGAAACTAGAACATTTCAAACAATAAACTGCCATCCTGGAGAGCTGTAGGAATCTTTCTCATTTGGTTACTAGTGAATTCACAGTATTATAAAGGGAATTAAGTTGAATCCATAAAACTAAACAAATTATACAAACAAATACATACTCTCATACTTTTAGGTTAGATTCATCTTTGTTTTTGCTACAAGCTGTTATTAATGTGTCATTTAAAAGATAAAAGTATAAGCTAAAAAATGTAAAATTAAATTTTAATATTTAAAAATCAAAATATAAACTTGAAAATTTAGGGAGAGAAGTTATTTCTGAAGCTAATTAGATGTTGAAATGGCCATTTCAGGGCTGGGATATGGCTCAAGCAGTAATCCTCTTGCCTGGCATGCGTGGGGTGCTGGGTTCGATCCTCAGCACCACATAAAATAAAATAAAGGTGTCCACCGAAAACTGAAAAATAAATATTAAAAAAATTCTTTCTCTCCTTCTCTCTTCTCTTCTCTTCTCTTCTCTTCTCTTCTCTTCTCTTCTCTCTCTCTAAAAAAAAGTGGCCATTTCAAGTTTATTGAGCATTCATGTTATTATGTTTATTGATAATGTCTAAGCATTTGCTTTCAGCCTTTGAAGAGACAAGAGATATGGTAAGAGGGATAGTGGTAGTAAAGAGAGTTCTGGTAGGAATCCCTGCATAGACTGTTATTCTATTGGTATATTGCATTGCAGTAGTCTTGATTTTATCATTTTGTACATGTCAGATTTTTTAGACTCTATTTATGATCATGAATACTCTATGCTGATGGTATTTAAAATGAAACATGAATTTATTTCTGTAAAATGTTTTCATAAATATTAATGTGATTGCCATCAAATGGAATTGATTTCCAAACTTTCAAGGCTTACATCACATCAATCATAAATTCAAATTTTATTGTAATTCCTTATGAAAAAAAAAACCCTCTCTTTCCTCTTTGGTAATTATACCGGTCAGGTTAACTTACTTTTTTTTTTTTTTTTTTTTAATGTTTTTAATGTCATTACATTTTTTTAGTGTTTTTTTTTTTTTTAAGGTGGACACAATATCTTTATTTTTATGTGGTGCTGAGGATCGATCGAACCCAGTGCTTCATGCATGCTGGTGAGCACTACCACTGAGCCACAACCCCAGCCCTTATACTTTTATTTTACTTATTTATTTTTATGTGGTGCTGAGGATTGAACCCAGTGCCTCCTATGTTCTAGGCAAGTGTTCTACCACTGAGCTACAGCCATAGCCCCTTAACTTACTTTTAATGCCTATATTTTATAACTGAATCCTTGATATTTATTTTTCCTAAGGAAAATATTTATGAATTATTATGGTATAGATGAACATAATATTTCCGAAATCTGAATTCTTTCCTACCTGACCAGTGCACTTTTTCCTACCCTTCTAGCAAAAGCAGCTAGCTTTTGGTATTGATTCTCTTGATTTCTGGATACAGACCTTGTTTGTTTATCATTTAACAGTTTTTTTAAAAAATATTTTTAGTTATAGATGGACACAATACCTTTATTTTATTTTTTTATGTAATGCTGAGAATCAAACCCAATGCCTCACACGTGCTAGGCAAGTGCTCTACCACTGAGCTACAACGCTAGCCCTCGTTTAACAGTTTTGAGAATTAATCAGTTCTCCAGGGATTTTATAGTTGGGTAGGAGGGGTCATATAAAGACATGAAATATAATCATCATCCTCAAAATGTTCCACATCTAGT
The DNA here is from genome assembly GCF_045843805.1 of Urocitellus parryii. Classification (NCBI taxonomy): domain Eukaryota; kingdom Metazoa; phylum Chordata; class Mammalia; order Rodentia; family Sciuridae; genus Urocitellus; species Urocitellus parryii. The sequence continues at coordinate 68,986,059 of NC_135539.1, forward strand.
TAGAACTAAACACATATTTCCAATGTGGCATCATAAGTGCTTATATTAGAAGTCTACAGTAGATATTGGAGGGATACTTAGGCCAGCAGGAAAGATCTTCTCTATAAGCTTCATTTTTTTGAGTTAAAACTATGCCAGGGGTTGGGGTTGTAGCTCAGATAGAGCACTCACCTAGCATGCATGAGGCACTGGGTTCAATCCTCAGCACCACATAAAAATAAAATAAAGGTATTGTGTCCACCTACAACTAAAAAGTAAATGTGTTTAAAAAACCCCCACAGCTCTATGCCAGACCCTTGGTTGAAAGAGATAGTCTGCCTCTGGGTGATTTACAGGCTAGTAAAGCAGACAGAAAAGAAAATAGATGATTAAAATGCATCACCATAAGTATAATGTAATAATATGAATAAATTTAGGATATTGTGTGTATAGTTTAACAAAGACATCTAATCTAGTCTTGCAATATCAAGAAAGTTTTCCTGAATGAAGTACTATTTTAGAGACCTAAGTTAAGTCTTACAGAGAGAGAAACCTTTTTAAAAAAATTTGTTCTAATTAGTTGTACATGATAATATAATGCATTTTAATACATCATACTTATACATGGAGTATAACTTCTCATTCTTCTTTTATACATGGTGTAGAATCACACTGATCATGTAATCATATATGTATATAGGGTAATAATGTCTGACCCATTCTACTATCCTTCCTACATCCACATGCCCTCCCCTCCCTTCATTCCCATCTGCCAAATCCAAAGTACCTCTATTCTTCCCTAATCCCTCCCTCCCACCTTATTGTAAATTAGCATCCATGTATCAGAAAAAACATTCTACCTTTTGTTTTTTGGGATTGGCTTATTTCGCTTAACATGATATTCTCCAGCTCTATCCATTTACCTGCAAATGCAGTAATTTTCTTTATCCATTCACCTGTTGAAGGGCATCTAGGCTGGTTCCATAATTTAGCTATTGTGAATTGACTACTATAAACATTAATGTGGCTGCATCACTTTAGTATACTGATTTTAAGTCCTTTGGGTATAAACTGAGGAGTGGGATAACTGGGTGAAATGGTGGTTCCATTCCCAGTGCTTTCCATAATGGTTGTACCAATTTGCAGTCCTACCAGCAGTGTACAAGTGTACCTTTTCCCCTACATCTTAGGCAACATTTATTGTTACTTGTATTCTTGATAATTGCCAAGCTGACTGAAGTGAGATGAAATCTTAGAGTAGTTTTGATTTGTGTTTTGACAGAGAAATCTTTTGAATAGGTAGTTACATTTTAAGATTGATGAGGTAGGAAAAACTAGATTATAAGGAGCCCTGAGTGCTATGCTAAGAAGCTTGAATTTTTTTTCCTTTAAATATTTATTTTTTTAGTTGTAGTTGGACACAATACCTTTATTTTATTTATTTTTATGTGGTGCTGAGAATCAAACCAGGGCCTCACATGTGCTAGGTGAATGCTCTACCATTGAGCAACAACCCAGCTCCTGAATATTTTTCTTAATTTCATCAAATAGCTATTGAAGGATTTTAAGTAAATGGATGGATATGGTCAGATTTAGATTTTTAGTAAGAGTAGCGTGGAGGAGATGACTGAGTTATACCAAGTCCTGAGGTAGGGAGAACAGTCAAAAGACTGTTGTAAAAACCTATGGAGAGGGGCTGGGGTTGTGGCTCAGTGGTAGAGCGCTCACCTAGAGCCTGTGAAGCCCTGGGTTCGATCCTCAGCACCACATAAAAATAAATAAATAAAACAAAGGTATTGTGTCCAACTACAACTAAAAAATAAATATCTTTAAAAAAAAAAACCTATGGAGAAAACAGCATACAGAGGAACATTGTAGGGATAGGGAATGATAATTAGCTAATGAAAAGCTTTTGGAAGTAGAACTGATAAAACTTGGGGTGAGGAAAAAGAAAGTGCCCCATGATAAGATCCATGATTCTGCCATAGGCATTTGAGTGAGTGATGGTACCAGTCATTGAGATAAAAGAACATAGGAGAGGGAACAGATGGAAGTGTTTGGTTTGAAGTCTTATAGGATAATCTAAAATGTATTCATATTTATTTGAGAACACATACTTATAACCTTTTGCCTAATGGTAAAATTGGTCTGGTGTGTATATGTATATTGGAGAAAATGGTTTTAAATCAGTTTAACAGATTGAAACTAATCTAGATTTAACATTGTATCACATGTATAAGTGATAAGTTAAATGGCGCATTATATTTTGTCCAAAGAATATACAGGGCATGGTTAATTATCTACAGCCCTATTAAACACAGAATTGTTTTCTGTTTCCAAACAAGACAGTTTGAAAGATTCAACCCACAAATTATGATATAGAGATAATAGTATTGGAGCTTAGCTACAATTAACATATACTAGGGAGCAAGAGAAGCAGTTACGAAACTTGGTATACCCATGGTTGAATTTAATAAATAGCAAAAATTTGTTTCAGTGATGGCCTCACATTGGATAAGTAGGATATGGAGAGGTTGTGTTTTTGATAGTTCATTCATTTATTCATGTATTGTTAAATATTAATTGCATGCCTATCAGGCACTATTTTACATGCAAGGTATACAACAAAAAAAATGACAGAGCCCTTACCTTCCTTGAGCTTACATACACAGCTGTCTTTTCAAAACTTAAAACTTGCAAGCATCCCAGTCCACAACAGCTACTTGCAGTCTGTCAGTGGTTTCTCTTCTGCTTCAAACCCAGAAACCAGAAAAGCATTCTATATTGCCCAGCCCCTCCCTGCTACACATTGGAACCACACTGGCCTTGTATGAATTCCTATGCCCTGTCTTGCTCTTTTTCTTCTTGAAGACTTTCTTCTTGCTATTCTCTGCTGTATATACTCTTCCTGTGGTTTATGAGGCTTTCCCCCCCCCACCCCTTTGTGGTGCTGGGGATTGAACACAGGGCATTGTTCATGGGAGGCATTTATTTACCAACTGAGCTATATCCCTAGCTATATCCCCACTTATGAGCCTTTTGACATCCTTCATATTCTAGCCTAAGTGTTACTTTCTCCAAGAGCCTTTCTCTAGCCCACCCCTAGCTAAAGTAGGTTTCCTTTTATTCTCCATCTTTATACCTTGCTGTTTTCCTTCATAACACTGATTACATTTATTATTGTGAAGGTGAATAGTCAATTTATGTGTTGACTTGTTTATTCTGTCTTCTTCTACTAGACCGTTAAAGTTCTTGAAGGTAGGAATCATGTCTGTCTTGTTCATTATTGAGTTTCTAGCACAAAGCATAGTGTCAAATAAAATGTTTTCTGGATTGTCTATTGAGTAGAGGTCTGAGTGGATGTAAAACAACCCATAATGCTCAGATTAGATCCTCAAACCAAAAAATTATCTAAAATAAGTGTGGAAGTTGGCAACTCTGAAGAGGATAGTGATTGAATAGATGTGTGTTTTTAATTCATTCCTCTGAGCTGATCCTGAGCAACTCTACACAAATTATAAAACCCTGGGGACTTTTCGTTTTCTTGTCTGTAGAGATATGTCAGATTTATCTGTTATAATATTGGATGGCACAAGCTCTGAGAGGGATTTATTTTTAGTTTTGCAAGGAACTGTCAGAGCAGAGTTGCCCCTTTATCTATGTATCTATCTATGTATCTCTCTATGTATCTATCTATCTATCTATCTATATATTTTTTATATCCAAAATGTGTTTATTGGGATGTTTTCCCACTCATCTTGATTCAGGCTGCTTTTAGTGCTGCTTCCTCCTGAAGGAACATCCTTCTGTAAGCCTTGCTTTTCCTCCTGTAGGCTGGCAGAGATCAGTGGAGCAGCCAACACACAAAACTACTGTTTGTGCATGGCTAAAAACTGTGGTGATTTTGTAGCATCCTGGGCATTTCACATCCATGAAATAGGAGTTGGGGCTCTGCACCAGGCGCTTCTTCTTGTGTTTCCACTTCTCCTCTTCCGGAGAGGGATGAAGGAGATCCTTTGCGAGAGGCCTGTTCTCGTGGGGAGGTCGTCACCACCGGACTTTATCTATATTTTTAACACTTGTTATTTTTTAGTTGTAGATGGACACAATATCTTTATTTTATTTATTTGTTTTTATGTGGAGCTGAGGATCCAACCCAGTGCCTCAAACTTGCTAGGCAAGTGCTCCACCACTGAGCAACAACCCCAGCCCTACCACTTAATTTTATTCACTTACATTCCAGCCTTGGTTTCCTTAGAGTTTATAACAGTCTGGCAGAGTTACAAAATTATATTTGTAGCAACATTCTCTGAATGTTTTCTTAGATAAGGCCTAATGCCAACTGGTCATAGACTAATTTATTTTAAAATTATTAGTAGTGTAACAGTGTGTTTAGACATTCATAGAAATCCTGGTGATTGTTGTTGTTGGGTTTTTTCCCCCCCTTTTCTAACTCTTTATCCTGAAATGTTGTCACTGAGAATAGAACAAATAAAGAAATCTCAAAATGAAAGTGTTTTGATTAATTTGAAAATTTTATTTTAGGAGCAAATGATGAGAAAGAAACAAGCAATGCATCTTGATGCAAGATATGTCACAATGGTGGAGAATGCATATTACTATTGTAACCCACCTCCAGCTGAAAAGACTGTGAAAAAGAAACGACCTCCTCTCCAGGAATATGTCCGGAAACTTTTGTACAAGGATCTCTCTAAGGTTACCACTGAGAAGGTAATTTTTTTCCCTCCAGTGCTGGGAATCTAACCCAGGGCCTCATAGATGCTAGGAGAGTACTCTACCACTGAGCTACATCTCTGGCTTCTAGAGAAGGTAAATCATAATTGAATTAGCTACCTATTAATAGTCAACTTGTGATTTGTGATTGTGCTAAACTTATGTAAATTCCAGGAGTGGTAGGGATAGATCCCAGGTTCCATTGTGATTGATTTTGTACAAGCCATCATAAGAAGATTTGTTTCATATGGTGATACATAATACTTGTGACACTTTTTGTTTTCAAACTTATAGCCAATTCTTGCTTTACACTTTTTATACAGTAAATTTCTATTTATTTTTTATTTTTATTTTTTTTACATTTGAATCAAATGGGGTATAATTTCTCATTTTTCTGATTGTACAGGTTGCAGAATCATATTGGTCATACAGTCACCTATATACATACAGCAATAATAATGTCTATTTTATTCTGCTGCCCTTCCTATGTAAATTTTTATTCTAATTAAAATAGTAACTTCTAAATTTAGTTTTGATGCCATATATACATTTGAAGCTGTTTATTTTGTTTGATTGTTTATTGATTTTGCAGTGCTAGGGATCAAATCTAGGGCCTTACGTGTGCTAGGCAAGTGCTCTACCTCTGAGCCATGTCTTTAGCCTTTAACTCTGGTATTTCATAATAAATTTGCTTTTAACATTGTGTATTAGTTCATGGGCTCTCAACCTTCAATGATCTTTAAGAAGCCTATGATCACTATGAAATTTCATAATTTTGATTGTCTGAATATCTGTATTTTTCTGGAGAAAGTGTGTATAAGCTTTCTTTAGATTCTCTGTAAGGAATAATTTCCATAAAAGGTTAAGAACTACTGGCTTTAGCTTAGTTATTGTAGTTAACCTTGTGGAAACTTCACTTTTAAGATGTTGAGCTGAACATATCTTGGTTAACTCTGTGATATAATACAGTTCAGAACCATGTTTCCTTTTTGGTTAGAAGGTAATAAGGAGTAAATAGTGCAGCTTTGAAAATTGAAGCCATTTTCCAGAATCATATGCAGTAGTTTATAACAATTTTAGAATTGGCTAAGTCTTGTGTGGTGGTGCATACTTGTAATCCCAGCAGCTGGGGAGGCTGAGATGGAGGATCACAAATTCAAAGTCAGCCTCAGCAATTTAGTAAGGCCCTAAGCAACTTAGCAAGACTCTGTTTCAGAATAAAAAAGATGGGGATATGGCTCCGTGGTAAAGCAAGAATTGGCTAAAAGTTTGAAAAGTATTGAGTACTTACGTGAGGACTTTGACATTTCCAGTGAAGGTGATATGAGAAAACATGTTTGGTGATTGTAGAGATTATATAGACATGAAAGGAATATTTTGCAATCTGCCAATAGTATCAAAAAGAAAGAATATGAATAGAAGTACAGTTCATAATTATCTTCATTAATAATAGAAGTTTTGAAATAGTAAAATTAGCATGTATAATGGGGCCTTTATAATGTGCAAAATACTTTTACTGTGTACTTCACACGTTTTAGGTTGTTTAATCCTTACTATAAATTGAAGTGTAAGTACTTCATCATTTCTCATTTTACAGAAGAGAAAACTAAGGTTGTTGTGCAGTGTGTTAGTCTGCTTTGTGTCAGTTTGACCAAAATACCTAACAAATATAACTTAGAAGAGGAAAAGTTTATTCAGAGATCTTAGTCCATTGACAGCCAAGTTCATAGCATGCCTCTAGTGACTCACTCCTCCAGTCATACTCCACCTGCCTACAGTTATCACCCAGTTAATCTATTCAAACTTTCAGTGGACTGATTTCAGGCCCACTTCTCATAATCTGATCATTTCCCCTCACAATATTTATGCATTAATACAAGAGCTTCTGGGGGGAACCTTATATCCAAACCATAACATCTAACATCAGTCTTGTTACAGTAGTCTCCATCTTAAGGGACCTTCTAACTAGTTGACCTTGCATATGCTTATTTGTCAGAAATTGATGATTTTTTTTAAATAAATGAGATTATTTATATCAGGTAATTCACAGAACAGAACATATTATTTTTGGTAAACCTTGGGTATTTCTTTCAATGTCCTGAGTATATGACTCTATACTGTTAGATTGAGTAAAGACCTGGAGGTGTAGCTCTGTGGAAGAGTACCTTTGGGTTAAATCCCCACTTCTACACACACACACACACACACACACACACACACACACACACAAAGAAGAAAAAGAAAGAAAGAAAGAAAGAAAGAAAGAAAGAAAGAAAGAAAGAAAGAAAGAAAGACTGGAAAGTATAGGAAATTTGGAGGAATTGTAGAAAGATTTAGAGAAAATGAGAGTAAATTTTCTCATAATTAGAAAATCTCATTTTTCCTATCTCTAAAGTGAAAAAAACTGATAAAAGCACTATATAAAATATTTCCCATCTCAAAAGTTCTGTTTCTCTGTACAGTAATAATAAAGTACCTGTATTATTTGTTCAGACTACTATATTCTTATTTAATAATTTGAAAAAATTCTCTTCCTTTAGGTTTTGAGACAGATGCGAAAGTTGCCCTGGCAGGACCAAGAAGTGAAAGACTATGTTATTTGTTGTATGATAAACATCTGGAATGTGAAATATAATAGTATTCACTGTGTAGCCAACCTCTTAGCAGGACTAGTGCTCTACCAAGAAGATGTTGGGATCCACGTTGTGGATGGAGTTTTAGAAGATATTCGATTGGGAATGGAGGTAACAAGGACTTCTTTAAAGTCACCAAATTGGAGTTTGTGGAGAATCTAAACAATCTTTGAATCATATTATTGAAAATAATAGTCATTTACTTTGGAGTCAATGATTTATTGTTTTTTTTTAAATTTATCTATTTATTTTTATTTTCATTTTTTATTCATCTGTATTGATACACATGTTCATTCCCTAACCCTAATCCTAGACCTACCCCTCATGTACTCCTACCTCTAAAACTATCACAAAGTACAAAAGCCCTTGCATATGTAAATCATGGGCATTTATGTGAAAAGCATAGATATTTTGGCAGGTACATTTGTATTCTCACATGTATCATATATATAAATATATTTTCTTTTTTTACATTAATTTTTGTATACTAAATTATACATGATGGTAGAATGCATTTTGATGCATCATACATAAATGAACTATTCTTTTGGTTGCACATGATGTAGAGTTATAAAGGTCATGTAATCATATATGCACATAGGGTAATAATGTCTCATTTATTCCACTATCATTCCTACCACCTACCCTCTCCCCTCCCTTTACTCTCTTCTGTCTAATCCACAGTACCTCTATGAGATTTATTGTTTTTTTAAATATATTTATTAGTTATTGATGAGCCTTTTTTTTTTCCTTTTTAACTCTTTCTTTTTTAGTTGTAGATGGACACAATGCCTTTATTTTATTTGTTTATTTTTTTATGTGGTGCCAGGGTTTAAACCTAACGCCTCATGTGTGCTAGGCAAGCAGTCAACCACTGAGCCACATCCCGGTCTCTGTTGATGAACCTTTTTATTATTATTTATTTATATGTGGTGCTGAGAGTCGAATGCAGTGCCTCACACATGCTAGGCAAGCTTTCTACCAGTGAGTCATAACCCCAGTCCATGATTTATTGTTAATAAGCCCTGGTGAATTAGATTTTCTGCTGTTATATCAGGCTAGCACTGAAGTGGTTTAACTATTTTTCTAAAGCTCTTGTTAAGATTATTTTGGCAGGCTGTATTAGATGTTTATTATTTCTGGGTCACTTTTGAGACTTAACTTATAGGATTCTGTGAACTTACTAATTAGAAAAAGTTGATAATCATTTTATAAGAATTTTCTGTAAATACTTTCCTCTTACTATAAACCTTAGGCATATTGTTTACTTCATAGATTACAAAGAAAATAGGTGATGGGGGTTAATAGGGAGAATTGCATTTTAACTTTAAAAACAATTCATTTAATGATAGCTTAATAATTTAATATCTAATATTCTTTTTATTAAAAACATGCCATTTCCTAGGGACAGTGAAAGGACCCTAACAGTGACCATGTTATTAGAAAGGAATAAAGAAACCATTGTTGTCTCACTGTTCAGTGTTTTTTCAACAGTTGATAGATATTGTTAAATTAGAGAATTTGCCCATTCAAATATTTTATTACATGGAAAAAATTGTGTTTTTTTTTGTTTTGTTTTTTAGGTTAACCAACCTAAGTTTAACCAGAGACGTATCAGCAGCGCCAAGTTCTTAGGGGAACTTTATAATTACCGAATGGTGGAATCAGCAGTTATTTTCAGAACACTTTATTCTTTTACTTCATTTGGTGTTAACCCTGATGGTTCTCCAAGTTCACTGGACCCCCCTGAGCATCTTTTCAGAATTAGACTAGTATGCACTATTTTGGATACCTGTGGCCAGTACTTTGACAGAGGTTCCAGTAAACGAAAACTTGATTGCTTCCTTGTGTATTTTCAGGTACATAGGCAGAATATGCATTTTGGCATATTGCATGAGTTCCAAAACATTATTGAAGAAATACTATAGTATTTGTATAAAATGTGTTCATTTTTAGGTTATTTTTATTATTCATATAAGAATGTTTTTAGAGGCTTAAATTTGTTATTCTATTATATTAACATTGTAATTGCTTATAGCGTTTATGTTTGATTAATTTGGAGAATTGTTTTGATGTAGTTTATGAACTTGGTATAGTAATTTATGGATTATGGTATCTAATAACAGTAATTTATTAGTTAAGTTACTTGTGATTTATATGCAGTTTATAATGTTCTTATGTTCTGATTTATGTCCAAAATTATTCTCTCTCTTTTTAATATTTTTTAGTTGTAGATGGACACAATACCTTTATTTTGTTTATTTAGTTTTTTTATGTGGTGCTGGGGATCGAACCCAGTGCCTCATTCATGTTAGGCAAGCACTCTACACTGAGCCACAATCCAGCCCCAAAATTATTGTTTCTAAAAGATTCTGTTTTCTTTTGGAGAAAGAAAACCTTATTACTTTGGGGGGAAAATATTAGTCTTAACACAGAAAGAAATTTTTGTTTATATATTAGTAAATTCTTGGGTTGTAGTTCCCATATCTTAATTTTAGTTTATTATATATAAGTTCAGTATAAATTAAATTCAGTACAAGTACAGAGACAGTCCTATAAAGTTTATATCCCACAAGTTAACTTGTGGGTTGATTGGTTGGAGCCTATTCACTGTTTACCATAAGATACTGACTAGGTTGCACAGCTCATTATCAAGTTCTTAAGATATTACTGAATGAAATACCAGTAATATCAAACAATTTTATATAATCATTAATTGTTAGTAATTTCATTTTACCCAGTGATAAAGAAAATAGATTTAATATTAGAACTTGAGGTGTCAAAAATATATCCACATAGAGACTGGTATTAAGTTGAGGATAAACACTCAGGAAATTGCAGTTTGTTACTTTTCTCTTACCATTATGTCTTTCCAGTATAGTACAGTTTGTTACTACTCCTTTATTTTCTGAATTGATGAGTAAAAAATGGGGAAAGATAAATGAGTTGGGGATCAGATTCCCTGCTGTATGTAAGGACTGTCTTAGCTGGAGACTATTCATTAGAAACTAGAGTATTGCTACAAAATAGCAGCTATAACTATCAGCATCCAAAGTAGAATCTTTTTCATAACAGAGTCCTCATTTGGATTCTACCACCCTGGGCTTCTCTCGAAAAGAGGTATTCAGAAATACCAAGGAACAAAAAGGGGAAAAAATCTTTTCACACAGTATATCTCTATATAGAGATATACCAAGGAAATGGGAGTCAGGAGTGGGTGAGGCTGGGGAGATAAGGTCATTGTATTCTGCCTAGAATACAAGAGAATAAAGTTCAGATGACCAGCTAGACGGATCATCTTGTGCAGTGCTTCTCAACTTCAGTGTGCATGCACATCACCTAGGGAGATTGCTATGATGCAGATGTTTATTTAATCTGTTGAGGGTTGGGGTCTAAGATTCTCCATTTCTAACAAGCTCCCACTTAGGTTCACACTTTGAGTGGCCCTAGAACAAATTGGAGAGAAAAAATGAAGTACCCAGAGGAATACCTGTTAATACACTAATAAATTCTTAGATTGGGCTTTTAGTTAATTTGAAAGTTTAGGAATTAAAACAAAACAATATAGAACAAGAGAATCAATCTAGAAGGAAATAGGGAAAATAACTACACAGTGCCATATACACAGGAGATGTGTATATGGCACTGTGTAGTTGATGATTACTGATTTTTATATAATTAAAAAATAATATCCACAGCTATTTTATTTTTTATTTATTTTTATGGAGCTGAGTATTGAACCCAGGGCCTTGTGCATGCAAGGCAAGCAGTGTACCAACTGAACTATATCCCCAACCCTACTTTTAATTAACCTTTCTAAAAATCAAAGTAATAGTATAGAGAAAATAATGAGAATTTATCAGAACTGTGGCTTTGAATCTCATTGTTTTTATAATATTAAATATGTAAAAAAAAACTGGGGTATCAGCGTAGAGTTTACACCTTGATTTCAGAGTATCTGAAATTTCTACTTGGCATTTTATTTATAATTTTCCTATGGCAGTTATAATAAAAAGATAAAATTTAAATAAATTCACTAAGTGGCTCAAAATCTATACAAGTAGAAATAATTGGACCATGCTATTGGCCATTACTAAAAATAGTAGGCTTTTTATACAATCTTTCAGCTTAGTTATTCTAATTAGGTAACATCACAATATAAATTTATTATTTTAAAATATTTTTTGTTATTTCTTATAGCTAATTTTTTTTTTCATTTGTTATCAGCGTTATGTTTGGTGGAAGAAAAGTTTGGAGGTTTGGACAAAAGACCATCCATTTCCTATTGATATAGATTACATGATCAGTGATACATTAGAACTGCTAAGACCAAAGATCAAACTCTGTAATTCTCTGGAAGAATCTATAAGGCAGGTGAACGACTTGGAACGAGAATTCTTAATAAAACTAGGTAAGCAACTAATTACAGAGGAAAAAAGAAGGTAATTTTGGAAAATGGTTTCTAGAATTTGCTTTGTAATGTTACCATAGTTTTACATTGGTATACTTTCTGTTTTCCATCATGAGTGTTAGCATTAGGTAAAACCTGTGTGGCAACCTTGGTTTCATTAAGTAATCTCAAGCTGGAGTAAAACAGTCGAGTAGTACTTTAAGCAAGTAATGGTAATGGAAAAATACAGTTTTGTCAGCCTCTCTTAATTTTAGAATCTTGATTGCTAATAAAATCTACTTTTTATGAAAGTATCTCTTACATATACAATGTATATTTTCAGCAGGTATTATTTCTAAGAATATGCAGGCTAGAGATTACAGAAGGGAATACCTGTTAAAAATTTGGAACAACTCTACAGAATTTCAGACCTTACTCATTTGTAGATTTGCCTCTGTTTCTAAGGACCAGAGAAAATGTGCCAAGGGTTATCTGTATACTTCTCAGTATCCTTCTGGAACATCTCTGTCTAGGGACTGTAGGAACCAACTCACTTGTCAACAGAGATAACAGGTACAAGGTCTAGTTGTACCATTCTGGTTTGCTTGCTAATAGTTCTTAGCCTACATTATTGTGGTCCTTTCAAAGAGACACATTTTCAGACTATTATGCTGTTACTTTACTCCCCATTAGCACTTGGTACATTTGTGTCTTATCATTAGGGATCTTTACCTTAACCAGTTACATTAACTGTATAAATTGAGTATGTTGTATGACTAAAGAACTGATTTTCATGGTGAAGGCATTTGTAATTTTTTTCCCCTTTCAAACTATTTTTTTAATATTATATTGAGTTTATTAATAGGATTGCTTTCATCAAAGGTAAGTCCTCTTTTGGAGAATATGATTGTTGTTTTTTGCAGAACTGAGGATTAAACCCAGGGGCAACTCTACCATTGAACTGCATCCTCAGCCCTTTTAAAAAAATTTTATTTTGAGACATGGTCTCTATAAGTTATGAGTGACAGCTGGCAATCCTTCTGCCTCACATTCCATGGTGTATACTAACATGCCCAGCTTTGATTTCTGTATTTTTCAAGGCACTGCTACTTATCATACAAGTATTGATTTTTCCTACTACTCAAGCCACAAAGGCTTAGGTAATTCTTCTTGGTTTTTTAACCTTGTCCCAAGTTACCTGGTTTTTCTTTTCATATTTCTAATTGAGTAAATGATCATTTCAAGCAAAGTATTTACTGATAAGTTGATAAACCTAGTTAATTCATGTACTTTTGTGTGCTTTAAAATTGTTCACTTATAACCTTGTTGCCCAAAACCTTTTCAGGATAACTCTCTGTATAGGGGCATGAGTAAATATTAGTGTGACATTCAGTTTGGTGGTGGTAAAGAGAACAGTATGCTTGGTCCTTTGTAGATTTGGGCTGCTTAGGAGGAGTCTGGAGAGGGAAAGATAAGTTATCATTTATGAGTGAAACTAAAGATAGTGGCAGCTACAGTTAGTGTGCTTCCAAGTCATCTCCATTTCCTCCTGATTTTAAGAGTCTAAATATCAGGAAGATGTGTGTAGAAATTTATAAATTAATTTTCTATTGAAAATCTATAAGATAATATAGTGTTTCTCATTGGTAGCACTTGCAAATTTATTGTCTCATTTTATGGTATCCAATGCTAACAGTACAGTTAATAGGAAAACACTAAAAGCATTCCTTTATTTATTTATTTGGTATGGGGGATTGAACTCAGAGGCACTTAACCACTGAGCACATCCTTAGCCGTTTTTATATTTATATAGAGACAAGGTCTTGCCAAGTTGCTGATGCTGGCTTTGAACTTGTGATCCTCCTGCCTCAGCCTCCTGAGCCACTCAGATTATAGGCATGCACCACCATGCCCGGCTTTTATTTTACTTAATTTTTTCTTTTTTTTGATACCAGAGTTGAACCCAGGGTACTTAACCACTAAGCCACATCCCCAGCCCTTTTTATTTTTTATTTTGAAACAGGATCTCACTAGGTTGCTTACAGTCTAAGTTGCTGAAGTTGACCTTGAACCTGTGATCCTCCTGCCCTAGCCTCCCGAGCCACTGGGATTATAGGCATGTGCCACCATGCCTGGCAGTGTTCCTTTACATTTAAAAAAAAATCATTTTAAATATTATTACAAATAATAAATGTTCATGACAGTAATTTTGAAAAATACCAAGACAGCAAAAATAACCAATATTGGGCTGGGGATGTGGCTCAAGCAGTAGCGCGCTCGCCTGGCATGCGTGCGGCCCAGGTTCGATCCTCAGCACCACATACCAACAAAGATGTTGTGTCCGCCGAGAACTAAAAAATAAATATTAAAAAAAATTCTCTCTCTCTCTCTTTAAAAAAAAAAAAATAACCAATATTTCATATAGAAAGCTGATCATGTGTCAATATTTTCATGTATTTTTAAAATTTTTTTAATGTGTGTTTGCAGTTTTATAATTGGATTATTTCTACTTAATATATTATGACATTTTTTTCCAGCATTAAATATTCTTTTAAGTCTTTGTTTTCTCATATGCTGTATTCCTTTCTTTAAATGTGCCATAATTATTTAACCCTGTTGTTTCTTAGGTTGTTGCCAGTTTTGTATCACTATAAGTTAACAAATTAATGTTGGTTTTGAGTGTGCCTCTGATTTCCTCAGGATAGATAAATACACTGAGACATTTATTTTTAAACTTAAGAACAAAACTAAAATGACTATTATACAGCTTAGCAAATGCAAACTGTAATACTAATAGATTGTTTTGAAACTAAATTGCTGTGCAAATGAAAATTTATGAGAAATAGCATATATTTTCCTTACAAATTGGAAGTCTGTCAAAACAAAACTACATATATATTCCAGTTTTCCTTAAGATGCATTATAAGTTAAATATAACAAAGGTGTAATAATGTTTCACATTGTGTGAATTTATTACCGCTTTGATGTTTTTACTGAGAATGCTTATGTTTACTTGCATCATTTGCCTTTGATAACTGACAGTTCAATATTTTGCTTTATAAAGTCCAAATAAACACATCAATAATGAAATCTATTATTTGTGTCTATGAAAACTAATAAGTGATGAGATAAAGTGTTTAAATGAATGGAATCTCATTTGGAGATACTTTTTTCTCAGTATTATTGCCCTATTGAAATAGACCTCTGAGCTCCATCTATCTTTTAATTTTTTTTCTTTCTAAACTGAATATGAATACTTTGGTTACTTTGTACTTCCATATTTTTGTCAGTTTCTTAGATAATTTCTAAGAAACTGGAATTAAGTTTTTACTTTTATTGATTAGCTTGGTTATTCAAACTATGGCATCAGTCTTTATAAAAGAGAGGGGTTAAATCACATTATCATTAAAGTTTCCTGCTGCTCTAGTCCTTTAAGATTGTGAATAAGCAAGTATTCACTAAATTCCTACTGTGTACTTATCAGTATATGGCCTCAGTTAAGTTTTGAATATATAAAACAAGTTATTTGTCCTCAAAGGTCTTATCTGATATGACATTTGTGAAATCCTTAAGAAAAACATTTTATGTTATCAAATGTAATGTGTTTACAATAGGTGCTTTTAGGAGCAAGTATGAGAAAAAGTAATATGTTGAAGTACTCAGTGATAGTTTATACAGGAGGGAAAACTTAACACTGAACCTGAAGAATGGATGGGATTTGAAAGTACATAATAATGGTTTTCTGTACTGAGAAGGCTGTTGGATGAGCAAGATCTTAAGGCAGTACAGACAGGAAGAGCCGAATATAGGAGAAGGCTAAGGAAGGAGTAGTGGGAAATAGTCGGACGAGGGCATAGTATATGCATCTTGAAAGTAGAATAGGTTGAAATTCTGGCAAGAAATGAACATGCAGTGAGATGTGGTGTGGACATGAGGAGATGGAAGTGCATTCAGGCCAGGAAGTTCCCTGAGGGAGAAAATGTTACTG
This sequence comes from Urocitellus parryii, assembly GCF_045843805.1. Classification (NCBI taxonomy): domain Eukaryota; kingdom Metazoa; phylum Chordata; class Mammalia; order Rodentia; family Sciuridae; genus Urocitellus; species Urocitellus parryii. Next base: position 69,001,783 of record NC_135539.1, read on the forward strand.
AAGAAAAATATTAAGCTATGTGGTGACAAACTGCTATGTCTTTTTGCCTTGTTCCCTGTCTTAATTTGCCAACATTCAGAGAATCAAATGTAATTTCTCCATTCAAGTAACATGATTTTATTATGTCTTTGAGGTTTTAGAGACTCTTGAGATGTCATTTGGTAGAGTGTGGCTATATCTTATTTAAGTCTGAGACTGAACCTTAAATGGACTGCTTTTTGTCTTTGTCTGAGATGAGATTAGACAGGGCGATCTACAAGTATTGACACTTAGAAAAGGAAAAAAAGAGCATACACACATACATGTTATTTTCCTTTCTGCTAATGGTTAAGAAATGTTATCAGTAGTCCTTTGTTGAAACGTAGGTCTAAACATTTAGTTTTCTTAATGTTTCTTGGAATAGTTTTCAGTTCTGATCTTTTATCATTGTTCTGAGAAAATGCCTTTTTAAATTATGTTTTTCCATTTTCTCGTTATTTCAAGGCCTTGTAAATGACAAAGAATCGAAAGATTCTATTACGGAAGGGGAAAATCTTGAAGAAGATGAGGAAGAAGAAGAAGGAGGAGCTGAAACAGAAGAACAATCTGGAAATGAAAGTGAAGTAAATGAACCAGAAGAAGAGGTGATGACTTTTATTTATAGCAAATAGGTATATTTGTATAAGAGTATTTTGATTATATGAGCCAAGATTTTATTTAATACATAAAATAAGATCCCCTCCCCCAGTTTCATTAGAGTAAATATAAATAGAATTTCTGTTATAAAACCCTTTGGTTTTATAAGAGTTTTTGAAGAAAGGAATAAAAGACCATTCATTGCATTTTTATATATATATATTTTTTGTTACAGTTGAACACAACACCTTTATTTTATTTATTTATTTTTATGTGGTGCTGAGTATCGAACTCAGGGCCTTGCATGTGCTAGGCGAGCATTCTACTGCTGAGCCACAACCCCAGTCCCATTCATTACATTTTTATTCAATTAGCAATTCAAAGAAAAATGTTTGTTCTGTGTATTTTTAATTTCATTGTTTTATAGTCTTAGAAACAAATTACTGGCTAGATGTTAATAAACATTGCTTTATTTTTCCCAGCTCCAGTGGGAAATTCATTGTGTACTGTAATAATTTACATGCCCTTTTTGTTTTTATAACTCTGTTAGGTCAAATTGCTCTTCCTTCTATTTTTGACATTTTCATATGGTTCAACCTGATAGTTTATTACATTTTTCTTCCAAACTTGCTTAAATTGAAAAGTTACATCCATAATAAAAGGATATTTGGGATTTGTTTCATATTCTAGAGGTGGATTAGGGAATGATTAGGAGTATATGAAGAAAAAAAATGACCATGAGCTAATAATTGTTCAGTGCATAATAGGTAAGTAGGGATTTATTGTACTATTTTCTCTACCTTTATATGTTTAAATTATAAAATTAAAAAGTAAAAAGTTTAAACAAAGTAGGATAAATAAGGATAGGAATAGAATACTAATGAAAGTAAAATTTAAACCAGAAAATTAGCATTTGTTTACTGGTTTTCATATAAATGTAAGTTTATATAATCATTATGATTTAGTGTGTATGATTTTTTTGGTGTTCCTTGGGTACTTTAAAGTATTTAGGGGTAGTGTGATAATTCGTAAGAATGATTTTTGTTAAATATTAAAACACAATTTATAGTCAGTATTTAAGTGTTTTGGGAAATCAAATTAAAGTTGTCAAGTTTTGTTTGAATAAAAAATGAAAATATTTAGAGAATGTGCATTTAATTTTTAAAAGAATATTATTTATAGCATTCATACAATCATAAAGTGGGTTTTTTAAAATTCCATTTAGAATTAAAGAAAAAGACCCAGTAGTTTAAGATAATTAAAATTTTTACACAGTAAGAAGTAAAAATTCATAAGGCTCTTTTTCTTTGGCTCTTAAAGTTTTTATAACAGTTGTGAACATATAATCTGATTCTGCTGTATAACAAACCGCTTTGCTGTTAGTTAAAAATGAATGATTATAACTGGGCTTGGTGGCACATGCCTGTAATCCCTGCGACTAGAAGGTTGCAAGTTCAAGGCCAGTCTGGGTGACTTAGCAAGCCCTGGTTTCAAAATAAAAAATAAAAAAGGTTAGGGATATAGCTCCATGGTAGAGCATCCCTGGTTTCAGTTTTCAGTATTGGGAATGGGGAGGGGGAAAGAAGATTGTGAAAATTCAGTATAAACAATAATTTTTTTTTTAAGTAACTGGCAACTATTTGCAGGCAGTGGAAATGCACTTTTGTACTTATATTATTTGTTGCCATTTTCTTTTTCCAACCTTAGAACACCTTTAAAGTAGATAAAAACAAATTAATAAAAATGTAGAACTGGAATATGTTTCTATAATTGGTTTCAGGGTAATAGATGGGTATTGATTTTTCTTCAAAATGAGATTGTCATAAAAACATTCAGTATGGGGTGGGGTTGTGGCTCAGTGGTAGAGTGCCACTCATGTGAGGCACTAGGTTCGATCCTTAGCACCACATAAAAATGAAATAAAGGTATTAAAAAAATTCAGTAATACAATTTAAATTGGATTAAGTATTTTATAATGACAAAGGGAAATAAGAAAGTATTTTCCTTTTATATTTCCAGACTAATCAAACTCATGATTGTCTTTGGGTTTTGCTGCTCTACTAATTATATAAATGGATCTAATAAATAAATCCAACATCTTCAGTAAATGTGACATTAAAGAGGACTAATTTTCATACAGATTTCTCATTTAAAAAGCTGTGAGGGATTATATTTTCCCTCTAAATACATCTTCTCATTTCCAAACTTGGACTTTTATTATTTTGACAGTTTTGTCATTTAAACTATTAAATTTCCAGTTGAAGAGTAAATATTATACAAGAGTATATGTGTGTTTGCTAAGGAGAAATGAAAGCAAAATGTTCAGTTGGAGGATCCACATGCCTACGTTTGGAAGGAGAGAAAAGTGTGGCTTACTTTGAGAGGACAATAGAATAGAATTACCTTCAAAAAAAGTTGATCCATTTTGGGTAAAAGGGTACTGTGTTTGTGTACGTTTTTGAAGTGTTTTTATTTTAAGAACTTTTAAGAATTTCTGAATGTCTATAGTAAGTCATAATATACAGTTTAATAATATATAAGTCAAATGTCACATACATTAAAAGTATTACAAAATATTACAGTTGTTTTAGGAATTATTTCTTAGTTATCTTGGCATAATCTTAATTTCTGAGTTTAGTATGGTAGGTTTTGTTTTTATTGACACACATTTGGACATACTTAAGGGGTACAGTATGGTAATTCAGTACCTGAATACAATGTGTAATGATAAAATGAGCATTATTAGCATTATCATCTCCTCAAATATTAATCATTTCTATGGGTTTGGAAGAAAATGTGGTATGTCTACACATATTCTGCCATATAAAAGAACGAAAATGTCATTTATACTACAATGGCTGGAACTGTGGTTGGTATTTGAAAGACAAATACTGTGTGTTTTATTGATTTATGCAAACTAAACCAGTTGGTCTCAGAGAAGAAACAAGTAAGTAGTTGCTAGAGAAAGTGGAGAGGGGGAAGAAGGGAGAAATTAGATAATGTTTTTTTTTTTTTTGAGTTTTTAACTTTTATGGAACCATGTGGGGTTGAATTATATTGTTGGGATGGAGGAATTAACAGATGGAGCTCCACTGTGTGCTTCACCCTTTGACAATCCATAAGGATTTTGCCCTAGGTTCTGTTTGAGAAGCCATTTCGGCTGATAGGGAGTTGAGGACTGACTGGGGTATGAAGGGAAAACCACTGGTTAGGGAAGCAGAAGATCTAGCTCTTCCACTTGATGGCAGTATATCCTCTGGCAAGACACTTAATTAACTTGGTTTTTTTCATGTATAAAATGGGAACAGTTAAACTCACTCTTCCATCTTTGGAGTTGGAAAGAGTAAACAAAACCAAGTATGTAAGAATACCATCCAAACTGAAGTGCTTTATAAAATGCTTACAACAATGTTAAAATTTGAACTTTGCAGATTTAGATAGGTATTAATGAACTATGGTGAGAAGTTCAGCATTGCAAGGATTAGTTTCAGAGGAGGAAAAAAAAAAAAACAACAACAACAGTTCAGGAAACTTGTACCTTGTGGGATTCAAGGAAGAGTTTCCACAACTGATCTTTATATTGTTAGATCACTGGAAGCTGGTAAGGTGGGCTTTCAGCTATTGGTATGTAGAAAATGTTGTCAGCTGACTTTGTTCTCCATTATAAGCAGACTACATAAAAGGCTGAAACTGGAGAATAATAAACAATTATACAGGCATTTAAAAATCTTTCAAGGAATGTAAAGTGTAGGGATTCTTTTCAAAGTGTTTTAATCTTCTATTAATGTTAACAATTTCAGGAAGGTTCTGATGATGATGATGAGGGAGAAGAAGAGGAGGAGGAAAATACAGATTACCTTACAGATTCCAATAAGGAAAATGAAACTGATGAAGAGAATACTGTACGTATGGCTAAAAGATTTGAGTTTTGAAATTTTTGTAACATTTTATTAGTATTTGAATTTTAGCCACTGAAGTTTTCTTTTGAATATTGAAAAATAGCTCTAGAGATTTATTTTCAATTTACATTCATAGCCATTTTCTTAATAAAAAGTTCTTTTAACAATAAGGTTTTATATTTTAATTATTTATTTCTTGAGTTATATTGAACATGTTATCAATACAAAAAGACTCTGCCATGTAAAACCTTACAGTTAAAATTTCTGCTCTGATTTTGTTTTTGTTTTGTTTTAATAAGGAGGTAATGATTAAAGGAGGTGGACTTAAGCATGTACCTTGTGTAGAAGATGAGGACTTCATTCAAGCTCTGGATAAAATGATGCTAGAAAATCTCCAGGTAAATATCATTCTATTTTGAAGAATCTTCTTAGCGTGACTCATTGTACATTACATTCTACTAAATGTTAGGGTTTATTATCTGAACATCTGCTTTGACAGCAACTTTTCCTGAAGTATACAGCTTGCAGCTGTCAGATACATCTTATATTTAAAATTCTTTAAAGTATAAGGGGAGAATGTGTAGTTAATACTTAATTTCAGTATTAAGTATTCAGTATTGGAACAGTAATTTCAGTATTGGAACAGTAATTTCATTATGCCAATCTCAAGTTATATCTCATCACTTCTAAGTTCCTTATGTTTGTTTAGGAACCAAACTTTGCAGAAGATAAACAATTGGAGATGTTTAGTTTAAGAAATTCGTGTGTTGGAGTTGGGGTTGTGGCTCAGTAGTAGAGTGCTCCCCTAGCATGCATGAGGCACTGGGTTTGATCCTCAGCACCATGTAAATGTAAAATAAAGATATTGTGTCCACCTAAAACTTTAATAAATATTTTTTAAAAAGAAGTTTTTATGTTGAGGATTTGAATAGCTTTTATGTAAATAGAAAAGTATGAGTTAATATTTAAAAGAAAGATTAGGTTTTTTTAGTGTATTGATAACATTAATAAACTGGATTTTATAAAAAGCTTCATCTAGCTGGGAGTTTTTCGTTTTTTCCTGATGCTAGGATCAAACCCAGGGCCTCACACATGCTAGGCAAATGCTCTTAGCTTTATATTATATCCCAAGCCTTCCATCTAATGGTTTTTAAAAAAAAGGTCATAGTAATTTGTAGTAATTAGCATTTTTCTACAAGAAGTAGCTAGGGCAGATCAGAAAGTGACTTTTTTAAAGGCAGAAGATCTTATTGAATCTTAAATGCTGACAGATCAATCTTTTAGAGAAAATATTGGATTTTACTTGATGTTATTAAAGCCAAAGTTATGGTAAAACGCAAATTAGCATTATAGGTACGTTAGGCCAATCTGATTCTTCTTCATATATTAAAATATTTCTTTTAACCAGAAAATTCTTAATTTGTGAAATAAATCATATATTTATATCATTTAGAAGCCATGGTCATCAAATAAAACATAATCATTGTAACCCCCTTGAAGAGAAAATGAAATGGTTCATCTATAGGAACTTTCCATATGCTACTGTACATGGTACATAATCCCAAAGATTCAGGAGGCTGGGGCAGGAGAATCACAAGTTTGAGACCAGCCTTGGGCAACTTAAAGAAATTCTGTCTCATAAAATATAAGCCTGGAGATGTAGCTTAGCGAGAGATTCTCTGTCTGGCATGCTTGAGACCCTGGGTGGAATCCCTAGTACTGGGGAAAAAGAAAGAAATTTCCTACCTGACACAATTCAGTTACCATTTACTCTCAGCTGTTCTTTTGTTCAGCATGTATCTTTTGAGCATCTACTTAGTGCCTAGTAGTGTAAGATAGGCTAAGTTTAAAGTGGTAAATACAAAATATTGTTCCTGTTCTGAGAGAAAGTAGATATTTAACAACCAAACAAATATAGGTTCAAATTTTGATAATTGGTAAGAGTAGAATGCCTTGGTTGATAGAAAGTGAAGGGCCTTTTTTCATGTAGGGATGGTGGGGAAAGCATCTCTGAGGTCATAAATTTTGAATAGGACAGGTTAAATGGAGCCATCCAGGTGAGAGCGTGGAAACAATATGGTAAAGGTCCTGAGGCACAAAAGGTCTGGTATTTGAAAACTGAAGACTAGTATGAAAAGAAAATAATTATAGGACGATGGTATGACATGAGAATTGGGAATTGTGATGGGACCCCTTGGGAGCTCACAGTCCTTTGTCGTTCAGACGAGGGGCAAGACTGAAGAGCAGAGGCCTGAGTAGAAGGCTGTTGTGGTAAGCCAGGTGAGAGGAAATAGTCCTCTGTCTAGTGTAGTGGAGGACACAGACAAGTGGATTTGAAAGCCCTTGAGGAGGTAGAATGGACTGGATTTATTTGGTATTTGATTGAATATGGGTGTGTAGGAAATAAGAAAAAGATGAAATTTGGTTTTCTCACTGGCCCTTCTCCAAGAAAACAAGAAGAGTAAGCAGTAATTCCACTTTGGTTATGTTAAGTTTTTTGAGAGTTCTTTAAGTTGTCTAGGTTGAAATGTCTAGAGATCAGAAGAGATGAATGAAATGAAAACACAAATGGGTTAGGTAGAACACATTTAAAGCCATGGAAATAAATTAATCACCCAGTATAAAGTGTGAAGAGAGAAGAGAAGCAAGTTTAGATTGAGCCCCGAGATACTCCAGTGTTTGGAAATAAGGTAGAAAAATTGCTGAAGTCAAAAGAATAGAACCTTTGATATAATCCAGTAATTGTTTCTTATTGCAGTTCTTAAGAAGCAAGCTGAAAGGATGGAAAGATGTGATTGGAGGAGGGAAGTTTGAATTTATACTTTTGTAGGAGATAGGCTTAGTATGCTAGAGTAAAACTTAATCCTGCATTAGCCATAATTTTCAAACATTTTCAAATACTGGATATGGACAACTGTACTGTCTGTTTTGATGAAGTTGTCATAGGAAGATGCAGTATCTAAAGATACTTTGATTCTCCATAAGTCAGGTTCTTAAATTTAGTGCAGTCCTAATTATATCTCAGCAGGAGGATTGTTTTTGCAGGGGGAAGGGAAGAGCCAAGATGAATTTCGAATGAACTTAAAATTATTCTTTAAAATAATCTATAAGAAAAGCAAAATAGCTAAGAAATTTCTGAAAAATAAGGGGCAAAATACTTTATAAAATATTGAAATGTTTTAAACTTACAATAATAGTTTGGCACAGTGAAATAAAGGAGACTGCAAACTAGATCCGAATCATGGCAATTTGGCAATATGATAAACACATCATTTCAAATCCAAGGGAAAGGCTCAGTAAACAGATAATGCTGGATTTAGCACATGGTCAGTAAACACAAATAAATGTGGATTTTACTTAATAATATTAATTATTATTATTAATAATTGTCAGGCACTTTACTACTTACAAATATACACTCTGTTTCAAGGATTTCTACATCTATTCTTCATACAGTGCTGTCAAATACTGCTAGTATTACTTTTTTTTTTTTTTTTTTTTTTAGTTAAAACAACATTGACTTGAAAAGGCCAGAAACTTGTTTAAGGTCACATGGCTAGTGAGTCATGGAATCCATTTTGGGTTTTGTGTTGGTTGGTTGGTTTGTTCCTTATTGTGATGCTGGGGAATCAAACCCAGGGCCTTGCACATGCTTGGCAAGCACTCTACCGCTGAGCTACACCCCGAGCCCCTGGAATCTTTTGAATCATTCTGTTCTATTACTTTAAAGCACAGAATGCCATAAAAATTCAAACAAATGACAAGAAGGAAAAATAACTCCTGTGCAGCAGTGTGATAATAATTATATAATAGCAAGATGAATGACCCATTTTTAATTACATGAAAGATATTAGGCAAAATCTTGCTAGAAGTCACTAATAATCAAAAGATATGCAAATTATAATTAACTTATTCACTTGTCAGTCCATCACATATAAAGATTTATAAAGTGATAGTATTCAGTGTGGTAGGTCTTTTTTTTTTTTTTTTTTTTTGTACTGGGGTTTGAACCCAGAGGCATTTAAACACTGAGCCACATCCCCAGCCTTTTTTATATTTTATTTAGAGACAAGGTCTCATTGAGTTGCTTAGGACCTTGGTAAGTTGCTGGGGGCTGGCTTTGAACTTTGCCTCAGACTCTGGAGTGCTGGAATTACAGGCATGTGCCACCATGCCTAGCTCAGTGCAGTTTTAAAGTTTGCTAAATGTGCATCAGTTCAGCATGGTTATCATCTATTGGGGGGGGAGGGGATCTAGTAAACCTATCAAATGGGCATATATGTGGTCTAAAAATTTACCCCTACTTAGCAGTTTTCTTTAAAAGTTAAGTATACAAAGATGTCACATTATTTATAATAGTAAAAAAAAAGTTTTAATTGTTTGTCAGTAGGGATTGAATTAAATAATAGGACATACCATATTTTGCCACATAATTATTACAGATTTTATGACAAATTTTCTTGCAAAAAAGTAGGGTATGACCATTTTGTGAAGTTTAAAAACAAATTGTGCCGGTATGACTTAAAGATCATTTATTACTAAACTGTCTTTGGTGTAAGATTAGGTTACATGCAATACTTATAAATATATGTTAATTTAGTGGTGATAACTATATAGTAAATAGAGTATGCATATAATTAGCTCTGTATATATTAAAAGATGCTCAAGAGTTAAAAAGGGGAAAAATGTATTTATTTAGTATAGAATAATATGGCTAATAGTGGTTGCTTATGTTTATAATGTATATTAATAAATGGAAGAAAAAATCTGAAAGAATATAATTGTTAACAACTGTTGCATTTTGGTGTGGGGCAGAAAGAGATAAGCTGGAAGAATTAATACAGGTACTTACTAATACATTTTTGTATTTAAATATTTTTCAAACAATGTGTTAATTTTGTAATAAAGAGAAAAATCCTTTACAAATAAAGATTTGTCTAATATAACCCTTTGCAGTTTTAAGTAGTACATCTTCATAAATCTTATGAACCTGGGACTAACTACTTTAAGTAGATTGTAATAAATTGGAGCTTTAAAAACAAACATAATTAGGGACTGAGATTGTGGCTCAGAGGTAGAGCGCTCGCCTAGCACGCAGGAGGCCCAGGGTTCAATCCCCGGTACCACATAAAAATATGTGTCCATCTATAACTAAAAAATAAATATTAAAGAAAATAATGGGCTGGGGATGTGGCTCAAGCGGTAGCGTGCTCGCCTGGCATGCGTGCAGCCCAGGTTCGATCCTCAGCACCACATACAAAGAAAAGATGTTGTATCCGCCGAAAACTAAATAAATAAATATTAAAATTATTTTTTAAAAAATAATTAAACCTTATACCATTTCACTTAATTTGCAAGTCTTTTGAATATGAGGCCCATATCAAGCACTATTTAAGAAGAGCAGTTTTAAGACCTGTAAAGCCTCTCAGCATTACTTCCCAAGCTTTGAGGAATTATTCTCCCTTCCTTAGGGCATAGACAATTATTTGCAGTTGTGTAAACACCTTGTACTGTTTCACATCCTTACTTTTGCACCTGTTCTTCCCCTGCCTAAATTCCTTCCATATCCCCCAGTTGCTCTTTCCATATGCTCAGAAGACATCATATGAAGTCTTTAACATTCTCAGTTGTCCCATTTGTGCTAAACCTTTCATCAGATCTCTGTACCCACCTGCTCCCCAGCCAGGTGAAGATAATCACTCCGTCCTCTACACAAATGATTTGCACTTCCAATGTATTGTAATTGGTTTACTTATATATCTGTCTAACGTAAGTTTATGAGCTTTTTTGAGAGATAAGTCTTTAATCTTTCCATTTTCAAATCTAACAGTAAATCATCAGTGACGTTTTATTTAATTGGTTGAAAAGTTCAGTGTAAATGTTAAGAATAATTGATATTGCTAACCAATAAATTAATGTGAATGGCTATAGATTCCATTCATTCTTGAACATTTATAGAGCACTACTAGGAAATGCTGGGGAACGGGAATAGAGTGTTGAGTCTGCCTAGTCTGGTGAACGAGTCAGACTGATAAATACGTTATTATGAGACTATAAGAATGAAGCAGGGCGGGGATGTGGCTCAAGCGGTAGCGCGCTCGCCTGGCATGCGTGCGGCCCGGGTTCGATCCTCAGCACCACATACAAAGATGTTGTGTCTGCCGAAAACTAAAAAATAAATAAATAAATATTTAAAAAAAAAAAAAAAGAATGAAGCGAATGAAGCAGATGTTGTGCCACAAGGGTGACTAAAAGGGCATTATTTGGGGCTGGGGATATAGCTCAGTTGGTAGAGTGTTTGCCTCACATGCACAAGGCCCTGGGTTCCATCCCCAGCACCACAAAAAAGCGCGGGGGGAGGGGGCAATTATTAGAGGAGCCAGGGATAATCGGTAGGATGTGCAACACTGAGTGCTTGGAAGCACATGGAACTATAAGTAGGAGCCAAACCACATAACGTAGTTTCTTCTAAGACATATTATAAAGGTTTTAGGTGGTGGAAGAGAAATATCCCTAGTTCATCTGTATTTTAGAGACGTTAACTCTTATGATTGTTGTGTTTTAAAAAATTCAGCACCAAATGAATTCTTTGCAGTTTATATTTACATATATTTATGTATATCTTGGAATATTTATATACTTTTTAATTTCTGTCTTTAAGCAAAGAAGTGGCGAATCTGTTAAAGTACATCAACTTGATGTTGCTATTCCTTTGCATCTCAAAAGCCAGCTGAGGAAAGGACCTCCACTTGGTGGTGGAGAAGGAGAGGCAGAGTCTGCAGATACTATGCCATTTGTCATGTTAACAAGAAAAGGAAATAAACAGCAGGTAAGAAACTGCCTACTGTGCAGTTGTCCTACCCTCCTTATGTTGCCAGCAGAGGGTGAGGCTTGCTTTTTTTTTTTTTTTTTTTGGAATAATGAATGCATAGCAATTTCTATTAGATACTCTTTGGTTACCATTTATGCATAGCTACTAAAATTACATTGGTACACTTGGATCCTGTTTTGTTAACTAAAAAGTGACTTTGGAATATCTTTGTTCTATAGATCATCGAATTACACAATAGTAAGAATTCTGTTTTCTTCCTCCCTTTGGTGGGGTACATGTGAATATTCATTATTGTTTATACCATCCTTATAGAAAATGTAGGCATTAAAAATAAATCAAGAGTGTATCTTAAAAAATTGGGGGCCTTTGAAAATAAATTCACTTCAGAAGTCTGAATTCTAAATTATATGGACTATTTTTGGCTTAAAGTAGATAGATTATTTTTTCAAAAAAAAAACTGTCTCATTTAACTTTATGCTAAATAAGTAATTTGAAGCCCTACTTCTTAAAATGTGAAATTTAAAAATATATTTTTTGAACTTTGAAAATATTAACAAACATGAAATAAGAGCTTAGGGTTCTTAGTTTAAATTTTCAACTCTTATAAAAAGTTTATTTGGAATTTTGGAAAATGTTCAATATTAGGAACATTATTTGAAGAAACATCACTGGTATTTTGTGGTCTGAAAAAGAAAGTGTATTTTGTTCTGATTTTTATTTCTTTATTTGACTTTTGGGTGTTGGCCTGTGAGGTGGAACGGTTTTTCTACAAGTGAGAAATGTGTTGCCTTATAGGAATCTTTAATTCTTAAGTTGAGTGAAAGATCTCTTTGTACACCGAATTTGTGCTTAGAAATAACTTTCTGTTCTAGTCATTAGGGGAAAAAATTATACCGAATTTCAGAGTAGGAGAGGAGAAAGAAAAGGCTAATGCCATTTGTAATTGATTTCTTTCTCAATTTAAATATGAATTAGAATAATGAATTAAAATGAAATATTTTGATTGAGAAAGTAAAAGTTTAAATAGTACTGTTATGTAATGTTGAGACTATTTTAATCAAATCCAAGTGTAATTATTACAGTTTAATATTCGCAGATAAATCATTGTTTTGCAATTAATATTAAAGAGTCATGATTTGTTGCATGTTTTGATGGAGTAATAGATACTTATCTATCACTGTAACTTAAGATTATATGTAAATATATTGGTTGTGTTGTGTTTTGTTTTTGTGGTTCTGGAAGTGTCACATGCTTGACAGACAAGTGCTCTCTACCACTGAGCTCTCCAGCCCTTACATAGTTATAAAATTTTTAAGTTACACTTACAAAGTTGCTTTAAATTACAACCTAAATTACCTTTGCTGCTAATTTATTCCAGGAAATTTAGTTTGAATTACTTCAATCTTTTTGTCATCTAATTTAATATAAAATAGAATCTCTCTTATAATAGTAGCTTAGCAGCTTTATTGTAAAGGCTTTGGCAAAGGAGGGAGGCATCAGGAAATTTATCTTTTCATCACTGTTTACGGCCATTTATTTTCTGTTCTTTTGAAATACATACTACTTGAAAACTTTTCCTTTTGTAAAGCTTGTCTCAGAGGTCACAAAAATGTGTTTTTGTTCATCTTTTACTTATAATGGTTTCCCTTTAGAATATCTGAGTGAAGAAATCGTCAGTCTTATAAGCAAATAGAAAGCCTCTATTTTAGCTGTGTGTGGTGGCTCACCCCTGTAACCCTAGCGGCTTGGGAGGATGGGGCAGGAGGACCGAAAGTTCAAAGCTAGCCTTAGCAAAAGCAAAGCACTAAGCAACACAGTGAGACCCCATCTCTAAATAAAATACAAAATAGAGCTGGGGATGTGGCTCAGTAGTTGAGTGCCCCTGAGGTCAATCCCTGATACAAAAAAAAAAAAAAAATTATATATATATGGTTGGGGATATGGCTCAGTGGTTAAGTTCCCCTGGGTTCAATCCCCAGTACCAAAAACTAAACAAAACAACAACAAAAACAAAAACAACATATTTTTCATGTTTTTTAATGAAATTCATTAAGAAGTATTCTTCATAATATTTTATACAGTTTCTTTAGTATAATTAATACCATCATCATTAAGCTTATCATAACTGAATTATGGGGGGAAATCTCAAATTTTATCATAGTTACCTAATAAAGGGGAAAAAATGATCAGTCTCTTTTATTTCAGAATATTTTGATCTGATGACAAATAAGTATCTAGAATAGCCTCAATTTTTTGATGATCAAGGAATTATCTACCTATGGTTCTTATTGGTCAGATTTGCTTGAATGTTTTGTGAAAGAATAATATATGACTCTGTATTTGCATAAATTTATAAGTGTTTGAGACAGGTCACTAACAGCTACTGAGAGGAAAATCAATAGCTGTTTAACCAAGGATTGGAATGTTGGAGTATGTAAATTACACTGAGACTTTCACCTCTTTCTTTCCCTTGATCTGAAGTAATGCATCTTATGTGATAGTTGGAATGGAAAATGACCTAAAATTGCACTGTCATTTTCAATGCCTACTAGATATTTCATATTTGACTGAGAAACTAACATTGCCCAGAATTCTAGCCTATTAAAAAAAAAGATGAAAAAAACAGTAAGTTAAAATTTAATGAATTCCAGACATTGTACTTTTATATATAGTCATATCTTTAAAACTAGTGTATTTCTCTGCATGACTGCTTTTAGACTGACAGATAATCTCTTTTTTACTGCTGACTACTTTTCACAACGGTCCCTTAAGGGAAGAAAATTGCGTTGCTTCAAGTCCTCATTCTGGATGTTGTTCTCATTTTTTAGAGGGAAAGTTGTAATCTTTGAATTTGAAACTCTCTCCCTGGTATCATGATAATTTGGCTCAGTTCTGTTTACAATGTCTGTTTAATGGAACTTTTCCTTCCTAATAGTTCATAGTACCTGGGTTTGGAAATACAGGTGCAACAGAAAGCTTTCAAAATGAGTAGTACTAAAAATAAAAAATTTCACAAATTACTGTGATTGTCTCACAGTAGTAATATTATTGTTTAGGAAGAATAAATGAAGTTTTTGCTTCACATGTTAGAGACATATGTAAAGAGTTTGACAGGAAATTGATTTCAAGCTGAACTTTTTCCATCTATTTATTTTTTGTGTATCTTCCTAGATTTTGAAAAATAAATTAAAAGTATATTTTAGAGAATGGTAACTATTTTAATTATGTTTTAGTTGTTTTTGTTTTGTGGACATAAACAGAATAAGTGGTGTATTATGTAAATATATTCCTGATGTTTTAAGTTGGTGACTTATTTTGTGAAGAGTCTTCCCCCCCCCCCCAGAAAGTAAAGGAAGCAGGGAGACTTATTCTGAACTTTTAAAAGTTATTTAAGTTCCTTATTACTGTGTGATATTTTTGTGATATTGTTATATTGTGCACTTTACAAATGTTATCTCATTTAATTCTCTGAACAACCTTAAAAGGTAGGTAGTATTGGTTCTTCTTTTTATAGGTGAGAAAAGTGTCTCAGAGAATTCTTTTATTTTAATTGTTCTTTTTATATATATATTGATAGAGTATATTTTCACATATTATACATATTTGTAGTATAACTTCTCTAATTAGGATCCCATTCTTATGGTTGTACATGATATGGAGTTTCATTGGTCATGTATTCAGATATGAACATAGGAAAGTTCATTCTGTTGTCGTCCCTGTATCTATCTCCGCTCCCTTCCCTTCATTTCCCTTTGTCTAATCCACTAAATTTCTATTCTTTCCTCCCCCAACCTGGTTGTGTTTTAGCATCCTCATTTCATAGAGAACATTTGACCTTTGGTTTTTGGGGATTGGCTTATTTCACTTAGCATGATAGTCTCTAGCTCCATCTATTTAAGATCATATTCCATAGTTGCATTTTTTTTATGGCTGAGTAATATTCCAGTGTGCATATATGCCACATTTTCTTTATCCATTCATCTTTTGAAGAGCACCTAGATTAGTTCCATAGTTTAGCTATTGTGAATTGAGCTGCTCTAAACTTAAAATGTGGCTGTGTCACTCTAGTATGCTGATTTTAAGTCCTTTGGGTGTATACCGAGGAGGGGATAACTGGGTCAAATGGTGGTTCCATTCCAAGTTTTCTCAAGAATCTCTATACTGCTTTTCAGCATGGTTGTACCAATTTTCATTCCCATCAGCAGCGTGTGAGTGTACCTTTCCCCCCACATCCTCACCAACATTTATTGTTTACTTATATTCTTGATAATTGCCATTCTGACTGACTGGAGTGAAATGGAATCTCAGTGTAGTTTTAATCTGCATTTCTCTAATTACTAGAGATGTTGAACATTTTTTTCATGTATTTGTTGACCATTTTTATTTCTTCTGTGAAGTGTCTGTTCAGTTCCTTTGCCCATTTATTGATTGGGTTATTTGTTTTTTATTTTTTTTGGTGTCAAGTTTTTTTTTTAGTTTTTTTATATATCCTGAATATTAATGCTCTACCTGAGGTGCAGGTGGCAAAGGTTTTCTCCCAGTCTGTAAGCTCTCTCTTCACATTTTTAATTATTGCTGTGAAGAACCTTTTTAATTTGTTGCCATCCCATTTATTGACTCTTGATTTTACTTCTTGCACTTTAGGAGTCTTGTTGAGGAAGTTGGTTCCTAAGCTGACACAATGAAGAGTTGGACCTTCTTCTTCTATTAGATGCAAGGTCTCTATTTCTAGTGCCTAAGTCTTTGATCTACTTTGAGTTGAGTTTTGTGTAGGGTGATAGATAGGGGTTAAATTTCATTCTGCTGCATATTGATTTCCAGTTTTCCTAGCACCATTTGTTGAAGAGGCTATCTTTCCTCCAATGTATGTTTATGGTGCCTTTCTTTAGTATAGTTCTCAGATAATTCTTTATATGTGGTGTGTGTGTGTGTGTGAGTGTGCATGTGCGTTGTATATTTTAGTTCTAGTTGGATACAATAGCTTTATTTATTTTTTATGTGGTGCTGATGATTGAACTCAGCACCTTGCATGTCTTGGGTGAACGTTCTACCACTGAACCACAACCCTAGCCCCCTCTCAGAGAATTCTTGGGTGATTGCTAGGTCATACTAATATATGATAGGACTATGAGGCCAATTTGTATGACTTCAAAAATTTGTGTTCTTTATTTCCTTGCAGCAATATACCTGACAAGTATGTATTTCATGAAAGAAGTGATTGTAATGTGGAAATCAAAGAAAACTGGGGAAGGGGCTGGGGTTGTGGCTCAGTGGTAGAACTCTCACCTAGCATGTGTGAGGCCCTGGGTTCGATCCTCAGCACCACGTAAAAATAAAGGTACTGTGTCCAACTACAACTAAAAAGTAAATATTTTTAAAAAAAAAAAGAAAAAGAAAACTGGGGAAGAGGCAGAAGAAAGTTATCATAGAATTAGTAATTATGTAAGAAGGAAAAATTGGCTATCATCAGGCCATATACACTAGAATTTAGGAATAGCCACAGTTGGCAATTTTTAAAAACATGTGGCTCAAGGGGATTAGGAAATGCTTTTTAAAAAAAAAAACAAAGAGTAAAAGCCTGTGCTGTGGAGTGGTATTTTCCCCCTCATATCAAGAAAGAACATTTCTCTTTGAAAGGGCATAGTAAGATTGGATAAAATTAAATAATGTCAGAAGGAATAATCTACTTTAAGGAGTCCCAGTCTTCAGATAGAAACTAATTATATCTTTGAGGACTGAAAGAACTTATATATGTAATTATAGAGCAGTTGTCATTAAGATTTTTTGCCTTTTGCAAAAACTACTTTCTGAAATGTAGTCCAACAAACTTGGTGCATAATTCTAGGATGGGTTTTTAAACAGATGGTTTTAGTCACTAGGAAATTTAAAAATGCCAAATGATATATCAGTATGTGCTTACTAGCATAGCTAAAGTTAGGAAAACTGATTGTGCCACGTTTCAGCAGGGATGTGAAGGAACCGAACTCAGTTGGACAGTTCCTTAAAAACTAAAACACACCAGGTATTTCCAGCTATTCCATTCCTAGCATGTTAACCCAAAACTAAAAACAACCCAAATGTTACCAACAGGTGAATCAATATTAGTTCATTTTGTATAATGTAGTGCTAAAGAGTGTGTGTTGGAGGAATCAGTAGTAAAAGAAAGCAGGTCAGCAGCTGCTACCTCGTGGGGTAGAGAAAGAGATGGGTTACAAAAGTTAGAGGTGATTGATATGCTCATTGTCTCAAGTGAGGAGAGATTTTCTTCAGCATCTACCTACAGAGAAATTCATCAAATTACATCAGACATACTTCACAAAAGGTATTTTGGATTTGGTTTTGAGTTTTTGCCATGCTGGGGATCTGCCCCACAGCCTCACACATACCAGACATGTGCTCTACTACTGAAACCCACCTCTAAATGTTGTTTTTTTGTTTGTTGGCTTTTTCCTTTTTAATGGCTTTGAGCTCTTTAAAAATAAAGTGATTATTGGAAGGAGTCAGTACTAGACTCCTTAGAGAAAATTCTCTAAAGCTAAGCACATTGGGGAGAACCAGTGAGGTTTAGTGGGCACCTTAATATTTTTATTTTGATAGGTGAGATTTTTGTCTGCTGATATAAATATAAAATGCAGTTAGTTGCATTTGTATTTTTTGTTTTTTGTTTTTACCTTAGTGGATCTATCTGGCTTAGTATATTTGTATTCTGGGTATTACATTCTAAGGGGAGGGGAACATTGACAAACTGAAGGGCATTGTAAAACAGAATGCCAAGAGAGAACATATGAATTAATATAAAAAAATCAAACTTGCACGTCAAATTCAAATGAATTACACAATGTTAAACTTTACACGATTTTAAAGATGCCAGCATTCAGAAGGCACAGATCAAGCAGAGAGGTCTGGGATCCTGCACACAGTTTCCTGAACCCTGACTTTGCACAGATATGGTCCAGATGAGTTCTCTTCATTAAGACATGCACAACAGAGAATTTAGGTTATGAAACACCTCCATTTTGTGCTTAGATATTAGCATAGCGTACTTAACATTTTCCAGGGAGCCAAGACCCATAAATTCATAGATTTTTTTTTAATCTAGGTTTGTTTGCCATATGCAGTCCTATGCCAGGAACATCCTACTAAAAAACAAAGGCATTCCTAGACAAGGGCTCACTCTCTCCCTGTGACAGAACTGTTTAACTTAACAGTTTTCACTTAACTCTCTCTCCTTTCAAACATCACAGCTGTCTTCAGAAATACGAAGTCCTAGTAATGTTGAAGATGGACTAGATTTGTTCATGTAGTTCATGAGGTGGGTAGAAATGACAGGAGGTGGGTTCCAGTTTCCTGTAGAAGTCTTTCTGACAGCCCTACATGATGGAGTCTACAGAATGAAAAAATCATCCCTTGTTAGAGATATGCTTCCAAATAGGGTACACTAAAGAACTTCTGCTTTTCATGGAGCTTGAACTGGTAGACTTTTACTTCTCATCCAAATCTGATGGATTTTGTCTACTAGAATAATACTACTATTTCTTTTTAGATGTTCTTATAAATCTGTTGATGTACAGTGAAAGAAAAACACTATTTTCCTAAACTTATTTTCTACTTGCTGTTTTATTTGAAGTCTATTTTTTTTTTCTTTCTGGTTTCCTCAGGGTATTTGTGACCTTTGGTTTTTGTTTTTGTTTTTTCTCTCTCAGTTTAAAATACTTAATGTGCCCATGTCATCCCAACTTGCTGCAAATCATTGGAACCAGCAACAGGCAGAACAAGAAGAAAGGATGAGAATGAAAAAGCTCACACTAGATATCAATGAGCGGCAAGAACAAGAAGATTATCAAGGTATGAAATCATTTATAAAATAGGAAATTTTTATGCTTCTTGAGTGTTTGAAATATAGTTTTATCTCATTCTGTGTCCATTTTCCTCTGACTTATTTGTAAAATAATAATATAATTTTCATCTTATTTTTCTAACTCCATAATTCAGATAGATTACCTACTGTTATCTGTGTTTGCAAGTGAGAGGGTAATTTTTTAACAAATGTAGACTCTCTCCAAACACTATATTATTAGCTGTCATTGTACACTGCCTCTTAGGCTTTTTAATTGTCTCTTAAGGCACTTAATGTAATGACCAAATTTACAATAAGGAAACATTGGATACTGAAAGAATCTCATCTCTTGATGGTTCTTTTAGTACCTTACAATCATGATAGTCTGTATAATGGTCACTTTTCTGTAGTCATTTACCTGATAATAGGACTGATAAACTTGATCTCCCTAACATTTTATTTGTTTCATAGATGATGTACATTTAAAAGAGTTAACAGCCTTTTTTTTTTTTTTTTTTGATCCTAATCATAGAAATGTTGCAGTCTCTTGCTCAGCGCCCAGCTCCAGCAAACACCAATCGTGAGCGGCGGCCTCGTTACCAGCATCCAAAAGGAGCACCTAATGCAGATCTAATCTTTAAGACTGGTGGGAGGTAAAAATAGCTTCTCCCTTAGCTAGCTAGCTAGCTTTCTTTCTTTCTTTCTTTCTTTCTTTCTTTCTTTCTTTCTTTCTTTCTTTCTTTCTTTCTTTCTCTCTCTCTCTCTCTCTCTCTCTCTCTCTCTCTCTCTCTCTTTCTTTCTTTTTTATAATATCCATATGAATAAAGTATAGAATTCTGGATTATTCTTACAGACAAAACCCTATTAGCAAAATAGAAAAGTTCTTTGTTGAAACCTGTTTTGTTGCTGCTAAATATACAAACTATTAGCTTAATGGACAATGACAAATGATAGTTTCTTGCTTTTGCAGTTATTTGAAAGTAGCTTTAGCTAGGTATGGTGGCGCCTGTAATCCCAGTGGCTCTGGAGGCTAAGACAGGAGGATTGGGAATTCGAAGCCAGCCTCAGCAATTTAGCAAGATCCTAAGCAACTCAGCAAGACCCTGTCTCTAAACAAAATACAAAAAAGGGCTAGGGATATGGCTCAGTAGTTAAGTGCCCCTGGGTTCAGAGCCTGGCATTAAAAAAAATAAAATAAACACACACACACACACACACACACACACACACACACACACACACAAAGACTACATCTTTAAAATAGCTTTAGGCTTTGGGTATATAGCTTAGTGGTAAAAGCATTTACCTAGCAAGTGTGAGGCCCTGGGTTTAATCCCAGCACCACCAAAAAAAAAAAAGAGTAGCTTTTAATATATGCATAATATAGATGCAGTTTTGATAATATATGTTCCCTCTTATCATCAGAAACTAAAAATATTAGAATATCTTATCTTGGGCTGGGGATGTGGCTCAAGTGGTAGCACGCTTGCCTGGCATGTGTGCGGCCCGGGTTCGATCCTCAACACCACATACAAACAAAGATGTTGTGTCCGCCGAAAACTAAGAAATAAATATTAAAAAATTCTCTCTCTTTCTGTCTCAAAAATAAAGCAAATGTTTTTTTTTTTTTTAAAGAATATCTTGATATTTTTATCAACTTCACTTTTCCATATTGCAGTGTAATATCTCTGAATAGCACATTGTCTTTATTTATACCTAATTCCTTTTCTATTCAGATATTAGTATCTTTTTCTAATTTTTAAAATGTGAGAATATCATAATTTTATAGAATTTGTAAATATGAAGTTTGATGACATAATGGGTATCTGCAGTAGCATATATTCATCTAGTACCTACCAGGTCCAGCCCTTCATTACAAAAAAATTTAAAAGGAGAAGAAAATCCTCAAATTTATAACGTCCAATGAGAAAACAGAGTACTACCTGCACTTGAAGGCTAATTCTGTCCTACTCATTTATTCTGCTTATTTCTATTTATTCTATTTATTCAAATATGTCATTTGTGCTATTTATTCAAAGCATTTCTCAGGCAATAGGGAACAAAGATGAATATGTAGAAACAGATGTGTAAAAGTAATTACTATAATAGATGTATATGTGGTATGCCCTACTTAGTTTGCTACCAACATTATTCAATCATTTCTCAAAATTCTTTAACTTTCTATTTTCCTTTCCTCTTCCTCCAATTTCCCTTTGGAAGAACCAGCCACACTTGCTCTTTGCCTTGCCTCCCAATCATTGTGTGACTTATCCTACCTTTTTAGTGTCTTAACTCTGGGTTAATAGGTGGCCTTCTCTGGGGTCCCTAACTACTTCTTGAGCAATATCTTTGTAGCACTTTGCATTGTGGGCAAATTCTGTTTTCCTCCACATACTCTTTCATTTTGCTTCTATGACTTCTAGCTTCTGATTTTCCCCCTTTTCTCTGACCCCTCTGATTCCTACCTGACTTTCAGCTCATTTATGCACACGCCCTACCTATAGATGTCCAGATTCCTTGGTTTCTTTTTCTATCCTTCTACTGTCTGTAAGGGGTCATTCTTTCCATGACTTCATTACTGTCCAGATCTCCAGCCCAGACTTCACACTTGAGTTTCTGCCTGTCTAGGTGTGCACTCTGAAACAGAAACCTCAGTGTGTGTCTTGTTCCCTCCCTGTTCTAGCTTAATGAACAAAAGCACTACTATTGTCCATACTAGGAAAGGGGGTTTCATTTTGTAATTCTCCTTCCCCCTCAATTCCCTGATCTGGGTAATAACCCTCTGCATTCTAATATTAAAAGGTTATCAAAGTTGCCTATTTTATTCTGCCCCAGACTCTAGATCAAACCACTATCACCTCACATTTGGATTACTGCTGCAATCCCTTCTTGGCCTTTGAGCTAAGATCAAATGTAGATAACTGCAGCTACCTTACCTACATCTACTTCTTAGTCCATTTCACCCACATCCAATTCATTCTCAGTGTTCTTTCTAAGATGCAAACCTGCCATCTGACTATATGAGCCCTTCTGCTTAAAATTCATCAATGGCTCCTTATGGCTCGTAGAATAAACTTCAAACTCTTCATCTTGGTCAGCAAGGTATGAATTGCATGCATATACTTACTTTATTGGCTTCATCTCTCGAAGTTCCTTTCCCTACTCCTAACCAGCTGGTCTTTTAACTACCTATTGCTCTTACTGTTCTATTTTTGCCTTTCTCTGGAGCAGTCTTCTGCTTTTCTTCCTGGATAACTCCTACTCCTTCTTAAGACCCACCTTGGTATTCTCAATACTGACATAGATCAGCAAGGATAGGTTGTCTTAACTCACTATATTTCCACAGACTGTGTCCTATTTATTTACCTGCTAGTTTGTCTCCATTCTCCATGAGATTAAAGACTGGAGGTGGGGGGCATGGACTGCATCTTAATCTTGCTTTCCATTATATCCTTCATAGCTCTTAGTGCCTGGCACCTACTAGATGCTCAGTAAATATTTGTTGAATAGACAAAAGAACTATTTACAATCTACATTTAGTCGTTTTAATAAACTTTCTTCTTTCAGTTCTGCTCCCAAGTTCTTGTTTTCCATTTTTTGTGAGTTCCAACCCTTGAGCTAACCTCTCAACCTATTTTAAATTTTGACTTAAAATTGTAACTTAAAAAAAAAAAAATCCTAACCTGTCCATCATCCTTTTGAATGGCATTCTGTAAAGGATAATGAGTGTTATTTTCATAGGCAGTGTTTCTAAAACATAGGTATGGTTAAGCATTGTAGAATGGTCAAATGCATAAACATGAGTTTTTGAGCGTTTTAGAGTACCACATGTTCTTTGCCATTTTAAACTTAAGTGAAGAAATATAGTCATTTTAAGAACAAACTGATGGGATGGAATGGTGGTTGGGTCTTTATTTTCTTCTCCTTACTTTGGGCCAGACTTAGCTTTAGTCAAAGTGTATATGGAGCACTGACATCAGTAGCTTAAGGAGAGCATGCTGGAGGGGAGTACCTATGTGAAGCGGGGCAGGGGGACCTTGAGTCTATGAGTAAATCTGAGGAACTGGTTTCAAGTTGATTATTAATGTGATGGGTGATTTTTTTAAAAAAAATCAATTAATGTTGGTAATTTTATGTGTTAGTGAAAGGAAAATTAATTTGAAAACTAGTTATTCAAGTAGTTGAAATTTTTTTACCTGTGGATTTTGATAGGCTCCTACTATTATATAATGATTTTTATGTTTTCTAACCAGAGGATCTTATCAGAGCAATGTAAATTAAAACTTCAGCCTTTTAACAAATTACAGGTATTTATTTTTAGTGAATAAGATGGAGTTTGTGCTGTAAGTGAAATTGTTCTTCAGTTTTTCTGTAGTGCAGAACAAGATTCTTTTCTTTTCCAGTAGTGTTGACAATCTGAAACTTTGCATCTTTGGCAAGTATTACTGCTTAAGCATATGGTTTACATGCTACAGTTCATATGGATTATTCTGTTGCTTCTCAAACTTTTAAAATACATATAAATCATCTAGACTAAAAAGGCAGGTTCTGGTTCATTTCTGTTCAGCTTCTAGGTGATATCAGAGCTGCTGGTGTGCAGACCACAATTAGAATAGAAAGGATTTATTTTGTCAGTTTTGGTGGGGTTTTTTTTTTTTTTTTTTTGTGTGTGTGTGTTATTTTTGTTATGTTTTATTTTCATTTTGAGATTTTCATTTTGGTATATTGCTCAGGTTGGTCTCTTAAGCTTGAGATGTTCCTACCTCCAGTTTATAAGTTCCTGACACTGTAAGCACATGCTACTGCATCTAGCTTGCTGTTTTTAAAAAGATATGGATGCCCTTATTGTATGTTAAATAAATGATAGTTTTGGTATAGAATACCTCCTAGAATAACATATAATCCAAAGTATATATTGTAAGTGCTTTTTAAGCTCTTAGTATTTTAATCATTCAGAGTGATTATTTGCCTACAAAGCCAGCCAGGTGACAGATACCCTTCACTATAACTAGTGATAGAAGCATATCTTAACTTAGCAAAGATTTTCAACATTTTTTTCTTTTCATTCACTGTTTATTTAAAATATTTTGTTTTAGACAGCTGCTTTGTCTTGACTTCAGGAGAAACTCTTCCATCTTTTTGTTCTTTCATTGGGGACATGATTATATCATTGATACTTTTTCATATTTATTTCATTTCTGGAAGAGTTATGGGTACAGACAACTGAGGATATGCTTTCCTATATTTGCATTTTATTCTCTGAATTCGTCTTGCTCATATAACTTGTTCTGTGTAAAACAAACTTTATGAGTCTCTAGGAAAGTGCCATTGACTGAATGACTTAAACTACAGAAGTTTGTTGTCTTAAAGTTTTGGTGGCAGGAAATATGAGACAAAGGAGTCTGAGGCTGTAAGGAAAGCTGTTCCAGGCCTCCTGTGTGGCTCTTGAGGTTTGCTGGCAATCTTTGGTATCCATTGGCTTATAGGTGCATCGCTCTGATCTCTGAATCCCTGCCTTCATCTTCACATGACATTCTTCCTGTGTTTGTGCCTAATTTTTTTTCTTTTCTTTTTTTTTTTTTTTTCAGTACTGGTAATTGAATACAGGGCCTTTCACATACTAGGCAAGTGCTCTTGCAGCTGAGGTACATCCCCAGCCTGTGCATAAGGATATAATCATTGTTTTGGACCAGGGACTCACCCTACTCCACTATTGCCTCATCTTAACTAATTACATCTCCAACAGCTGTTTCCAAATAAAGTCACATTTGAGGTACCGGCAGGGAGGGGGGGGGGAGTCAAGTTCAGCAAATGAATTTTGGGGATACACAATTCAACCATAACACAAACTGAATTCCTGACACTTTAGCAGTCACAGAGAAGATACAGGAGCCACCTCTTGCAATTATTGTCAAAATTGTTCCTGTTTTGCTCTTAAAAAAGACTTAACTTAGATGGGGTTGGGGTTGTGGCACAGTTGTAAAGTGCTTGCCTAACATGTGTGAGGTGCTGGGTTTGATTTTTCAGCACCACTTTTATAAATAAATAAAGGTCCATCATCCACTAAAAATTAAAAAAAAAAAAAAAAAAAAAGACTTAGAGAAATCACCAGGTGATAGTTGGTAGTATTTGAGAAACACTTTCTTGCCCCAATTTTGCCCTAAAGCAGTAAGGTCTCTAACATCACCCTGTTTGTACCTTTAGGAGACGTTGATCCAGCAGCACGTGTCATTTCATTAGGTCCTGTATCTGATGTTGTGGATAGTGGAGTCCTCCAGCAATTGAATGAGAGCAGTGGACACATCTCAGCATGTCGGTCTAGAGAGTTGCGAATCTAAACCTGGGACAGGCTGGGGCCATGAGGCAGAAACAGCAGCCTCTGCCAACACCGGAACAAGCCCACGCTTCCAGACAAGGCGGAAAAGGCCTTTTGTAATGGAAATCACGTGAGGGTTAATCTTCTCTTGAGAATGGCAGTCAAGAAATGAGATGGTTCACTTGACTACTGAGCAGTTACATCAGGAAGAGCAGCAATGAGATGACTGAGCCGGAGAAGAAATGGTTGCGATGATAATGGTATGGGGGAAATGAACTTGAGTTTTGAACTTGATTTGAGTTACAGTGTCTGAGTTGAACATCCCATGTTGGAAGAAGATACATTTGGGGGCTCCAGGACTACAGTAGAGAAATATAGAGCAAGCAGTAAAATCTTATAGTAAAAACTTACATGCAGGACAACAAAATGATGAAAGATATCCAAATACCAGATAATCCACCAGAAAGGCCTTTGTTTAGGAAATTGTTTCAAAAGGAACAAGGGATGAGGGAGAAAAATCTGTTTTATCCATCAGAGCCAGTGATATAAAATTGCCTATTAGAGTGAAAGAAAAATGTGAAGACATTAGTACAAAGAGCATTCATTCAGATGGCTTAGACAAGTCTGATACCAGCCTAAGAACAGGGATATAGTTGAGCCCATTGTAAGTATCATTGAAAACAAAACGTGCCAGTCAGCATGTCACAGAAAATGAACGAAGGACAACAAGAAATAGATCAGAATATTTTGTTGACCTTCATGGGTTTACAGCCTCTGTCTCTAAACAAAATATGGAAACAAGTAGAGCTTTTATTTTGCTTTTGTTTTCGTTTTGTTTTGTTGTTTTGTTTTTCCCCCACTAAATAGAAAAAAGGGTTCTTAGTCTGTTTTCTGACAATCTGTTAATTTATTAGGATAGTTGTCTTTCGTTTGCTTTCCAATAGGCATAGTAAATTTAGTTAAAGAGCACATCTGTATGCTACAACTTGATTACATCTTTTTTTCTAGCTATTTTGCATTTTTCTTTTACCACGTTTCAGTTTCTGCATGTAGATTTAAGAAACAAAACTTGTAAAGTTGTAACATTTCACATGGAAATGCTGCCCAATCTTCACCAGCTTCAGAAATCTGACCTTTGCCGATGCTGCAATAAAGTGTTGTAATTTCGATTTGGTGTGGTTTATTTTATTTGGTTTGGATTTTGGAAACCTATCAAATGGACAGTCATGCTCTCTGGGGTCATCTGTGTGCTTTATAAAAGATTCTCAAAAATACTTTCTTGAGCATTCACTGCTAGTATTTCTTTCTCCCTCAGGATTCCCTATGTCCTGACCTTCTCAGGTGCCTCAGTTAGTTTACCTTTGAGTATGTTACTTAAAGTCACCCATGGGGGTTGGGGATATAGCTCAGAGTGCTTGGCACAAGGCCCTGGGTTCAATCCCAAGCACCACCAAAAAAGTCACCTGTGCAATCTAGTAGAATTAATGTTTTTAAAGTAGGGTTACCAGTGATTAACATGGAAAATGCTGGCACTGCATGTTTAGCCTGAGGCAGGCGGCATTGATGGTTTACCCAAGCATGGGCAACAGAGATGGGGAGAGCACCACAAGGCAGGCCAGTCAGAAGGAACTGCAAGAATCTCTGCTTTCTGTTTCCCAGTGTTAATTCTAAGGCTGACTTATATAGTCCATACCAAATTACAATGATTGCTATTGCTAAAATTTATAAAATCTAACCAATAGTCATAATTTAAAAGGAATTATAATAGGCTTTTAACTTTTTTAAAAACTTCTGAACTTCCTTTAAGGAGGGAAGCTTATTATCACCACATTCATCACTGATCTCTATAGTGCTACTTACTATTCTTTTGTTGTGAAAAATGATTTATAAATTTTTTATCAACTTTGTATTATTTCTAGATTTAAATTTTTTTCAGAGAGCCAGAGATCACTCCAAATTCACCCTTTATAATATATAATGATGATCAAGGTAGAAATCATAATGATAATCAGCTATGTGGTAGTAATTCATGTTCATTCACCTTTTATCTAAAGAAAATAACATTCACTTTATCTGTGATGTTTTGGGAACCATGAAGAATGTATACCAAATAAGATTCTTAGCAATGTTGCAATAATATTCATTAGATCACTATAACAAAGATAGGTTACTGATGTTAAAAGATTATCCATATATTAAGATAGAGTCTAGTCTATGCCAGCCACCAAGAAGTTTATAGATGTTTTAAAAAATAAAAGGAGGAGCCTTCTGACTTTGGAAAATGCTGTGACTTTCATAAATTTATCATAACTTTTTTCCCCTATGATCCACCAAAGGTAAGCAGGTGTTCACAGATTTGCCACACTTCCTCCTTCCTTCAATTCTGTAATCCCTCCTTGAGGATTAGGCTGAAGAACGCCTCAGGGCAGCCTAAGGTTCTAGCTCAAGGTAAGTCTCTGCTTTCATAGGAGAGCCTTTTGGGTGGGCACATTTGTTCTCTGACTTCACTTAGAGCCTCTACAAACTTGACCTATTTAAAACCAAGCAGCCAACCAGAAGGAAGGTTGTAGGAGGTATACAGTGGCAAGACAACCAAATAAGGTTGAGAGAACTGGGGATGGAAAGTGGGGTGGAAGGGGTACAAAGCAAGTTACAAATACATGAAAGAGGACATAGGCTTCTTGGAGCTAAAACCCAAGTAGCCCAATAGACCAATTGAGTATTAGTCCTAGAATAAATAGAAGGTTAGTACTGGGAGAAAGGTTCATCCCCGAGAGTTACAATGACTTTAACACCCTTCGGTATAAGATGATTAGGGATTAAGGTTTCAGGATTTTTATGATTAGCAGAAATAATTCTACTGTAGGAAGGAAATAGTGCAGAGAGGTAGGCCCCAGGTTTCCTAACTGACTACATATTTAATCTTCATAGTATAATGGAAAAACTACAGATATTACAAAAGCAGAAATTGAATCTATTTTTGGTCCCCTTCTAAATTGTTTTTTTTTTTGGGGGGGGTGGGAGGGTTTTGTTTTTTTTTTTTTTTTTCAGTACTGGGGTTTGAACTTGCTAAACAAGTACTCCATCACTGAATACATCCCATGCTCTTTTAATTTCCAGACAAGGACTCATTAAAATTTCCCAGGCTGACCTCAAACTTGTGATCCTCCTGCCTCAGCCTCCCAAGTGGCTAGATTATAGGCATGCACTATCACACTCAGATAAAATGGTTTTAAAGTTTTTTATATATTCAGGGGTAAACTTTGAGCCATGCAGAGTTTCAGTGTGTTATTTATTTACAAATGAAAGAGACAATTTGAATTTTTAAATGCAAAGGCTGTTATAAGAATCCTAAAGTATGAAACCAAGCATAGGAATTATCACTGGGCTTTAGAACTAAATGAAGTCAGAAAAAAAATTTTTTTTCTCTGCTCCTCCACTTTTTCTTTCTCCTGTACTAGTCAGCTTCAGCTACTATAACAAAATACCACCACAGACTGGGTGGTTTAAACAACAGAAATTTGTTTTTCTGGGTTCAAAGGCTAGATGTACAAGATTGAGGTGTCAACTGGTTTGGTTTCTCCTGAGGCTGGCCTCCTTAGCTTGCAGAGAGTGGTCTTTTCACTGTTCTGCTATAGCCTTTTGTTCTGCACAGCATCCCTGGTAACTTTTACTTCTTTTTTTGGTACCAGGGATTGAACTCATGGGTACCTGACCACTGAGCCACATTCCCCAGCCCTATTTTGTATTTTATTTACAGACAGGGTCTTACTGAGTTGCTTAGCACCTCACCATTGTTCAGGCTAGCTTTGAACTTGAGATCCTCCTGCCTCAGTCTCCCAAGCTGCTAGGATTATAGGCATGTACCACCATGCCCAGTTATTCCACTTACAAGGACACCAATTTTACTTAGTTACTTGGTGTTAGAACTTCAACATGAATGTAAGAGTCAGGGTGACAGGTGACACAATTTGCTCCATAACATACTATAAACTGGTCATCATCATCTTCTGGGATTTATATCAGGTGCAGAGACTGACTTGGGTTTTGCAACCAAGTCTAAATATCCAAGGATCTGCTAGCCCAGTTTGCCTCAGTGATCTGATGCAGGAGTCATCCCAACTATTGAAAAGGAGGGATAATTCCTATAGTAAGTTATTTCAAAATTTTAGATGTGAAGTTTCGTATATAAAAGTTTAATTTCTAAAATTTGATTTTTAAAAAACTTGAAATACTTTATATATACAACCTCTTAACATCCTTTTGCCTTGTATTCCTGGTCCCAGCATTTAGATTAATGCTCAGACCAGTGTTTAGATTTAGTTTGAATAGAAGTAAAATAGATATGAAATCATTGTAAAAATAAAAATTTAAAAGCATGCTGAAAAGGAAATCAGTAATGGCATTCTTAATATAAAAATTTTTTTAATCTTTGGAAGTTCAAAGAAATTCAGTTATTTGCTATCTCAGTAGATGTGCTTCTTTCTGAGAGGAGTAACTGAAAATTGTTGAGTAATTATTCAAATGTTTGTTTCCTTGGAAGTTGTCCTAATATAGTTTCTGTGAAAAAGCATCAAATTCCATTGCATGTATGCAAGTACTTTTTTTTTTTTTTTTTTTGTACCAGGTTTGAACTCGGGTGCTCGACCACTGAGCCATATCCCCAGCCCTATTTTGTGTTTATTTAGAGACAGGGTCTCACTGAGTGGCTTAGCACCTTGTCATTGCTGAGGCTGCATGCCTTGTGATCCTCCTTATGCAAGTACTTTTACTCTCTGGCTTTCTATATGACACTGAAAAGCCTTTTTATGTTGTTTAGTCAGTTTGATGTCAGATTCTTGGGACTTAAACATTCAGAAGAATACTTGGAGAATGTGGAAAGACAAGTACATTTATTCTGTACTCTATACTGGCACTATTGTAAGTATTGGGAATAGTGAAGTCACAAAAGTTTCTGCCCTCATGCAACTAACATTCTAGCTGGGAATCAAATCAGTGACTTTGTGAAACGAAGTAATATTATCTATAAAGTGCTCATTCCGATGGTTGGCGTGTAGAAAGGACTATTTTAGTGGTCGATGCTGTTACTAGTATTCCTTTTTATGTGTGGTGTTTCCTGGGAAAAATAACTATCCTTTGCTACCTTGGCTCATGCTACCTGCCTTTCAAGTTTTAGTTCAATCAGCACCTCTTCTAAGAAAACTGGCCATCCTGCCCTCCTCCTGGTTTTATTGAAGGCCCCTCTTGAGTTTCCTAAAGGTGTCCCTCTGCCTACTGGCCCTCCCTGGGGGTAGACGTGAATTTAACTCAGCTGTTGTTCTGCAAGAGATGAGCACAATCCACATATAACACATGCTTTCCTTTCTGAACTAGAGATTTTTAGAGAATCTGCTATATCCCAGGGAGTAGGGTTGGCCACATTCTAAATCACTTGCCCCTTCCTTTTTTGGAACAGAATTACTGCATTTGACCCAAAAGTTGCCTGACTCAATTTGCTGATGAGCTCTCCCTTGTCTAGTCTGGCTTGCCTGTTGAGCTCAGGGATTTGGAAAGTAGAAACAGATACATTGGTTTGTCTTCCCCAGTTCACATTGACTCTTGGTGGCACTATGACAACTTAGAACCTACTCTGGTCACTGTCCTCAGTAAATCACCTTGTCTGGACCTATGGACAAAGCAGCATTTTAGTACTGTAAACTATTGGTTTTATAATCTATGAGATGAACAGGTGGCTCTCCTTGACATTTGCCATTAGGGATCACTCAGGTCTGCAACATTGTTTACATACATAGAAGACCAGAGGCAAGAAATACATAAAATAACTTTTACATTTAGAGGAATGGTGGAGGGTCCAGGTTGGCCACAGGCCCACACCAGCTCTAGCACCTCCTACCTTCATGACCTTAAGTAGTTATGGGCCACTCCTCAGTTTCCTCATCTGTAAAATGGGGATAACTTAGTAGGATTGAGCAAGGAATTAACGGGATAATTGACATGAGAATCTTAGCACAATGACTGTTATATAGTAAGTGCTTCAGAAAGATTAACTGTGCACAGTATTACTACCTCCTTGTCTATGTGCCTCATTAAGTGTTTCGTGCAAATGAGCCCAGAAAGCTGTGTCCTTGAAGGTCTCATAAACCCTTCAAGTGTGCAGAGTCAATATCAAGTTAAGACCTGGCAGCCAAAAATCACACACAAATTACAACAACTATGTTACCCATAGAAAAACGCGTCTGAACAGCAGTGGGAATGCTACCCTTCAGGTAAAACTGTGCTGAGCCGAGTTCTGGTTTCTTGCCAAGTAGAGAAACAATGTCCTCATCTCCCCCAGAGATCACTGCACACTTAAATTCAGGCATAAAACTTATTTTTATTCATTAAATTTTCTTTTCCTGTGTGCCTCTTCTCTCCCAGTAACACAGGGCTGGTGGCTTATTTGAATAAGAAGAAAAAAATGTGGTGTTCCCAGTTTATATCATGGTGGCTTCTGAATACTCCAGGCTACCCTGCCAAGAACAGGTTGTTGGGTCAAATCATCTCAGGAATTCTTCTGAGATACACTATGAGTGGGGGTCAGAACCAACAAAAATCCAAGATGCCCTTTGGAAGAGATGGAGGTCCTTGAAACCCCAGAGGCTAACAGGTTTTTCTTTCAGCAAACAGAGTGGATCTTTAGAGTTATCTTGAGACTCAAAGCAGTATTTTTGCCAAGCTTCCTTGAGAAGGAATTGGCAAAGAATGAAAAGAGAGCAAAACAGAAAGCAGTTTTGAAATAAGCAGAATTATTCCTTAATCAGTTTCGACTACCAACTTGTACACCTAGCCTAAGAGTATGCAGAAATTCTTAAATCAATAACCCATGTTAACTCCAATTTCTATGTTACCAGGACATGTGTATTAAAAATCAAGACCTAGAGGAATTGTGAAGAATGGCTCACATCCTTAGTAACTTGTAATCTGGTTCAAAGCCACTTCTGGAATGTACACCCTCATCCTTCAACACAGGACCAACCACCTAACTACCCTCTTTCCAAGGGATGCTGGGTCTGAAGTTAGGTAAAGCTGCATTTAAATTCTGATTCCACCACTTCTTGGGTAAGGTTTTTAATCTAAGACTTTTAACTTATTTGTACCATGAGAATAAATTCCTAATGTTACAGGAGTTTGTGAGAATTGGATACAAAGTATTCATTCCAGCTGGGTGAGGTGCTGCATGACTGTAATCCCAGCAACTCTGAAGCCTGAGGCAGGAAGATCGCGAGTTCAAAGCCAGCCTCAGCAAAAAGCAAGGTGCTAAGCAACTCAGACCCTATCTCTAAATATAATATAAAATAGAGCTGGGGCTGGGGATGTGACTCAGTGATTGAGTGCCCCTGAGTTCAATTTCCAGTACAAAAAAAAAAAGCATTCACTTAACACTTAACTACACGCTAAGCTAAAGTTACAGTGAGATGCAAGACAAAAAGACCAGCTTCTATGAGTTTTACGATCTATAAGGGAGCAACATATGAGCAGTGAGGAAGAAGACTCTCAAGCAGAGGTAAGTGATGGTTGCTGGATCCTCTCCTGTACTGCCCAGCCCACTTTTGCTGAGGACTTGTTCCTGGAGCTGCCAGAAATGTGTTTGGCCCGTGGCCTTTGGCTGCCAGCCCCGGGGGGTGGTCTCAGTTGCCAGCTCAGCCAGAGATTGTCTGGAAAGGTTTCATGCAAACAGTAATCAATGCAGACAAGTGGCCTAGCTGTCTTTGGCCCAAGTCAGGTTGCTTCTGAAGGGCTGTTTTAACCACAGAGCTCCTGGGGTCTGTCTTTGGGCCCACAATGATAGCTCAGTGACTGTCTAATTGGGTCTGTATAGAAGCCTCCACTTGAAGAAAGAGCAAAGCCCAGACCTAAACAGCAAGGAGTCAACCCTTGAATGAGGATGCACACTCCAGGTAAAAAGATCAGAGAGAAATGAACAAGCCATCTGAAAAGCCATGCAGAGGGATGGAAGAGTGGGAGAAGAGGCAAGGCCTATGTCGGATAGGGCTTTGTAAGCCAGAGAAAGAAATTTGGATTTTCTTTGTAAAATGGTGGGATTTATTTGACCTGATTTTTAAAAATTATTCCATTATAGTTATACATAATATTGGAGTTCATACTGACATAATCATACAAACATGGAGTAATATTTGTTCCAATTCAGTCCCCAGTACTTCCCCTTTCCCTCCCCTTTTCCTTCCCGCTATTCCCTTTCTTCTACCGGTCTTCCTTCTATTTATTTACAGTTTTTTTTTTAATTAGAAATAGATATAAAGGTGAAATTCATTGCGGTGTTTTCATATATGTACATAGGATAGTTTGGTCCACTTCCTTCCACCATTCTTCTCTTTTCCTGTCCCTCTTCCCTCTGCTTCAATCACTTTCTTCTACTCCACTGATGCTCCCCCCTCCACCCACCCATCCCCTTATTTTTCCCTTATTTTGCTCTAGCTTCTGGATATGAGAGAAAACATTCAACTTGTGACTTTCTGAGTCTGTTTTATTTCACTTAGCATGATGTTCTCCAGTTCCATCCATTTACCAGCAGATGCCATAATTTCATTCTTCATTATGGCTAAGTAAAACTCAGTTCTATTGTGTTTATATGCCACATTTTCTTTATCCGTTCATTTGTTGACAGGCATCTGGGCTGGTTCCATAACTTGGCTATTGTGAATTGCACTGCTATATCATTATAGCATGCTGATTTTAGATCTGACCTGATTATAAGGGATTTCTTTGGCTTACCAGTGGAGAAGAGGCTGTAAGGTAAGAATGAAATTGGAGAGACCAGTGAGGAGCCTATAGTAAGAGTTTGGACAAGGGACCATGGCAAGTGACAGTGGACAGAAGAAGACAAATTCAAGATATAATCTCCAAGTAGATGTAGGAAGGTGAAGGGAAGGGTTTCTGGCCATGTGATAGCATGTGTGGAAAGTTCCCAGTGGTATCATTCATTGAGAAGAAGTGCTTGCTGAAGCGTCTCACTTCTATTCCTGTAGTTTGCATAACCTGGCATCATGCCTAATGTTTTTACAGGCTGCCAGTGAAAATGACCATTGTCAAATAGACCTGATTTCTAGAGACTTCTAAGTCTGCATGTGTGCACACAAAGATCTTGCCAGGGGATTGAAGAGATTACATGCCCTGAGAAAGGAAAAGGAGGTGTGTGTTGTGGTTGGGGGGTCAAGGGAGACATGACAAAGTACTATAAAACCATGCCACTTTAGTGGCCCAGGCCTTGCCCAACTTTTTGGGACCCTTGATCCTGGGGCTTGAGGAATGAAGAGAATGTCTCCTACAGGGACAGAAACTGCATGAGAAAGGGGTTGACTGTAAGCTGATACTTCTCTATTCTGCCTGACCTGGGTTTTCCTTTCTTTTCAATTTGACTTCTGTTTGTTTGCTGGTTCGTGCTTTGCATTGTTCCTGCAGGAGGCTTAGGAGACACAACCCAGGAGGCCCAGGCTGACAGTGACTGTGCATGTTGCACACCTGGATCAGGCAGGACTCCAACCACAGCCCACTGCTGTCCCCCAGACATCTGAACCTCACTCAGCAACTGTCTGGCTGCCTGAAGGCGCAGGGAAGCAAAATCTTTTTCATGAATTATGCTATTGGTATCATGTCTAAGAAACTCTTTGCCAAGCCCTAGGTCCCAAAGATTTTTTGCTATTTTCTCCTAAAATTTTAGAGTTTGATATTCTACGTATCAAAATCCATGAGCTATTTTAAGTTAATTTTCATATCAGGTGTGTGGTTTAGATATAGGATTGTTTGGTGCCTGTGAATATCCAATTGTGCAGCCCATTTGTTGAGAGCTCGCCTTCCTCTCTTGAACTGCTTTCATACCTTTGTCAAAAGTCAGTTGAGGGGGCTGGGGTGGTGTGGCTCAGTGGTACAGCACTTGCCTAGCATGTGTGAGGCATAGGTTCCATTCTCATCACTGCTTATAAATAAATGAATAAAATAAGGGTTCATCAATATCTAAAAATATATTTTTTTAAAAGTTCGTTGAACATACTTCTGTGGTATCCATGTCTCTTCCATTGATCTCTGTGTCAAGATTGTGTTAGCTAATCTCGTTCATTAGGTTTTCCACGTAAATTTTAAGCTGTCCATGTCTGTAAGATATCTTGCTGGAATTGTAATAGGAATTGCATTATTATGATGATCATTATTATTATTTTGAGGTACTGGGGATCAAACCCAGGAACTTTCACATGCTAAGCAAGTTTTCTACTACCAACCTCCAGCCCTGTATTATTATTTTTGATGCTGTTATAATTGGAATTATTTTCTTTTTCCCCCCTTTTGAATTTTTTTGTTATTATACATATTTTTATTGGTATAATTATACATACTGGTGGGATTTGTTGTTACATATTTGTTCAAGCCATGTGTAACAATATAATTTTGTCAATATCACTCCCCAGTATTTCCCCTTTCTCTCCCTTTCTCCCTTGCCCAATCCCTTTCTTCTATTCTACTAGTCTTTCATGTTCATGAGATTCCCCACCATACACACACACACACACACACACACACACACACACACACTCTCTCTCTCTCTCTCTCTCTCTCTCTCTCTCTCTCTCTCTCTCTTCTTTTCCTTTTTCCTCTCTAGCTTTCACATATGAAAGAAAACAGGACTCTTGACTTTCTGAGTTTGGCTTATTTCGTTTAACATAAGTTCTGAAGTTCCATCCATTTTCCTAAAAATGACATAATTTCATTTTTTATGGCTGATTGAAACTCCATTGTATATATGTATGTATATCATTTACATATATCACACTTTTTTTATCCATTCATCTATTGATGGACACCTAGGGCTGGTTCTATAGTTTGGTATTATGAATTGTGGTGCTATAAACATGGGTGTGTGTGTATTGCTATAGTATGATGACTTTAATTCTTTAGGATAAATGCAAAGGTGTGGTATAAGTGGGTCATATAATAATTCCATTCCTAGTCTTTTGAGAAATTCTCATACTGATTTCTATAGTGATTGTACTAATTTACAATCCCACAAACAATATAAAAGTGTTCCTTTTTCTCCATATCCTCCAGCATTTAATATTTTTTATATTTTTTATGGCTACCATGAATGGAATTATTTTCCTAATCTCATTTCCAGATTGTTCATTGGTAATATATATAGAAGTACATTTTTACATTGATATTATATCTTGTCACATTGTTGGACTCTTTAATTATTTCTAGTAGTTTTTTATGGATTTCTTAGGATTTTCTTCAGACAGGATTGAGTTAACCACAAATATAGACAGTTTTACTTCTTTCTAATCTGGTTGCCTTCTATTTCTTTTTCTTATTCAACTGCACTGGCTAGAATCTCTAGTACAATAATTAATAGAAGTGGTATGTGCAGCTATCTTTTCTTGTTCCTGATCTTGGGAGAAAAGCATTCTATTTTTACCCTGCAATATAAGCAAATTAAGGCTGGAAATGTGGCTCAGTGATAGAGTGCTTTCCTAGCATGCATGAGGTCCTGGGTCCAATCCACAGTCTCATGAAAAGAAAATTTAAAAATAAAAATATGCAAAACCATATGCCCACCAATGACTGGGATCCTGAGAAAGGGGAGGTTGCTGAAGGCAATTTAGGAAGTCTTCCTTAAGAAGAGGTGAGAGGAGGACAGGCCCAGCAAGGGCAGTAAGTTGACGAGTTTGTCCTTATAATACTGGAACTGACTGCCAAAGAGGGTGGACTCAGGAATACTGATTCTAGTGCAGCTTTGTGCATCCTCTAATGTGGAATAGATCTACTCTCCCACTGTAACTATAAGAAGGATGTCCATACAGGCTCCTGTGCCCATCACAGGTTGCATCTCATTCCCTATCACTCTGATTGGGGACAAGCAGGCAGGCAAACTGGGATGTTCTCCACCCTTCATAGGAAGAAAGCCAGGACCAAGTCAGTGAAACTCTTGCCCCAGGGTGCCTGATGCAGCTGCTATCAAAGGAGATCCTGAAAACCTTCTTCTTGTGTTAAAAATTAAGCCTTTGTTCCTTTGTCGATTAACCCATTTCTTTGTTGAATGCATTTGGACAGCATGGGCATGTGTGAGGCATCTGGCAAGGTACAGCATAGCAAGAGATAAATTAACAGGGACTTTATTCACTCAGGCGTTTGTCACTTATAGCAGAGGGATGACTCTCAAATACACTTCAGGGAACAACATGAGCTCTGGGACAAAAGAGGCCGAGATAGGCTGGGGTAGGGTTTGAGATTCTGCGTTTCTGGCAGGCTCCCAAGTGGGGCTGGTACTGCAGGTCTGAGGGTCACACTATTTGTAGCCAGGCCACAGAACACATCTGATATGATTTGGCTGGAGAATAGTAGGAGAAAAGAGCTGGAAAAGTAGGTAGAGGCCAGATTCCAGGCTGAGGAGTATGAACTGTATTTGGCAGGCAACACACAACCTCTGAAGGTATTTGGGTCATGAAGTGATCCAAGCCTGACAAAGGAAGATTAGCCTGGAAATCATTCAAGAAGAGATTGGAGCAAGGTCAACCAGAAACACAGTGATTTGTCATCTACGCACCCACCTTTTCCTCCACATTTCTACTCATCCATTTATCCACCCACCCTATCCTTTCACCATCTACTAGTGTTTATTAATGCATATTCCTGGAGAAGGGTAAGAGAACCCGGGGCTGGGGTTGTGGCTTAGTGGCAGAGCACTTGTCTAGCATGCTCAAGGCCCTGGGTTTGATCCTCAGCGCCACATAAAAATAAATAAATAAAATAAAGGAATCGTGTCCAACTGCAACTAAAAAAAATAAATGTTTAAAAAGAGAGAGAGAGAGAGAGAACCCAATCTTTCTCCCCAGGGATCCCAGAGCCTACTGGGATCAATAGCAGAGTGGTACAGGAACAAAGACACCTATCAAGGACACCTGGCACACTTGAGGAGGACAAGAAGCTTCCTGAAGGAGGAGAACTTTGGAAACTTTTGAAGAGCAATGGAAGTTGTTTGGCTAAGAAGAGTTGGGTTAGATGAAACTACTTGAGCAAAGGTGGGACATGAAAAGTGGCACAGTGTATACAGGTACAGCTGTCCAGAGCTTGGGGCTAATAGAGTAGGCCAGAAAGGCATACTAGTCAGGGTGCCTGCTTGCAACCAACAGAACTGGTTATGGTTATGTCAGTGTATTGGTAGCTCATAGAATTGACCTGAAGTTTGGAGAAACAATTCAAGCAGGAGCCCAAGGTCCTGGCATGTCCCCATCTCTCTGAGGATTATCACCAAAAGGGAAGGGTATAGTCAGCCAAGACAACCAATGTCCACCATCAGAGGCAATGATAGTATTTGGAATCCAGGATGTTTACACCCCCAGTCCCCATGGGAAATGCTTCACACAGATCATCACATGGGCTTCTTCCTAAATAAAGGGATGAAAAAAGTAAACTTTAAAAAGTTGGAAAGTTGCCCAAGGTCACCCAGCTGCCAAAACGCTGAGGCCTCCAGAGCTGAGTTCATTGGACTTGAAAACTCAGGAGAGTAAACTGCAAGGGGACAGTGCTCAAGACTACTCAGAGTGAGTTTAGGCAGGTCCAGACTCACAGGAGTCAAGGGTCTGGGGAAGACACAGTAGCAGTGTCATCCCCAGGGGCTCTGATGTAGATGTGATGGCCACCATATGACAAGGATGATGGGGTGGGAGGGAATGTGCAGCTTCAGGCAAATGAAGGAGCCAGGTGGAGGAAAAGCAGGGAAGCCAGGAGCAGAGGACATTTAACCTGCCCTGGAGATGTGCCCAGGTTCCTAGGAAACAAATGAGAGAAAGGTGAAGGTGCCTGTGCGAGAGGGTTGGAGTGGAGGGCAGCTGCGTGTAAAGGACTAGACTCAGGAATCAATCATTCCTTCATTCTGTGACTGGGGAGAGGTGGGCTGAAACTTAGTTAAATGCCTTGCAGGGCAGTACGTTGGCCAAAAGATGCAACAGCAAGCCCAGGACAGTGGCACACGCCTGTAATCCCAGCAACTTGGGAGGCTAAGGCAGGAGGATCACAAGTTTAAGGCCAGCCTCAGTAATTAGTGAAGCACTAAGCAACTTAGTGAGACCCTATCTCAAAATAAAAACTAAAAAATGCTGGAGATGTGGCTCAGTGATAAAATGTCCCTGGGCTCAATCCCCAGTACTATATATATATAAAAAAAAAAAAATGGAACCAGTAAGGTTTGGAAGAGGCCCCAAAGCAGAGACAGGGCAGCAGTACTTGGCATAGATGGACAGGAAAAGAGGTGTAGGGAGAAGAGCAAGGGATTCAGGGACAGAAAGGCCTGAAGGAAGGTACAGTTTGTTAGACATTGGGCCCAACTGCCCACCCAATAGAAACACTCCACATATACAAGTACTCTGTCTCTCTCCATTTGCTGTGGTTGGAATGTGTCCCCCACATGTGTTAGAACCTTAATTCCTTCACAGGAGCATTTTGGGATATGTTTGGGATCCTCATGGCCAAGCCCTCATGAAGGGGTTAATGCCTTTCTCACATGAGTGAGTTCTTCCTTTGCATGACTGGGTTAGTTAGCTTGAGAGCAGGTTTTCATAAAGCAAGGCTGCCACATACTCTGTTTTCCTTCTGCTTTCCTCCATGAGTTGAAGCAGCACAAGGCTCCTGCCGGCATCACACTCATAGTCTTCCAGACCTCCAGCATCAGTATTCTGTAATAATAGGAAAATAAAGCTGGGTATGCTGGCATGTCCCTGTGTTCCAGCTACTCAGGAGGTTGAGGCAGGAAGATCTCTTGAGCTCAGCAGTGTAAGACCACCCACTCCACCCTGGTGACTTCTCTATGAAGCAAGAGGCTAGGGTAGAGTGTGGAGTCAGTCAGCATTGGCAAACACCCCACAGAAGTACAAACTGGTTCCTGGAGATGATACTTGAAGCCAAGTTCCCACTAAGACTCTCTGGAGAGGCTGGGGTTTGCTGGTTTCCCCATATGGCCACAATCCATTTTTGTGACTCAAAGGTGGTAGTGGGCCAGCAGGCACCTGGCACAGCCTTCCTTCCAACCAGGCTCTGCAGCACAAGATAGCTGGCCTTGAGGAGCAGCTGAATTAGTCTACACGATGGCTCTAACCAAGGTCCAGAGGCTGAGGGTTTAAACCACAGACACTTTCTCACACTTATGAAGCCTGTGAATTCAAGACTAAGGTGCCAACAGGGCTGGGCTCTGTAAGGCCTCCCTCTTTGGTTTGCAGATGACTGGCCTCTTGGTGTACCCCGCACATGGTCTTTCTTCAGGGCTTAATCAAGTAGAGTTAGAAGGAACCTTCTGGTGTCTCCCCTTTCTTATAAGGACATGAATTTTATTCAGTTGAGTCCCTGGCCTATGACCTCATTTAACCTTAATTACCTTCTTTAAAGTCCCATCTCCAGTATAATCACATTGGAGATTAAGGCTTCCACCTGAATTTGGGGAGGACACAATTTATTCTATAACAAGGCCCAAGAGATGCTCTAGTTCAGCCCCCTTATTTTACCAATGAGGAAACCAAGATTTTTTTTTTTTTTTTTAGAGAGAGAGAGAGAGATTTAATATTTATTTTTCAGTTTTCGGTGGACACACATCTTTTATTTTATGTGGTGCTGAGGATCGAACCCAACGCCCTGCGCATGCCAGGCAAGCGTTACTGCTTGAGCCACATCCCCAGTCTCCCGAGAGATTTTTTTCAAGGTCACACAACTGATAAGAGGCCCACAATTAGAAAAACAATGACTTCTAACTTTTGTGGTGTGAGTAGTAGGTGTGTCCTTCAAGAGCAAGTCCCTGTTTACACAAAAGGCAAGAGTGGAGGGGAGCAGGCTCACCCGGAAACCTGAAGGATTTAGCTGAGACCTTGGGAGACTTTCCATTTGAAAAAGTTGTGTCACTGGAATGTATGGATGATGGCAATCATGGGGTTTCTTTCTCTAAAAATGTCAGAGAGCTTGGCAAAGTTTGGGCAGACAGTTGGGCCAAGCTTGGGAATGGACCTCATAACTCATAACTGCTTAAAGATTGTTCTAAAGTTTCTGCAGTAGTGATTAGGAAACTACTGAACTGCAGCCTCCTAAATGCAGGAGTCTTGCCAGGAGGAAATAGGCACAGAGAAAATTCTCTCTGTGCATATCTTTGGCTCAGGAACTTGACCTTAGGGGTGAAGGCAGGGAGCAGGCAAAGGCTGTTTACTCTGATTGGGTAATGCAGATAAGTGGCTCTTTCTGTTTGCATTTGCAAATGGGGTAACTGGGGACAAAGTTTTGGTGGGCAAGGTCAGTCCCAGAGTAGGCTGGATCAGTTAGAGAAGCTGGCTACCCTGGTCAAGGTCCACCACTGGGAGGCAGATCCCAAGGGCTGTGTATAGGAGTGGAACCTGAGTCCAGTTAAGGGCCTGTCCCCACTGCAGGGGGCCTTGTCTTCTGCCTCCTGCTCACTTGGACTCACTTCAACATACCTCTGGTTCTGTACTGATTGAGGCCAAAAATACTTTTTTTATTCATTCTTTTCTTTTCTTTTTTAGAAAATTATTGTTTTATTTTTTGAAAATGATGTTTTTAATTAATTTATTTATTTTTGGTACTGGGGACTGAATTCAGGGGCACTCAACCACTGAGCCACATCCCCAGTCCTATTTTGTATTTTATTTAGAGACAGGGTCTCACTGAGTTGCTAAGTGTCTCTCCATTGATGAGGCTGGTTTTGAATTCACAATTCTCCTATCTCAGCCTCCTGAGCCACTGGGATTACAGGCATGCGCCACTCTGCTCAGCTGAAAATTATGTTTTTTAAAAATATTTTTATCAAAACAAATGCCTAGAAAAAAAATGTTATTAAAAAAAAAACGAGGGCAG
The DNA here is from genome assembly GCF_045843805.1 of Urocitellus parryii. NCBI lineage: Eukaryota > Metazoa > Chordata > Mammalia > Rodentia > Sciuridae > Urocitellus > Urocitellus parryii. The sequence goes on from NC_135539.1 coordinate 69,044,175, forward strand.
GTGTGGTGGAACACGCCTGTAATCCCAGCAGCTTGGGAGGCTGAGACAGGAGGATCGCAAGTTCAAAGCCAGCCTCAGCAAAAGTGGGGTACTAAGCAATTCAGTGAGACCCTGTCTCTAAATAAAATACAAAATAGGGCTGGGGATGTGGCTCAGTGGTTGAGTGCCCCTGAGTTCAATCTTTAGTACCAACCTCCCCAGCCCCCCCACCCCCCTCCCCCCGAAAAACAATGAGTTTGGGGGGCTGGGGTTGTGGCTCAGAGGTAGCTTGCTTGCCTAGTATGCATGAGGCACTAGGTTCGATCCTCAGAACCACATAAAAATAAAATAAAGATAATGAGTCCACCTACAACCAAAAAGTAAATATTAAAAAACAAACAAACAAACAAACAACCATGAGTAGTTTTGACCAGGTTCTGTGAAACATGCCTATAATTCCAGCTACATGGGAGGTTGATGCAGAAGGATCATAATTTTAAGACCAGCCTGGGCAACTTAGCACGACCCTGTCCAGAAAATAATTTAAAAAGAAAAAAAAAATTGGGGCAATCACTTTTATAGCCACAAATACCACTTTAGGGAAAATAAAAATGGAGACATGCCTTGTCCTCTTGAGCATGGTCATTCTGAAATGGTATCAGAACTTGGTCTTTAGAGAAGTCACATCAACAAGGTATAATAATGAATCCGTTTGTTCTCAGTATATAGCCCTATTGTGAGCTTTGTTCAATATTTCCTGATAAAACCATTGCTCCCTTCAGAAAACAGGAAAGAAAGGGGGAGTAAAGGGGCAGCTGCCTACCCCAAGCCTATCCTGTCACAGCTGGAAGAAATAGAGCCAAAGAACTTTTTACAAAACACAAGCCAGCTCTCTGGAAACATGTTTTTTAGGTTGGGAGTCTATACTCCATCCAAATCACACCTGCAAGGAAGCTCCCCCACAACCCCATGGAGGCCCTGTGGAGGCACAGCACAGAAGAGCCAAGACTGGTAGGAGTGCTGCTCCCAGGGTCTCTCTGCCCATCTTTCAAGGGTGAGTGACGTGAGAAGAGTCCAAAAGGGAACATGTCATGTTCAGTGACCACAGGATCTAGCTTTGTGCTGTCTTTTTTTTGCGGGGGTGGGGGGGGTGGTGGGGGGAGTGGTAACCAGGAATTGAACCCAAGGCACTTAACAAGGGCCACATCCCCAGCCCTCCCCCCTACCTTTCTTTTTTCTTTTTTTTTCTTTTTTTTTTTTTGACACAGCCTCACTGGTTTGCTTAGGACCTCAGTAAGTTGCTGAGGCTGGCTTTGAACTTGCAATTCTCCTGCCTCAGCCTCTGGAGCCACTGGCATTACAGGCATATGCCAGCCCGCCTGGCTGTAGTCTTGATTTCAAACATTCAGTCCCACTCTTCCAAGGCATAACTCCTGGGTAGAGACTGTTGATTTGAAAAATGTGGTCAGTGGGTGAATAGGCCCTCATTCCAGGGTGTTGGTTTGCTCAAAAATGAGAAGATTTAAGAACTGAAAGGCTTTGTAGAAGGCAGCCTTTCTTCCTCCTGATAGGGCACAGTCTCTTTCTGTTCTTTGTCTGAGTGGATACCTGAGGACTGTGTAAGTCTCTGAGAGCACCTGGGACTTTACCTCCCTCCTTAGCTGCTTGACTTGGATCTCTGATTCCAACAGTGGAGAGTGTAACTCTTTCTATAAGCTCTTATATGCCCTTTACCAACACCCTACCCAGGTGGGACAGGAGATTGGAAGATGCCATTGACCTAGCCATTTGAACTTGGTTGTGTCCATGCAGAGTAAATAACACTGTTTGGCCCAGGGCATCTTGTTCAACCTGGCAATATGCTGAGTCTAGATGGGAGGTGGGCACAGCAGAGTCAGATGGATGGCTTGTGACCTGTCTCTGTGACCTTGGACAAAGGACTACACCTACTCCCCTTCAACTAACATATCCTTCAGTGGAGATAATAATGGACCTACTTCACAAATTTTTCTTGAAAATGAATGAACGTAACTCACAGAAAAGCCGGGAGCTGAAACTCCAAACCTCAGTTTTTATGTTTTGACAAAAGAAAAGTTAGAGTCAGATACCAAAAGTCATGTGAGAGAACTTGATTATAAGTGAAAGTCAAGTAAAAGCAAGTGAGGATTAACCAAGTAGTACTCTTAAGAGAGACAGTGTCATTCTCTGAGCAGAGAATGACAAAGGAGATTACGCTGTCTCTGGGTTTATTACCAGGACAACTGGGGACCACCTTCTGTACTCTTTACCAATCAGGTGTTCAACTCCTCCTTCATGTCGGGCGGTGGAGTTTTTGACCCTAGTTGGTCCTCTCTGGAACTGTCATGGTGGCTATCCTATTTAGGTGACTTCATCTACAAGTCAATCAATCCCATGTTAATGTGGGTCCTGGGGTCAGTAACTGGTCATAAGTTACCTTAGTAGGCCTGTGCTACTAGGGAATCTTCCTTCCCAGACAATTGGAGACAAATCTGGCCATAATTCTTAGCTTTAACATCAACGTCAATGGATCCTGTCAAGAGTTAGTCCCATTAATCCTTATCTTTTGATGTATTTTCCCATTAGGACCTTTGCTTCCGTTTGTTTTTTATGAATTAACTTTGTTTTCTTGTCTACTTTGGAAGTAGTTTAAAGAGGACCTTAAAGTAATTTAAAGAATACTTGTGACCTTGCCATGCATTTCACTGCTCATTGCTACTGCTACCTAACATAACCAGTATAAACACTTGACACCTGTTTGTTCCTTGGCTGCCAGTCTTGAGCTCCCTCAACTGAGCTCCCTCTAGATGTCAGGGTCCCTGACATCTAGGGTCCCTGTCTAACTGAGTCATGGGGACTTAGCTTTGCAAGGGGATAAACATGGCCTGACTAAGCAGACACCTGACTACTCCTTTAATAAGCAGAGGCCCCAGGGCATTAATGAGACCCTGCCAGTTCCCAGTGGGCCCCAGACAGAAAATTCTAAGCTGATAGTTCCTGGGGCATTGACAACTAACTGAACAGGTTGCTCTCAGACTGCTGTGATCCAGAACACACTGGATCCCCTTTCCTGAGACACCCAAACTGAGCATATAGACTGCAGCCAGAGGTACCAGTGCAGGCCACGGAAAGCCAGTATAGAAACAGGAGAGCCCTTGAACATCCCCTTCTTTGTGCTCTAGGAATAAAGTTTGGGTGGGAGGGGGCTTCAAATTCACAAGGGCAAGAGCCAAGATCCCATTCTTGGCCTGACCTGTAAATCATCTTGGGTGGGTCTGGCCATCTCATCCCAGGGTCTCCTCAAGTGCGGAATCCAGGCAGCCCTAAGTGAGGAGGCTTAATGAAGAGCAGTGATACCTAGAGACCCGCAGGTGGGAGATGAAAGACTTCCAGAGGAAGCCTCTGAGGCTGGTAATTACAGTGGCTTGACCTCCCAGCCGGTCCCAGCCAGTGGGTCTCCCATTTCCCTGAGGCTTCACCAAAGAATGTAGCCCTTTCCTGGCCTCAGAATGGAATGTTCTGGGGCCAGTGGGTTTTTTAACAATTGCTACAAATGCTTGCTCAGTGATGTCAGAGGATCAGGGTTAGCTTGGGGCCAGATTCTCAGAGGTGAAGGTTGAGTGCCAACCCCAGCTTCCCCCCACCTTCATTCCCCCTGCTCATCTGGTTCTCTCTTTCTCTTCTCCCGTCTTTGCCTTAGGAAGAGGGTGTGTTTAGATAGTAGTGTAAATGGTAACAGTACTTCAGTGCTCTGCCATCCCGCTTCCTCTCTGTCTTTTTAAACATCTTGATCTGGCCTTTATCTTGGGCTTCTGAAGCTGGGATCACAAATCTATGAGGTTACCTGGTGATGGGCTGGGGGTGAGCAAAACTATAGGGTAATATAGTGTACCTCTCAGGAACCTAAATTTTTAAAGATAATGATAAAACTCATTATCTATTAAGACAAGTGTAACCTGTCTTAAAGAAGAAAGAGAAATTGCATGAATCTTAATAACAAAACAGTCTTCTTCCTATATATGGCAGTTAAATCTCTTTGCTCAAGGCTGTGGGAGCATAGTTTCCCACACGATCACTCTAGTCAATGACTGTAGAAGTATCCTCGGATCATAACCACCACTGAGGTCATTTTATTGTTATTTCTTTTATTTTAATTATTTATTTTCTTGTCCACAGAAGGGATGGAACCCTGGGCCTCTCACAAGCCATGCAAGCACTCTACCACTGAGCTACATGCCCAGTTCTCTACGTAATTTATAATCTTGACTGACAAATGACAGGTTGGTAGTGATTACTGGTATTTAAAGCTTATGCTTTTCTGAATATTGCATAATATTTTGAAACTAAGGTTAGAATTTCTGTCAGTGTTAACCCATGTTGCCAAGGGCATGCACGGGTATATTCTGCATTTCTGAGCATTGATTTGCTTAAAAGTGTCAGAGTTTTAAACAGTTGCAAACTGGATTGAACCCCATGTGAAAAACCTGTAAAATCCCAGAGGAAAAAATGTTAAGGTAACATTAGGGGAGAGTGCAGACTACAAGGGGAAATAAACCTCCCAGGGACCACAGAGAGAGGCTATGCAAGAAAAAGAATGCCCAAAAACCCGGAGACAGCCTCAGCAGACAGGTCAAGCAGAGGAGCTCAGTTCAAGCAGGGTAAGTTGTAGTTGTGACCTGGCCCTGTGTGGGCCCTGGCTCTGGTCCTCATTCTATACTTTCCCCTGCTACAAACATGTGTCTTGTATGGAAGAAGGGAAAGGTCCATTCTGTCAAAGGTCCATCTCAAAGTCAAAGTCTTGGTGACAGACTTTGACAGAGTGTATTCTATTCTCTAGAACTCATATTTGCTCTCAAATAATTATATCACTTCCAAGATTTCAAATATTAAAGTTAGTATACATCGGAAGAATGAGATGAACTGCATTTCTGGTGAGATATGTGAATACATAGTAAACTGCATTTGTATTTTGTGCAGGACACCCGTCCATTGCATTCATCATGGGGCCCCATTCCTGGAAGTTGGACAAGGACCTCATCAGGTCCATATGGGTGGCTCGTGCATTATCCTTTGGACTTCCTCTTCTTCCTCTTTCCATCTCTGGTGTACCAGTATGCCACACAGCATGTTCTATCCAGTGGCCCTTGGACACCTGAGGGTCAGCTCTCTTCAGGGTGACTGAGGAGATGATGTCCTTGTGATGCCAGAGAGTTTCCTGGGCCACTGGCTACCTTTGATTTTGTCATGTACCACGGTCCTATCCTGGGTCCTTAGGCCCTATTGTGCTCTGTCCGTCATGGTGGGTACCAACCTGCCAGTAAGTAGCATCTTGAACAAGAAACCTAAAACAAGGCCATCCACACACCCTCCTCTGGGTGAAAGGCCAGTGCAACTCTCTGCTGGGCAGAGGGGCCAACATTCAACTCCCTGCTGGAGATAGTAAAGCTAAGATCCAGGAGAGCAGAGGAAACACATAAGCAAACAATAAAGCAAAAGCAAAACAAGGGGGAAAAAAAAAAGAAGAAGGATACTGTATTTAGAGTGGGCATCTTCCACATGCTAAGCCTTGCCACCCTTCATGTCCAACCTATGTGATATAAACAATCTCCTGGTTCATATATGTGAGGCTCTGAGAGATTATGGCTAATGTCTATTCAGGGCTTGCTATATACCATTTGTTTGTCACTAATCCCATTATGTAGGTTCAATTATCTCTATTTTATAGATGGGAAACCAAGACACAGGGACACCAGGTAACTTCCTAGTTGTCACAAGATAATAAGTATTAGCAACAGGACTGGAATCTAGAAATTCTGACTCCAGATCCCAAGTATTTAACACCTAGGTCTGCAGGCCCTCCCAGGCCCCAGAACTATTGGCCCTGCGTCTCCACCCTCAGGTCTGCTGGGACTGCCGCATGCCCAGTGTCCAAGCTCAGCAGCCCCTCCTTCTGTTCATGGAGATGTTCTCAACTGGTGCTATTAACCAAAAAGACCCCAGGATGCAGCTTCCAGTCACACAGGCAGTCTGGTTCCCCAGCGTGGCCTCTGAGGAGAATGTCCCTGTTGCTTCTGGGACACTGACCCAGGGTCTGCCAGTGGGCAAGGGGATTTTGCCTTTCTTATGTGCCAGCAGTGTTGGCTCAGTGATGTCAGAGGATCAGGGCTGGCCTGGGCCCAGACTCTCAGAAGTGAGATGAGCTTGGCATCCTGCCTGCATCCTGGGCTGCCCCTGCCTCCACATCAATGGAGAATGCCACCTTGAAAAGTCACTATAGGGGGCTGGGGCCCAGTGGTAGAGCACTCACCTGGCATGCATGAGGCACTGGGTTCGATCCTCAACACCACATAAAAATAAAATAAAGATATTGTGCCCACCTATAACTAAAAAATAAATATTAAAAAAAAGTCACTATAGGCCAAGGGACGCTTGGTTTTCCTGGGGACCCCCCCCCCCCCCGCCCCTGTCTTCCTCCTGACTCTCTCAACCCTTTCTAGAAAGTACTGACGGGGTGAACTCTCAGTGTGCAGAGGGAGTGCCCAGGAGTTTTACTCACTAACAGCAGAGCAAAGGCAGGGGTTACAGGGTGTCGAACAGAGAGGATGCGTACCAGGCAACACACAAGCAAGTGTGGAATGTTAGAAGAGACCCCTGAGAGATGGAGGAGACCAACACTAGTCTAGTCTGGCTTAGGTCCAGTATGCACTTTTTAGCCAAAAAAAAAACCCAAAAAAACAAAAAAAAACTGGCTCCAGCTCAGACCTAAATGTGCTAGGCATGAAAAAAAAAGAGAGAGAACTTCTTGTTAATTCTAAGCAGCTAAAATGTACTACCCCTGTGGCAAAATTTGCTATTTGATGCTTTGATGCTCCTCTCTCTTTTCCATAGTACTAGAATTGCAAAGTTCTTAGTCTCACCTCAGCCAGCTGTGGACACATGACTAATTCTGATTAATGGGATGTGAATGAAAACCAGGTATGTGTGTCTTTGAAAGGAAGTAGTATGTCCTTGCCTTTTTCTATGCCCCCTTCCCCTTGGTTGGAATAGAAATATGTCAGGAATCAGAGCAACCTTGTGGGGCCACAAGAAAGAAGCCTCTGCTCACCCATTTGAACTTTTATATGACAGGGATACAGATTTCTCTCTTTTTAAAGCCAATGTGATTTTTGTCTCTGTCACTGTAAGCAAGCTGATAACCTAGTACTACATCCCAAAGCTATAGACTCCCCAAATACCTTCCCTTTGGGTATGATGGTTTCAGATTTCAGTGTGTGTGTAAAACACAGTACTGTAGTAGCTCCATATATCTCAGAACTCACCTGCCCGGGATCACAGGGAGTATATTTTGAGGTGAATTGGTTGGAAAACAGAAGAGAAGGCCACTCTGGACAGCATGTTTCCCTGCAAGCTGGTGACCACTTGCAGTCAGGATTTTCTGGTCAGTTTTCTAGAAAAATGGGGCAAGCTCTGATTATTTCATTCAAATTGATGTTCTGTTGGTTAAAACACCTAGTTCCTAGTACCCCAGAGGGGCTGGGGCTGTAGCTCAGTGGTAGAGCACTTGCCTAGCACATGTGAGGCACTGGGTTCGATCCTCAGCACCACATATAAGTAAATAAATTAAATAAAGGTCCATCAACAACTAAAAAAATATATATCTATATATGCATGTATGTATATATATAGATTTGTTTATTTAAAAAAAAAAAAAACCTGATAGGAGAGGAAAATCCTTGACTGTATTATGGTTGAAACTCCAGGGTATAAAATTGAGTAGTGGTTCTGAACCAGTTTCTCCATATGTAAAAACAGAAACCACAATGCTCCAGAGGCTCTGTCTTGTGATCTGTCACCTCAGGAGACTGGGGAACCTCTTTTATTTAAGTCCATGGCAGATTGTTTTTTCTAAAAATGATCACCCTTTTGATTTGGGGTCTCCTGTAGTTTGCCTTAGAGAGAAACCCCCTGCTGGTCTTGACCAAGGAACTTCCAGGCTGGTGCTACTTCTAGCTCCCTAGTGATGGGTAGGTGCAGCCCTAGAACTAGCCAGCCCCTTCTCTGTGTCACAGACCAGCCACGGGACCTTGGCAACTTTCATCATTTCTCATTTTCAATGAAGATCTTGGCATCCTGGTGTCCAGCTTCCTCTGGGTTGTGCTTAGTGAAGACAAGCTGGTCTCTTGGGGCCCGACCTTCCTGGCACCAATGACATGTCTGATGGTCTTCAAGGGCAGAGTAGACTGACCTCTCTTGGCCATTCATCTGTGTTTCTACTGTTTTCCACAAAACTGATGCCCTTACCTTCTATTTCTTCATCTTAGCATCTTTGAGCAAAAGTCTTCTCCCCTAAAAAGGGTCTTTGTCCCTTGTCGTTCCTAAGTGATCTCTGTGTGTCCCTAGAGGAAGCTTTTCCTGAGCAATTTCTTCCCACCTGACCTCCCCTTTCCTCCACAGGCTGCCAGGTTCTTGAGTGGGCCACTGGGGAGACTTCTGAGCTAAGGAGGACTTTGAAAGAGGTGTTAGAGCCCAGACATTCCGAGTGTGGCTCTGACCAGCAAGTCCACACCTAGAATTCTATGCTTTTTTTTTTTTCTCTTTCCTGCTTGGGATGACATTGATCTTTGAATGCGGAAATTATCTAATCAGGAAAGGCCTCCAATGACCAAGTACAGGCTTATGGAGGAAGGCTGACTGGAACTCCTGGGTGGCTTTGTCTGCTATCTCCACCTTTGGCCCATTTTTTAAAAGTATAACCTAAGGCCCCTCATATACCTGTTCCGTCTCAACTATCTCTTCTTAAAAATGGGGATTACAAAACCCTTTCATGTTTGAAAACAAGAGACTGGTCTTGAGTTCTCTAATGTCTTTGAGAATTAGAGTTCTTTTTTATTTTAGTACTAGGGATTAAACCCAGGGCCTTACACATGCTAGGCAAATGCTCTGCCACTGAGCTATATCCCAGCCCTTTTAATTTTATTTTGAGACATAGTCTGGCCTAAAAGTTGCTAAGGTTGGCCTTGAATTTGCAGTCCTCCTGGTTCAGCCTCCCGAGTAGCTGGCATCATAGGCGGGTACCACCACACTTGGCTTGAGAATAGGAATTCTATGAAAGATTGATTTATTGATTTAGAAACAACCTCAAACATTTTCAGGAACGTTGCGAGTACAGTATAAATTTTTTTTCCAGAATCATTTGGGGAAAACATTGCTGACTCAGTGCTCCATCACCTTCCAATATTTTGGTGTGTATTTTCAACAAACAAAAATATCCTCCTCCATAACTGTGATACAGGTATCAAAATCTGGAAGTTGATGTTGATCTGTCACTACCATCCTATCCTCATAGCTCATTGTGTTCTTTGAACTTCCCCATAATGTATTTTTAAATGAAAATCTGAGTCTCCAAAAACTGTTGTTTATTTAGAATTAGTAGAGCAATGCAATGAGTCTATGCATACCATAGTAAAGTGAAATTCAAAGAAGCTGAGACTGGGAGAAAATTTTAAAGACAAAAATAAGAAGGATTACATCAGGTGTTTGGAAACAATACCTTCAGCCACAGTGATTAATAACAAGAGTGGCATCAGCCTGAGGTTGAACAGACAATTGCTGGGTAGATGTCCTTGCAGAAGTGCTTTTTGTATAAGGTTTAATCTTGTAACTCTGTCAGGGTCTTTTGTGACACTTGCTATCAGGTAATTGTGCATAAGAACCCTTCCTTTATAACTGCCTGACTTTATTTACTTTGTTGTTGTTAGGGTTGACATAATCGACTCCATTTTCAATTTGGCAACTTTGAAATTTCTTTCATATTAACAGAAGGATCCAGAACAGTAAGTATTTTTTTTTTTAGTTATAGATGGACACAATATCTTTATTTATATTTATTTATTTTATGTGGTGCTGAGGATTGAACCCAGGGCCTCACGCCTGTGAGGCAAGCACTTTACCACTGAGCCCCAACCCAAGCCCAGTAAGTATTTTTTTTTAATATTTTTTAGTTATACGTGGAAACACAATACATTTATTTGTACATTTTTATGTGGTGCCAGGGATTGAACCCAGTGCCTCACTCATGCTAGGCAAGCACTCTACCACTGAGCTACAACCCCAGCCCCAGTATTTTTTTTAAATATTTCTTTTTAGTTGTAGCTGGACATAATACCATTATTTTATTTTAAATATTTTATTTTAGATGTAGATGGACACAATGTCTTTATTTTTTTTATGTGGTGCTGAGGATTGAACCAGTATCTCATACATGTGAGGTAAGCGCTCAACCACTGAGCTACACCCCAGCCTGATACTTTTATTTATTTATTTATTTTTATGTGGGGCTGAGGATCAAACCCAGAACCTAGAGTGGTAGAGTGCTAGGTGAGCACTCTACCACTGAGCCACAATCCCAGCACCCCCCAGAACAGTAACTATTGCATTTAGTTGTCACATCTCTTTAGTCTCCTTCAATCTAGGAGAGTTCCCTCATCTTTTATTGACTTGCATAATTTTAACACTTGAGCACTGCAGACTCAGTTGTTTACAGAATGCCCCTCCATCTGAGTTTTCTGATGCTTCCTCATGCTTGGATGCAGGTTTCTGCTCTCTGGAAGGACCAGCATAGAAGTGATGCTTTAGGGCTTCCTACCAGGTGCTCGAAATGTCCATCTGCTCCACCTGTGATGTCTTTTCCAATACTCGATTAAGGTAGAGTCTTGCCAGGCTTCTCCCCATGAAGTCATTTTCCCTGTTTTATTGTTAAGTATTTTGTGGGGAGGTACTTTGAAACTGTGTAAATATCCCCTTATTCATCAAATAAGTAATTACACTGAATAATTAATTATACATGTAATTATTAATTAATATGACTACAACTAACAAATATAATTAATATATGTTTAGCCTCACACCATTTCCTATTTTATTTAATGGGCTGTAATGGGTTATAATCTATTTATTATCATTATGTTATTTATTTTATGCTCACATTATACCAGGTTTGGTCAGTGACAGCCCCTCAAATTGGCTTCTGTGTTCTTTTGCCATGTCTCCATCATTCTTTGGACAGATGCCTCGCCTTGCCCAGCCCTCCCTGTGGCCTGTGGCCTACTCTGGCAGGGAAGGGAGGAGCCTACGAAGGCTTCCAAAGGCACTAAATATTCTAGACAGTGGTGCTGGTTGTTTGTGAAACTTAGAAACCCAAGATTCAGCCTGTGGCAATAGCTCACTTAGACTATCCCCTCAGGACCAGGGCTTTCTGGTTGCGGTCATCTGTTACCTTGTCTGTGCTTCTTAGAAAAACAAAACCACTGAGGGGACCCAAGAAAGAAATGGGCCCATGGTGTCTCCTGTGCCTCCATGCTGGACCCATGATGGGTTAAATTTGAATGTTACCCCCAGCTTCAGGACTGGCCAGGAAATTTCCCATATCTTCCCCCTGGTTATTCATGTTTACTAAAAGCAGGCGCTGCCAGTGCCTTCCGGCCTGAATCATTCCTGCACCTCAGGATATCCAGAGCACCAAGACCCAGCATGGACCCCAGCAGGCAGCAGATTGTGAGGCTGTGCTATTTTTGGACTTCCTCTTAGACCCCCTGATAGTTTAGCTTTCTGGAATATTGTTTATTTTTTCCACAGGAGACAGATTTTAAGAAACATCTCAGGAAGCCCTGGCACTGATAATCATGGAGTATCTGTATAATATAGTCCCAGAGGTCACCTGGGGTCGAGGTCCATTTACCAAGAGACTAAAAGAGCTCAAAATTTTAGGGCCCCTCACTTGCATGGGCCACATCCAACATCAGGGCATTTGGTAGTCACAGTTTCGTAGTCTTTATCTTAAAGAAGGGCCCCTGAAATTGCTTGAGCTTTTCACATGAGCCTGCCCTGCCCATATATGACAGGATTCCTGGGCTCAGAGTATCCCATAGTGGTGAGAAAGGAAGGACAAGGTCCCCTGGAGGGAGGCAGGGGTAAACAGTGCCATGGTTAAGAGTGAGGCTGCCTGGGTTCAGATCTCAGAGGTGACACTCAGATTCCAGAGGTGCTTACCTGCCCTCCAGTGGAACCTACTTCACAGGGTTGAATAGGCCCACAGACAGATACATGGATGTGCATAGAGTAAGTCCTTGAAATAGCACTTAGAGGTCTTCTCTTTCCCTTTCTCTTTATGAAGTGCTGCCGTAAAGGACAAGCACCCTGGAGAGTCTTGGTCTCCTCAGTTCTATAACACCAAGGAATGTTCCTGGCTTCTCTGGCTTTTCTAGTCAAGGTTGAAGGTTTCAGAACATTGGGTTTCAGGGTCAGGTTGCTGGGCTGAGTTGCCAGGGAGTGGCCGGCCTTGACCACTGCATGCAAGTGTTTGTAAGTGGGCAGCAGGATGTGAAAAGCCTGAGACCTGGCTCTGAACTGCCTCCTGGCCCTGTCCCCATGGACAGGAAACGAGGCTGGGAGGGTTGGTACAGAATCAGCTTTAGAGTTGCTGGCTGGGATGGAGGGTGATATGAACTGGCCACAGATTCCAGTCTCTGGGGAGACTCACCTGGGAGGCTCTGCACTGGAGGCTTAGGAACTCCAGGCCTCCTATAGGAGATGGCAAGGTCAGGGATTTTGACCCCTACTGCCACCAGTCCTTCCTTTCTCTTCCCTGTGTCAGAAAGCTGGGGGCCAAGTCATGCACAGTGGTACACACTTTTAATCCTAGTGACTCAGGAAGCTGAGGCAGGAGGAATGCAAGTTTAAAGCCAGCCTCAGCAATTTAGCAAGGCCCTAAGAAACTTAGCGAGACCCTGTCTCAAAATAAAACATAAAAAGGGCTGGGGATGTGGCTCAGTGGTTGAGTGCCTCTGGGTTCAATCCCTGGTACCAAAAAAGAAAAACGAAAGCTGGGGACCAAATCACTTGCATTTAAGGTGTATTTTTTTTCTTCTTTCCATCCAGCTCTATGAGACCAAAAATGAATAACAGACACCATCAGCTTGTCAGAGAAGGTGGGTTCCCTTGTCCCCCAAGAGAAGGCTAACCTGCCTAGCTCAGCTCCTCCCTGGACAGCATTTCCCCTGTGCCAGCCTCTCCTTATTCCAACTTCCCAGGCATGCTACCATCTTTCTTTCCTCCTCTACCCTTGTCCTCTCCCTTCCGATGGCCTCATTACTGACCAGCCAGCCTTCCCAGCTTCATTCCCTCTTTAGCCAAGGTCCTGGGGACCTGGAGAGCCATGACTCTTCAACTGTTATAAAGAATCCATATAACTTATACCCCAAGTGTGGTGTTTCTAGAACAATAGCATAAACTAGGACTGTCCTGGCCAAGCAAGGCTATGTGGCCAAGCTAGGAAAACACAATCACCAGCTAATGTCATACTCCCCATTTTCTCAGCCCGTGCTACCCCTTGGTTCTGCACTGTTTTATGTTCTTTCCAGAATAACTCACTCCAGTGTAATCCTTTTACTTGGATCAGGAAGACCCCCAACCCTCATCTTCTCTCACCTGTCCACCGGTGATGGGCTATTGCTAACTTGTCCTGGCTGGGCAGTCTGGTACATTTTTAGGAACTTTACAAGCCAGTTGTTAAATATAGTTATCATTTCCAAATGAAATTATCTGAGCTTACAATTAAATAATTTAAAGACAAAGGTAATAAATACTCTACATTTATGTAATCATTTCCCAACTATATCATTTCCTGTGCTCTTGACATGATGAGTATGTTGTCTGTATAGCTGAAAACCATATATGGTTTACTACTGCAGTCTCTTCCCAACTCTGAGTTCAAAGATTTCAGGTTGGCAGATTTGCCCTGGTGAGAACAGTTACACTATTGTAATTAGCAAATGCTGTATATCAGGGCTGACTTACTGTTTTGTTGATGGGCCTATACTTCAGAAAGTGATGTTTGAAAGAAAATGTTAGTAATGCAGATTAAACTTTAAAAGCATACCATGCCTGAGCCATTATCTTGTGAATAACAAATCAAGGAGGGCTGGGGTTGTGGCACAGTGGTAGAGTACTTGCCTAGTATGTGTGAGGTACTGGGTTCAATCTTCAGCACCACATTATAAATAAATAAACAAAATAAAGGCATTGTGTCCATCTATAATTTAAAAATTTTAAAAAATTGAGGAAATATTTTTCTAGCATTTGAAAAGTATGACCTGATTTACCAAAGAAGTTGTTCATGTCATTGATAAATGAGTAAAGTTCTGATACATAATGCTCAAGCCAAATGAGGTTTCCGTTTAATAAACACAATTTGTGTGAAGAGGAGAAATGGTTTACCAGCAGATCACACATCAGATTTACAGACAAATGAATTTAAAAGGAAAAATGTTAGCCAATTATGTAAGTCCATTTGTCAAATCATGTCTGACTATAAGAGTTTGACCAAAAGCAATGAACCAAATCCGTGAGAATCAGTTTTAGCTACACGGAATTTATAATGTAGAGTATTATAAATGGTGTCTCCACATCCTTTCTATCAGTAAAATTTGTAAGAAACACACACACACACACACACACACACACACACATACACACACACACACACACACAAATGCTTTTCTAGAGAGAGAGTTGGGAAATACTTATCAGCATTATCACTGTCCAAGGCTGGGTTAGGGGCCTTTATTTGCTGCTCCACAGTAGCCTCTAGAGAACTGTGATGATATATCTTTTGGGTGTCACTTACTGAACTTCTTGAGGACAGGGAAGACTATGTCTCCAATACTTAACATGATGCCTGGTACTTATTAGATGCCTCTCCACAAACTGAACAAATGAATGGAAGCATGCTACCCATTCTCCATAACACAGCCTCTTCCTGGAGAGGGGACTGATTTCCTGGTCCTCTTGCAGTTGGATGTGGCCATGTGATGAGTCCAGTCCAGTGATATGTGGTAGGAAAGATATCAGCCACATTCAGGCCTGGCCTTCAAATATTGCTCACAAGACCCTCTCCATTCTTCCTTCCCTGCTTCAGGGACACTGGGGACCCCATTTCTTAGTCTGTTATGTGCTACTGTAACAGAACACCATAGCCTGGTTAATTTACAATCAACAGGAGTTTGTTTAGCTTGCAGTTTTAGATGCTGAGAAGTCCAAGATCAAGGGGCTACATTTCCTGCTGTGTCATAATATGGTGGAAATGTCACATGGCAAAAGAATGTGTAAGATCAGGCAAAAGGGGTTGAAGTCTTTATAACAAAACCAGTCATGATATGACATTAATCCATTTGTGAGGGTGGAGCCCTGTGACCTCATCACCTGCCATTAGGCCCTGCCTCCCAACCCTATTGAACTGGGGATGATGTTTCCAACTTGAATTTAGGGGGACATTCTAGCCATGGGCTCTTGCTAGTGAAGCCATCTGATGGAGAACAGATGCCTGCCCTGAGTAAAATAAACTTTTATTTATTTAAGCCACTGAGATCACAGGCCACAGAGTGGCCTGGCCTATCCTGCTAGTCCAAGGAGGAGCCAGAGATGGGAAGCAACCTGGGCCATGATCCAGCCCATCTTGATTCCTAGTCCTCCCTCCTACACATTTTCAGAAAGTATACGGAATAAAGTCTGAATAAAGGAATAAAGTCTGAATCCAAGGTGGGTTTTGTTTAAGGCCCCATTTGAGAGGATATCTCACAGGGCCCATTCCTGGCCATGCCTCCAAAGGCAGCCTCCTCCGGTGGGAGGCCACCTACGAACGTGTGTGATTAGAGGATCAGCCAGGGTGGCTGGTGGCTGGGATTCAGCCTCCCATTAAGTGTTATTAGCCTGGCCCACAAGCACCTCTCTGGCCCTGTCATTTACTGCTTCCCTCTGTACTTAATCTAGACCAGATCTGGGACTTGGACAGACAGAGAACCAGCTTGGGAAGTGACGTTTTTAGGGCACAGGACTTAGGTCCCAAATGCCAAGCCACACAAACCGGGCTCCCTGCTCTCAGCTTCAGAAGCTTCGGCCCGGCTCCACTAACCTTTGCTGTGTGTGGACGGTGAGGCAGACACGAGGCTGTTCCGGGCAGCGCAGTAGGCCTGGGGCAGACGCTGCGTAGTACAGTGGGATAGGCGTAGTATTTTCTTCTTGTTGCCTCCTGCCCTGAAAGCCTGGCCATTCTCCCTGGCTTTGTTTACAAACCAGGACGTTGAAACCCATAAGGCTGAAGTCACAGATCCCCGAGTGGTGGGGTGACTTGAGGAATGAGTCGGTGCATTCCTGACTCCTGATTCCCTGGTGGTGACCCTGGCCTCCACTTCCTCAGCCCCACCTGTCCTCTTCCAGTCAGGAGTTCCACCCATGACCTGGGCTTACCCTCTCCCTGCTGTGTTACTCTTGCCTTTGTTGTCTAGGTGCACCACCAGGAAGAGCTTCAGAGCAGGCTCTGGCTTTGTTTTGCTCGGATTTCACTGTGTCCCTGGTGTATAGAATGGTGCCCAAGTGTTTGCTGAATGACTGTTTGAGTGTGGGATCTCTGTGTGCAGGGCCTGTGCTTCTCCCTCTGGGACTCCTGCCTGACTCACTGTTTTAGCTGGTGCCTGTGGAGATGGACAGCCCTCACCCACCCTTTTCTCCCAACCAGCATTTCCTCCTGACCTGCCCTGGGTCTGTGCACGCTGTACCTTTTGCCTCAAACACACCCTCTCACCTTTTCATTCCTTTGGTTCCTGCTTGTCTTCAAGTCTCAACTAAGCCCTCTTCTCTGACCTCTGTCCTGTAGCCCCTTTCACACAGCAGCATACCTTCTCAAAATCAGTGGGTCCACCTGGCTTCTTGCCTTGATGCAGGCTTGGGAAGGGTGGGACCTGAATGTCCTGCTCACCGCTGTGTCCTCAGCCCCCAGGACGGCACAGATTAAGTGCTCAAGTACCTGTAAGATGAATCCATGAAAGGCTGACCACTGTTGATCCCTCAAGGAAGACCCAGAAGTCATGTACCAACAAGGATGCAGGAAGTGCGGGCTGGCTCTAGTCTGGCCCAGGGTCCCCACTGATCATCTCCCTGACATGCTCAGGACAAAGAAAGTGGCCCTGTCTACTCTTTCCTCTTATATGACTTTTGTCCCCCTCAAACCAGACTATCTTCTTTCTAAATTTATGAGAGGAACATATACTTATTGTAAGACTTCTGAGCTATTCTTATTCACTATTTTAGCCACCTACTATGAGCGAGATGCCCCATTAGGTACTGGGGGTGCAAAGATAGTGTAGCAGGGCTTCTACCTCAAGGATCTGCACCTGAGGGTGGTTCTCCTTCTGTGCACCTTAGAAGAGGGCTCTGCTTTCTGTGTGCTGGCCCCATGCGACTGAATCCCACGGAGGGCTTATGGAAACCCAGATCCCTGAGTCCCACCTTCAGAGGCTTCAACCCATTGGATCTGAGTGAGTCTGATCATTTGCTTCTCTAACAAATTCCCCCATGATGTTTACTCTGCCAGCAGGGACTATAGATCGAGAACCATTGTCTAGACTACATGAGTGTTACGGTTGTCACAAGTTTTACATGTCTGTGCTCATTCAGTCTTTTGACATCACTCACCTGGGTAAGACACAAGACCAGGGAGAGCTGAGGTGGAACTGAGTTCAGGTCTTCCTATGAGACTCTGCCCTCTCTTAGCACCAGGTGGCATAGAGTTCTAGGAAAGCCTGCAAGGGTCTAACTAGAAGAGGCTGTGGAGAATCCAGGGTGACATTCTGGGAGTTAGGATGGTGGAGTCTGCTTTTCCCTTCTGGAAAGAGCCCTGGCTTGGGACAGGATGGTCTGGGAAAGAGTGATTTGGGGGCAAAGAAGGGTCAGATGGCACTAGGAAGGAAGGGTACTGCAGCTCTGAAGGGCCTTCTGCCCCATGGTGGGGCCTGGGTCATCCCTTCTATCTTGGAGACTCTGGCTAAAGAGGGCACACCTCTAAGATGTCAGAGTAGCCTCCGTTTAGCCCCAGACTTGCCTCCCTCTGCACAGAATGTGCTGTGTATGGTGGCACGTCAGGGGAAGCACCCTGCCAGCCCAGCAACTCAGACAAGCACTTCCTTCCTGTCAGACTCAGGTGGCTCAGGGGCTTTGGCAGGACAATCCCCCAGTGTTCTTGTTGGGCCTGGCTGAGTGGTGCTAACTCCTCAGGAGGAGGCCCGGGAGAGAGGTACAGGGAGAGACAAGCTCTGGGAAGAGCTGTGTCCTCCACAGGCAAGGGGAAGTGTGAGCTCAGATGGACAGCTTCCTGTGATGCTGTGTTTCTGAGCAGGAAGCCAGAACCCTGGAGAAGGAAAATAAACCTGGACACATATTTTTAGAAAGTGGGCAAACCCTGTTGCTTAGCATGCGGTGGAACTGAAATCTAAATCCGGCTTTCTGTGTCTCTAAGCAGAAGGCCGGGACCCACTGGCTTCATGCAGGAACGGGACCTCCAGGGGATGCAAGAGTGAGCTGCCACTCCTCCTACTACAGGAAATCCCAAGCGGTGATGGAGGTATGAGCCAGGCTCCTGCTAGGTGCTCAACATATGCAACCCCATCTAGGCCTCACCAGGACCCTGAAAGGTAAGCACAGCTCACCCCACATTTTCAGGTGAAGGAAGAGAGGCTCAGAGAAGGCAAGACCCTCAGAGAAGGCAATCACAGGCAGGGATGTGACAGAGCCTGCTCTATGCAAACCTCAGCAGATGGCAGGACTGGGAGGGTCACACACAGACTGGTCACTGAGCACAATTGCTTTCCCAGAGCACAGCAGGTCTCTGCCTTCCCATGGTGGGAGTTCAGGCTCACGCACATAGCTCCGTCCATGCAGTCGAAATGCCAGGTAATTCTCTGTATTGAACTCAAACCCCTCTCCTTGTAACCTCACAGAATTATCGAGCACAACAGCCCTTTAAGCCTTGCCAATACTCTGCATTCATTTCCAGGTTCAGAATCTTTTCAGCCATCTCTTCTCTACTCCCCAGAAAGTGTTCCAGGTTTCCATGTGGAACCTGAGATCCAGTAGAGTTGCTTTCTAAGGTGCAAAATAAATCAGGGATATCTGATGTTTAGAAAAAGCAAAGTCGGGGCTGGGGATATGGCTCAAGCGGTAGTGTGCTCACTTGGCATGTGTGCGGCTCGGGTTCGATCCTCAGCACCACATACAAACAAAGATGTTGTGTCAGCCGAAAAATAAAAAAAAAATATTAAAATTCTCTCTCTCTCTCTAAAAAAAAAAAAGAAAGAAAAAGTAAAGTCAAGATACTATGAGACAGATGATTGAGCTGAGAAAACATTTTGATATAAAAGGAAAAATTGTGGGGTTTTTTTGTCCATTATAACCTAAATCAACTCTGATGCTAATTATTCTTAGAAGGAATCTACAGAAATTAATTTAAGCATTAATAACATTTGTGGACCACGAGTTGAACCTCCCAAGGCAAGGTAGATGCTCCATCGAGAGTAGACCCATTCTAGCAGAATCGAGTAAAAATGTCAGTGGTGTGGCTTCCAAATACTGGCAGAATTATAATTATTTATGACAGGATAGGAGGGCCACTGCCAGTGTACTTTGTAGTTGTGTCATAATGGACCTGCTGTTAGGAACTTAAAATGACACACCTCCTCATCTCGCTCCCTCCCAGAGCCAGGCTGCCCCTGGGTGGAGACCCAGGCTGAGGCAGGCTACTTGGTTGGAGCCAGGTCTGTGGACTTTCCACGGAGGCCTGGTTGTCTTTCCAGTAAAAGCCACAACTTCAAAGGACTGCCAAGGAGCAGATTGGGCACTCCCTGGCCAGCCCAGGGTAGCTGTGTTGAATGTAGGAGCCCTGCATGCGGGGGTGTTGGAAACTGGCAATTCCAGGTTCCAGAACCAAGTCCTGAGGGGAGGGAGGGAGGAAGATGGAGCCAAAGGACCTGCCTTGAACTGGATCCCCCACGGCAAGAGGTTGCAGGCTCTGGGCTCAGGGAGCTCTGGCCCTGCCACAGGCCTGCCCAGGCCTGGCACACACCCGCCTCCTTTCCTCTTCAAAGATGCCACTCCACCCACAGCAGTGCTCTTTCCTGGCTTCAAAATGTCACAATCTCCATCTGTCTTTTCTTATCCCTATAGAGCAGTCCCTCATCCCTAATAGTGGAAACAACTACACATCAGGGATGGACCCCTGGGGGAAAAAGGAAGTAACATGGTGGGAGGCAAGAAGAGCTCTGTAGAAGAGAAACAAGGTGGCAAGCACCCTTCCTCTTCTTGATGACACCAAGGAGACTCAGCCCTCTCCACACTCAGTAGGAGAGAAGGCTGAGAGGCAATGGCCCTGCTCAGCTTAGACAGCATCAGCAAAGGGGCCGGAGTCAGGGAGTCTGCAGCCTAGTCAACCAGTGTGATGGAAGCAATGGTCTCTGGAGGCCCTTTTGAAGACAAGCAACATGTGAGTGTGAGCACCATGTAGTCCCACTGGCAGGTGGTCACAGGAATGGAGATGATGGCAGTTGCTGCTCTTAGCATCCACCACATGTGGATGAACAAGAGGATGTTGTCATACTCTGTATCACTTGGCTCACCTCCAAACTTCAAAAATGAAGAAAACAAGTGTCAAACCAGATGTGGTAGACAGACCTGTAATCCCAGTGACTCAGGAGGCTGAGGCAGGAGGGTCACAAATTCAAGGTCAACTTCAGCAGTGTAGTTGAAATCCTATCTTAAAAAAAAGTTTCAAAGCAATTTTTTTTGGAGGGAAACTGGGGATGGAACTCAGGGGCACTTAACCACTGAGCCACATCCCCAGCCCTATTCTGTACTTTATTTTAGAGACAGGGTCTCACTGAGTTGCTAAGCACCATTGCTGAGGCTGGCTTTGAACTCATGATCCTCCTGTCTCAGCCTCCTGAGCTGCTGGGATTATCAGCATGAGCCACTGTGCCTGGCTCAAAACAATATTTTTCCTTTCACCATTCCACTTCCACCAGATGTTTTATAGGATAAACATTTTTTTTTTTAACCTTTAAGATTGGACTGAAAAGTAAAAATCCTTACAAAAAACTTTAACCAACAGGTGGAGTCCATGGTCAAGTATCTCCTCAGCTCTGAGTTTAGAAGGCAAGACCAGGCCAGGGTGCCTGGGCTGATAGGGCGTCTGCCTGTGTGTGTGTGTGTATGTGTGTGGGGGCTCTTCCTTCCACCTTTTTCACTCTGAAAACTGTCCTCACACGGCAGAGGTCCTCTTCCCCAAATTCAGATGCTCTGACACTAAGTAAATGGCCAAGAAAATGGAAGGTAGTCTGATTTCATGGAGCAGGCATCTGTCGGACAAGAGAACTAATGGGACGCTGAAGAGACCCTTGTCACTTGGCACCACAGCCAGCTGCAAGGGCTGTCAGTTCTGGCAGGACTTTGTCATGGAACAAAGGTCCCAGAGACCTGAAGTCATTCTCAGTGACAAGGGCAGACCTGGCCACATGTTGCGACACCCTAAAGGCAGGAAGCAAGGTGACGACAACACAGAATCAGAGGCACAAGGACTGTGGTTAGACAGGCCATTCTGAAGAGGTTGATCACATTCAGGCACTCGAGCTGGCCTGGCACATGGATTCCTTGTCTATCCAGCCCCACCCCTGAAAGGTATTTCCAGAATTTAGGTCACTACACTTGGCAGCTTTGCTTCACACACAAATGCTCTGAGGTTAAAGTTTATGAAGTGTGACCTACGTGCCAGTGACTAAGTTCCATGAGCCTCAGCTTCCAAATGTGAATCCTGATTGGCAGCTAGGGCGGGACAGTCACAGCCACTGCCTTGACAGCCAGCATGGGACTGGGGGGGTCGTAGACCCTGAATCTACAAACTGGCTGGCCCACGACCCAGAGCCCCCGCACCCAGAAAAGAAGCCCCGAGGCCCTTTACAACCTGAGTGGGCTTCATTTTCCAAGTGCTTCATGGACCTCAGCAGTGAGGTTCAGTGGGAGGGGCTGGCTTCAGGCTTTTAAGGCTGTCTCAGGAGTCAGGAAAATCTAAATTAACCTCACCCCACAAAGCAGCAAGGAGGCCTCTGACCCACCTGGTTGTAGATCCCCAAAGTACAAAGGCCTGGTAGATCCCAGGGCAGATATATGAGGGGGCAGGACAGCACTAAGGGGACACTGCTTCCTGCTGTAGGCTGGGGACACCACATGGGCCACATAGGTTTCTTGGTCCTTATTTGAAGTCACCGTGTCCCTGCTTTCAGTTGGTGTTAAACAGGAGGTAAGAAGCTGGCTAAAGGAAACCCTTTCCAGCCCTGCCCGGACACTCACCATGAGGGAGCGTGAAGCCTGCTGTGACCAGAGTGATTGACACTTCTTATGAACTGGGAATGTGTAAGGCGGTTTTGTCATTTTTCTAAATACAGGGACCTTTTAGAAGAACTTCAGCTGTCACACACAAGGACTGTTTCTAGACTGCAAAGTGTGGGGGTGGCCTCAGGCCTCTTCTGCAGATGAGGGAGTCCCACCCAACAGGACTCTTCTGCTTAGAGAACAGGTGATTTTAGAGGGGACTTTTGGGAAGGTGGAGGGGCAGGTGCTGCGCAGGGCTCCCAGCTGTCTCTTTTCAAATTCAGTTACAAAGAGTTCCGATTTTTCCAGGTTGTGGCAGTTTTGCTGTCTTCCTTTCTCAGATGTCTGAAAGCAGGGCTTGAACTAGTAGATTAGAAGGATATGGGGATTTGTTCCCCATACTTTAAAGCAGGGAAAAAAGCCTTGTTGTGAAGAGAAGACAAAACCTGTTTGGTAACTTGTCATTTCAGTGAGAACCTGAACTGCTCACAGGTGAACATTCCCCTCGACTCCGCCCCTTCTTCCCGCCATCCAGCAGCCCTGGCTGGGGACCACGGTGAGGACAAGAGAAACAAGGCTGCTGAATTCATCCAGAGGACACCATTACTGGCTGACAGAAGTTTAAGAACCCAGAGGAGCAGGTCAGAGGCAAAAAAATGTTTATTCCTCTTGCCATGTCACAGTGATAAAATACCCAAACAGTGCCTTTGTTGTCAGGTGCCACCAAGAAAACATTAACAAAGCAGTCACACATTTTTTGATAAGAGTAAACTGTTGTCAGATTTATCTGATTTCTCTCTCTTCCTCTTTAATAAACTGACTTCTTACATCACCACTGAGTCCTCTGAAAGTCCTCACCACCAGAGCCATGGGATTTTAAAAAGGGATTTCTCATTTTCTTAAAAATGTCAATGCTAAGGATTCCATAGGCCTATTTATCAACTCTATCAGGGTCCTACAGTGGGAGCTACCCACCAGGAGTTGAGTGGAGACTCCCCAGCAGACAAGCCCGCTGTGAAGCCTGAAAAGGGGAGGGAGGAAGAAGGCAGCTTAGGCTCTGGGCCCTGGACATGAGCCTCCCACCAGGTGAATCTGCATCAGGTCAAAATGCCTGAAGCAGAGGGCTCTACTGTTAAACACCAGACAACAGTGCTTCAAAATTCCTGAGTGTTAGCATCCCAGAAACCACCTCTCCCCTGGGCCTTTCTTCCTCAACCAGTTTCACAGGAGAACATGAGCTCAGGGAAGGAGAGAAAAAAAGCAAAGATTAAACTTCCTGCCAGTTTTGTGAAGATAAGTATGAACTTTAGGAACCAAATACCAGAGAAGGAGGACGTAAGAACTGGAGCAAATCCCCTTATTCTGGTAACTGCAAGGAAGTACTATTTACAGAAGAGACTCTAGTTTGGGCATCTGTATACATGCTCCTAAAAGCAAAGGCTATTTTTTTGCTTGATTTTTACGTATCAAGAAAGAATTTCATAAAGTGGAGACTCATTTGCAAGCATTACTTGAAAAGAAACTGGGCACTTTGGATTCATCTTTCCTTTTCATTACAATCTGGCTTTGAAATATGGTCCTTCAAATTACCTTGAACAGGATGGCTTTAAGAATGTCACATCATGTAGCTATGGCAAGGAAACTAACGCCCCTCAGCAAACGAGACTTTTTGTTAATATGATATATATAACACAGGTAGGCCATTAGCAGCTGTCCTTTGAACCTCTTACAAAACTTAGAGCATTAGTCACTAGGGTTCTACAGGCACGAGAAGTAGGTATAGTAACAGTATAATTATGAAAAAATAAAAACATGAATAGAAGGAAAACAATCATTTAAAAGAAAATCATTGGGAATATAGTGTGTAATATTTTAAAAAGTTGCTTATATGTAAGATAAAATTATTTTTCAAAAATGTCATTATGCAAACAAATATACTAATATACAGTCAAGTTTACCCTGTTCACAACAAAATCATAGGACAAGATAAAAAGAAAAAAATCCTCGTATTTAAAGGATTTTAAAAACATTAGCTGTGTCAAGACTCTCGGTTACCGAACATCATATGGCATCTCACTTTGTAAAAAGGAAACTCTCACGAATCCTCTAAACAAAGACAACATAAACAGGAGTAAAATTAAAATTAGCACTTTTAAAAGCTCTATGATTAACACATCTATTTAAATCAAGATCAAGAATTTATGAGATTATTTCATCAGGATAAGAGCTGAACAAGATGCTAAATACTGAGGTTCTAAGGAAAAAACCATCATCATTTGTTTAATGTAACTTCCAAGACCAGCGGAATACCAAGAACACACCCTCTGGGCAAGTGTCAAGCCTGGGTCTCAGTAATATTCAGCAGGAAAGAAATGGGCTCTGTGAGGGAGCTGGTGGGGACACACCAGGGTGTGACTGTGCAGGCCTGTCTATTTTTAGAGGTTTCAGACTCTGGCCTTAAATAGTCTGGATGATAATGCTCGTGGCTACAACCCGGCGTGGCCTGGGAGAAAAACAGTTCTTTTCACGCTGCCTAACCTAGTTCCCGGTTTTTTCCCTTTTAAATGCATCCTGAGATGTTGCTCATGGAACATGTTCAATCGGGAAGCTTTCAGAATCTTCTGTTTCCTATTTACTGTGGAGCACTCAAAACTAGAATTGGTTGATAATAAGATTAATATTTTAAAAATGTTCTTTACTAAAATAAGAACCATCTTGCTTCTTTGGAAGCAGGAAACATTACCTTAATTGGGAACAGAACAACACACCGTTGAGGAAAAAGTACTTTTAGTTCACCAAAATATCATGGACACGTGTCCCTAGAAGACTTCCATATTAGGAAGTAAGGATTTCTTGTGTCATCCATGGTAATGCTGAGGGGGCTGTGTCTATCAGGAGAAGTGCTGGTCGCTACATAGCAGGGTTTTCAGTTTATATTTACGGACTAACAAATGTGCATGTATATTCACACAATGCCTATTATATGTCAACATATAGTATGTACACATATACACACAACACAGACTCATACCGTATGTCCCAGGAACACAAAATCACCATCCTTTCCAAAATCTACCTATTTGACTCTCACACCTCAAAATGATAGTGAATCATACTGGGAAAACCAAGTGGACCCAGAAACAAAAATATACCCAGGTGATGTTTCATCTTTCATCCTTTAAAACTAAACAAAGGGGCAAAAAAAGTATATTATGAAACTATGAAAAATTTAACAAGCATTTCTTCTTAATTTTCTTAGAAGAGGAGGTGAAAATCCTGAGGATGAGATCTAAACTGGCTTTTATGTCCTCTTAGGCTAGCTGTGATACTCAGGCCAATTCCCCTCCTCCCAATTTTAAAAACATATGGCATTTACAAATCATGGAAGCCAACAAGACTTAAAAGTTTATTCTCTGAGATCTTAGGAAAAGGAAGGTGAAAAGATATGGGTCCAGGCTCTTGCAGAATTCCCTGCTCCCCTGCGGGACTTCCCAGGCCCAGCGTCTCTGGCTCCCCTCCTCATAGGGCCACAGCTGCTGGGCCCCCAGGTCCTGCTCTTCACATGTGCATTTCAGGCCAACCAAGTCTTGAATTTGCAGGACCATAGGGCCCCTGTCACTGTTTCATTTCATCCCCTTTTCAGGGAGGGGAATAAACAGGTGTCTTAGCCATCCTGCTGACGGATGAGCAGGGGGCCTTTGGTGCTCCTGGGCTAGTCTCCATCACAAGTTCTCCTTCAGTAGCCCGAGCTTGCGCAGGGCCTCCCGCCGAGCTTCCTCTGTGGAGCCCCGGCCAGAGAACTGCACAGTGATGCCCTGGGGCCTGAACCCCACTGCTCTGGGGAGAGAGCCTGCCCGCTTCCTGGCGTCCTGGCCACAGTCTGGCGGCCGGGGCTCACAGAAGCTCCTGCTGGCATTCTGGCGCGCGAGCTTGCTGGCAAGAGTGGGGTCTGGACGGAAGGTGACAGTCTTTCCAGTAGACACGAAGGGACTGGACTCGCTCCGCAGCACCTCATGGATGCTCTGGAAGCCGTTGGCCAGCACTGGGGGCTGCTCTGTCTGCACACCTCTGGACTGCTGACCACCACTGGCCTGCCCGCCTGCTCGGGGCTCTTCAGCTTCCTTGGCCAGTCCTGGCTTGCTCCAGGAGGGCGTCCCCTGATCTGCAGGGACACTCCTCTTCTCTGTGAGATCACTCTTCGGTGACCGGTCTTCTGTGTCGCCAGAGGTGAGGAAAGAGACGCCATTGATGTTGGCCAGGACCTGGGCTTTGCGCTCCTGCACATTGACGGCTGCTTTGGAGATGGTCTTGTTGAAGTCCTTCCCAGAGCTGTTGGTCACGCTGATGTTGCTGGGGAAGCGGTGAATCTTGGGTGCAGGCTGTGCCGAGTGTCGGTGCCAGGGGAACTGGTCTCCGTTCCGAGAGGCTAAAGAAGTCAGTGTCCGCCACTCTCCAGGCCTGCCCTCCTTCGAAGGGGATGTGGGGGAGAGGGCTTCATTTCCTGCCAACTTCTCGGAGATTTTCTGAGCAATCACAAGCGGAGTAGGGACTGAGCGGGGTAGCTTTGGGTGCTCTGCTGGAGGAGAAGGGGAGGGCAGCTCCCTCCTAGGGTAGGCTGGGGCTGGGGTGCCAGGCAGGGAAGGTGGCAGAGGAAGGGCTTCGGGACCTGTGGGCTCTGGTGCTTGGGAATTCTCAGTGTCTTGTTTCCTGCCTTCGAGGACAGCAATGTGCTCCTTCCCAGGTCCAGTCCCTGAAAAGTGAGGGAGAAACCTCATAAGCTTCCACCTAATGTGAACATAAACACAGGCATTCCTGTTGCCCAAATCTGAGTCTCGAAGGGGCTCACCAACTTCCTCAGAGCCTCCTGTGGTGGAACTCCCGTCCTTGGCCCTGGACTGGTGACCACACGCTGAGAATGTACAGGCTACGACAGTGGAAGAACCAGCCAGCCCGGAAAGCAGCCTGAAAAGCCTCTGAGGCCACCACCTTGAGGCAAGGGACAGGAGGCAAATGGCTGCCTTCTCAGGGGACTTCACAAACGGGACACGGAGGTTGGACAGTTGTGTGGCACACCAACCCCCCAATAGGTCTTTCTAGAGGAAGCGCCCCTTTCTTCTGAGGCACAGAAATGCCTCCTGGTGACTCCAGGTGACACCTGGCTAGCCTGCCCCACAGACCACAGCACTTATCTGCATGGCCTGCGGCTACAAAACTGCGAGCTTCTCTTTTTATCTTTATCTTCAGAATCTCACACAAGACCCGCCATAGAAGAGGCACCTAAAATTGCCATGAAATATCATGTGAGAGAACTGGTGGGCGTGTGGAGCATATTTTCTAAAAGTGTTTTCTTTGGCACAATTATGTGAGCTGGTATTTTCAAGGGATCAGCAGGTTCATATTACTTTTAAGAACTATCCTGCAAAACAGCAGTGTAATAAAATGTGAGATTCATATTGTCTCTTGCCTGAAGAGATGGCTGCAAACCAAGCTCTACTTTTATGGGGAATCTGTAACTATGGCAGGTGAAACTCTGAGTAACACACACCCTTGCTTAAAAAAAAAATGCACCCATTTCTAGAGGCTTGTGACGAGTTGCAGTATTTCCTAGTTACTGGGGCAGAAGTACTCCCCTCTTAGTTCCTCCCTGCCCACATTTATTTTCAATATCCTTTTCAATCGGGGGGGGGGGGAAGAAAAGAAAAAGGAAGGCCTTTCTATTTCTCTACGTCCCTTTCCCTCCAGTGCCATCAGAAGTCTCAACGGACAAAAGCACACCTCTCCTCTGGTGCCACTCGGAGTCAAGGAAAATGTACAAACTAGACGCTGACCTGGAGTCTACTCTGATCCTTTTCTGTCTTCCTGAGCCAGTTGAATTTTTCAGTTCAAATATTCCCACCTTGGAAAGTGTACGACAGAATGGAATAGAATCTTGCACTAAAAGATCAGTACCATTTATATTTTCTTTGTAAGACAGAATTGTTACCTGGAAGCTACTTCAATTTTCTTTCTTTTCATATGTGTGTGTGCATTTATGTGTGTACACACATACACACACACACACAAACATAAATAAATAAATAAAATCTGTATATGCTCAACCGGTTTCATTTTTCATTCCAGTCCTTTTGGAATTTCCCAGGTCAGACACCTGACTACCAAGAGGCGGTTTCTCCCTATGGAAGCAGATGAGCTGCAGAAGCCGCTACGTTGGCAAACACCGCTGGGATATGGGAACCTAAACACCAGCAATCTGAACCAAAGGTCCAGGGACCTGTACTTCATCCCTTACCTGCTCCCTGGGGCACCGCTGGAAGGCACTCCATGTCCCCAGCTGCAGGTCTTGGCTGCACTAAATCGATGACATCTTCAGGCTCAGAGTGACTGGAAGGGCTCTCCAGAGACTGCGGAGAATGGCAATGAATACCACTGTCACACAGGGCTGGTTCCTCAAAGTCGTCTTCCAGGGAATCGAGAGTCTCTTCAAAAAACAGGATGACATCCTTCTCCTCGTGTGTGAGGTGCTTCAGGCTCTCGTCATCCTGTGACAGATGTTGGGCATAGAAGAGAGAAACAATGGTGTCACTAAAGACAAAGCAACAAAGTGGGGTCAATAGTCCAGGGTGGAATTCACTACACGTTAGAAATTACCACTTGTGTTACCCACTGACCAACAGCACCTGGACACCCCTCACCATCTTAACCTGCACGGAAAAAAAAATATGGTAAAAAAGATGTAGAAAACAGAGGGTCTTCAACAAATGGTGCTGGGAGAACTGGAAATCGATATGCAGCAAACTGAAAATAAACCCCTCTCACCATGCACAAAACTCAGCTCAAAGCAGACCTAGGAAGTAGACCAGAGACCCTGTAACTAATAGAGGAAAAAGTAGGCCAAAATCTTCATCACTTTGGATTAGGCCCGACTTCCTTAACAAGACTCCGAAAATGCAAGAAATAAAATCAAGAATTAATAAATGGGATGGACTAAAAAGCTTCTTCTCAGCAAAAGACACAATCAATGAGGTGAAGAGAGAGCCTATATTTTGGGAGCAAATTTTTGCCACACACGTCAGATGGCGCACTAATCTCCAGGATATATAAAGAATTAAAAAAACTTAACACCAAAAAACAAAAACAATAAACAAATAACCCAATCAATAAATGGGGTAAGAAACTTAACAGGCACTTCTCAGATGAAGATATATATTTGATCAACAAATATATGTTCAATATATTTAGTAATTAGAGAAATGCAAATCAAAACTACTCTAAGATTTCATCTCACTTCAGTCAGAATGGCAGTTATCAAGAATACTGACAATAATAAATGTTGGCGAGGATGTGGGGAAAAGGCACACTCATACATTGCTGGTGGGACTGCAAATTGGTGCAACCACTCTGGAAAGCAGTATGGAGATTCCTTAGAAAACTTGGAATGGAACCACCATTTGACCCAGCTATGCCCTCCTCGGTATACAACCAAAGGACTTAAAATCAGCATATTAGAGTGACGCAGCCACATTTTAAGTTTAGAGTAGCTTAATTCACAACAGCTAAACTATGAAACCAATC
Organism: Urocitellus parryii; assembly: GCF_045843805.1. Lineage (NCBI taxonomy): Eukaryota > Metazoa > Chordata > Mammalia > Rodentia > Sciuridae > Urocitellus > Urocitellus parryii. Next base: position 69,073,989 of record NC_135539.1, read on the forward strand.
TAGGTGCTCTTCAACAGATGAATGGATGAAGAAAATGTGGCATATATACACACTGGAATATTACTCAGCCATAAAGAAGAATGACTTTATGACTTTTGCTGGAAAGTGGACGGAGCTGAAGATTTTCATGCTGAGTGAAATAAGCCAATCCCCCAAAACCAAAGGTCGAATGTTCTCTCTGATACACAGATGCTAACATTCAACAAGGCAGGGGGAGAGAATAGAAGTTCAGTGGATTAGGCAAAGAGGGATAAAGGGAAGGAGGCGGACTGGGACTAGGAAGGACAGTGGAATGAACTGGACATGACTTTCCTATGTTCATGTATGAATACACAGCCAATGAAATCCTACATCTGTACAACCACAAGAATGAGATCCTAATTAGAATAAGTTACACTCCGTATATGTATAATATGTCAAAATACACTCTACTGTCATGTATATCTAAGAAGGACAAATAAAAATTTAAAAAAAGAGAGAAAAGAAAATAGAGGGTCTTAGCCTGTGGGCTCTAGCCTCATGGTTCCAGGTCTATGCAATAAAGCAACCCTCCTTCAGCACCGTCTCGGGAAAGCTGTTTTCAACTGACCACTGTTCACTTTCTTGTACCTCCAGATTACTGTGGGTGCAGGGTGGGAGGCAAGGGGACTCACAATTAAATAGAGTAGACTGGACTCATATATACATAAAAATATCTCCTCTCCCTTCAGAAGCCCACTAAAACAATACAAGGATTTCTTTTTAAAAATAGGTGTAAATCACAAAGACAAAAGTCAAAGGAAAAGAGAATAAAACAAAATAAAGGAGGCTAGAGAGCAGAAGGAAATGAATGAATGGGGGAAAATGAATTAAGATGAACCAAGACGACAGACTATCAGAGTGGCTACCAGGAAAGCCAGTCACCAACCTGCTAAGCTCTGTGGTCCTGAGCTTGGCACTGAAGCCCCAGCCTTTTGGAAGTATGGCAAAGGGGTCTGGAAAGCACCAAGCTGGCTGGAAATCCCCTCTCAGCAATGAGAATGGCCCAGCAGAAAACAGGGTGCAGTTATTAGAGAAGGCAAAAAAACAAACAAAAAAGCCCCTTTGAATTGGGGCCATCAAGCAGGGCTGATGGCTTACTGGAGATGGGGTGGGGGTAAATGGAGCTAAACTAATTCAGTGTAGACAGAAGACTGTAAGAGTGTTTTCTGGGGAATCTGAAGGTCCAAGAGCTCAAAAAGTTGACCCCAAGGGTTCCCCAAGGTAGCAGTTACAGGTGAAAACAACCATGGACAAGTCCCAGCCTAGAATTATTCATCAGTTTCTGAAGTCCTACTCTTGAATATATCTGAAGAAAATCATTCATTTTCTTCAAAGATAAAACTAAAAGCAACTATGCAGTGATGAAAATTACAAAAAGGTCATCACCATCAATAGCCCATAAACAACATGATGCTGAATCCATAAACACCACCATTTTTTAAAAAGTTGACCTGGGTGTGGTGGCACCCGCCTGTAAACCCAGGGATTCAGGAGACTGAGGCAGGAGGATCTCAAGTTCAAGGACAGCCTCAGCAATTTAGCAAGACCCTGTCTCAAAATAAAAAATACAAAGGACTAGGTGGTAGAGCGCTCCTGAGTTCAATCTCTGGTACCATGTAATACATAAATAAAAATTTAAAAACTGAAGGACAAAGGTGCTTACAAATTTAAAATGTTAGCAAAATAATGAACTAAATAAAAGTTTAAAAGATGATTAGAAAAACTAGAAAATCATAAACATTAAAGAAAGAGGAGAGACATTAAAAAAAGGAAAGAAGGACAGAAAGAAAAAGAAAAAATTAGAGGACAAGCCTGGGAGGGCCAATCTCTGAATACTGAGGGCTCCCAAAAGAGAAGCAGAGAAGGAATCATCAAAACACCCCTAAGCAGAAGCACATGAATTTCCAAATCAAAGGGGCTGACCCAAAGAACAAAAATAAAGGAGATTCACTCCAACACACACCACTGAGAAATTTCAGTATGCTGAAATCCAAGAAAAGAAACTGAAAACTTTTTCACTCTTCTTCAGAGTGAAAAACCAGTTTCTCCACAAAGGTGAGCAATCGGAACGTGATGACCATGCTGCGGCGGGTATGTGCTTTGGTTAAGTACCCTCATTTTCCTCTGGCTATAGAGAGAATGAAAAGAGTGCTGGCCAGGGCTGGGTTGTAGCTTGGTGGTAGAGCACCTGCCTGGATTGTGCAGGGCCACAGAGCAGGTCAGTGGTGGCCAGGCGTGGGTGAAGGAACGGGGGGCTTGGGGGAGGCTGCTCATGGACATGAGATTTCTTTTTGAGGGATAAAATGTTCATGCCCTGGCACTGCAAAAATAAAACAATAAATAAAAGGGTACTGGCCTACAGTGGACCCTCCGTTTAGGAGACACACCAATTTTCCCCATAAGGGTGGGACAAAATGAGTGTGGACTCTAAACCCACATCTAATCCAACCTCAAAGCCAGCAGTCCCCGCGTGAGGTTCCACTTGGAGGAGAAGCTGGGGAGGGTGCCCTCCGTGCACCTGTTTACGTCCTGTGTGCCACCGGGCCAGGCCAGCTCCCACACCCAGCCAGAGTCTTATGTGGCTTCGAGGGTCACATGACCACTGGTGGAGGGGCAAAGACCAGAAGTGGGCTCACTCTCTACTTGCCTTTTGCTCTGCCAGCCCCTAACTTACTCCCTTTCCTAACCATGCACTGGTAAGTGTCAATAAAGGGCTCTGATACTATTCACGGCTTGTCCCTTGCTCCTAGAGTTCTGCAGTTCAGTCTCAACTGTGCTCTCCACTTTTCCTGCATGAGACTCCTCACACCTCAGCCCGGCTCAGTGAGTGCATCTCCAGCCCTAGGCCACCAGGATTCTGGTATCCTCCATCTGAGGTCTTTATGGAGAGGGGCCAGAGGCTTCTTTGTGGCCTTGAGCAAGGCCAAACATGCTGTGGGGCTGGTCTGTTGCTCAATACCCCAGACATGAAACCACCTTTCCAATGAACTCTGCTTGCACCTGGGACAGGGAAAAGGCAGAAACAGAGAAAAACCCCAGCCAAGGGTAAGGGAGCGGGGTGCTTCAGAGCCACAGAAAGGGCACGCTGGCCCAAGTCCAGAAGAGTTCCCTTTGCTCCTCCTGCTACATGGAGATGCTGGACACTGCCTCAGATAAGGACGCTACAGAGAAAGACATGCATGGTCCCGGGGAAGAGGATGAGCATCATGAGATATAAATCCTTGAGCCAGAGAGCAGGTTAGTGGTGGCCATGGGTGGGGGAGGCTGCTCAAGGACATGAGATTTCTTTTGGGGAGATAAAAATGTTTTAAAATCCACTATAGTGATGACTAAATAACTCTGCAAATATGCAAAAGCCACTGAAGTAGTCAACTTTATTTTTAATTTTGATTGATACACAAAATCACAAAATTCTGCATGCCATGTGATGTTTCCATACATGTAACCTACTGTAATGCACAAATCAGGTCAAACATACTTGTTTCTTCAAATGTTTCTTTCTTTATGGGGAAAGCTTTCCAAACCCTTTCTTCTAGCTTTCTGAAATGTATAATACATTGCCATTGCCTACAGCCACCCTACTGTGCGACAGCACCCAGAACTTGCTCTTTCTGACTGTAACTAAGCGCCCACTCATCACCCTTCCCCCGTTCCTCTCCCATTCCTCCACTGTCCCCAGCCTCTGGCACCTCCTCCTACTGTCAGCCTCTGTAAGATGGACTTTTTTAGAGTCTATGGATGAGTGAGATGATGTGGTCTTTGTCTTTCCATGTCTGGCTTATTTCACTTAATTATCTCCAGCAGTTCCACTCCTGTGGGTCACAGAAATGATGGAGCCCATTCTTCTTTGTGGCTGAATGGCATCCATCGTGTGTATGTACTGCCGATTCCTTCATACATTCAGAGGCTGAAGGACACTCAGGTTGTTTCCATTTCTTAGCTCTGGTGAATAGTGCTTCAATAAGTACGGAGTGCAGAAGTCGCCCTGACAGACTGATTTCATTTCCTTTGGATACACACCCAGGGGAGGATCACTGGATCACATGCTAGTTCTATTTTTAACTTTTTGAGGAAACCCCATGCAGTTTTCCATAATGGCTATACTAACTGACATTCCCATCCATGTGTGGAAGGGTCCCCTTTCCTCCACACCCTCACCAGCACTGTCATCTTGGGTCTTTTTGGTAAAAGCCATTCTCACCTGGATAAGGTGATACTTCATTGTGGTTTTGATCTGCATGATGGTTAGTGATGTTGAGCATTTTTTCATACGACTCTTGGCCACTATTTTTCTTCGAGAAATGTCTATTTAAGTCTATTACCCCCCGGTTTAGTCAAGTTATTTAATTTTTTTACTTTTGAGTTTTTGGAGTTCTTTATGTATTCTAGATTTCAACCCCTTGTCAGGTATATAATTTGCAAATATTTTCTACCATTCTGTAAATTATATTTTCACTCTGTTGATTGATCGTTTGCTGTGCAGAAGAGCTTTAGTTTGATGTAATCTCATTTGTCTAGTTTTGCTTTTGCTTCCTTTACTTTGGAGGATGTTGTCTAAAAAAAAACTCCTGTCCATTCTAGTGTCCTAAAGGACTTCCCCCTGCTTTGATTCAGTAGTTTTTATAATTTCAGATGTTACATTTAAGTCTTTGATTTTTGTAACTGGCAAGAAATAGGGGTCCAGTTTCATTCCTCGGCATGTAGAAATGCAATTTTTGGAGCACCATTTATTGAAGTCTGTCCCTTTTTCAATGTGTATTTTTAGCACATTTGTTGAAAAGCAGTTGACTCCAAGTGTGTGTTCACTCTGGGCTTTCTATTCTGTTCCACTGGTCCCTGTGTTGTATTTTTTAATGCCAACACCATGCTGTTTTGATTACTGCAGCTCTGTAGTTAAGTCAGGCAGTGTAATGCCTCCTACTTTGTTCTTTTTTCTATTTTCAAGATAGCTTTGTCTATTCAGGTTTTTTAATAGTTCCGTATGAATTTTGGGGTTAGTTTTTCTAGTTCTGTGAAGAATGTCATTTGGGACTTTGATAAGGACTATAGTGAATCTGTAGATTTCTTTGGATAGTATGGACATTGGGATGCATGGGAATGTTCTAAAATTGACTGTGGTGATGGTTACACAATTCTGGAAACTTGCTAGAAACCGCTGAAGGTAGACTTTAAGTGGGGAACTTTTTGGCATATGAATTATACTCAAATAAGAAAAACAAAACAAAACAAGGAGTGGACCAGTGGCCCCACATGGAGGACAGAAAGCTGGAACCCACGGTGGCTTCCCATGTGGGTGCGGTGCTTTTGGAAGTGGTACCTGCTAAATTAGTTCCCAAAGAACTAAGCAGGTAGGGGATAAGGAAAAACAAAAATGGCAGTGTTCTTAAGTGAGTTGGAAAAAAACATAAGTTTGTCACTATTAATTTGGAAGGTAGTGGCTGACAGCAGAAATTTTTAAAATCTTTCTACAAATGGTATTTGTAACATACCAATTTGGGCTGAGGAGTAAAAGAAAGCCCTTTAAGGCTAAAAATCTCCAGATGTTAAAAGAACTATCGAGAAAACTACACCTCACCTATTCTTTCCCACCATGACCTGAGGTGACGGCCATAGGTCTGCGAGGGAAACACTGCTTCAAGAATGTGGGAAACATATTGTTCCTTAATATTTACATTGTGGTTTTGAAGAAATAATTTATCTCTCTTCCTCTCTCTCTTATTTATTTATTTTTGGTACTGGGGATTGAACTCAGGGATGCTCAACCACTGAGCCACATCCCCAGCCCTATTCTGTATTTTATTTAGAGACAAGGTCTCACTGAGTTGCTTAGCACCTTGCTTTTGCTGAGGCTGGCTTTGAACTTGCAATCCTCCTGCCTCAGCCTCCTGAGCCGATGGGATTACAGGTGTGAGCCATCACTTCAAACATTCTCCTCATAGATACAAAAATTCTCTCTGACATTTGAGCAATACTGTACTGAGTTAATAATGTAGTTGACAAGAGAACCCCCAAAACTGTAATGGAATAAAGACAAGGAGAAAGAAACACAACCAAGCCTCTTATGAGCTTTAAATGCTTCTGCTTACTGTGGCAACCTCAAAAGAAAGACCATAAGTGCACATGGCTTTCCTCGGAGTTTCAGAATGAGGGCTTAATTATGGTTATTTGAAACTAGACACTATTGTAACTTTTCACTATGGTTAACTTGAACCTATACTTCTGATAGGAAAGAGACATAACAAACCAGCAAGGAATGAGATGGGTACGGTGTTGATTACAAAACTACAGTAGAAGGGTTCAAAGGACTACATTTAAGCTCCCTTTAACATCTTTAAACTGGTAACGCAAACACTAATCTCCATTCCTCATCTGTTTTTTTTTCCTTTGGTACTGGGGACTGAACCCAGGGGCACTTAACCACTGGGCCACATTCCCAGCCCTTTTGAGTACTTATTTAGAAACAGGGTTTTATGAGTTGCTTAGGGTCTCGCTTTTGCTGAGCCTGACTTTACTCGTGATCCTCCTGCCTCAGCTTCCCAAGCTGCTGGGATTACAGGTGTGTGCCACTGTGCCTGGCTTCTCATCTGCCTCTTGATCTGTGTCTCTTATGAAGGAATCTTGATTAAGATGGAAATACCTCACGTGTGTGGCATTACAGGTGCTCTAAGATGCTACATAAGCTGTGTCTTTCTATCTATGCTAGCCTGACACGTCTGTCTTGCCCCTATATTAAGAAATACTGAAAAGGTTAAAACCCAGTGTTATTCAGATATTTTTTTGTTGTTGATTGTTTTCTGCTTTGTTGGTGCTGGAGATGGAACCCAGGGGTGCACTACCACTGAGATATACCCCCAGCCCCTTTTTAATATTGAAACAGGGTCTTGCTAAGATTCCCAGGCTGACCTTCACTTGCGATCCTCCTGCCTCAGCCTCCCAAGCAGCTGGGATTACAGGCTTGTGCCTCTACACCCTGCTAAGTGAACTGTTTTTATCCTGTGAGTTGCTTCTCTTCTTTCCGCCATCTGATGTCAAAGGCAGGGGTGTTCCAGCCTGGGTTCCTATTGCCTTTACGTTTCTTTCTAGTGCTCAGTTGTTCTAAGTTATCGGCTATGGATGGAAATTTGCTCCACTTTCTTGGGTAATGTTCTATATTTGTGCAAAACTTAAAATGATTAAAAATAAAAGGCCATTTCACAAAGAACTATTCCAAAACATCAAGCATGTTAACCCCAAGGATTTTCTAAGATATTCTAAAGGGGAAAAGGGTTGAGGCAGAATTAACCAACCAAAGCACATAAAAACACTGAAGAAAAGCCCACTCACCAAAGTGAAACTTCTGGACCGCGAACTGCTGCTTCGACTCTCCAGACTCCCACCTCTGCTCAAGTCACTGAGCCTGCAGCTGGGTGACATGTCGGAGTCCATCTCCGAGAAGTCTGATTTCTGATGGTTTATAGGCATCCCCACAGAAGCCCAGTTCCCGGCTTGATCACAGGAAGTGGGGAAGGAGCCAGTATCCCATTCCGAGGCAGAGGGTTACTTCTAGAGAAATCAGAGCGACACGGTTAGTGAGCCTAGAGAGTAAAATGCCTTATCCCTCAAAAATGAAAGGCTGGCATGTGTCAGATTCACCTGCATTCACACACTCAACCATGAGGGTAAAGGAAATCAGGAAGCCCCAAGCCTACTGGTGTGGGGATGCTGGTTTCTATTTCTCCTTTTTAATCATGGCCCATTGTGAAGATGTGAGAATGATTTTTAAGACACTAGGTATGGTGGCATATGTCTGTAAGTAACCCCGGTGACTTGGGAGGCTGAGACAGGATTGTAAGTTCAAAGCTATCCTCAGCAACTCTGTGAGACCTTGTCTCAAAATAAAGAACAGAAATGGCTGGGAATGGAGCTCAGTGGCAAAGAGTCCCTGCGTTCAATCCCTAGAACCATATTAAAAAAACCTCAAAGATGGATGTACTAAAAATGACTATGGTGCTCATACTCTTCACATTCAGCATTCAGCACTGCCCTGCTTTTGTTGCCTTAGGCACCACAAAATGGGCTCCTTCTCCAACTCATTGGAATTCAGGGTTAAGCTGAGCTGAAGCAAGTTGTTACCAACTCACCAGGCATGGTGGTGCACCTGTAATCCCAGCAGCTCAGGAGGCTGAGGCAGGAGGATCTCGAGTTCAAAGCCAGCCTCAGCAATGGAGCTAAACAACTCAGTGAGACCCTGTCTCTAAATAAAATACAAAATAGGGCTGGGGATGTGGCTCTGAGTTCAATCCCAGGTACCTTCCCCACAGCAAAAAAAAATAGTTACCAGCTGATGGCTGCCTGCATCTGCAAGATCAAAGGCTCCTGGGAAGCCTGGGCTAATGCAACCTTACATAAAAAGTTAAGTATCCTAAGTTATTATTACCAGGAAGTCCATGTCTACATTACTTCCAGGAACAGAGACCTCCAAGGATCCCCTGAAGCTCCTTGGTTTCATACTATCACCCTTTAAACAGGAAATTCAACTCAGTCCCCGAACATTTGAGTTCAACAAAACATTCTAGAAGACAAAAGAAGACTAACTGGAATAAGTCCCCTGATGATTAATATTTAACAGACATATGATCATTTGTGGAGGAAATCCAATCAGTATTGAACATCTTTATGGAGACCTTATCATTTGAGATGTCAAAAATTACAGTGAAAACCTTTTTAGAGAAATCCTGCAGACATCTCTTAAAAACAGACAAAAAAAAAATCCTCAGCCCACTTCTCTTTTCTTTTCAGATGAATCAGTACAGGTCAAAGGGCAATTTTAAGAGGAAGGCTAGGAAACCAGAAGATTCTGAGCACTTGTATTTTTTGTAAGTTATCATTGTTTCAGATAGTCAACAACAACAAAAAGACTTAAAATGTTAAAACTTTAAAAGTTTGTTCCATAAAATGAAAAATTTAAACAATACACAAAGTTTATATAAATGTATTAATAGTAATATACAACCCGTAAATTCAGATGTCCATGTGAAGGTCTCTGGTGTCTTACAAATGCTTGACATGAGTCTGGTACACACACATACACACATACCACACCAGAGAGCTGGCCACAACTGCTCGGGCCGAGGCAGATGCAGCCCCATCCCTGGGCCCGGGAGGAGCAGGCAAAGGTGGGACAGGCTATGCAGAGAAGTCAGGCCAATTCTTAGGTCCTTCCTGATCTGCAGATTCCCACCCACTGACTCAGCTTGAACTCAGTCCTGAGTGGAGTGAATCACTCTTCCAAGGATAGGGCCGTGGGGCACAAAGCCTTCCCATACATCCCAGAGAGGAGGTGGGAAGGGAAATGCTGATTCACAGCTCGGGGTGTGTGTTTCTGGTGGGGGGTGCCCCAGGATGTGGGAAGGTTCTGGACTTGTGCCTGGCTCAGGTCGGGGCGGTGAGAGCAGCACCTGGAAGCCACCCCAGCAGGGCCAGAGGGTTCTGCCTCTCACACCCTCCAGAGCACACCTTTTGGGAACACATCTCTTTCATGTGTTGCTGTGGTTTAAAAAAAAATTTTTTTTTTTAGTTGCATATGGACACAATGCCTTTATTTATTTTTATGTGGTGCAGAGGATCGAACCCAGTGTCTTACACATGCTAGGCAAGCGCTCTACCACTGAGCTACAACCCCAGCCCCTATTGCTGTGATTTTGAAAGCTATAAAACTCTAATATTTAGGCTGCACAAAAAAAATGAGGACGCCAGCCAGGATCTTCCAGAAGGCGGGCTGTGAAACCTTGCTCTCATTTCCTTCCTACCCTGGAGAGGCCAGTCTTCTGTGATCTTCCGAGGAAATCAAGAACTAGTGGCTCCCTGATTCTGGTTCTGAAAATCCAGAACTCCATGGGAGGCCCACTGTTGAGGGCAGAGTTGAGAGTAAGCAGCCTGCTCTACCTCGCCCTGGACACGAGCACACGGAGACTGGGACATGTGAGGAGGAGCAGGCGTAAGGGGTGACAGTAAAGGACCACAGCTGAAGGGTCCATGTGGGTCCTGACCACTTTAAAATGCCCACTCTCCTTCCAATCATGGGTTCAGTCTTTGGGTGTGCCAAACAATGCACACTATAAAAAGTGACCCTGGGGTCTGATTGACAGCCCCATGGGTGAAGAAACCGATTCCACGAAAAGGGCAGTGGGCTAAGAAATCATGACAAGCCTAATACTGTGAGAGAGAAATACACACCCTGCGTGCTCATTCCTTTTATTCTGTTTCCTGTGTTTATTTCTTATTATTTACTAAATTGCCCAGGCTGTCCTTGAACTCACAGTCCCCCGCCTCACGCACCCAAGGTGCTGGTGTTACAGGAGCTTGCCACTGTGCCTGGCTTCTGGAAGCATCCTTTTTTCTATAGTCTAGTTTATCATTTGAGCAAACAGAATAAGGATGAAGTCACAGCAGGTCACAGTCCTGGCGGATCTGTGTCTCCTGGGCATGACTGGTCGGGAGGACAGCAGTCAGCTAAGGAGCTCCTGGGAAATCTGGCAGATGAGGGAAGCCTTGAGCAGGAGCTCAGGACAGAAAGGCCACTCCTGTTCTTCATCTTCCCAGACAGTCCAGAAAGACCAGGAACGACCTAGCTGGTACGCACGAAGGCCTCCCCTCACCACCACCCTACTCCATCTCAATTCCAGAGCCACAGCCAGGACACAGAGCAGCCCAAGTTATTCCCTCACTCACCCGAAAGCTCTGGTTCTGCGGAGTCCCAAAGCTGATCTGTGCCAGTCAAAGCCCTATCCACAGGCACAGGGGCTGACCCCTCCTCCTTCTTGCCTCTCACAACCAGCTGCCAGCACCCAAGTTAGCAGGACACCCCTTTAGCAGGACAGTGTTATCACTTCCTTTCTGGTCCCACTCCCTAGAGCAGGGCCGCTGGACACGCCTACACTGTTGCCAAAGCCATCCGACTGCTCTCCTTGCCTTCTTATTCTTCTTTACACTTTGGCTGTATTTTTCTGATGGTTTAAACGTAACATCAATGTGGCTGGGCGTAATAGTGCACGCCTGTAATCCCAGGGACCCTCTAGGTTGAGATAGCAGGATAGCAGGTTCTAGACCAGCCACGGCAACTTAGCAAGACTTTTTCTCAAAATAAAAAAATAAAAATAAAAAGGGCTGGGGATGTAGCTCCATGGTAAAGCATCCCTGGGTTAAGCACTCAGTACCAAACCAAACAACAACACCACCACCACCACTGTGACACCATCTTGTACCACCACTCTCCTAAGCAACCAAATTTAACCTATTGCTAATTGGTTTCAGAATCAAAGTTTCATCCTTTGGTTGATCAATACTTGCTTCAATCTGAGCCTTATCTTCCTTTCTAACCTAGGCATGTTCTTGAATTGACCCTTTTTTTCCCTACACCAAGCAGATTCTAGGCACTAGAGAGAGATGAGTAAGAGCCGTCCCCCCACAGGAGGACTCCATCTATACCTGGCTTCTAAATCAGGCAATGAGTCAGAAATGCTGTAGGACTCGGACCCAGACCTACGGAAAGCATTTCTGGTGGCAAGGCTTGGGCATGTAGTTTTTTAAAAAAGCTTCACAAGTGACTCTGTTGTATCACATCAACTCTAATAGAAGACAGATGTGTAGTCAAGTTCAGTGCCATGACAGGGGACACGGGGTGAGACAAAGGAGCACCAACTCTTCCTGGAAGGGACATAGAACAAAAGGGACACTGAAAGCCAAACCCTGAAAGCTGGGTGTGATCTTAGGAGACTGCTAGTTAAATTCAGATGGGAATTCCAAATAGAGAAAGAGAACCATCGAGAGCGTACAAAGATGCATGCCTTCTAAATAATGGTGAGTGGCTGGATCACAACCTAGGTGAAACAGGAGGTGCAAAACAAGCTGGAAAAGGTACAGAGATATGTAAATGGAGGGACGTGGAGAACTGGACCAAAGCACAGAGCCTCTGAAGTGTGAACTTGACCCACAGATGACAGCCAGCCACGGAAGGCTTACACCCACTGGAGTGATAGGACCAGGTTCTGGTTTAGAAAGATAACTTTGGCAATAGTTTGAAAAGTAGGTAGAATCAGGGGAAGAATTTAAAAGTAATTAGGATAACTGAGTCCCACTTACTGTTAAAAAAAAAAAAGAATGAGGCAGCTCAACGATCACCATGACATTATTTTTGAGAAAAATACAAGGGAGAGCAAAGTTTAATGTACTTGCACTTTTACATGGAAATAAACAAGAAAAAAATGTACATGCTTTTACATGCAGACAATCTCTCTGGAAGGACATGACAGGGAAAATTGTAAGTGGCTGTCCCTAAGGAGGGCAGAATAGTGACAGGAGACCAGGATGGAAATCTAGTACCACATATAAAACACTATGCTTTATACAAAATGAGGAATTTTACAATAAGAATGTATATTTTGGGGGCTGGGGGAAAGCACTTGCCTAGCAAGTGTGAGGCACTGGGTTCGATTCTCAACACCACATATAAATAAATGAACAAAATAAAGGTCCACCAACATCTAAAAATAATTTTTAAAAAAGAATGTATATTTTTATTTGTTATGTACATAAAGAAACTCTGAAAGGATATGCAAGTCAAAAACAATTGTTAGGTGGGAAAGGAAGAGGTAAATGAAAGATAAGAGTTCAAACAGTTTTCAGAAAAATAAATATCTGGGCTGGGGATGTGGCTCAAGCGGTAGCGCGCTCGCCTGGCATGCGTGCGGCCCAGGTTCGATCCTCAGCACCACATACCAACAAAGATGTTGTGTCCGCCGAGAACTAAAAAATAAATATTAAAAAAATTCATTCTCTCTCTCTCTCTCTCTCTCTCTCTCTCCCCTCTCACTCTCTCTTTAAAAAAAAAAAAAGAAAAATAAATATCTTCTTTTTTAACCATAGGATTGCATTACCAACTTAAATTGAACTAGGATGTTATGAAGATACTAAAATAAAATGTCATTTTCAAACGAGTAATAATTAGACTTATTTCCTATAACATCAGTAACGAAAGCCAAACAGCTGAATATTCTAAATGTGCTGAGAAAAGAACCGTTAACCTAGACCTGTCTATACTATAGCCATATTTTTTCAGGAACAAAAGCAAAGTGTGGAAAATTTCCAGAAGGTCTACTTTATCCAAAACCAAGACAGAATGAAATACGAACGCATGCGCGCGCGCGCACACACACACACACACACACACACACACGCACACAAACTGAAAAGGGTTCTAACTGCTGAAAACCAGGATCCTGGCTTTTCAGAGGAAAACAAAGAACAAGGAAAAAAATATCACACATTTTCATTTCCATATAAAGAAAAGCTGAAAGAGTCAAGTCTACCACCAACAGACTCTACTTCAAAAATTACATTTCAGGAAGGAAGGATTCTCGATGGAAAAAGCAAGAATGCGCAAGTGACAGAAGCAGAATGTGAGTCCCCAGCAAACCCAGTCCTTGCTGAACGGAGTTCTATGTTCTGAAGAGAACGGTAAACCCAGCTGCCTGGCCACCGCTGCATGTAAGCTGGGAAGCAGGCATCAAAGTTTGGGAGGAAGATGAAAATAACAACTTTTTATTCTTACCACCATTTATGTTGAAATTTCTAAGGAAACCACTAAAAAAACTGAAATACTTTTCAACATCCAAAACCGAGGGGATATGTAACAACAAATCCCACTATTATACATAATTATAATGTAACAATAAAACATGCAGAAAACAAACCAATAAAAAAAATGAAAGGGGAAAAAAAATGGACTTAAAAAAATCATTCCAGGGTTGGGGATGTAGCTCATTTGGCAGAGTGGTTGCCTCGCATGCACAAGGCCCTGGGTTCAATCCCCAGCACCAAAACCAAAACCAAACCAAACCAACCAAACAACATCCACCCCCCCCCCAAATCATTACAGGGCTGGGGTTGTGGCTCAGGGGTAGAGCACTTGCCTAGCACCTGTGAGGCACTGGGTTCGATCCTCAACACCACATAAAAATAAATAAATAAAACAGAGCATATTATGTCCATCTACAAGTAAAAAAAAATTCTTTTTTGAAAAAAAAATTATTCCAAGAGTCAGCTAGGGGAAAAGAACAAAACACAACAAATGAAAAGCACAAATTATGATTAAAAACAAACCTAAATATTTGCATAATAAAATAATTTAGTGAAAAATGATCCATTAAAAATGTTACAATGGAACATTCTTAAAATGCAAAATGCTGCTGGATGTTCTTTACATGAGACAAGGAAGGACACAGAATGAGAGAAGTCAAGAGGATACAATAGGATTTTTCAAAAATGCTAATAAAAAGGAAAGATGGAATCATTACAACAATATCAGACAAAAGAGATTAAGTAAAAGGTAAATTACTAGAAATAAAGAGGTTAACCTGAAAATGGTTAAAAATAAAGTTTCAATTTAACTTACATATACCTCATGACCAGCCAGACAACATCAATGAACAAACCCACCACTGTAGCGAGATTTTAGCACATCTGTCAATTGACAGATCAAGCAAAGAATAGACAAGACTTGAGTAACTGTTAAGTTTGACCTAATCAACATTTATAATACAGCACATGCAACAGCTTCACAATAACATACATTCCTTCTAGTTCACAAAGAATACTTACGAAAACTGATGATATTATTGGGCCACAAAGCAAGTCTCAGAAAGTTTCAGAAGACTGATATTAAAAATATTCTCTTAGTACAATGCAATTAAATTACCAATTACTAAAGACAACCAGAAGAATCCATGGGTGCAGCCATTAGGAACTTATGCTCCTAAATAACTCTCAGAAATGATATTAGAAATTAGTAACTATTTAGAACTAAATAATAATCGAAATGCTACATATCAAAACTTAGAAAAGGAGGCTGAAACTTAAAGAATCAAACATCTAACATAAGTTGTGTGTGTTGGGCGTGGGGAATAGAAAAGACAAGAAAACAAAGACCCTGAAATTAAACAAGTAGAAGAACATCTACAGACCTGGGTTGGGTCACCCTGAACATGTCCAGGCCGGGGCAGAGATTGAACACCTAGGAGCTACCCTTTGATAATCTCATTCTCTACCACCTCCATTCACAGAAATGTTGAGATTTGTTCCAAAATCTAGAAAAACAACTGAAGCAAAGAAATGATCTTAAAGCTACACTGTGAAAAATCTCAAGATGATGGTTTTGTAGCCAAACTACTTTTATTTTTTTTTAAAGATATGTTTTTCTTGACCTTCAAGAGCATTAAAAATGAAATAGCCTCACAGAGGGAACCGCTGTAAGTCATGGAGCTCATTACCATGAGTGGGCTTCTGCTCCAGTCCAGCAGTGGGTGAAAAGAAAGCCAGCGAACACAAACGGCCACTGTGGGCTGCTCGGGCTCCTGACCACATCTGCTCACGTGAACATGTGGCTGGGCCTTCTCGGCCATGGCAGACGCTCTGCTCTGATCTTACTCAAAGATGGAAGTCCTACTTTTATAGTTTCCACACGGTTTGTGCAAATTTCTATTTGTACGTAAACAATGTGTTAGCAAAAAATAATTTTATAATAAGAAGCTTACTAGAAAACAAAGCTATGAATCTAATCAATTTGTAAGTTAAAAGGAAACTGAGAACTGTTTTTTCTACTATTCAACTTAATTGCGGCTTAAAAAATTCTTTTTTTTTAAAAGAGCGAGAGAGAGAAAGAGAAATTTTTTTAATATTTATTTTTTAGTTTTTGATGGACACAACATCTTTATTTTATTTTATGTGGTGCTGACGATCGAACCCAGCGCCCTGCGCATGCCAGGCAAGCGCGCTACTGCTTGAGCCACATCCCCAGCCCTTAAAAAATTCTTAAGACTAAATTAACTATTTTTTCCCTAAAAATAACATTTCAGTAAGAGCAGGATTCTACTTTAGTTATCACAATACACCTGATAGCTCTAAATGTAATTTTCAGCTCCATCTCCAATTTTACACAGAGTCCTGCATCTGTATCATCTGTCCCTCGTCGCACCAAAGCTGCACAGAGAGGAATGTGCCATGCAGCCCTGATGGAGAGGTGGAAGCAGGTGCTGGTGCTGGTGCTGGTATGCACTTCACTTTATTCTAAGTATTTCTACTCTCAAAACTGTGTTAAGGTTATGTTAACAGCTCAGTTGGTAGAGTGCTTGCCTTGCATGCACAAAGCCCTGGGTTCAATCTCCAGCACCACAAAAAAAAAAAAAAAAAAAAAAAATAGTGTTAAAAATAGCCAGGCTCCAGCAGCTCCGGAGGCTGAAGCAGGAGGATCTTGAGTTCAAAGCCAGCCTCACCAAAAGTAAGGCACTAAGCAACTCAGTGAGACCCTTTCTCTAAATAAGTACAAAATAGGGCTGGGGATGTGGCTTGGAGGTGAGTGCCCCTGAGTTCAATCCCCAGCATCCCCCCAAAATAAAATAAAACAATACAACATTCACCAACAAATTTCCAAGTACTAAAGCAGGCTTTCTGAAATTCTTGATGATACTCAAGTTGGTAGTTGTTATTTTCCTCATCTATTCTGTCAAAGGAGTCTGAGAACATAAGCCTCTCCAGTGTGTCTCACACTCTGGCCTAACCTTGCCCCTCCATCCCGCCTTCTGCTATATGAAGGCTTCCATCCAGCCAGGGCCCTGGATGTGCCTCTCCAACGGCAGACCCTGCCACTGCCTCCCCTGCTGCTCTCTGCCAGCCTCCCAGCCTTGCTAAGAAAGAAAACAACAACCAAACCTCTCCAACCTCCCTTCCTGATGCTACTCATCTCTCCGCCTAACTCCGCTGGCACTTACTATTCACATCCCACCCCGTGTTGACTGTGTGATGCCATCTTGTCACTCTGATACCAATAGTCACATTAAGTTTCTGCATGTAATTCTCATTTTCTTCAGTTAGATTATAGACCTCTTATAGGTAGAGTTCATATATACATATTACATATATATCTATAGATATCTAGATAAATGTCCAAAACATTATGGATAACATTTATCACAAAAAATAGACTTAATATCCATTACCTATCCCAAATCCACATTCTAAACTTGAAGATGATCTTCGTTTTTAAAAAATGAGAGGCCAGCTTGGACAATTTAGTGAGACTGTGTCTCAAATACAAAGGGCTGGGGATGTACCTCAGTGGCAAATTGCCCCTGGGTTCAATCCAACCCCAGTACAGCAAAACAAATAAATAAATAAATAGAAAAATAAAAGGGGCTATGGGTATAGCTCAGTGGCAGAGCACTTGCCTAGCAATGTTTAAGGCCTGAGTTCAATCCCCAGGACCAGGGGAGAAAACAAAAAAAAATTAGAGCATGCTAAAAACATATCTTTGACCTAAAATCAAAACTACTGTACTTAGGAGTAGTTTTAAACATGTTAACATTGTTGTGAAACCATCCTTTCTGTCCCTCTATCATATTTACAGACCAAATCCTTCAAACTTAGGAGAAATTAATCTCATAGATTTCAGTCAAGGGCAAACAGGAAGCACCAGGAAAACGACTCTGAAAACACAGCAAGAGGGCTAGGGTTGTAGGTAGAGCGCTCGCCTCGTACATGTGAGACCCTGGGTTCAATCCCCAGCACCACGTAAAAATAAATAAGTGAAATAAAGGTATTGTGTCCAACTACAACTAAAAAATAAATGTTAAAAAAAAAGAAAGAAAACACAGCAAAATCTAGCAAGAGAGGAGACTCTTAGATTCATGATGATGTATTAAAAAGTGGCATCAGTAAGTACACCAAACACACTAAACAAGTAGCATCTCACAATATTAACATGCAATAAACATCAAAATGAATGTGTATCTGTAGGTGGAATCCGTGACCAAAATGAACCTCAAAAATGGGCCTCCAGCCTGGGTGTGGTGGCACAGGCCTATAATACCAGCAGCTTAGGAGGCTGAGGCAGGAGGATCACAAATTCAAAGCCAGCCTCAGCAACTCAGCGAGGCCCTAAGCAACTCAGCAAGACCCTGTCTATAAATAAAATATAAAAAATTTTATATTTTTTATATTTTGGAGAATTGGCTCTGTGTAGTAATTCCTCTTTAGTTTGGGCTATTTCTCAATTAAAAACAAAAACAAAAAAAACTTGGAAAGAAAAAAGTGTTTCCCAAAATCCTCACCAAGCAAAGGAGGACTGCATCCCAGAAATATACCAAAGGACACCCGCTCAAGTAGAAGCTAGTTGTTGGGGGGCTCCAAGGGAGAAACTAGTTGTGTTCCTTATTTATTTAATTTTGTTGGTACTGGGGATTGAACCCAGGGCCCTCTACCACTGGGTGACACCTCCAGCCTGTCTACTTTGTGTTTTGAGAGAGGGTCTTGCTAAAGCTCCCCAGGCTGGCCTAGAATCTACAATCCTCCTGCTTCAGCTTCCTGGGTGCTGGGCTTACGGGGACATGCCCCTGTACCTGCTGCTCTTAGAGTTGTACATGGTGATGTGGGCAGTGATTTAGCAGCCTTTCCATGGGATTTTGCTTATTCCAGGTTCTCTGTCACAGGGACTGAACCCAGGTCCTTACATGCACTCACTTTACCGCTGAACTACAACCCCAGCCCATGAAATGTCTGATAAAAGAACTTAGTACCTTAAAGTCTAACTGCTATTCAAGGGTATTAGGTACGATTAAAATTGTTAAAAGGTTAGTAATTTTACCTCTCAGAAGCATGACCATGCTTTAATTTTTTTTGAAAAGCTCTTTCTAAGCAATGCAGAAAGATAAGGATGACTTCAAACTATTTGCATTGTGAATTGTTTCAAGTATTAATAGGAAATAATTTACTTAAGCCCATAGGCCACATGAAAGTAATTGATTTGCTTACGTTTAAGCAAACAAGTTCCCCAGGTAGCCTCACCTAGGTAGGCGGGATTAACAGTCCCTGAGGGAAAGAGTTTCCTATTGCCAGTTTACCATCACTGAATAAGAGCAGAATATCCTTCAGATTTTCCTAAAGGAAAACCTGACCTGAAGGCAACCTTGACTGGAAGTCTGATTGCTTCCCAGTAACAAAAAGTAACGGATAGAAGGAAATGACTAGGCAAGTATCAGCAAAAGCAAAATCCACCTGGGAAAGTATCAGCAAAAGCAAAACTTCTATCCAATGAAAACTCTGCAAAGACAGACACTGCAAATTTTTACTTTTGGCTTTTTTTTTTTTTTTTTTTTTTTTTAAGAAAACTGACATGTAATATGCCTAGAATACTTGTAGATTCTCCAGCAAATTAAAAAAATAGAAAAAAACTCCATTTTAAGTTATTCTTCTTTTGGGAATGACTTTGTATGCTTTCCCTCTTTCCCCCCTCTCCAGCTCCCCACTGGTACCAGAGATTGAACCCAAGGGTGCTTCCGAGCCACATGCCCAGCCCTTTTTATTTTGAGACAGGGTCTCACTAAGTTGCTTAGGGCCTTGCCAAGTTGCTGAGGGTGGCCTTAAACTTCCCTTCTTCCTGCCTCAGCCTCTTGGGATTACAGATGGGGATCAACCCATCTAGTTTTCTCTTTATTCATTTAGCAAATACTGAGCACCCACTGGTGAGAAAAAAGGTAGTACTACTTATGTGGAAGTAGTAATTATACCTTATTGTTTTACAATGTCTTTCTTTCCTCAGGAGCTTAAAAATCTTTTCTGAATTTTTCACTCATCCTCCTAGTGAAAATAAAGCTGACTTTAGTTCATGTTCATTTCTGGTATTTTGTAACACCTGGTTAGGCTGCAAGGGTGATCTAATTTACATATCTTATCTCCAACTGAACAAACCTAAATCCAAACCCAGGAAAGCTAAGCTTACCAGGACCTCCTGCTGCGTCAGTTCACTGGCATCGGACTTTCAAAACCTCTGCTCACCCAAAGGTGAGCAAAGGGAAAGGAATGAGGTTTTACCTGGGGATGTACAAAAGGGGCTTCTCCTCCTCCTGAGCCTTTTCTATACCTGGGAACCCAGCAACAAATTCCTCAAATCACTTCAAATCCAGGTCTTGGGGCCCAGGAACAGACCCTGTTTTTCATAGAAGAGGATGTGACAAAGAGTTCTCAGCATTTTTGATGAGGCTAAGCAAAGGTTTGTTTGAAAAAAACTAGATGATTGCAATTAACAGACAAGATATTAGTATCTTCAGAGTTTAAGAATTGCCTTTCAAGCTCTTTGGGGGAAAACAGAGCACCTTTCTGTAATTCAAGAGCAGAGTTTGAGAGAATCTGATCTGTTTAAAGGTGATACTGCAAAACATGGAAGCATTTTGCCACTTTTTCCACAAAAAGAAAGTTAAAAGCCTTTGCTTGATACATGTTTCAGGTGTAATGTTGTATTGTGCTATTTGTCAAAGCCCCACCTTACCTGAGCTAAGGCTCTGCCTCTCACCTAACTCCATGTTAGAATGGCTCCAAAACAGGCTAGACTCCAGCTCATTTTAAGTTGTGTTCAAAAGATGGCTTTTTGTTGTAAAGATTACTGTGATTCCAAATAAATAGGGGAGGGGCTGGGGTGGTGGCTCAGTGGTAGAGCGCTTGCCTAGCATGCATGAGGCACTGGGTTTGTTCCAGGCACCACATAAAAATAAACAAATAAAATAAAGGTACTGTGTTCAAATAAACAACAGATATAATATATAACTAGGTAAAGGTTTAAGAGTATAAAAATAATTTTCTTGGTTCATAGCTATTACACAAATTGAATTTTTTTTTGCTCTGTTAATTTCATTTTGTACTTTCCTTGTAAACTTTATAAGTGTTGCCTGTTAAGTGTTTTGCAGAGGTATTGCTTCTAGTAAAATAACTTGAGTTAATTTGAAGGTCAAATAATGAAGGTCAGTGGGCTGCTGATCAGTTAGGCTTGTATCCTGACCTCCTTGGAAAATAAAACAAAATTGCAATGAGATGAGCCTTAGTGAAGAAACACAGGATTTAAACATACCCTGTTTTTCTATGATTTTCAAATTTACTGATTAAATTCTTACAAGGGTTGAGAAATAATTGTCTTTTGAGTAGGTTAAGTGTAGCTCAATATACGCAGTTTTCTATGGTTAATATTTTTGGAATTGAATTGATAATTAACATGGTAAAAAAATCAAGTGTTCTTTGAAATTTTGGTGTGCTTTATTATATGTTGATACTAACAAGTTTTTGCACAGAAAGCATCTCCAAAATCAAGTTAGGAGCTGAGTACAGTGGTGCACACCTGTTATCCCAGTGGCTTGGGAGGCTGAGACACGAGGATCACCAATTTTGAGGCCAGCCTCAGCCACTTAGTTAGACTTTTGGCAACTGAGACCCTGTCTCAAAATAAAAAAAAAATAAAAAGGGCTGGGGATTTAGCTCAATGATGAAGCACCCCCTGGGTTAGATCCTTAGTACCAAGTGGGGGGAAAATCAAAATAAGAGTCAAATGGAAAAAAATAAATTAACCCAAGCATATTCACTTTACATATATTTTAAAGACATCTGATTATGCAGAGGAGTTGCCTGCACTAGCAGGAGCTCACCAACAGCTTCACTGTTATCTAGAAGAGATGGAGGTCAGTTATCTTCATCACATGAAGGAATAGGGATGAAGCCTTTAGGATGATTCACTGAGACCCACAAAGCTTTTTCTGCTCCAAGAATTCTATTTGTCATCTGAGGTCCTCAGGTGTCTTCCTTTGTTGGTAGCATCTCGTCTTTATGTCTTCATATTTCCATCCTCTCTTCCTCACTCCTGAACATTCTGTACAACTTAAAGTTATTTTCTCAGTGTGCAAAAGCCTGCTCTACAGGGAAGCCAGAAGACAATGTGGCTATCTCGGCCCTACTCCTGAGCCGTCAGTGGCTGGTGCCCCAAAGCAGAGGCTAAACTCTCAGCAGGACAATCAAAGTCACAGCCTTACCTGTTAGTCTTGTTTCCCACTATCCTCTCTGTTGGCCCAGCTCTAATGTCACTGTCTTCAGGAGTTGTTCCCACATCTCTCCTCTCTGTTCCAAAAAGCCTGGACCTTTTTGCTACCAATTCATACCTTAACTCCTCTAACAGATCACAAGCTTCCTGAGGGCAGACGAGCCCATGTCTTATTCCCCTCTCTATCTCTAGTTGTGCCTAGAATGACAGGAACATAAACCATTACCTTACTCTTCAAGCCCTCTGAATTTTTCCCTAAGTTGTCCAGGCTGGCCTCAAACTACTGATCCTCCTGCCTCAGCCTCCTGAGCTGCTAAGATTATAGGTGTGAGCCACTGCAACTGACTGAATCACTAATTTAGAATCTCCAGTTTCCAGTGGCTTGGGAGGCTGAGGCAGGAAGATCTCAAGTTCAAAGCCAGACTAAGCAAAAGTGAGGCACTAAGCAACTCAGTGAGACTGTCTCTAAATAAAATACAAAATAGGATGTGACCCAGTGGTCCAGTGCCCTTAAGTTCAATTCCCAGTACCAAAAAAAAAAAAAAAAAAAAAAAAAACATCTCCAGTTTCAAGGTCTGATAAAAGCCTGAGAGTCTTTCAGTTCTACTCCAAATTTTACAGACCAGGAAACCAAGTTCTAGAAGGATCAAGTGATGAACTTTAAGGTCACACAGTTATCTGATGATAAAACCTGAAGTGGATCCCCTCATTTCCAGTGGAACCTAGTTCTTTTTTCCTATGCTCCATTAATCGGTCAGTTAAATTTTTTTTTATTGACAACCTGTCAATTTTTAAAAATAAAAAAGTAATCTGTACATATCTATTTGTACACCCAACCATCACCTCAGGGCTCAACACATGGTAGGTAGTCAAATAGTTTATGAATATTGCTGAATAAAATGATGAATACCCAGGCCTCTAGATAACTAAAATAAGCAGAATATTAAAATATTTCAAAGCACTAGCCAGACAACTAGTGGAAGTAGCAGCCTGAAGGAGAAAGCAGAAAACCCCACAAAATAACAAAGGGCTGAGAAGGAACATAATCTACTGACCAGACCCTACATTTACTCACATGCAAGATTTTGGTGATGTGAAATCAAATGCAAAAGAGAATCAAGTCCTTAAGACATTTTCCTGAAGAGGCATACAGTAGTCTCTCCCCTTATTTGCAGGGATTCTTCCCAAGACCCAGCAGATGTATTAAACCGTGGGTTGCACCAAACCTCACATACAGTATTTCCCCCCATACATATGTAATACTAATTATATTATGTTAGATTTATAAATCAGGCATAGTAAGAGATTAGCAATAACTAATAAAACAGAACAATTATAACACTATACTGTAACAAAAGCTATGTGAATGTGCTTCTCTTTCAAAATATCTGTTCCTTGTGGCATCATAGTAACATTTTCAGACCATGGATGACCGCAGGTATATGATATTAAGGAAAGCAACCTGCAGGTGAGGAAGGGGGACAACTTCGAAAGGCCAACAGGCTTGTGAAATGATGCGGAGGGTTATTAGTTATCAGGGAAAGGCAAATCCAAAGCACAACAAGAGTCCTCTGCACATCCACTAGGATGGCCAGAATTAAAACAGCAACAAACAGAAAGTAACGGATGTGGAGAAACTGGAACCTCCTTCACTGCTGGTGGAAAGATAAAACGGTTAAAAGCTGCCCTGAGAGTTCCTCAACAAGTTAGGCATGATGACTGTCTGATCCAGGACTTTGACTCAGGAATAGACCCGAAAGACCAAAAAGAGGTGTTACAATGAAAACGTGCACAGGACTGTTGGCAGCAGTACTGCTCACAGTAGCCAGGGGTGGAAACAACCCAATGTTGGTCAACTGATGAATAAACAAAATGCTACAGATACACACAGTGTAAAAAGATGCAACCGCAAAAGGGAACCAAGAACTGATATGTGCTACATTAGGGAAATGAAGAAACCAGAGAAGAAAGGACACAGATTTTAAGATTCCATTTATATATGTGTCCAGAATTGGCAAATTCACAGAAGCAGAAAGCAAATTAGTGGTTTCCAGGGGCTGGGGCAGTGAGGGAATGGGGAGTGACTGCTTTAATGCATATGCATTTCCTTCCCAGGTGATGAAAAAGTGCTGGAACTAGACAGGTGTGATGATTGCATAACACTGCAAATGTACTTACTGACACCGCTCTGTGCACTTCAAAATGGCAAATCCAATGTTATATCTTTTATTACAATAAAAATGAGAATCAAGTCTTCACAGTGGCAAAGAGGCCTTGAGAATATCTAGTATGAGGATCTGCATTTGTGCACAGCTAGCAGATCCCTTTCAAATAAGGCAGGATGTTATGCCCTGCACATTTCTCTGCCACTCATTCTGACCGCACAGAACTTCTTAAAATACTCTTAAATTTCAAGATTAATGCTGTAACTTTAGAAGGGGGATGCAGGCATTAGTGACAGATACAGCTTCACAGACAGGCTATTATCAGCAATGCCACTATATTGACACCACAGGCCAGACTCAGCGTGAACCAGGCTTTCCTGCAGTTCAGAGGGGAATGCGGCTGTCTATCAGGGACAGAGCCAAGCCTGTCCTCCTAAGGCACACAGGCAGAGAGGAAGCCACCAGAAAGGGCAATGGAAACTGCAACAAAACACTGCCCTTCACCATCAAAGCAAAGAGCTCAAGTTCTGGATGCTCCTAGGATTCCCCCTGGCACCTACAGAAAGGGCCTCTATGTCACTGGCGGCTGTCCCACAACAACACAGATAAGAGGCACTTGGACTTTTTCTTTTTCCCAGAGGATTCCCTGTGCTTAGCTCTACTCCACCCAAGCCTTTCACTTCTACCCCCTCAGGCTTCAAGGCCCCACTTCACCTCTTGTAGTTATCTGAGCTGATCTTCAGAATGAACACAGGGTGCCAGCTATAGGCTCCTTAGGTGTCTGAGAACTTTGGAACCAGGGCCAGGTGTCTCTTCGGAAGACTTACTTGATCTGTTATCTAGAAATGTTTTTATGTCCAATGACAGGGCTCAGCAGGGTGGGAATAGATTAATGAACATGCAAACCCCCACTTAAACAGGCAAATAAACACCTTCTGCAACAAAGGAGCTGCCAAGTCACACACACTCAGAATTTCTTAAAAACATTACTCCTCCTCCTAGCTTCCTCTCATTTGTCACTCTTTAAATTTCTGATGTCTAATAATGAAGAAAAGGTGTTCTTTTTAAATCACCAGCATCCAAAACTTTCAAAGAGAAGCTTATTTGAAGTGACCAAAAAATATATCCAGTCGCTTAAAAATGGTTATTACGTCTGTGCAAGAAAATATACAAGATTCCATACACACACTGTCAAGTTTGGCAAGAAAGATTTTAGACAACTTCCATCCTTCCCACCCAATCCCAAGTAAATAGAGCATTTGTTTATATTTCCACATTGGCTGCATGATCGAAAATACCTCCTCCACCTAGAAAAACAATCTGTAACAGTCAGACATGGAACTTTGAGGGCAAAGTTTTAGTGCAGATGAGAGCATTAGGTATAAGTGCTTAAAAAAAATAGTCAAAAAGTATTTTTCAAAAAGGTTTCTCCTGTGAACATTTTCCTCAAGATGACACAGGCTTGGTTTGGTGTTTTTCTACCTTTCAGAAATAAAGTTTGAAAAAATTTGTTCTCCATTAAAATTGGAGCCCGGAGGAATCTTCTTCTGAAGGTCTCCAGCAAAATACTTCAGCGTTCTATTCTTGGGGGAGACACACAAAATCACTTGCCTTTACTCGCTTCAGGTTTTGTGCTTTGCACCAACTAGGTGTGGGCAAAGAGTTAAAAGTTTTCTGAGGTTAGTTCCTGCGGTTAAGGGGAGGGGGGAGCTGGATGCTTAAATTTAGACTCGGTAAAACAATACTGGGAAACTTTCACAGCCTTGGGGCAACGCTGGAGTTCATTTTATTGCCTTTTGTTCATCAGCCACATTTTCTTTTCTTAATCCCTCCCGCCCTGGTTCCCGGGGCAGATCCTACACATTCCCGCGTGATTCGGTTACCTGCTGGGGGCCGGGGGGACGGAAACCTACTGACGGTTCCGCGCAGGAACTCGGCTGAACAGGTGGCTCCGGCCGCCGCCCGCCGGGTCGCACCGCACTGCCGCCCCGCAGCGCGCGGACCCCGGTCCCGGGAGGTGGGAGCCGGCGCCCCTCGTTCGCAGGCTGGGGAGGACGGCGCGGGCTGGGGACAGCCAGGGACGCTCCGCGCAAAGGCGACGAGGTGCCACCGACCACCGCGCCCCGCTGGCGGCCCCGGGCCGGGGCACCTCACGACTCCCCCCAGGCGCCCCGACGCCGGAGCCCCGCAGGCGCGCCCAGCTTCCCGGGGAGAGCGACCCGCCCAGGAGACCCGCACGGCCCCGACCGCACTCGCTGCCGCCGTCCCGGGCGCCCGGGAAGGGACACCGCGGCCAGGCGCCTCCAGCCGCGCAGAACCTGTCCCGGGTCCGAGGTGTGGCACTCACCTGGCGGGAGTCCCCTCCGCGGGGACGGCAGGTGCCCACGCGGACCGCGACCCTGTGCCCTGCGCAGCCCGTCAGCCAACACGCCCGCGCACCTCGCCGACCGTCCAGTCGCCGCGCCGCGCCGCGCGCGCTCCCGTCCCCGCCCCGCCGCGCCGCGCGCTCCCGCGCCGGGACGCTGGTCCCCCGACACAGGCTGCGCGCGCCCGCGGCATTTAAAGAGACAGGCCCGGTGCGTAGCCGACCCTGTGGCCTCCTCTCAGGGGTCTTCCTTCTGGCAGTGAGGTTTGAATTGGGGAAAATCACCAACTCCCATCTTGGAGTTATCCACGCGGATTTGTGTTTGAAACTCTGAATGAGAAGGAACTTCTTCCTCCCCAACCACCAGCCCATCAGCAGCCTTGAGAACTTATTTTTATTTAATAACAATAACTACAATTTATTGAATACTTTTATACCCTAGGAAAAGGCATACATAACATTCATATATGATTTTACTTAAGTCTTAAACTGTGGGTTTTAAGAGATCATTTCTTTTTTTTTTTTTAATTGACACATTAAATTGTACACATATGTGGGGTGTCCTTGTGATGTTGTGACACATGTACATTGTGTAGTGTTCAGATCAGGCTAAGCATATATATCTCTTTAAAATGTTTGTCATTTCTTTATGTTGCAAACATTCAATATTCTTTCTTATAGCTCTTTTGTAATTGTTGTATTTTTATTGAGGTTCAGAGGGCTCCCCGAAGAGATTTCTTTTTCCCCTCTCTCTTTAGATACACATGACAGTAGAGTTCCTCCAAGAGTTTTCAACCCCACTGCTTCTTGCTGTTTTCTTCTTCCTCCAACATTGGAAACATCTACTGAGGTTAATAGCTGGTTGTGGAAGGCTTTGGATTGGAAGTTAATGTTACCAGTGTTTCCATAGATGGAACAACTTGCTGGGGACAAAGAGAGGAAGAGTTAAGGGATTTTATCAATTGTAGGCTTTGCTGTATACTCGTGGCAAACATTGTAACAACCTTGATTCCAAAAATGTTTGTGTTTATCCCCTTTTCACAGAAAGCAAGAAAGGAAGTGACTAGCTACCCAGAAGACTGAGTCACTGGTAGCACTCAGGGCTGAGCCCCAATTCCTTAGTCCTTAGATCATTTCTTTGCCCTCTCCAGGAAGAGATACCTGATTAAAGGGAAGAAAACTTATTCTCTAATAACATATTGGCCACACCTAACTCCCTGCATCTTTAATTAATGTTTACAAAGCACTTTACCCTACATGCTAGTTAATTAGGTGAGTATTATTATCCCCCTCTTTCTGAACCAAATCCAGGAGAGAATCAATTCCAACAGTCCCTAATCCTTGCTGAATACTAGACCTAAGCTTTCTGTTTATGTTTCCCCCCCACCTCTTAAATTTTTGACCCGTGTTGTGTTAAGTCTGGAAGCATTTCTGATGAAGTGAGTTATTAAAGTGTAAATAATATACAACATCTAGGGATGAGAAGTAATATGGGTAACATTTGTATTCAAGGAATTCAGATGGAGAAAAAAAGAGGCATTTTGATACATGCATTTTTACTATTGTTCTTTTTATTTGATTAAGCTTTTATGGTGTATCTTTTTTTGTAGGTGCAGAAGAAGTAAGAAAGAAGAAACTGAAGGATGATGAGATTAGGATGGATGAAGGAGAAAAGGAAAAGGAAACACACATACACACACACACACCAAAAAAAAAAAAAAAAGTGGCAGGAAATGAATAGGGAAGAAAATGAGTCTGAAAATAAAGTTTCAACCAAAAGGCATTAGGGGAAATGAGGCCACCCCTGGTAGCCCACATCAAATCTTTGTGGGAATTACAATCAGGTGGCCTTTCCTCTGAGCTGGTACAGGCAGAGCCAGGGCCCCAGCTTAACTGCTGTGCATAGGCTGGCTTCTGGTCCCTGTGCACCCCCTGGGAAGCCATCTGTGTGCCAATTGAACACACATCTCCAGGGACTACAAGGTGAGAAAAGACACAGTGACATAAGAAGAAAATAAAGGTTTAGAGGGGAATTTAAAGACAGTTATTCATAAAAGTACATCCAGGAAGAAAAAAATGAAAAGAGAAACCTCTGGAGGGTCTTGAATATGGTATTATTAGTGCCTTAAAACTCATGATGTAATCACAATAATCCAAATTGTCACTCCAAATTGACATTTTTTCTGGTGCTGGGGATACAACCCAAGGCCTCAAGCATGCTAGGTATGTGCTCTTCCCCTGAGCTACACACCCAGCCTCTTGACTTGTAAATAAATGTCTTCTGAAGTTGGTCTTTGCTAAGAAAATACTGATGATACAGACTAGTTTGGATCTGGGGTGTGTTCCAAATGCACATGTGTTAAAGATTTGGTCCCTGGCTGTGATGCTATTAGGAGGTGGAGGGATCTTTAAGAGGCGGGGTCTTATAGAAGTTAGGTCATAGGGGGTGTGTCCTTGAAGGGGATTGGATGCCACCTCTTCTTACTTTCTTTCTTTGCTTTCCAGCTATTATGTGCTCCCACCATGATGCACTGCCTTACCACAAGCCCAAAAGCAATTGGACCAACCCACCCTGGACTGCAATCTCCATAACTGTGAGCCAAAATCAACCTTTTCCCTTATTAAGTGGATTATCTCAGGTATTTTGGTACTGTCATGGAAAGCTGACAACCACAATATGTGAGCCCCCAATATTAAACAATGATTCTTTTGAACTTTGTATAAGTTAAAAATTTTAAAGTAAACTAAAAACTTCAGGTAAACATGTTTTCACTTTATAAGGTAGTAGAGTCACATGCCACATTTCGATGTATCGGTCGATAATGGAACACATAGACGTCAGGGGTCTCATAAGATTGTATGGACCAGTGAAGACATAGACACTCTAGTTTGTGTAAGTATGCTCAATGATGTTCCCACAGTGACAAAATCGCTTAATAACTCATCTCTAAGGATGTACCCTGTTGTTAAGTGGCACTTCTCATTAAGCAGTGGGTGACTGTAATAATTACTGTATAAAATTGACTTCAGAAACTGCAGTTTCTGTGATGGCCATTATAGGGTTGCAAACAAGATAGGGAAAGTGGCTAGTAAGTAAATTTCATGAAGAAATTTTACTAAAAATTTATAGCATTTAGAGCTAAAGTAGGGGGGATGTAAAAGACATAATTTTGATTTCTGCTTTTTCTACCTGAGCGAGATGTTACCTTAAGATATTTATCCTTTTTGAGTCTCAGTTCCTCACCTGTGTAATAAGGCTGTCAACACTCTGTGAGGTTAACGTGAAATTCCTTTAAAATTTGCCTGAACAAATAATAGCTGAGAAGAGTTAAGAAAATAAGGAAAATATGGGAAATTGCCCTATTTATTATTAAAACATAGTATAAGGATATCCTGATGAAAATTAAGTTAAGAGAACAATATTTAACCCAGAAAATGGGTTGTATACTTTAAGATATGATAGAGGAGTTGTTAAAAATAAATGAAAAGGGGAAGCCCACATCAAATCTGGTAGCCCACATCAAATCTTTGTGGGAATTACAATCAGGTGGCCTTTCCTCGGAGCTGGTACAGGCAGAGCCAGGGCTCTGTCAATAAGTGAGGTTTAGAAAACCATCAATTTGAAAGAATAATAAGGTTAACATCTTACCTTTCCTCATGTGCTGGAAGAAATTCCAACTACATTAGAAGATTTTAAAACTAGAAGAGCTGGGTGCCAGGTATATACCTGTGATCCCAGCTGCTCTGGAAGCTGAGGCAGGAGGAACATAAGTTTTAGGTCAGCCCAGGCAACTTAGCAGGACCCTGTTGCAAAATAAAATAATGAAACAAAGGGCTGGGGATGTGGCTCAAGTGGTAGCGCGCTCGCCTGGCATGTGCGGGGCGCTGGGTTCGATCCTCAGCACCACATACAAATAGAATAAAGATGTTGTGTCCACCGAAAACTAAAAAATAAATATTGAAAACAATTCTCTCTCTTTCTCTCTCTCTCTCCCTCAAAAAAAAAAAAAAAAAAAAACAATAGAAACAAAAAGAGGGCTGGGGACCTACCTAGCTCAGAGGTAGAGTGCTCCTGGTACTCCTCCCCCTCCCACCCCACCTCCTCCCCCACAACACACTAGGAGAAAATTTAGGTAAATATTTATGTGATCTCAAATGGCAGAAGAAATGGAAAAATTAGATTAGGTTACACAAGCATTTAAGATTATGTCAACTAAATTATGATGGTGATTATTTTTTGTGGCTGTTTCCAAGTTGCAGTGTCAGGAGAATTCTTTGGCAATTCTTTGAGAAGTTTAAAATATTCTATTTCTTTTTCTTTTCTTTGTTTTTTTGTTTATTCATTTTTTGCCTAACTTTTTCTGCACTGAGTTTAACCTCTGTAATCAATCAGCCATATCAGAATTCCCACTTTCTATTTTGATGTCTTCTGTCATACTCCTATCACTCTCAACCCAGCACATCTTGACAAATTTGCTTCATTAATCAATAAAAATTTCCCACCCTTCTTGTATTCATTAACACCCATGATTTTATTAAGAGGAAAGTATGTACAGGCAACATTAAACACGTTACATGTAGTCTTTGTTCATTTGTGCTTCTATAACAAAATACCTGAGAACAGGTAATTTATAACAAACATAAATGTATGTCCTCACAGATCTGGAGGCTGAATTGTCCAAGCTCAAGGTACTGGCATCTGGTGAGGACTTCTTCTTTTTAATACTTAATTTCAATTTCTAAATTGGTCAATAGGATTAAAACAAACAAACCCTTCCTACAAAGAATCACAACAGGAAAAGAAAGGGGAAATCGCACGAAATGCTCCCATTCACTGTGAGGAATAAAATGTTAAGTGGGATTTTCCTGTTGTCCTAAAGTTGCTACAGAGGGCCAATGCTCAGTAGTTACCATCTCTTTCGTTCCAAGTTCAAGAAGTCACCAGAACGCCTGGGATTGTAGCTCAGTGTAGAGAATTTGCACAAGTGCTGGGTTTGATCCCTACATTGCTCCCCCTGACCCCCCAAAAAAAGTCCCCAGGGGCTAACCACATGGCCTCAGGGCTTACCAATTTTAACACATCTGAACTGTGCAGATCATATTTTGTTTACCCATTCATCTGCTGATGGACATTTGGGTTGTTTCCACATTTTGGCTATTGTGAATAATGCTATTATAAACATGGGTGATCAAATATCTGTTCAAGTCCCTGCTTTTGATGGCTTTGGGTCTTTTCCCAGAAGGGGAATTGCTGAATCATATGGTTATTTTCTATTTCACTTTTTGAGGAAGCACCTACATTAGTTGTTCTATCCCACATTCCCACCAGCAAGATATGAAGATCCCAATTTCTCCATGTCCTTGCTGGCATTTTGTTATTTTCCTTTTTTGCAAAGAACTGAATCTTCAATACAAAAAAAAAATGAGACTGGTCTAATAATCAAAAACATTAGGAAACTCGTTCAATCTGGCAGTCTTCTCACAGATGTCTTGCTACCGGTGAGAAATGGGAATTGCCCAGAAAATAGTTGCAGACAGACGTTGACAGCAATAAAACCATTAGATGTTTATAGCCCCAATAAGTTGAGAGTCCTGAATAAACCGTTTGCAAGAATAAAGTTTGCAAGAATAAAGTCATCTAAGGGAATTTTTTTCCCTTGACTTTTTCTTAAAATGCTTTACTAACTTTGAAAATGGTTCATAAGAGAGTGAAACAGGCCAATATATTTATTGCCTTTACCAATTCAGCTCTCATTTATTTCCTACACTTGATGTCTGGGTTCTATTCCCACAACTCTTCTAAGGCTCTATTCTCTTAGTTCTCATCCTAGTTTTCATTCATCTGGCAGTTTGGATCATCTGTTAGATGGGAGTGTTTTCCCCAAAGTTGAATCTCCTGCATAGCAGAGTCCAGAAACCTCTCCTTGGGCAAAAGAATTCATCACCCTGGTCTCAAATATTGCCTCTCTGAGGACCTGAAAAATCTCCACTGGTGGACATTATCTGTGTCATGTAACAAGCTGCGTGCCTACCCTGGTTCTGCTGGGGAAGCTTTTTTTAAACTGTCCTCTGGGTATTGCATACATTAAATTCATTAATCCATCCATCACCCCTATTTGGTTGCCAAAGGTTCTTTCTTTGGAATGCTCAGGATGGGAGAGGTGGCATTAGGTGGCTAGACTTCACGTCTCATGGGGGCAGGTTGTGTTTACCACCCTTAAGTGCTTGATCCCACCTTCCTCTTGGGCTCACTGTCTTCTGTCTCAGACCCTCCCGTCCTTCTTCCTTAAGTTCTTTTAAAAAACCTAGGGACCCTCATTCTCAGATCTCAGCTAATATCTTTATATCATTTAATAGTTTACAAATCTCATTCACAAGTTTAATTCTCAGAACAATCTTGGAAAGTGTTAATGATTCCCGTTTTACAGATGAGGAAAGTAAGGCTCAGACTCACTCATGTGGTAGTGGCAGGCTGTCATCCTAAGGCTGCTGCTCTTGCTTTCTGCTAAAGCTGCCCTTCACGGTTCTGTCGTGATCTGGTATAGCAGTACGTTTTTCATGCATTTTTTTTTTCTCTATAAAGCCAATTAAGGGATTTGTACTCACATTGTTGACTATTTTCAAGTTTATTAAATGAGTACTGGGGGAAAGCACGACCTTTATGAGAATTGAAGGAATACTAATAACCATTAGAAATGTGGAAATCTCATTAGAAATGTGGAAATCTCACCTTATTAAATATTCATCCCAGTCTGAGGCAGCTGGGGAGATACTAAGAGGGAGGGCTGAGGGGATTACAAAAAACAGGAGCTGCGGCTTCCAGCTAAAGGTGGAGAATCACATGAAAATCCATTCCGATTTTGACAGAAAGCATTGAAACAGTTTTTCAAAAGTGTTTGACAAAGAAGACTAACTGCCAAAGACAAAGTACTGTTACATGCTATGACAAGACTGAGCTTCCATACAGTAAAGAAATCAAAATGGATTAATTGCATGAGTGAAACTAACATAGGCTAAGCCTCATCTCTTCCCAAGACAGACTAAAGCCTTTCATTCAACCAGAACCACAGGCAGCAAAGAATTCATGCTCTGAGATTCCTGCTAGGGACAGGCAGCGAGGCACAGGGCCAAGGCTGTAGGCTCTGGAGTCAGAATTCCTACAATATGGATGTCATCCGTCACTTTGCTGGTTAGGGGCAGAGCTGGGCCCTGAACCCAGGCTGCTCTGCTCTCTGGCTCTGAGATGGAGCCAACGAGCCACCCTTGTAAACTGTGTTTTATGGCAGGAGGATCTTTATTCTCAGTGGGGTATTTACATGTGGCCATTTCCAAGCCACCCTCCGAGGCTAGCAGGGATAATTGCAATTGCAAGCAAACATAATTCCATATTGGTTTGAGCTTCGTCTCTCATCGGTCCACTTCTTATGTTTACTAAAAATAGCAAAATGAACTCATTTAATTTTCATTGACTTTCTCTTCTCCTTCCTCTCCTGGGAAGAAATGCTGATGAGCTCCAAAGAGGCCTGGTTAGGTTCATAAGTCGAAGAGGTTAAGCAATTACCATCTGACTCCAGAGCCCAATCTGATAGACCAGCAAGAAGGAGTCATCTAATTTAATGAGCGGGATGACAGAATAAAGAATAGGTCATTACTGGCTTACATTGTGTTAAAAGTTGTTTTCAGAAAATCCAAATGTTTGAAACACGTCTACAAGGGCAAAACAGATTTTAAATTCATAAGGGCATTCACTGAAAGGTAAAGTGTGAAATCCTTTGGTGCTTTGAAAAAATCGAGGGGCGGCTGGGTATAGCTCAGTGATGGAGCTCTTGCCTAGGATGTCAGGGGTCCTGGATTCCATCCCCTGCACTGGGGGCGGGATGGGGAGTTAGAAAAGAAAAAAGAAGAAGAAGAAAGGAAAGGAAGAAAAGAGAAAAAAACATTGAGCTTTCACACAGCTTTGAAAGGACTCCTCTTTCTATTAAGATGAGATACACCTAACTCTGGACCTAGAACCGTTTTCATGCCTGGGTCTAAAATATTTTTCAGACCTACCTCATTATCTAGATGACACTATATATCCCACTTGCAGAAGGAGAAACTGAGGACCCAGGAGAACTAGGAGAAGGGGGCGTTTCCTGGCCCCCAGTGTGTGGCTTTGTTTGGTACAAGGCCTTTCCATTCTGGGGACATGCCTGGCAGGTGGGGTTGCTGGGAAGACAGTGTATTTTTAGGATAAGGCAGTAAGAGAATAATATGCAATGGATTATTTTTGGCTAGATAATTTTCAGACAATTGAAAAAAAGTCATGCACAATAGATTTGGGGGCTAAAAGGACATTTAAACATATATTTTAAATATATAGGCTTCGAAGAGATGTGCATTGGGTGGCCTTGTGGATGTCTTTAAATAAGTGAAAAAGTATCTTGTAACTGAAACAGGAGGACTGGAATGTGCCAAGGCAGTGTGACATTTCAGCACTCTCCTGTGGCTGACCACCTTTTCTGGGGATCACTATCCCCTGATGGCATTGTTTGCTATCTCAAAGTCCTTCCATTTCACCCAGGCTTGCCTTCCAGGATTAGCAAGTACTGAGCTCCTGGAAGGAGCCTTCTTGGCAGCCTCTTCCTGATTGCTACATGATGACCCCGTTCTCTTAAAAGTCACACTGAGAGAACAGGGGATGAGAGCTAAGGTGGGCAGCCCAGGGGTCCTTGGGTGCTGGGAGGGAGCTCCTGCATCCCAGAGGGCAGGGAGAGGAATGGGGAAATGACCTAACCCTCACCCCGAAGTCTGTTTCCACTTAAAAAAGGAAAGAAGGCAGCTGGGGACCTGGTGCAGCTGTAATCCCAACTACATAGGAGGCTGAAGCAGGAGGATCCCAAGTTCAAGGCCAGTCTGGTCAACTTTACAAGATCCTATGTCAAAAAATTTTAAAAAGGTTAGGAGTTTTAACTAGTTGTTAGAGTGCTTACTTCACATGTGCGAGGTGCCAGTTTCAATCTGAACCATCACTAAATAACTAATTAATTTTAAAAATAAAAATAAAGAAAATCAGGCTGTTTCTTTGTTCATGAGAGGCTCAGCATGGAAACTTTTGATGCTGTTCATATGAAGACACTGAAGTCAATTCCTAGTTATGAGGCCGTGGACTATCCCCCCTCCCTTTTTATTCACTAGTGGAAAAGGACTACGAAGCTATCAAAAGAATTGGGGGATATGTTGCACTTTGTAGTAATAATTCAGGCTGGGAGTGGTGGTGCACATCTGTAATCCCAGCGGCTCAGGAGGCTGAAGCAGGAGGATCGGGAGTTCAAAGCCAGCCTTAGCAACTTAGTGAGGCTGTAATGTAAGAAACTCAGTGAGACCCTGTCTCTTTTTTCTTTTTCTTTTTTAAAATTTATATATGACAGTGGAATGCATTACAATTCTTATTACACATATAGAGCATAATTTTTCGTATCTCTGGTTTATACATAGAATATTCATACCAATTCGTGTCTTCATACCTGTACTTTGGATAATAATGATGATCACATTCCACTATCATTAATAACCCCTCTGCTCTATCTAGAGTTCGTCTATTCCTCCCATGCTCCCACTTCCTATCCCACTATGAATCAGCTTCCTTATATCAGAGAAAACATTTGGCATTTGTTTTTTGGGGATTGGCTAACTTCACTTAGCATTGTCTTCTCCAACTGTATCCATTTACTTGCAAATGCCATGATTTTATTCTCTCTTATTGCTGAGTAATATTCCATTGTGTATATATGCCACTTTTTTTTATCAATTCATCTATTGAAGGGCATCTAGGTTGGTTCCACAAAAAATACAGAATACTTCATGAATTTGTGTGTCGTCCTTGCGCAGGGGCCATGCTAATCTTTTCTGTATTGTTCCAATTTTAGTGTTTGTGCTGCCGAAGCGAGCATGAGAGACCCTGTCTTTAAATAAAATACAGAAATAAGGGCTGGGAATGTAGCTCAGTGGTTAAGCGTCCCTGGATTCATTCCACAGTACCAAAATAATTAATGATGATGATGATAATGATGATAACAACAACTCAGTTTCTTTGTTAACTAATAAATGAAAAAGTTGAAAGTGAGCCTTCATTTTGAAGATGTTTCCTGATGTCTGATGAATTCTCACAGTTAAGTTCTACTCAGAAACTCCTGAAGTTTCACCAAACATGGCCCGGCCCCTGTCCATCTGCCTTCCTCTGTCTGCTCTCTAGATTTCTGCTTCCCTCTGATCCCTTGCTTCTCCTCATGCTCAGACATTTGCGACCACTGTTTCCTGAACTCTTCCTGTGTTTGCCTGCTCCGAGCCTTTGCTCAGGCTGTTCTCATCCTGCCCTGGTAAAAGTCTTGCTGGTCTTTGAAGCTCAGCTTGCGCATCATTGCACACGGGACAGCCACACACATGCGCACCTGCAGTGTTCTAGCCGGCAGTGTGGCTGTTCCTACACCCATCTTAGTCTGTACCCCCAGGGGTTCAGAAGCTCTGTGATGGAGATGAAGCCGGAGCCAGGAACTCATTTCCCTAATGAAGTTGAATGGCTATAGATGAAAACCAAATTGAAGGGGGTACAGAAGAACTGAAAGGGTTCAAGACATGCTACCCCCCACCAAAATGGCACCATGGCATTTCAGAAAACAACTGAAGCAGGAAGGCTGCTCTCACCTTTCCTTTCTCCACTCCAGTGGGTCACATAATCTCCCTCCTTTCTCCGTCAGAAGACCTTCATGTCACAGGTGTCCTGCTGTGTACTCAGAGGGAAGGAATGTCACACAGGGACACCAAAAAGAATCTGAATAAACAGGCCTTGTTAAATGCCCCAGAGATCAGACCCTTTGGTCCTCCAATGTACTTCTGCATGACTGTCCCTAAAAATGCAGAAGCCCTGTTTTTTGCCCCTGTTCCTGAAGGCCCCTGCATCACACAGAACTTATATTAAGGAAATTTGGATATATTTTCCTCTTATTTTTGGACCGAGGACTGAACTCAAGGGCACTTGACCACTGAGCCACATCCCCAGCCCTGTTTTGTATTTTATTTAGTTGAGTTGCTTAGTGCCCCGCCATTGCTAAGGCTGGCTTTGAACTCGTGAACCTCCTGTCTCAGCCTCCTGAGCGCTGGGATTACAGGCACGCGCCATCATGCCTGGCTCTATACTTTCCTCTTACTAATCTGTCTTCTGTTATAGGGGTCTTGGCCATAAACCTTGCAATGAATGAGGAAAGAAATCTTTTCTCTCCTGTTGGGGTTGAGAAAGGGAGGCAGAAAGTTGGTGGTGAAAAGCAGGAAATGAGTAGGAAGGTGACCGTTTAAAAAGAGTCATGATTGGGGAAGGAACCTTCCAGCAAGGACTCAAGGGAAGATTTTGAAGACAGAAATGATCGATTCTGAGTCATTGATGTACAATAGTGCTGTTCCTTAAGAGGGCCCACAGGAACTCAAGGAACACTCCAAAAGGCCCAGTTCATTGACATCTCAGAGAAGACAACAACAAATGGTGACTGCAAAGAAAGAACATGGTCCATGCCTTTCTCTGTTTTGTAATGCTATCACTGGATACCACAGTCTGGGTAATTTATAAAGAAAGAGGATTATTTAGCTAAATCCAAAAGAACAGTACAGGCATTTGTCGGGCCTCCAGTGAGGGCCTTCTTACTGTACCTTAACATGGTAGAGGGCATTGCATGGTGAGAGAGCAAACCGGCTAGCTCAGGTCTCTCTTCCTCTTCTTTTAAAGCCACTAATGCCACTATGGGCCCCTCCCATGACCTTATGGAATCCTAGTTACCTCCCAAAGGCTCAACCTTCAGATACCACTAACATATTAATTTGGGTATTAAGTTTCTGATCCCGGAACCTTGGGCAGTCCCTATTCCTGGAACAGCTCAATGATAATTTTAGCTGGTTCTGAGGAGAGGGAAAAGATCAAGGCATTCTGGGTAATTAATAATGATTACCAGGGCTGGGGATGTGGCTCAAGCGGTAGCGCGCTCTCCTGGCATGTGTGCGGCCAGGGTTCGATCCTCAGCACCACATACAAACAAAGATGTTGTGTCCACCTAAAACTAAAAAAATAAATAAATAAAAAACTCTCTCTCTCTCTTTTTCTCTCTCTCTTTTAAAAAAAAATGTAACAATGATTACCAGTTCATGGTCCTTTCAGGGATCCCTGTTGAGATGACCAGTTCTTCTCACACCACTCCACGGAGGAACAATTGTCAGAGGACAGCCCTGGGCCCAAGGAGGTGTTTCTCAGGGGCATCTGATATGCTCCAGTCCAAATAGATGAGTCTTTTGCCTATTGTTAAGGATTTCCAGAAAAGGAAACCTTTCTCCTCTCTGTCCTGGGGAAAGGGAGAGAGCATCAGAGTATTTCCATGTTGGGTCAGTAAAGATCATTTCTAGGAGCCAGGCAGGATGGTGCACACCTGTAATCCCAGAGGTCTGGGAGTCTGAGGCAGGCGGATGGCGGGTTCAAAGCCAGCCTCAGCAACTTAGTGAGGCCCTAAGCAACTCAGCAAGACCCTGTCTCAAAATAAAATATGAAAAAGGACTGGGGAAAAAAAGAGAGCTGGGGATGTAGCTCAGTGATTAAGAGCCTCTGGGTTCAATCCCCAGTACCCCCCCAAAAAATTAATAATAATAATGATAATAATTTCTAGGACATATTATAGCTGACCAGAAACTGGGTGGGGAAGGCTCCGATTCAAGGAGGGTGCCCAGGACTGAAATCCAGCCCTGATTCTGCAGTAAAGGCGTATTTCAGGCTGCTGCAGCTGCTGAGCAGAGAATTTGCTTGTGCTTTCTGGACTCTTGAGAGGAGCCTGGCGTGGAGTGGAAGGTGAGGAGTGGGTGGGGTGCAGGGGGATGAGAAGCCTCCCTTTGTAGCATGGGTTGCTGAACCCTGTGTGCCAGGACCAGGGTGTAGGTCACATAGGTGGGAAAGGACAGGCTGAAAGACCTTGTGCTGTTGCTCA
This sequence comes from Urocitellus parryii, assembly GCF_045843805.1. Classification (NCBI taxonomy): domain Eukaryota; kingdom Metazoa; phylum Chordata; class Mammalia; order Rodentia; family Sciuridae; genus Urocitellus; species Urocitellus parryii. The sequence continues at coordinate 69,113,421 of NC_135539.1, forward strand.
GAGGGGGGCCCCGAGTGGGGCAATGCCATGAATGCCTGCACTGTGTGGGAGGATGGAGCCAGGATAACTCAGCACAGACCCTGACAGATGGCCATTCTTTTGGACAGGTATGCAACCAGGTGACAACACCTGCAGAGCAGTATCAAGGATCGCCTCAGACTCCAGCTTGGGCTGCCAGCGTTGGGTTTCTGTGATCCCCAGCATTCAGCCAGCAGAAGAAACAAGGACTTTTGATTTCTGTAGTGGTACCAATTTTTCCCCATGAATTATTATTTTTTTTGGGGGGTGGGGTACTGGGGATTGAACTCCAAGGCTCTTAACCACTGAGCCACATCCCCAGTCCTTTTTTTAATATATTTTTTTAGAGACAGAGTCTTGCTGAGTTGCTTTGGGCCTTGCTGAGGCTGGCTTTGAATTCACCATCCTCCTGCCTCAGTCTCCCCAGGTGCTGGGATTACAGGCATGGGCCACCATGCCCAGCTTCCCCCTTATATTAGAAACTGTTTTCTGTCAAGATCATTGTACTGTCATGTGTAACTAATAAAAAAAAAAAAAGAAAAGAAACTGTTTTAATTTATAGACAGCCACGCTGTTGGGCAGCTGCTGATGCGAGGCGGTTCACCTGGATCTAGATCTTCTCAGAAAGTCACAGCGTGCCCATCACCCAAGAGTCCCGATTCAGACTGAGTTATCCAGTCCAGTGGGCAATTTGAAGTACCCCACAAGGAACCCAGTTATAATGCTGAGAAAACAGATAAACCCACTGTAGCCTGAGGGAATAGCCTCCGAGTGTGTTTTGTTCTGTTTTTGTACCAGGGATGGAACCAGGGCGCGTAACCACTGAGCCACATCCTCAGCCCTTTTTATTGTTTATTTAGAGACAGAGTCTCACTCAGTTGCTTAGAGCCTCACTAAATTGCTGAGACTGGCTTTGAACTTTCAATCCTCCTGCCTCAGCCTCTCAAGCCGCTGGATTCCAGGAGTGCAAGCTGCCAAGTTTAAATCCATGGTGTCCAGCCTAACATTATCTAGGAGGACTTCCAGTAGAAAACCCTGCCTCAGCAAAACTGGTCTCTGAATAGGATAAATGAGAAATGGATTTAGAAGCAGCATTTCCAGAGAGGAATCAAGGGCCTCCCTCAAGGAGGGGCTCCTTCAAAGTAAGGTATCGTGATGGATTGGATTGTGTCCCCCCCAACTCCTATGAGGGTGTCCTAATCCCAAGCACCCCAGTGTGACTGTCTTTGGAGAGAGATTTTTTAAAGATAAAGTTAAGTTTAAATGAGGTCATTAAGAGGTTCCTAATCCTATAGGACTGATGTCCTTATAGGAAGAGGAGGGTATAGAAATGCCAGGCAGAAGCACATTCCAAGACAGAGACAGAAGGCAGCCATCTGCAAAGCAAGGAGAGAGGCCTCAGAAGGAGCCTGCCCGCTGACACCTTGACCTTGGACCTCCAGCCTGAGAGTGGTAAGAAAATGAACGTGTGTTGTTGAGATCTCCCAGTCTGTGGTACATTGTTATGCACCGGAGCAGACTAATGCAGGTAGGTTGAGGCACAGCTGTTAGAGAAGCCCAAGACAGGGAGCAAAGATCTGAGGTGCAGGAATTCTTGGACAAGGCAGAAGAGTAAGTGGACAATTTTGAATTAGGGAAAAAAGATTTCAAAGGGGGGGAGAAATAAAAAAGATAATTGTAAAGAAGGCTGGATTCAGGCAAGAGTACTTGTGTTGCACGCCTGTAATCCCAGTGAGCTGGGAGGCTGAGGAAGGATGATGGTGAGTTCAAAGCCAGCCTCAGCAACTTTGTGAGCCCATAAGCAACTTAGCAAGAACCTGTCTCAAAATAAAAAATAAAAAGGGCTGGGGTTGTAGCTCAGTTGTTGAGCATCCCTGGGTACAATCCCTGGTACCAATCCCCTGCAAAAAAAAAAAAAAAAGGAATGAAAGTACTGAGCTAGTCTAACTCTTCTCTCTCCCTGATGCGTCCTCTACCCTGCACTCCCATCTCCATTTTTTCATAGCTCCCCGATTTGTTCCTCATCAGTTAGGGACTTGACTATCAGGATCATCTTATGTGTTTCAGGAATACAGGTGACTTGGTGGAGCATGGCCAAAGAGGGCAAAGTGCCTGTTCCTCCTCCAGGGATCCCCACTGATGGCACCTCATGAAAGGGGCAGAGGGAGGATTTAGGTTAGAGGTGTTTCCTAATGGCCTTCAGATTATATCTCTTGGGGACTGCCTGCTATTTCTACTGTTCAGCCGCCTTGACTGAAGAGTTGAAAGATTGACAGAACTGAAAAAAAAAAAAAGTTACATGATACTGAGTTCCCCATCTTCCTGTCTCTGTCTCCCCAGGCGCTGAGATTATAGGCATGCGCCATCATGAAATTGAAGAAGACCCTCCAAAATGTGTTCATGCCACCCGGAGTCCTATGCCTGACTTTGTCTCTGATCTCGATTCTCTCCTTTGTTTGTTTTTGGAATTTTAAAACAATCAACAGCCCAATGCAACTTAATGGCGGGCCCGTGTTGGAAGACCTAGTGTTGAGTGGACTTAATCCTCCCATAAGTGAGTTATGTCACAAGTTTGTATCTTGATTTCTCCGCATATGGAATTGGGGTTCATGCCACCCACTGTTTCCTTGTTCAAAATGTTATGGCTAGGGGGACCGGGGTTGTGGCTTAGTGGTAGAGCTCTTGCCCAGTAATGAGGCACTGAGTTCAATTCTCAGCACCACATAAAAAATAAATAGATGAATAAGCTATTATGTCTAATTACAACTAAAAATATTTTTTAAAAATTGCTATCAGTTATAAGGAGGCTGATTCATAGTGGGATGGGGGCAAGAGCATGGGAGGAATAGACAACTCTAGATAGGGCAGAGGGGTTGGAGGGGAAGGGAGGCGGCATGGAGTTAGAAATGATGGTGGAATGTGATGATCATCATTATCCTAAGTACATGTGTGAAGTCACGAATTGGTGTGAATATACTGTGTATACAACCAGAGATATGAAAAATTGTGCTCTAAATGTGTAATAAGAATTGTAATATATTCTGCTATCATATATAAATTAAAAAATTTTAAAAATGCTATCAGGAATAATCAAGTTAAAAAAAAATGTTTGGGTTCTCAATATCAGCTAGTTTGCTAACTCTAGCCCAAGTGCGAAATATAGTGACCTGAGATTTCAGTTCTGTTTTAACTTTTGACTTGGAAATTACTATTTGCTTTTTTTATGAAAAGGACACTCATTTTGCCCATTAAATTGCTATATCTCTAATAATAGGTCTATAATGGGTAGAAATTCCCTAAAACCTTGGAAAGAATGGCTTCTCATTTAATTCTCATCATGATAATCACAGCTAACAGCCGCTCATTTAGTTGGCATATTTAGAGACAGCCCAAACTTATCTTTTTGATAGTATTTTGATAGCTATTGTCATGGTTTAATATTTCATGTTTTGATAAAATTTTCTTCAAAGTCTTGCTGGGAACAATGGTGCATGCCTGTAATCCCAGACTCAGGAGGCTGAGGCAAGAGGATCTTAAGTTCAAGGCCAGCCTGGGCAATTTAGCAAGCCCCTATCTAAAACAATAAAATGGGCTGGGGTTGTAGCTCAGTAGTAAAGTGACCCTAGGTTAAATCCCCAACACCAAAAATAAATAAATACATACATAAAATATTTTTCCTTCAAAGTTCATTAAGTATATTTTTATTTCTTCCTAAACATCATCCACAGAATACAGCTTAAATGTTTTTGTTCTCAGGGTGATCATAACATTACTTTGTACTGGTGTCATTCGTGATATCATCAAGAAGCCTCTGTGTTGGTCTTTTTGGCCTTGTGGCTTAATGATCGTGTATTTTGGAACCTGTGTTTACTTTGTGCCATTGCCAATTTTTGCAGATCAATCTGCTTCAAGGGCTCTCCAGCTTGCTGTGGGCTGGGAGACCAGACACCAAACTTGTTAGCATGTGTCTACAACTAGGTAAGATGGGTTTTTAATTATAGGAGTTAGGAGCTCTTTGGTTAAAAAAAAAAAATAAAAAAAAGGTACAGTGGATATTAGGGACTAAATGTTTGTGTCCCTCCAAAATTCATGTGTTGAAGTTCTAACCTCCAATGCCATGGTCTTAGGAGTGGGGACTTGAGCAAGTGTTTAGGTCCTGAGGGTGGAGCCCTCCTGGATGGATTAGTGCCCTTATAAGAAGAGGCCTGAGAACTTTCTTCCTCTCCTGGCTCTCAACCATGTGTGGACACAGCAAGAAGACAGGCATCTGCAAGCCAGGAAGAGAGCTCTCACCACTTTGGATCTACCAGCACCACATGTATTTCCTGTGAGATATACATGTCTGTGGTCTCCGCTACCCACTGTATGTTATTCTGTTATTGCAAACCAAACGAAGGCAGCAGAGATTCGTGAAGGCCTCCCCAGAAGGCTCTACTCCCTGTCAGTCCCTGACTCCCGCTGTGTTTCTACCTTGGCTTCAAGGATGCAGGGCTTGAGCTGTCTCAGCCAATCAGCACCTTCAATCCCCTAGGCATGCGATTGGTGCAGAGGTGAGAAACAGACCCAAGCTGTCCAATCAGAGCGTTCTCAGCATCTCTAGCTCACAATGCTGTGATAAAGAGACACGCTCTTTCTCTGGGCTGGGAGATGGCACGGATGGACTGGCAGTCTTCTTGCCACTGTTAGAGAGCCATCTATAGGGAGGAAGAATGGACAAAGGAACAAAAATAATCAGTGGTTTGGTGACCTCACCTAACCACGGAATCAGGAGGAGTCCCCTACCTCTCTTTTCTTTCTGGAAAGAGAAGGCGAACTGATGATCACACACAATCTCTGCTGCTGATCATGTGGAATGCCCTCCACGGATTCTCGCACCCGTCACTTACACATTTGGTCTCCACCTCCCACCCCCACCGCTTTATTTTTTCTTTTTTAATCATTTTCACATAATGAGATATTTTCACATAACGGGGAGTGGAAATGTTTATAAATAGTATATTTATTTATTTTGTGTTTGCTTGTTTTATTTTGAGCAGTGGAGAATACCAGTGAATCATGATCAGTCCTATAGATGGTAAAGTGTTCTCTGCAGGATACTTAGAAGGCGTTGGTTGTAGAGAAGAAAATCTTCAAGTAGTATAATATCACAGACATGAAATAAACCATCTGAATGTACATACTAAATATTCTCATAGAAAACGTTAATATCTCATAGGTGATATGATCGTCTACATGGAAAATACAAAAATAACTCAGAACAAGAAAAGTTTCCTGGATATGGGATCAATATACAACATCAATTGCATTTCTTTTAAAAAGGTGAGATTTAAAAGGCAATAAGGTACCTAAGAATATATATGTAGAGGATTTAAAAAAATTTTTATACTAATTTGTTATATATGACAACGGAATGCATTACAATTCATATTATACATGTATAGCACTGCTTTTCATGTCTCTGGTTGTACAAAATGTAGAGTCACACCATTCATGTTCTCATATATGTCCTTAGGGTAATGATATCCATCACATTCCACCATCATTACTAACCACATACCCCTCTCCCTTCCCCTCCAACCCCTCTACCCTATCTAGAGTTCATCTATTTCTCCCATGCTCCCCCTCCCAACCCCACTATGAATCAGCCTCCTTATATCAGAGAAAACATTTGGCATAGATTTTTTGGAATTAGCTAACTTCACTTAGCATTATCTTCTCTAACTCCATCCATTTACCTGCAAATGCCATGTTTTTATTCTTTTATTGCTGAGTAATATTCCATTGTGTATATATGCCACATTTTTTTTTATCCATTAATCTACTGAAGGGCATCTAGGTAGGCTCCAGAGTTTGGCTATTGTGAATTGTGCTGCTATAAACATCGATGAGGCTGTGTCCCTGTAGAATGCTGTTTTTAAGTCCTTTTAAAGGACTTTTATGGAAAAAATTACAAAATTCATTTAAGGACATTAAAGAAATTTTGAATAAATAGATGTACTTATAAAAATCAAGAATGGAATATCATAAAAAGGTCAGTTATCAAACTGACCTATAGATTTAATGTAATGTCCTTTGAAGTTTTAACAGGATGTTTTTCTGAGATTGGACAAGAAGAATTTAAATTTTAAAATAGAAAGGAGAAATGTAAAGAATAATCTAGATCTCTCTTGCCTTAAAGGAGAAGAATCAGGCAGAGGAATATGCTCCAGAAAACAAGACTTGCAGGGTGCAATTGGCACAAATACACCAACACAACAGAATCAAAGGTCCTGGGGCAGATATATACATATAAGGAAGCCGTACTATCCCAGAGCACCTGGCTTATCCATCCATATGAAGAAATGGATCCCAACCTCACATGACTTAAACAAAGAATAAATTCCAGATACGTCAATGACTATTTGTTTTAAAGGCAAAACATGACAACTCTTAAAAAAAAAAAACAGGAAAATATTTTTATAATTTCAGGGTAAGAAATGATTTCTTCATGTGCAAGGGTCTGGATTTGACTTCCTCAGCCCTGCCAATAAAGGGGGATTTCCTCAAGACAGAAAAGCACAACTTGACTGTTGTGTGTTTTGGGGTGGGGGGGTGATGCTGGGTCTTGTGCATGCAAGGCAAGCACTCTACCAACTGAGCTATATCCCCAAGGCCTGCACAATGTGACTTTAAGAACTTCTGTTCATCAAAATATGATGAAAAACCTAGCCATGAACTTGAAAGATATTTGCAATACATATAACCATCAGGGGTTAGTGTGTACATGGAGAACTCCTAAAAAATAGCACAGGAGTTCCAAAGGATCCATCAGAAAAAAAAAAACATGAAAGACATAAGCAGTCATTTCACAGAAGAAACATGAGTCTCTGAGGAAAATGGGATCAATTTCATCAATAACCAGGGAAACGCAATGTGAAATAAGGAGATACCTTTTCCCACCCTCCAATTAGGGGAAACTGAGTCACCTGATTGGCATGTAGGGAGATTCCAACTCTCCTCTACTGCTGGAGGGAGGCGGGTAGCTCTACTTGGGCTGCTGGATGAAGCACATAGGTTAGGGGGCTTAAATAGCATAAATTTATTGTTTACAATTATGGAAGCTAGAAATCCAAGATCAAGGTGTTGGCTGATTGTTTGTTCCTGAGGCCTTTCCTTTCTCCCTGGCTCGTTCATGGCCACCTTCTCCATTTCTTCACATGCTCTTCCTCGTGTGTTTGTGCCTCGGGAGGACACCAGTCCTATTGGATTAGGGTCCATCTAATGATCTCAATTTACTTTTTTTTCTCTTTCTTCAATACTGAGGATTGAACCTAGGGGTGCTTTACCACTGGGCTACATCCCCAGCCCTTTTTACTTTGGGACAGGGTCTCACCAAGTCACTCAGGCTGGCCTCAACTTGTGATCCTCCTGCTTTAGCCTCCTGAATTGCTGGGATTACAGGCATGTGCCTTTATGCTTGGCTCTTAAAAGGCCCTCTTTATATGGAATTAAAGGGAAATCTGTGTCATTTTAGACAGCAAGGCAAGACCTATCTGATGAGGTGATGTTTAAACAGAGGATTGAAGGACATGTGGGAATGAGTCTTGCAGATATGGGGTAGGGGTCTGGAAGATCCTACAGGTAGGTGGATCAGTGCGTGCCAAGGTCCTGAGGTGGGATCAAGTTGGTGTAGTTGAGAAACAGCATAGAGGCTGGAGGGCAGGGAGCAAGGGAGGGAGTATCAGAGAGGCAACCAGGAACAAAGTCTCACATGAGATAGTAAGGACGGAGGATGAAATTCACAGAGATGGGGAATGTTCAAGGATTTTGAACAGGGATTGTTAGGATCACTGTATGTGGAAAGTAAGAGTGGTCAGGGGGAACCAGGTAGGAAGCTTTTGAGTGATTCCAGGAAGAGGATGGACCAGGGTGTGGCAGTGATGTAGTGAGAGATGGGCAGGCCCTGAAGGTCAGACCCAGAACTTGTCAGGGGTTATGGATCAGGTGTGGAAGGTGCCAAGAGGAATCAAGGGTGGTTCTTTGCTTGAGTGCTCAGGAGGAGGAGCAGGTCTCAGGGAGCGGGTGGACGTGCTGAGTGTGTGAAGCCTGGCTAGACTTCAGTGGAGCGGCAGTGGGCTGCTGGGTGAATAGCTGCTGAATGCTGGGGATGTGGCTGTGTCTGGAGTAGCTGTCTTGCCTGTGAGTGTCCTTTCAGAGACTGGTGGAAAAGAAAAAAGCAGTGAAGAAAATGGACGAAAACTTTAGGAACATCCAGGGTCTTCCCTGCAACGTCCAAGGTGCAGTGATTCTAGAACTCCACAAGGAGCCACCTACAGTGGCCAAATCCCTGTATTTAATCAGGAAAGCCTGCTGTCGGGGCACAGAAAATGGGTGCCACGGACACTCTGAGAAGGGCTTCCTGTGTGCTAAGACAAGCTGTTCATGCTGAGAGTCCCTCCTGCGGGCTTCTGTGACCTTGTCAACAGTGCACAAGGACACACAGGGCTGCTGCATTTTGTCTGCTTGTCTGAAACAAGTAGATTGTGCTCTCTGCATCTGATCCATTCCCCTCCTAAGTGGCTTGGGCACCCACAAGCCCAGCTGTTGTTCTGGGAGCAGATAATGACAGTCTTTGACCATGGAATGAGAGCCGCACCCCCGGTGGGGTGTGGGGTCAGCCTGCCCTCTACCCTCGGCTCCCTGGAGCTTGAGCAGCAATGAGCACTTCACCAGCGGCCACGTTGGCCCCTGGACTCTGCCTTGCTGTTCTCTGCCTGGGTGTGTGTGTGACACATTTACATCTCAGCGCTTGGGTGCTTCTCTGTCATCTGCAGAATGAATCTAACTGCAAGATTTACACCAAAGTTCCAAGAGCACAAATAAAAGCACTCTCTCATCATAGCTGAATTTCTTCTCCACTTTCCCAAAGGAGGAGGGCAAAAGGAAGGGGTACAGAGAGAGCGCCTCTCCTCCTCAGATGTCTCCCAGGACTCTTCCTAATGAGGGATTAGGTTCTCTGAGAAATGCAGAGAAATGTCCTCCTGTGCTTTTGCATTCAAATTATTAACTAATGTGATAAACCTCCTGGTTCCGGTTCCTGTCCGGTTATAATTGCTGTTTCAGCCTTGCTAATCATCTCCTGCAGTTTTCCTTCTCAGTTGTGATAAATATTAATGCCTTTAATTTGCTGCTTCTCCTTTGGGCCTGGGCTGCTGTTAAGAGCGAGGTTTTCTTGTTCTCCAGTTTGCCTTTCTCAGTGATGAACAAAGTTCATTTTTTTTTATAATGGACTGTTTTGTTTTGTTTTGTTTTAATAGGTCTGGTGTTTAGTGTCAACCTTTGTCTTTATTTCTTTGGCTGCTCTAAAAGAAAAGAAGCCTACAATCAGAGCTGCAGCCTAGCATTGGAAGTTCTTTGTGGTTTCTTCTTCATTGTTTTCTCAACCTAGTTCCCCAGGGTGCATCCAATTCTCTGAGGTTCTATGCAACATTCTATTTGCATGGGAATATGTGCTTTTCTTTCACCAGATAAAATGTCCTATCGTTCTTCAGGTTTTCAAAACATTATACTAAAGTAAAATTTAAAATATTAAGAAATCCTGCTGAACCATTTTGAGGGTTAGTTGCTTTGGGATCTCTGTGTGGTCTCTCACCACACAGGGTCATATCCAAGACCATACTACCTCCTGGAGCCTTAAATAAGGGTAAACAGTTACCTCCTCCTCCCTGAGAACCACAGAGCACTGAAACTAACAATGATGCCCCATCTCTCTGTCTCTTCCCATTCTACTCATGGAGAAACTGATTTCTCTGAGAAACTGATTTCTCCTGTTGGTGGATGGCTTGCCAGAGTCACATGATTAGGCAGTTGCAGAGCGAGGCCTGGAACCCAGGTCTTGGTTCTGGGTTCCATATTTTTACTCTTTACCTTTGACCAACAGCAAGGTGACACAGGGCATTCCATCACACTCAGCATCCCCGATTCCCTTTTTCAGATGCATTAACTTATTCCAACTGAAGTAATTTCAACTAAATAAAAGTTTCTAATTGAGAGTTAGCGGTTGAAAAACCAAACCATATAAAGTGTTTATACGCTACTTGAGAACTCATTTCTGGTCCTTCCCAGCCCACAGAGAGCATTTCTGTGCCTTGCGTCTTGAGTTAGTGCTTGTGTCCCTGCTCATCTCCTAGGGTGAGGGAGTCCTTGAAGACAAGGACCATGTCCTCGAGGCTGTTCCATCTGAGAGGATCTGGCACAAAGGCCTTTGAATGAGGCAGATGTTTGTGGAAGGGCTAGCTCTACTTATGGATTCCATTATGCTTTTAGGACAATGTCTAAGTGCCATCCTGTGGACAGAGCTCATGAGCTCCAAAGCTTTCCGGGGCCAGGCAGACAGTAGAAATTAAGAAGCAAGTTTCTAGCTATGGTGACATGAAAATATCAGTGTATCCTCTCTCTCCAAGTCTGTTATGAAAACTGGGGGGAAATGGCCCAAAACAACCATTTCAGGGCTCTGAAATTGGCCAAAGGCAGACAACAAATCGAAAAAACATTTGAGAAAAACAGCTAGAATACCAGGCCAGGGCAAGGGCTCTATGGCCTTCTTGTCTGGTCTGCTCCTGTCTCTGCCGTCTCTCCGTTTGAGCAGCAGGGTTTTTTGTTTTTCAAGGTACTGGCCAGAAAAATGAATCAGTTTTGCTGTCAAAAGGCACCCATCAATTTGGGGGAGAGAGTGAAACTCTACAGTGTTGACAGTAAACTAGAGAGAACTCCAGGAAAGAAACTCAATAGGAAACCCACACTGCTCTGGCCCGAGGGTGTGTCCTGGTTGGGGTCAGCAAGAGGCTGACCATAAATCTCATGGAAACCCTTGGAATGGCAGAACCACAGAAGAGCTGCCACGGCTCTCTACATCCCCACATAGAGGTACTGTCCACCAAGTCCCCTTTACTGAAACCTCATTTAAATCTCACCATCACCCTATGGGGAAATTATTCTTATCATCTTTGTTTTCTTTTTGCAGTGCTAAGAATCCAAACGAGGGTCTTGCACATGGTAGGCAAGGGCTCTTTGTTTATAGTGTTGTCTTCATTCCTCTTTGTTTTGAAATGGTGTTCTGATGGCTGTGGCTGAATCTGTTAAAGAACTCAAGATTTCAAACTACTTTTGAAGTTCTCCCTCTTGAGTTCACTGAGAGATGGTAGAAATGCACATGAGCCCATCAGCTGAGTGCCACATTATTTCCCTACAGTGCCACTGAAGGCCCACCAGCACCTCTCAATCGTAGCCTGGCCCCACCTACATGTCATCATCAAGCTGCAGTCTGGCATGATCAGCCTGGGCATGTTATGTGTGTGAATGGGGATGTGGGGGTGAGGGAGTGGGAGGGAATTATCTGCCTGCTGGGTTTTATCTGACTAATGAACACAGTAGACAGGTACTTGTAAGTTGAGAGACCGGGCATTTTATTATCTTCTTAACCCTTAGTCCCACACAAACACTTGTATGATATACTTGTAGGACCGGCTGTATAATTTGCAGGGCCCAGTGAAAAATGGAAATGCAGGGCCTCTTGTTAATAAATGATTTTGAAGTCCAAGATGGTGACAGAGGAGCATTAAACCAAGTGTGAGGCCCTCTGATTGGGCAGGTCACCTCCGTGAAGCTGGCCTTCTGAACCTGTCAGTGTCCCTCTGGGGACAAGACTGAAGAGCACCTCCCTGGGTTAATTATCACCCCTTTCGTAGGCAACTCCTTTGTCTTTGCTAGAAGGATCTCCCATCATTCCTCTCTCCTTATCATGGAGACTTTTCTTAGCTGGACTTCTCAAAAGGATTCCTTGAGCTCTCAGGAAAATTGACCTTTGGTTCCACAGTCACTTTTGTTAGTTTGCCCAGAGCTGGGGAGGTGCAGGTGGAGTTTGGTGCAGCCATTGTAGGAAATATCCCTCTGTTATGGCTTGTCCCACTTGGCTCCTCTTCTCTGAGGCTGATCAACTTCCTAGGTCCAGCTGGCTGCAGCAGAAAAGTGGTAGAATGACCCAGGGAAACAGAATGGCTGGCTAGGAATTCCTGGAAAGTGTGTCCTTGGTCAGAGTCCCCTTGTGTTTCTCCCCTCATCAGTCCTTAAGGCTTTAGTGGACAGTGAAGGGGGGTGGGACTGCTCAGCTGCTGGCGGTGCCAGGTGTGCCTGCTCTTTCCTCTTGGTGAGCTGCCTCCCCAGTCCTGGCTCAGACACGCCCACTGACCCCATCAGCTCAGCTTGTCTCTCTCTTCCATCTGCTCATCCTGGCTCCTCTGTCTGCTGGTTTCTGATCAACCTGAGCGATAGGCATTTGTACCAGCCCGTGGGTTGTACCCAGGACCTCTAGATGTTAGGATGCTTCATCTCACCACACCTAGGTTCCCAAAAGATAAGGATAACAAGTCTACCCCCTAAGCCAGTTCAGTGAATCACAAGATGCATCCTGACAGTAAGAGGCAACCTCCTTCCTCCTGAGGAGTTGGAATATGGCGGGAGGGACTGTGAAAGTAACTGGGGTATCCCTATCATGGGGTAAATGAGCATTTCAAGAGGAAATCCTCTTTTGCTGAATCTGCTCCTCCCAGATGACTTTGAACTCTGAGATGTCCAAGAGGATGGTGAGGCAGTGAGGACCTGAGAGCTGTAGAAAAATTTGGGTTCTGGTCCTATGTGGTAGGCAGAATGATAACTCCCTACAATTCCTGTGCTAATTCGCCAAACCAGCGCGGGCGTGTTCATTGCCTTTACACACCTGATTAAGTGAAAGACAGCAATCCAGGTGAGCTCAATGAAACCACAGGCTCTTCACCAAAGGCAGGAGGAAGTCAGAATCAGAGTAGAAGTGAGGAAGGAAAGCTGGAGTAATGTGATTGCTAGCTGGAGACGGGAGCCAAAGGAGGCCAAAGGAGGCAGGAAGAGGTAAGGAAAGACATTCCCTAAGAGCTTCCAGAAGGCATGCAGCCCTGCCTACCCCTTGATTTTTTTTTTTTTACACAATATCTTTATTTTATTTTTATGTGGTGCTGAATCTGCTCCTCCGATATGACTTTGAACTCTGAGATATCCAAGAGGGTATCTCATGGTAGGCAAGCGCTCTTCCTCTGAGCCCCAGCCTCCACCTTGATTTTAACCCACTGAAACCCATTTTGGATTTCTGGCCCCCAGAACTATAAGATAATGAACTTCATTTAAGCCACTAAGTTTGTGGTAATTACTTATCACAGTGCTAGGAAGCTAACATGTCCTACATCTGCAATCGATGAATTATTTGACTCGGGCAGGACATACTCTTTTTTTTTTTTTTTTTTTTTTGTGGTGCTGGGGATTGAACCCAGGGCCTTGTGCATGCCAGGCAAGCACTCTATGAACGGAGCTAATACCCAGCCCAGGACGTCCTCTTTCTTCAAGTTAATTTGCTTTAGGGAGCATTGTATATAATGGCTTTCGAACATTTAAAAGAAAATTTAAAGCAGCTGGGTATTGTTGGCCACAGAGACCACATGTGGAAGCCCAGGGGAAAGCAGAGGCAGTAGAGCTGGTTTGGGACCCTCAGAGTAGAGCAGGCAGAGGTGGCACTACCTGCAGGGCTGGAGTTGGACTAGTGTTACCACTTTCCCTCTGGGGGCAGGTGGGCGCTGTGTGTGTTTGATTGGTTAACAGGTCATCACAACTGTGTCTTATTGAAATTCAATAGAATTTAAGCTACTATTTTTACGAATGAGGCATTATAGATGTATTTTATTTTGGGTGCTTGATGCAACTCATTATAAGAGTAGACCTCAAAATCAACCATTTCTATATCTTCCAAGATTCTCACTGCAAATCCCTTTCTCTCTGGAAGCTTGAGCTAGGAGGTAGAGTCCCTCCCTCTCCCACCAATAGCCATAAAACCAGACAGTTTGAACAACACTTAGAAAGATCAACTAGTTGTTCCTTGTTATTGAAATTGACTTTTGCAGCCTCCTGGGAAAGTCGTCTTTTCCTGCAGTCTTTCTTTTGATGTCTTGTTGTTGCCCTTGAAGTCTAGCTCTGCAGAGTCTGAACTCAGACATCTCTATGCAGCTCTGAATTGTAGATGTCTACATTTGAGGACACCCTGGGACATCAGCAAGATCAAAGAGCCCAAGGGTAAAGTAAGGAGAGCAGCAAAAGCCCAACTTTTCTGATTGGCACTAACATCCTCTGGGAGGATGCCAAGGGCAATATAAACCCAGCCCGGCTGTGAAATCAAAATGACATCTGGAAAACAAACAAATAAGCGTAATGGATGAGACTTATGACTCCCTTATTATAAGCAACTTTAGGACTAGACAAAACAAACTCGAAACCAGAGGAGGATTATTCAGCGAATTTGTACTGCAGAAGTTTTTTTTTCTTTTTTAAACCTTGGTCACTTCATGAAAGGACACAGAGCAAAATGAGAGCCCATATTATATATATTCCCTTAGTGCTCATACAGTAAGAATCAACCCAGTAACATGTCAAGAGGATAAATTCCCACCTTCCTCCAAATCCAGAGTCTGCTGCAGTAGGTCTGGTGTGAGACGTTTGAAGTGATCTAATGTGAATAGTCCTGAAGGGGAATTTCGGCAAGCACTGAGAACAAACACCTGAGCTACCGAATAAGGACAGAAGACAGCCCAGGGATTTAAATCCACCCTTGGAAACTTTCGGAGACAGGGGTACACATGCTTGCTTTTATTTTCTGCAACTTCTCTTCATGAAATTTTATGAAGTGAATACACAATAGTTCTCCGATAAAAACAAAGTAGGGATTGAATTCAGGAGCATTATTATATCCCCAGCCATTTTTATTTTGAGTCAGGATCTCAGTAAGTCACCAAGGTTGGCCTTGGACTTTCGAGCCTCCTGCCTCAGCCTCCTGAGCAGCTGGGATTACAGGTGTATGCTACCATATCTGGTTCAGATTTTTCTTTCTGAAATGTTTCCTTACTTGAGGAGTCTCAGGTCCACACATCCCTGTGATACTCGAACATGAGTAAAATCATTTGCTCATTTTTGACTATTCTAGGGGAATCTCCTGTCATTCTTCAGCATGTTCCCTTCAGGTCCCTACCTGCTCAGACTTCAACCCATCAGGGCAGCTCTGCCATCCCTCAGAGCAGGCCAGCCAAGACTGGGCCATTGCTGGTACCACACTCTGTAGGCCAAACTCAAAGTTGCAGGAAATCACTGACTTCCTGGTAATAAGCCCTGGTCCCCCCTGGGAAAAGAGGCCAGCTCACACTCCTGCCTCGGAGTTCCTGTCCTCTCCAGTCTGGACCTCTCTTTGCTTTGCCCCTTCTCCCCACTGGCTTCCTCTCATCATAGGTCCTCCATCTCCAAGACCTTTGCTGGCCCCTGTGCACAGGAACACCTGGGTGTCACAGACCTGACCACCTCCAAGCAGAGTCCCTGGGCACATGGTGTTCTTTTCTCTGGCGCAGGCTCTGTGACAGGGTGTGAGGCTTGATTAGGGCAGTAGCCTGGATTGATGGGTGGACCTTTTTTTTTTTTTTTTGGTTTACTGGGTATTGAACCTCAGGGGTACTTAACCACTGAGCCACATCCCCAGCCCTATTTTGTATTTTATTTAGAGATAGGGTCTCACTGAGTTGCTTAGCACCTTGCTTTTGCTGAGGCTAGCTTTGAACTCATGATCCTCCCACCTCAACCTCCTGAGCTGCTGGGATTACAGGTGTGCACCAGTGCACGCATGCGCGTGCACACACACACACACACACACACACACACACACACACAGAGTAGTTATGGGCTCTCACCTTGGTGGGAAAGAAACTTGATCTTTCCTAAGTGTAGTGCTTCCTGAACAACACATGTTCTCTTCCCTTCTTTCATGTCGTACATATGACATAGATATGAGATGTGATATATATCATACAGGATCACATATATGTGTGATCATAGGTAGGATGTATATGATGTGACACAAATTTGGTTAAAAAATATATATGGTACATCTTGCCACATCCATATAAAGCTGCTACTGGAGAAAGTTTTGCTAAGGAAGGATCCTGAATTCCCACGCTTCCTCCTTACTTATTTGTTCCTTCATTCTCTTTCCAATACCACTAACAACTCTTTCTCATTGGTCTTGATTCAAGAGCTCTCCATGCAAAGACTGAAGTAGCTAAACCAAGATTAAAAACGCTCCTACTTACAGAGAGCCCTTCCGTCCATCTTTCCTTCCTTCCTTCCACAGGCCATGTCCTTACATACAGAGATGAACGAGACAGACAAGGTCTCTGTTCTCATGTAGCTTGTATTCCACTGTGAGAAAGGAAGAGAGGGAGGGAGAAAGGAAAAAGAGAAAGAAAAGGAGAAGGGAAAGAAACTAGAGTTGTAGGTGCTAAGAAGAGAATTCAGATAGGATGAAGGCATGCAGTGACCACATGACTTTAGATTGGGTGACTAGGGAAGGACTGTCTCTGGTGAAATATCTGAGCTCTGAAATTAAAAAAAAAATTAATGCCAACATCAGAAGCAGGGAGCATTTAAGCAAGGGCGAATATGTTCAGGGAATACAAATTTAAGATCAGACCAAACAAAGTATAATTAGCATGATAATTTTGTGCTTCCATCAAATATTTTCAGAACTACTTATTTCTATTATGCATATCTCTATAAGATGGATATTCAAGGTCAGAGTCAATGGTGGAGAAATACAGCTCAGCAGCAAACAGAGACAACTGAGACTTGTTAAGCAGCTTAATGGAATAGTCAGTCCTGATTGAATTTCTTCCCTGTGCAATTAGTTTGCCACCCTTCCTAGGCAAGAATCCTTTGTCTTCCAATTCTCAGGGTAGGAAAGGAAGAAGGAGGAAGAGGACAAAGAAGAGGAGGAGAAGCAGGGAAAGGGGGAGACAGAGAAAACCAAATTCAAGGTATCCACCTCACCTCAAACAGAAATAACCTCTATTACTCACCAGTTCCGGCAGTCAGAGAGGAGATTGCCATCAGGACATGAGGTCATTATATTCTGCATTAATTGGAGCAAAAGATTAGAGAAGAGGTGAGGTTTTGGAAAGAATTCTCAAAGAACTCCACCCTTCCCCCTTGATTGTTTAGATAAGATTTAGTTAAATACCAAAAATATAACAGCTATAAATTGTTTGACCGACTCACCTGCTATGGACTGAATTTTGCTCCTTGGATTCCTATGTGCCCTAAATCCCCATGTGACTCTTCTGGAAATGGGGCCTTTAGCCGGTAATTAAGATTAAGTGGGTCCTAAGAGTGGAGCCCTGATCCTACAGAACTGCTGTTCTTATAAGAAGAGGAAGAGACCCCACAGATCTCTCCACCATATGCAGACACAAGATGGCGCATGAGGATGTGAGCTCTCAGCTGAACGTACCCTTGAAGGCACCTTAGACACCCACTCTTGAAGTCACATGACTAAGGGTATTTTGTTATGGCAGTCCTACTGACTAGGACACCACCTTACCTCTAAGTGGCACAGAGTGTGCAAAGTTAAATGAGGAAAGCTTGATTCCCCTCACTGCCCCCATAAACATTGGCAATGGATAGCTAATGGATCAAGGTGGCTCAAAGGGTAGGGTTAAAGAAAAAAAAAAACTACATTTTTCATGATTTGGAATTAAAGTCTTGTTAAAGTTTAGCCAATTTATCTTCATGTTTGTTGCTTTAATTTATACCAGGCCATTTGAAATATTTATTGAGTAAATATGTGAAAATTATACTACTGACCCTTAATAGACAAGACCTGTACTTTAAGATTTTCCCTCTTGTTACTGAGGTTAGCTTTTTATTTATCTAAGACTGGGACTATATCAAGTGGGTGTGTATCAGTTATACTCTTACCAAAAAAGATATCATAGCACAGTTATCAGGGACAAATGGTGACTTTAGTGAATGAACCCTAGGGATCATTGCTTTCAGGGACTCCTTCCTCCATTTATTTTTTTTAAATTAGTTTTTGTACTATTCATCTGCAAAATAGAATGGAATCTTGTTTGACAATGTGGATGTAACATGAAATCATAATGTCAAGTGAAATAAGCCAGGTACAGAAAGACAAGTACTGTGTGATCTTACTCATATGTGGAGTCTAAAAAAGTTGATCTCATAGATGTCGACAGTATAGGGGAGGGGGAGGGGGAAAGATTGATTAATGGGACCAAGTTGCAGTTAGATAGGAGCAAGAAGATAGGTGTGCTGTTGTACAGTTGGATGACCACAGGGAATAAGAATACACATTTTAGCTGGCCGCTATGGCACATGCCTGTAACCCCAGCAGCTCAAGAGGCTAAAGACAGGAGGATTGTGAGTTCAAAGCCAGTCTCTGTGTGTGTGTGTGTGTGTGTGTGTGTGTGTGTATAAATAAAAGGGCTGGGGATGTGGGCTCAGTGGTTAAGCCCCCTGGGTTCAATTCACAGTACCAAATAAATAAATAAATAAATACACATTTCAAAGAGTTGGAAGAATTTGAATTTTTTTTTTCCCATAAGAAAGAATATGTGGGGCTGGGGCTCAGTGGTAGAGCGCTTGCCTAGCAGGTGTGAGGCACTGGGTTTGATCCTCAACACCATATGAATAAATAAATATATTGTGTTAATATACAACTAAAAAAAGTTCTAAAAAAATAGAAGAAAGAATATATGTTTGAGAAGATAGATATACTTATTTAAACATACAGTGTATACATGTATTGGAACATCACACAGTACTCCATAAACGTAGCAAATTTGTTTTTATGTGTTAGCTAAAAATTTAAATTAAAAATTATACATTAGTGTGTGTGTGTGTGTGTGTGTGTGTGTATGTGTGTGTGTATGTATCTCCATTCCCCAACCCTGGGGATTGAACCCAAGGGTGCTTAGCCACTCTGCTACATCCCCAGCCTTTTTTATTTTGAGACAGGATCTTGCTAAATGCTTAGGTCCTTGTTAAAGGGCTGAGGCTGTTTTTGAACTGGTGATCCTCCCGCCTCTGCCTCCTGAGTAGCTGAGATTACAGGTGTGTGCCACCACACCCAGCTCTCAAAAATTATATTTTTTATGACAGTTTTCTTATGATTTTAAAAGAAATAGACATTGAAACATTTTGAGACCATTAAAATATCACGAGCCCTTAACACTGTTTCAGCCCTCAGCATAATGAACAGGTCCTTCTGACAGGGGTCACTCTCTGGAGCCTGGGTCCTACTTCATTACTTATTGGCTATGAGATTTGAGGACAGTCATTTAGTGTTCTTGTCTATAAGGACAAGATGTGTCAGGTGCAGTAGTGCACACCTGTAATTCCAGCTACTTGGGAAGGCTGAGGCAAGAGAATCACAAGTTCCAGGCCAGCCTGGGCAACTTGGTGAGACCCTGTCTCAAAATAAAAAAGGGCTGTAGCTGTAGCTCAGTGCATGCTGAACATGTGTGAGGTTGTGGGTTCAAAGCCAAACCAAACAAAACCCAGAGATGAATGTAGCCAGATAAAATGGAGACACATCTTCCTCATTAGCAAAAAAGGTGTTTGATTGGGGGGATGCTCTGATCAGCTCCTTAGGCTGGGGGGTGCTGGAGCAATAAGCTGTCTCATGAGTGGTACAGGGTGAGCTGGAACTGAAACAAAAGAGACCATCTTTGTCCTCCAGAGGCTGGAGGCCTGGTAAAGGAACGTGGAAGTCAGGAGCGGAGATAACCAAATGTGTTAGTTGTTACAAATACCTGGGGTCATCTGCTAGCGAAGAGGAAGGGTTTATTTTAGCTCATGATTTTGGAGGCTTCAGTCCACGGTCTGTTGGCCCATTGCTTTTGGGTCTGTGGAGGCACCATCGTGGTGGGGGAAGCTGCTCAACCTCATGGTGTCCAGTAAGCAAAGAGAGGCAGGGGAAGGGGCAGGATTCCAATATCCCCTTCAAGGGATCCCCCCTCCCCTGCCCCCCCCCCCCCCCCCGCAGTGACCTAACTTCCTTCTAGGGGCCCAACCTCCTGAAAGTTCCAGCACGTCTCTGCAGTGACAACTGGGATCCAAGTCTTCAACACAGGGGCCTTTAGGGGACGCTTATGCTCGGAATAGCCCTGAGGCACAGCCTTATTGTGAGGTTTTGTCTCTGCTCTCCGGTGCTTTGAAGCTTTGGTGAGCCGGGCCTCCTCTGTGCAAAGCTTCCAAGGGCTGAGTTCTGCCCTGAGGTGGGCGTGGTCTGCAGTGGGCGGGGAGCTCCTGGCCGCAGGGAGCATCCCCTTGGAGTATGGACCGCCCAAGGCAGGTTTAGTAAAGCATGCTTCGCTTTGCGGTTCCATTAATTCAGCGCCCTGATGATTACGGAGGGCAGTGATTCTCAACAGTGGGTGATTTTGCCTCCCTCTCCCAGGGGACATTTTCCAAAGTCTGGGGACATTTTTTCTTGACACAACTGGGGGTGCAGAGTGTGGCTGGCATCGGTGGGTAGAGCCAGGACTGCTATTCCGCATTCTAAGGAGGGCCATAGCCTCGAGGGTGAGAAGCCCGCTCTGAAGCCTTCCTTCCACTCACCCCAGAAGTGAAAATCAGAGATAAATTTATAGTCCACTACAAGGTCAGTCAGTTCTATTATTTAAAATAAAGTAAAGATAAGCAAACAATTATTCTAATGAGCTTATCCCTCTCTGTTGCCTCAGCCAAACTGACATCTAATCGAACTTTCTGTATAACCTTCTGAATTAGTTACTTTTAGTTTAGGGATTAAAAAGCACGCGTGATTTCCCCAGAGTAACCAGAAGCAGCTAGGATTTCTATCTAGCGCTAAATAACTACCTCCCTCTGCTGGAGGATTTTATAACTGCAACTTTAGTATGGGGAAAACCATTGAGGCTGGTCATTCTAATTGAAGGAAGTGTCTGGGGCCTTTGAACTTGATTTCCTACCAGGATGGGGAGTATACAAGTTTAGATGACCAATTTCTTTCTTATGTACTACCCTAAAATTTTTAATGTTATTTGGTAGTAATTAAATATTCATACTTTCTCTGTTAGAACGGGATTAATGCATGAAAGGATATCAAAGCTTAACAATAGAAACAAAAGCAGACCAATGATTTTTAAAAAGATTTATCAGTACTTAAAAATAATAGGAAATTTGGAAAAATAGAAATCTAAAAGGAAGAAGAAAAGTTATATTCAGTCCCACTTTCAGAAAAAAATGACTATGAACATTTTGGAACACTTTATTTTTCTATGAGAGTATGAAAATTAGAACGTTTTTAAAATTGAGTTTAGGCTGAGGGCATAGCTCAGGGTTATAGTGTGTGCTTAGAATGTGTGAGGCCCTAGGTTCAATCCCAAGCACCAAAAAAATAAAGTTTTTATTCTTGTTTTTGTTTGCATAGATATTGTCATGTAATACATAAAAATGTGCCCTGCTTTAAAATTCTTTTTTCTCTCTGGATATATCCTAATCATATCTCCACTTTATTACCAGCATTTTTGGTTGATATGAGGGGCATGCAGAGTCCTTTTCCAGGGAAGGACCAGCTATTGCCTTTAGCTACCACCCCTCAGAGATTGCCTCAGCCACAGGAAGCCACGTGTATCAGCTGCGTCCTACATCTGTGCCTGGTGGAGGCCTGGACATTTTGGCCCAATGTGGAAGAGCTCTGATAGGCTGCAGCCTTATGGGCTACTGCTGGACTCCTCCTGCTGCCCAGTCCTGCTTCCTCTCTTGTCTCCCACAGCTTGTCATCTCAGGGTACCTCCTGCCTGCATCCTGCCTACCTCTAGCAGCCTGCCTCCCAGAGAACATATCCTGTGTGATCTTGACTACTTTTAGTTTTCTGAATACAGTACTATGTGCACATGTTTTAAAACTTTTGAAGAGTATAAAGGGCATTTAGTGAAAAGTAAGGCTTGCTCTCACCTTGACTCCCATTCCACAGAGATGAATGCCATTTTCCATTTTGGGGCATATGTAAACATAGACACTGTGATAGTTAATTTTGTGTGTCAACTTGACTTGGCCATAGGATGCCCAGATAGCTGGTTAAATATTATTTCGGGGTGTGACTATGAGGGTGGTTTTTTTTTTAATCTTTATTTAAAAAAAAATTTATGTGGTTCTGAGGATCAAACCCAGTGCCTCACACATGGTAGGTGAGTGCTCCACCTCTGAGCCACAACCCCAGCCCCTATGAGGGTGTTTCTGGAAGAGATTAGCATTTAATCAGCATGCTAAGTAAATTGAATTGCTTTCCTCAATATGGGGAGACATTCCACTCCATTGAGGGACCTCGTAGAATAAAAATGTGGAAGAGAGGATTCCTCCTCCTATTCCTCCCTCCTCCTCCTCCTCTTCTTTCCTCCTCTTTCTCTTCTTCCTCCCTCCTCCTTTTTCTTTTACTCCTCCTCCTTCTCCCCCTCCTTCTTCTCTCTCTCAATGCTCCTGGTTCTCAGGTCTCTTCTTCTTTCCTCCTCTTTCTCGTCTTCCTCTCTCTCCTCCTCTTTCTTTTTCTTCCTCCTCCTTCTCCCCCTCCTCCTTCTCTTCCTCTTCCACCTTCTCTGCCCTCAATGCTCTTGGTTCTCAGGTCTTCTGACCTGGACTGGAGTCTATACCCTCAGCTCTCTGGATCTCAGATCTTTATACCACTGGTTTTCCTGGGTCCCCAGTTTGCAGATTGTTGGATTTCTCAGCCTCCATAATCCCATATCATTAACCTCCTTATAACTACAGTCCGCCCTCAGTATCCATGGGAGATTGGTTCCAGGGCCCCTGCAGACACCAAAATCTGTAGATGCTCATGTTCCTTATATACATAATGGTCTGGTATTTGCATATAACCTATGCACAGCCTGTTGCCTACTTTAAATCATCTCTAGATTACATATGATACCTAATACATTGTAAATATTATGTAAATAGTTGCTATACTGTGTTGTTTGGGAAAATAAAAGTTCTGTACATGTTCAGTACAGACACATTTTTTTTTTCCTGAATAGTTTTGATCAATGGCTGATTGAACCCAATGGGGCAGAGCCCATGGGTAGAGAGACCCCACCATATATGCATCCTGTTAGTTCCCTTCCTTTGGGGAACCCCGATTGATACAGATACATATTACTTTTTAAAAAGGTTTTGTTATGAAATAACTTAGGATTAATAGGAGAACTGTACAGGTAGTACACGAGTCCCCTTATCTCCACCCGGCTTCCCCTAATGTCAACAGCTATACCTCCACATTTACCAAAACCAAGAAATTGACAGTGGTCCAGCTCTGTGAGCCAAACTATGACAGGTTTAATTCAGATCTCGCTGGTTCTCCTCTGATGTCCTCTTCCTGGATGGGGCAGGGTCCCACTTGGCATCAAGCACGTACCTCCTTTTGTGGTGTGCCTTCCAGGTATCCTGAAGTTACTGTGCTTGTGTAGAAGTTGAAGTGATTCTGCTTCTCTTTTATTTATTTATTTATTTATTTTTAAATTTCCCTCTATTCACAAATTTTGTAAAGTTCCTTCCCCATTTCTGATTCTTTCCATGCGGGCGTCTAGCCATCCTTAAGCATGGTGATTGGTGTCACCAATCTCTGTCTTTCAGAATTGTACCTTCACACCATGAGTGCTGTGCCCTCTCACCTGCAGGGATGACCTTGATTCGACCTAAATAGGTATGTGCTGTCCAGTTCCCTTCTTCTAGCCTCTTGGGCAGCTCTCCACGAGGTCAGAGGTGGCAGATGTCACATCTATGAGCTTGGGTTTGTTTCTGGGATGTCTCCCCTGAGGTTCCCTCTGTTAGGGCTGATTACTCCCCATGGCCACCATGAGACTTCCCTTTGTCATCATGTGTAGAATTCCTGTCACCTCTTCCTGGGCTGGTACCTTAGCCTGGGATTCACCCAGAAACCAGAGCCTAAGACCCAGGTTTGCATGCAGGCAGTCTATTCTAGAAGGTGATCCCCAGGGACAGGAGTTAGAAGTGACTCAGGAGGAGGAAAGGTGGCCCAAGGGTGTGCTACCGGGTTGGTCACCACTGTGGGCAGCTGGGGCTCCATCCCTGTGTGGCTGGCCAAGGATGATGCAGTGAGCCAAGACCCACCTGCCCCCCTTCCCTGTGGCCAAGGCTTGCCTTCTTTCTTGCCTTTTGTCTTTGTTTTGGTGGAGCCCTTGGTGGGACAATGGCATAGGGCACAGGGAGGGCAGCCTCCTGAGCTGCATGACTGCCAGTGGCCTCTGTGTCTGTGATATAGTTGTCGTCTGTGTCCCCCTCACTGCCCTCCTGGGTTCCCTTCTCCTCCTGGATGGGTTGCACACCCTGTTTTCTGTACCCTATATGTTCCCCTTTGGGGTTGACTCTGTTTGGGGAGACATCCTCCACTAGCTTCCTGAACAAGGAAGGTGGGAGGTCCTTGTCCTTGGAACGTGCATGTCTGAGAATGTCCTTATTCTACTCTCCTATTTTATGAGGAGGTTAGAAATCACATTTCTTTGTACTTTTGAAGACATTATTGTTTCCTTAGTTCTTCTGTTGTTGTTAAAGACAAAAGTCATGATTCTCAAGCTTTTCCTCAAGTGAATGGGTCTGTTTCTCCCTCTCATATTCATTCTCTCTCTCTCTCTCTCCCCAACCCTTCTCCTTCCGTGTCGTTCTTTCCAGAAGCTTGGAGTCTCTTCTCTTTGTCTCCGTGTTCTGAAACCTCATGGTGATGTGGCCTAGACGTGGGCCACTTTTTATCCATGGTCTGGTTTGGCATGCTTGAGCCCTTATATTTATTTATTTATTTATTTATTGGTGCTGGGGATTGAACGCAGGGCCTTGTGCCTTGGAGGCAAGCACTCTACCAACTGAGCTAGACCCCCAGCCCCGCTTGAGCCCTTTTAAGCTGGAAATTGTCTCCCAGTTCTGAGAAAGTTGCTTGGATTATTTCATTAATGGCTTCTTATCCCCTCTTTTCTTTTGGAAATTTCTATTACTCCCAATTGTTGGTTCTCTGGATCTGGTACTTTAAAGTATTTCTCTTCTTTAAAAAAAAAAAAATTTGTTGTTGTTGGTGTTTCTGTTCCATTTTCTAGGGAATTTCTCTCAATTTAAATCTAATCCCTTTATTGAGTTTATACCCTATGTCCTCTTTTTGGTTCTCGTATGTTGCTTTCATATATATATGAGGTTATAAGTAATAGATAATTAACCATGAAATACAAATACTCCTCCACATATAACAGGGTTGTATTAATAAACCCACCAGAAGTTGAAAATATCACAAGTCAAAAATGCACATATACACCTAACCCATCACAGACCATCCCAGCTCAACAACATGGTACCCTGGAGAGTGCCAATTGCTCCTCCCAGCAATTGCCTGGTGGATTGTGAGCTGCAACCCAGCATCTCAAGAGGATAACTTACTGTGTACCACTAGCCTGGGGAAAAGATGGAAGTTCCAACTATGATTTCTACAGAATGCCATTGTAAAGTCAAAATTTTTACTTTGAACCATTATAGGTCAAAGGTTATCTGTAACTATGGTATATGATACATACATAGATGCAAATAGGCATGTATGTACACATGTATTTATCAACCTGTTCTTGTTTCATGAATGCATTTTCTTGTTCTGTATCTCTGAGACTATTACAGTGATAGTTTACTGTTAAAAAGTTTTCTTTGCTTGTTTTGATACCTACCAGGGTCTAGCCACATGTGGCTGACTACTTATTGTTGAGACCATGCTCAGAGTTCTTGGTTTGTACTTAATGACTTTATGTGTCCCCAGGGACATTTGTAGGAAATCTGGATGATGGTGCCTTTATGTCTTTCCTCCTGGACCATTTACGATCCTCAAAATGCATACCATAGGTTAAATTTTAGTTGTGCTATTAGTAGGATTTGGGAAGAGAGCAAAATTAGATGTGTATTTCCAATTTGCCACTTTATCTGGACTCTCCTTTCTTCTCCAAGGCTAATTCCATCTGCCTCCTGAAATTTCTCTCTTAGTAAAGTTCTATAGGGTGTTCTTCCCTTAGTACCATATCTTCATGTTTCTGAGGTTTAGAAAAGTGTTTTTTTAAGGATTTGGGTTAGCCCTAACAAGAGCATGCTATAGGGACACTGCTACATCGATGTTCATAGCAGCTCAATTCACGATAGCAAGACTGTGGAACCAGCCTAGATGCCCTTCAATAGATGAATGGATAAAAAAAATGTGGCATTTATACACTATGGAGTATTACTCTGCATTAAAAAATGACAAAATTATAGAATTTGGAGGGAAATGGATGGCATTAGAGCAGATTATGCTAAGTGAAGCTAGTCAATCTTTAAAAAACAAATACCAAATGACTCCTTTGATATAAGGGGTGTAAACAAGGACAGGGTAGGGACGAAGAGCTTGAGAAGAATATTTACAGTAAACAGGGATGAGAGGTGGGAGGGAAAGGGAGTGAGAAGGGAAATTGCATGGAAATGGAAGGCGATCCTCAGGGTTATACAAAATGTCATATAAGAGGTAAGGAGGGGTAAGTCAAGAGAATACAAATGGAAGACATGATTTACAGTAGAAGGGGTAGAGAGAGAAAAGGGGAGGGGAGGGGAGGGGAGGGGAGGGGAGGGGGGATAGTAGACAATAGGACAGACAGCAGAATACATCAGACACTAGAAAGGCAATATGTCAATCGATGGAAGGGTAACTGATGTGATACAGCAATTTGTATACGGGGTAAAAGCGGGAGTTCATAATCCACTTGAATCAAACCGTGTAATATGATGTATTAAGAACTATGTAATGTTATGAACGACCAATAAAAAAATAAATAAATAAATAAAAAAAAAAAAAAAAAAAAAAAAGGATTTGGGTTAAAATGGTAAGTGATATGGAAAAATAAAGAGCATGGACAAATACCCAAGTTAAATAACTCTTGGTGTTTATTCCTGTAAAATAGTTGTACAAAAGAACACAGAACAGTCTGTCTGTAAATATTCTTAAATTATGTCATGGAAAATTTGTGGGCACTGAGTGCCATGCTGTTCACCTGGATCTTTCTTCAGGCCCAAGGGACCCCTTTCCTCAGCTTCCTGAAGTGTTGACACCCAATGACTCCTAGGTGGGCCTTTCTCTGAGCGTTGTCCCCACCTGGAGGGAGCTTCTTTGGCCTAGGCTGTGTGCTCCCTCCCTGAGGACAGTTCGTATTCAGTTGGGGTGGCACAGATAGCTCACGCGCACAGTCGCAGCTCCAGAGACATTGCAGAATTGGCTGAAGGCTTTGTCATGATGGCAACATGACTCAGTGTGTCCTTCTACTCACTCTGACTTCCTTCACTTGTTACAGGTGCTGACACAGGGGCACTTCTCATTAAAGCTTTGGCACACACATCTCCAACTTCAGGGTCTACTTCCCTGGGAACCCAGCCTAAGAAAATGCCCTATATAGGAGAACTAAAGGAAAGTACTACATAATACTGTGTAATACATAATATAATGTAGAATAAAATAATACATATTTCATTAGGTGTGGTGTTACACTCTTATAAATCTCAGCTACTCAGGAGGATGAGGCAGGAGAACTGCAAGTTCAAGGCCAGTCTGAGCAACTTAGCAAAATAAAAAACAAAAATGACTAGGGCTGTAGCTTAGTGGTAGAGCACTCCAGGGTTCAATCCCCAGTGATAATACCTATGCCGATATGTAATTGATTGCATGTGACTACAGTAGAAGGCAAGGAAGTCATCAGACACTTACACCTTTATGTAGAACCACTGGTATAACAGTGAATGCAGACTGTTTAGATGGTTTAGGGGACTCACATGATGTAAGTGGCATTACCTTTGGGGACATGATTTTCCAAATGATAAACAAATATTAGTAAAGTTCTATATAATGAGGACCAAAAGAATGATCTTTCAATGTACACATCCAATTCCTGGAACATTCTGTGTACAGCACAGCTGTGCAAACATATGATGTGTTTATTTACAAAATAGAGTTACTCTCTGGGCGTCTCTAACTGTAAGCAGGGTTTCCACTTGCTGAATGGGCAGTCTTGTGGCATGGGGGACACTTCTGGGTTTGCAGAACTGCCTCATGCTTTATAGGCATCTTACATTCCTGACCCTTGATCACGAAACGCCTCTAGTGCCTCCTATTCCATGAAAAATGCTTCCACAGATTTCCAAAATGACCCCTCGAATTGACAGACCCCTAGAGAATTCCTGTTATCCTGTCTGGTAGGTAATAAAAACCCGTGTCCTGGCTGCCATTGGCAGAGTTCTCACTGGATGTTTTTATTGTGAATCCTCTTAGATAAAAAATAAAAAAAGAAGGTCCCTTAAGGAAGAGAAGCTGTGATTAGATTGGGTTTGTGGATAGACCATCGGGCTGAGAAACCAGTGTGGATAATACATGATTATTACCTAATGTTTCTTGGGGAGAAAATAAAATTTCTTTGCCAAAAACTTATATCTTAAGTGTCCTAAATCTTTCATCTCCAACTTATA
This sequence comes from Urocitellus parryii, assembly GCF_045843805.1. NCBI lineage: Eukaryota > Metazoa > Chordata > Mammalia > Rodentia > Sciuridae > Urocitellus > Urocitellus parryii. The sequence goes on from NC_135539.1 coordinate 69,141,870, forward strand.
AAACAAAACTAGTTTGAGTCTCTGTGGAGGGATTCCCCAGATCCTTGGCCAAAATTGCTTCCCCAGTAATGGCATTACTTGAATGTCTAAGTGGTCTAAATAGGTAGCCCTTTGGGAGACTTTAATCTCTGGGAGACCTACTTATTGATGAGCTGTGCTCGAGGAGTGGACAAGCATTATTATCCTCCTACAAAAATAAAATTAAAAGGGGTCTGGGTTTGTGGCTCGGAAGTGGTACAGCACTTGCCTAGCATATGTGAGGCACTGGGTTCAATTCTCAGTACCGCATATAAACAAATAAATAAACAAATAAGAAATAAGGGTCCATCAGCAACTAAAAAATGTCCTGGTATCTGGGATTCACTTCAAAACAGTCCTGGGGGCTGGGGTTGTAGTTCAGTGGTAGAGCGCTCGCCTAGCATGTGTGAGGCACTAGATTTGATCCTCAGCACCACATAAAAATAAATAAATAAAATAAAGGTATTATGTCCATCTACAACTTAAATAAATAAATAAAACCAAAAAACAGTCCAGGGCATGGGGAGGAGTGGGTGTGTGAGGATAGATGGATCAAGACTGGCCATGAACTGATCATTAAAGTGGGTCATGAGTTCATGGGAGTTTATTACATTTTCTTTACATTTTTCCATATGTTTGAAATTGTTCATAATAAACATCTTTTCAAATGGTGCCATTCTGGATTTCATGAGTGTGCCTGCTGTCAGGGAGGGAAGAGGGTAATATTAAAGTTGATATTGATGCTCAGGAATGAAAGACACTTTAGGAATCACTTCCAAATGCTCTCCCATGCCATTAATGTTTTAAGACAGTGCATTTGGGGCTGAAATAAAGGAAACTGTCCATTAAGGAAAATGGACACCTTCTTCCCATACCTGTGAGCTCTAGACTTTTCCAAGACAGACTTCTCATTTGCTGTTAGAATCTATGTCTCTAAAAATGTCCTAGTGATTATTTCACCAACAAGTTCCCCATAATTTATTTTTAAAAGAAAGAAAACCAAATCTGAAATAGATCTTTAAGGGAATGGAGAGGCTGGATGCCAGGAGATGTGGGATTCATTAAGGCCTGGCTGTTTGTCTAAATTTTCCGTGGTGCCCTGGGGCAACTGTCAACGGCAGGATTATCTGCGACTTTGCTGTGCAAAGATGGATGGCTTCTAAGTGGACCTTCTTCTGCCCAGTGGCCAGGCTTGATATTGAGCAAAATAATGGTCAGAAGGAGCATCGCCAAGCCTCTAACGAGAAGCTGTTGACAGAAAAATGGCTCTAACATTCATCAAAAAGCAATAAATGCCAAGAAGGGACTGGAAATGTAGCAGCTCATAAATTCCTTCTCAAGGGCCTCTGGCAGGGGTGGACGGGAGCTTGGGGATAGCATACCTGCTTAGCCTTTTTCCTGGGCATTGCCAAATTAGCTTCCAGAAAGCCTACAATGTTATGGGCAGCTGATGGTTTTAGGGGGATGTTAACAGGGACCACTCCTGCTTCTGATCAGAGGATCCCTGTTTGGGGTGCCAGTACTGACTGGATCTCTATCTGAGCTGAGCTTTCATGGCTAAGTTTGTAAGTTAATTGAGAGCTGAGAACTCTTCTGGCTTGAAAAATCAGAACTTTCCACGGACGACACCATTTGCTCACTAAGGAGACCAATGGGTTCTTCTTGATTCCTGTGGCACTTAATGCCCATGCTGCTCATTTAGCAGCCAGTCCTGTTGCTTTGTGGGTTGGCTAAGGCCTGCTTCTATGTTTTTGCTGAGGGAAGGGGATGTTTACCAAGTGCTGAATACAATCAGCTTCTTGTCTTTGGCTTCCCCCAATGGCCACCCTGAATCAAGGACTCATGTGAAGGTGATTTCTTTGGAAAGTGACCCCCAGCAGCACATGAGAGAGCATGGGGTGAAGGAGATAGGGAAGGGAACAACCAGCCAGAAACACATTAGAAACAGGTCTGGTAACTGGGCTCAGGTCTGGGTGACTTGAGAGGAAATGGGGAGTGACTGCTGGTGGGTACCAGGTTTCTTTTAGAGGTGATAAAATGTTCTAAAGTTGATTGTGGTATGCAATACAACTGTGATAAACTAGGAACCATGGAATTGCGTACTTATAGTAGGTACATTTTGTGTATGTCAATTATCTCTCATTAAAGCTATTATTTTAAAAAGTGTTAGTAATTCCTATACCCAGAGTCATCCCATCACCTAAAGTATATATAATAGAAAGTGAAAATCCTTCCTCCCACTCATCCTCCACTCCCTTCTCCAAAAATAATGACAGCAAAATTCAGAGAATTACATGACCTGCTTTTATAAATATGCATGCTCTTTTCATGCATGCACCTTCACATGCAATTCTGGTTGCTCTTGCATGACTGTCCTTTGACATCATGACTGTTCCTTTGAGGATTCCATAGAACATATTAAGCTGAGCTAGGCCTGACATGCTTTCTTCTGCAACTCTGGTTTATTTATATTTTCTAATTCTTCTTGTATCAAACAGATTGATAATTTGCCTTCTCAAGAAAACATCTATTTCCTCTAGATTGTCAGATATGTATTTTTTAACTTTTCTGTTCATTTCCTTATTATGAAGCTGTGACCTCCAGTTTGTGAGGTTGAGGGAAAGGAACCTCCTCTTAAAAGTTGGAATTCTCCCTTTTTGGGGGGGCTGGGGATGTGGCTCAAGTGGTAGGGTGCTCACCTAGAGTGCGTGAGGCACTGGGTTAGGTTCTCAGTACCACATAAATGTGAAGTAAAGATACTGTGTCCATCTAAAAATTAAAAAAATATATATTAAAAAAAGAATTTCCCCTTTTTGATTCCAACTCACAATAAAAAATCTTACACAACTCTTCATTGCTTAGCAGATAGTTTAAACTTTTTAACTTTTGCCTTGAAATCCTGACTCCTTTGACCTTCCCCTTCCTGCCACACACACAGAACATTCCAGCGACCCTTTCTTGCCTTTATGCCTTCTGCTGTCTTCTCCCCTTGGAGTCCCTTTGCCATCTCCCCTGGTCCAGATTTATCCAGTCTTCAGGATGGCCCTCTTCATGAAGCTCCTTCTGATTCTCCAGCTGGAAGGAAACTCCTGCTCCTCTGAACTTGGGCAGCACTGTGTATCTCTGTGCATCTGACAGCATCTTACCTTGGGTTCATTTGTTATTTAGGATTTTTTATTGTCTCCACTAAAAGCTTGCAATGGAGGATGCTTTATGATGAAAGTTGTGAGCCTCCAGTCTATGAGGAGTTGATTCAGAATGATTGAGAGTAAGGATGGATTGTCTTATGTAATTACATCCAGTCCTTAAAGACCCAGTTTCTCTTCCTTTCTACTCTGCTGTAGTCCTGGGGAGGCATTTGCCCTCCAGCTTGTCCTCTGAGGGGTGCAAGATGTCTGCAGCCAAAACTGGAGAGAGAACACATCACTTCTATGGAGGACAGACTCCAGGTGGCCTCATGGTCTCCAGCCCCTTGCATGATGTCCTCTCCTTGAGGGCGGGCAGGACCTATGACTTGCTTCTAGCTGATAGAAGGTGGTGGGGTTCTGAAGTTCTATGTGTGCGTCCATCTTGCTAGGAGGTCTTCGGCTTCTCCCTTGCTGGCTTCTAGAAACCATGCTTCCGTGTCATGGGCTGCCATTTGGAGAGAGCCAGAGGTCAAGAAGTTGAAACTGGCTTCTGGCCAACAGCCAGCGAGAAACTGAGACCCTCAGTTTGGCAGCCTGCAAGGAACTGAGTGCTGCCTGTAGTCATGTGAGGATGGATTTGAACCCCTCTCTAGGCAAGCCTCAGAAGGGACCTAGCCCTGGATGACACCTTGATTCTATCTTGTAATACCCTGAGGCAGAGAACGCAGTTAAACTGTCCCAGGGCTCCTGACCAAAAAGAAGTATTTTAAGCTGCTTGGTCTGTGGTGAGACCATTATGCAATAGTTACAGATAACTAGCAGATCTTCCTCGAATCCTTAAGAAGACACCTGGGGTGGGGCTGTAACTCGGTGGCAGAGCACTTGCCTAGCATGTATGAGGCACTGTGTTTGATCCTTAACAAATAAAGTCAAGTCATGCTGTCCATCTACAACTACAAAAAGAATTAAAGAAAAAAAGAACCCACCCAGTTGTCTTCTGGGAATTCTTTCACATGTTCATTCTGAGTCTGGTTCCTGGAAAAGGGAATAGAATCACCAAATTTGGCATAAGCGAGTCAAGATTTGCTTTTAAACAACATGTGTAGGAAAAACAGTAGTTCTTTCTACAAGACAACTGGCCTGCTTGCTTCAAAAGTTTTTATTTTTATTTTTTTTAATGACTTACACACAAATACAATGTGTGCCTTTGTGTGAATCTTGATGAATCTTGGTTCAAAAAACCCAAAGAATTTTGTTCATGGACTACACAATTAATATTGAGGAAATTATTTTAAATTTTCTTAGTTGTGATAGGAACATTATAGCAATGTAAGAACATATATGTGTATGTATGCGTGCATGTATGTGTATATATATATATATATATATATATATATATACACACACACACACACACACACACACATACTTTTTTAAGGAAATACACATTGAAGTATTTAGGACTAGACATGATGTCTGCAACTTATGTGTAAATATATAAAATATATATATATATTTTTTTTTAGTTGTAGTTGAACACTTATTTATTTATTTTTATGTGGTGCTGAGGATTGAACCCAGGGCCTCACATGTGCTAAGTGAGCACCCTACCACTGAGCCACAACCCTAGCCCCGTATTTTCTTAATTTTCTAATGTCTAACATTTTTATAATAAAAATATGGTAATAGATTCTCTCCCTACGGCTAGGTCAGATCCAACTTTTTCTAGAGTCATACTCACCTGGCCCCAGAAAAAACTCGGGGTTTGTTAGTGAGGAAGAAACATGCTCAGCAGGTGTGTGTGTGTGTGTGTGTGTGCGCACGCGCGCATGCATGTGCATGTGTGAGTAGGGAATGGCCACTGACTATGCAAACCAACAGGGTCAGCCATAAGGAACCTGGAGTCATGGAAGGAATAGACTTTATTAACCTCTGAACTGAAAGCCTAGCAATACAAGCTGTGTGACATGGGGTAAATCACAGTGTTTAATTTCCTTTTATCTTCTGTAAAAGGAGAATGAATGAATGAATGATATGACTTAAATATAAACAGTGTGTGAAACTGTAGGTGAGTCTTAGTCATTGTGATGTCGGGGTCCAAGTGTTATTGATCTTGTAATTGGCACAGTGTTTACATGTAGTGTTTACATGTAGACACTAATAAATGTTGAATGAATGGATGACAACAGGAATGGTAAGGGACAGACCTCTCGTGTTGGGAAGAGTTGAAGGGGCAGGGAGTAGTTACTGATATGGGAGTTCCGATGGATTATCCTGAGGAATGATTATCCAGTGGTTAGAATAATAACTTTGACAATACTAATAATAAAGATATTCAGATTTAAGGGTCACATGAACAGATTAGCCATTTCAACAGAGCCTACTGAGAGCAAATCCATTAGGTGTCTTGACTCCTTTCTAACCAACCATAATCTGTATATATATCTCTGTTTGAAGAATGTATTATCCCTAGAAGTATGAGTATTTAGAGACAAAAATATGCATTAGCTATGCATTAAATTTTAAAAAAGCTCTAAAATCTCCCTAAGTCTGATTTCATCTAGACAGAGAGCTGTAACTCCTAAAGTGCATCCTCCTAAATTTACAAAGATCTTAGCAACTTCCCTGGATCTGAAAAACAGCATCAGTTTATTTCATATTCTGGCCAGCTGTTTAACTTTCTACAACTGACTTAGAAAATGTCGTCTGAAGTTAAAAATCCATCTATGTTATGTGGATTATGAAGGGAAATGGCTTGCTGAAGGGCAGCTTTGCCCAGGTGTTTCTTGGTTCTAAGAACTGAAACAAGAATAAGGATTCACTGTGGTCCTGAAGGAACATACATTCCTGTTGGAGAACAGAGAGGATGTACATTAGATTGTGAATTAAAAATAATAATTCCGTGTGCTTCTGGAGCAATGGAAGGATCTACAAAGTTAAGCAGTCTAGTGGTCAGCTAAAAACTCATAAGAGGACAGGGTCTTAGCCTGGCATGGTGATTATAAGCCCAAGCTTAGACTGCCAGCCTGGATTTCAAAGGCCAGCCTTGACCCTTCTTCGATGTGTTCTGATGGGAAACTCATTTAATATCTTTGTGTAATTTGTCATCTGTAAGATGGTGCTAATTAAGCCTACATCGTAAGGCTTTTGTGAGGATTAATGTCAGAATATCTATGGAATGCTTAAAATACCACCAGGCACAGAGCAATCCCTACATAAACTTTGGAGTTTATAGGATCTAAATCACATTCCATCTTGACTAATACATTTGTTATCTTTTTCTAATTTCCCAGAAAGTTCTAAAGAGAAATTACCATTTAACATAGATTTTGATAAAGAAAATATTTAAGACATACAACATAAAAAAGAAAGGTTTCTTAAGGGTGTAAAAATACTTTCAATGTTTTTTAAAGGTCTCTGTATAAACATTTTGGGAAAGGACAGGGAGATCCAAAAGAAATAGTAACATCAGTGTAAAATTGATGAGGACATATCAAATACTTTTAAAATAATTTAAAAATCAAATTATTTAGCCAGGGATGTTGGCATATACCTGTAATCCTAGAATCTTGGGAGGGTGAGGCAGGAAGATCACAAGTTCAAAGCCAGGCTGGGCAACTTAGTGAGATTCTGTCTTAAAATTAAAAAATAAAAAGGGCTGGGGATGTAGCTCAGTGGTAAAGTGTCCCTGAATCCAATTCCCAGTATCCCCTCCCCCATCAATCAAATTATTCAATTCTTTCCTCTAGACATAAGAATTGAGTGTGGGATCTGGGTGTATTCTGATGTTTAATGTGATACGGTAGGACCTCCAAAGGCATGAGCACCCAGGACCTATGAAAGTGGTAACACCTTCCTAAATGTTAAGATTTTAAAAGAATCCTGGGTGCCTTTAAGTCTTTACATTCTTCTCCAAGCCAGTTGCAACTATCCAAGGTTTCATCATGAAAGCTCTATTGCTTCTACTTTTAACTTGCAAATACTGCTGGGAGGATTTAATCTGTTACTTTCAGCCTAATACAAGCTTTCAGAGTTGAACACACAGCAGAATTATTTGGAAATCTATTTTTATTTAATGCATATTTTTTGGACTCCAGAAATAAGTCAGCTGGTTTGGTGTGAAGTCCGGGAATCTGCATTTTAACAGTCCAAGCAGTTAGAGACCAGAACCCATGGGCCCCATTTTGCAACACTACTCTGTAAAATGGGTTTCCAGAGAAAAGAAAGGGGAAAGAAGCTGATTGGATAATAGAAGGATTTCTGGAGGCACCAGGACAAATCAAGAATAATGGTCAAGTTTGATGGAGGTCAGCCTCATGTAGGGTCTACCTAACTGAAGACATCTTCAAAGGTTCTAGTGTGGCAAAAGACTGCTAGAGCTAGTAAACAAATACAGCAAAGTAGCAGGTTACAAAGTCAAAATACAATGAATGGCTTTCCTACACAACAATAATGGATCTGCTGAGAAAGTAATCAGGAAAACAATCTCATTTAGGGTAGCCTAAAACAAACAAACAAACAAAGACCCAACTACTTAGGAATAAACGTAAGCAAGGAGGAGAAAGAATCAACAATGAAAACTATAGAACACTGAAGCAAGAAATTGAAGAAGACATAAGATGGAAAGACCTCCCATGTTCATGGATAGGCAGAATTTAAACTATTAAAATGGCCATACTACCAAAAGCAATATACAGATTCGATGCAATCCCCATCAAAATTCCAATGACATTCTTCACAGAACTAGAAAAAAGAGTCCTAAAATTCATTTGGAATAATAAAAGACCCACAATGGCCAAAAGCAATCATAAGCCAAAAAGCAATGCTGAAGGCATCATAATACCTGACTTCAAACTATACTACTGAGCTCTAGTAACAAAAACTGCATGGTACTGGTATAGAAACAGACACATAGATCAATGGAACAGAATAGAACATACAGACAAACCCACATGGACACAGTCATCTGATCCTTGACTAAGGTGGCAAACACATACATTGGAGAAAAGACAGCATTTTTAACACATGGTGCTGTGAAAACTGGTTATCCAGATGTAAAAGAATGATACTAGACCTTTATTTCCTCCTCTTCACAAAAGTCAACTCAACATGGCTCAAAGACCTGGAAATTAGGCCAGAAACTCTACAACATATTGAAGAAAACATAGGCTCAACACTTCAACATATAGGAACAGGCAAGAATTAATAAATGGGATGGCATCAAATTAAAAAGCTTCTGTACAGCAAAGGAAACAATTAGGAATGTGAAGAGGACCATTAAGCTCTAATAAAAAAGAGATTTTAAAAAAAGAATGTAAAGAGAGAACCTACAGGAGAGAATCTTTGCTACTCTTCTGACAGAGGATTAATATCCAGAATATGTAAAGAACTGAAAAAACTTAACACCAAAACCAAACAAAAAACCCACAAATAACCCAATTAATAAATGGACAAATGAAATAAATAGACACTTCTCAAGAGAAAAAATGTAAATGGACAATGAATCTACAGAAAAATATGTTCAACATCTTTAGAGTTTAGGGAAATGCAAATCAAAACTATACTGAGATTTCATCTCATTCCATTTAGAATGGCAACCATCAAGAATACAAATGATAATAAATACCGGAGAGGATGGGGAGAAAAAGGAACACTTTTATGCTGCCGATGGGTTAGTAAATTACTACAAACACTATGGAAATCAGTATGGTTGCCAAGACTTGATTGGAACTAAGAATGGAACCACCATCCAACCCAGTTATACCACTCCTTAATATTTACCCTAAAGAATTCAAGTCAGCATACTACAGTGATACACGCATACCCATGTTTATAGCAGCACAATTCACAGTAGCTAAATTATGGAACCAGTCTTGGTGTCCGTCAATGGATGAATGGATCAAGAAAATGTGGTAGATATACATAATGGAGTTTTATTTGGTCATAAAGAAGAACGAAATTATGTCATTTGTGGGAAAATGGATGAAACTTGAGATCATATATTAAGTGAAATAAGCCAAACTCTGAAAGTCAAAGGTCATATGTTTTCTCTCATAAGTGAAAGCTGGAGAGGAAAAAAGAAAAGAAAGGTGGGGACAGATTTTATGAAAATCCAAGGGAGGGGCTGGGGAGGTGGCTCTAGTGGTAGCGCGCTTGCCTGGCATGCGTGCGGCCCAGGTTCGATCCTCAGCGCCACATACAAACAAGGATGTTGTGCCCGCCAAAAACTAAAAAATATATATTAAAACTCTCTCTCACTCTCTCACTTTCTCTTTAAAAAACAAAAACAAAAACAAAAACAAAAAAACCCGAAAATCCAAGGGAGTTCAGTAGTATAGCAGAAAGGAACCAAGAGGTAGGAGGGAGGGAAGGGTAAATACTGGGGTATGATATTGATCAAATTGTGTTGTTATATTGTGTGCATGTATAAATATGTAACTACAGATCCCACCAAAATGCATAATTAAAATGCACCAATAAAAATATGGGGAGAAACAATAAAATACTACTTTATATCCATAAATTGGATAATACGAAAAAAAATGAAAAACTTCTTCAGAGGCAAAAACTACTAAATAATACCCAACAAATATTTATCCTGAGTGGCTCTATTTTATTTATTTATTTATTCTAATTTGATATATATGACAGAAGAATGCATTACAATTCATATTACACATATAGAGCACAATTTTTCATATCTCTGGTTGTACACAAAGTATATTCACACCATTTGTGTCTTCATACATGTGCTTACAGTAATAATGTCCATCTCATTCCACCATCTTTTTCACCCCCATCCCTTCTCCCTTCTCCTCCCACCTCTCTACCCTATCTAGAGTTCATCTAATCCTCCCATGCTCTCTCTCCCAACCCCACTATGAATCAGCGTGGGTTAAGGTGAGAGGCTTGTGGGAAGCCGGTGGTGGCAGTTGGGCTCTGAGGGTTTTTCCTGAGGAGCTGTTTTGTTTGGCGTGTGTGGTTCTAAAAATAAAGTTAGTTCTTTTGACAAGTGGCTCCTGAATTGTACCAAGCCAGACTGCGGCAAATCAGCCTCCTTATATCAGAGAAAACATTCGGCATTTGGCTTTTTGGGATTGGTTAACTTCACTTAGCATTATATTCTCCAACTCCATCCATTTACCTGCAAATGCCATGATTTTATTCTCTTTTATTGCTGAGTAATACTCCATTGTGTATACATACCACATTTTCTTTATCCATTCATCTACTGAAGGGCATCTAGGTTGGTTCTGCAGTTTAGCTATTGTGATTTGTGCTGCTATAAACATTGATGTGGCTGTGTCCCTGTAGTATGCTGTTTTTAAGTCCTTTGAGTATAGACTGAGGGAGAGGGATAGCTGAGTCAAATGGTGGCTCCATTCCCAGCTTTCCAAGGAAATCTCCACATTCTTTCCATATTGGCTACACCAATTTGCCGTCCCACCAGAAGTGTATGAGTGTGACTTTTCCCCACATCCTCGTCAACACTTATTGTTGTTTATCTTCATAATAGCTGCCATTCTGACTGGAGTGAGATGAAATCTTAGAGTAGTTTTGATTTGCATTTCTCTAATTGCTAGAGATGATGAGCATTTTTTGGATATATTTGTTGATTGATTGTACATCATCATCTGAGAAGTGTCTGTTCAGGTCCTTGGCCCATTTATTGATTGGGCTATTTGCTTTTTTTGGTGTTAGCTTTTTGAGTTCTTCATATACCCTAGAGATTAGTGCTCTTTTTGATGTGTGAGGGGTAAACTAAAATCTTCTCGGCAAAAGAAACAATCAGTGAGGCGATTAGAGAGTTTACATCCTGAGGTCCCTGTTAAAGGGATTGTGTTTCTTGTTAAAAACTTTCAACAAAGTTAACTAGAAACCTAGATGGATTCGCTGGTTATAGAAAGGGGGGCAGTTTTGAAGGGGAAGAGGCTCTGTCTTCATTGCTTTGATTGTAGTCATGCTTTCATGGACGGACATGTCATTATTTATTAAATTGTACATTTTAACTATGCACAGGTATTGTATGTGAATTATACTCAATAAAGCCATTAAAAGGAAGAAGAAAAAAAGCGGCCCCAAATCTCGGAGCCATTGTCAATGGATTTCTCACTCTCAAATGTAATCAGGTGCTTCCAATGTTGACCAATGACCATCTTCTCCTTTTGCAAACAAGCATTTCTTTTGAGCAAAAATTACCCGTTTCACGTTTTGTTTGCAAATTCTAGTGCTGAAGCATCCAAATATTGGTGCTAGAAGGACAAGTGAGTGCAAGGGTGACACTTTTACAGGAAGGGAAGCAGCATGCGAGAGGCCAGCTCACCCACATGTGTTGGCATGGCTGGGACCAGCACCTGGCATGTTCTGTGGTCAACTGAGTGCTTTTCCCAGGGCCTCCATTGGGAGGTGAGTCCATGTTCCCTTTGCTCTGCCATTTACGGTTGCTTCCCTTGAGCTCATTGCCAGTTTGTCTCTTGGGGCTGGAGAGTAACCTTTCCGGTATGTTGGGGGTCATGTTCATGATCATAAATCCACACCCGGGCTCAGCCAAGGGCAAATGTCTTAGCTTCTCTGGGCTCATGTAACATGGGGGAGAAGGCAGCCTGTTTCATGGGGCTGCCTGGTATGGTTTCAGACACTGTCATTCACCCCATTTGTTTATATATTCTATAGGGGCCAAGCCAGCCTCTGAATGGTCTCTCACCCAGGGTGGGCAGAATTGAGACCCATTCCACTTATTTTATAGCCCTTGAACCTGCTGGGGTATGGCTGGCTGGGCTGAGCTCAGCTCAGCTCCTCAGAAACAAATGGTACACAGGGAAAGATGAATATGCTCAGCTTTCCCAAAGCAATCACCCTGTGTAGTTATCAAAAAAATCTCATTCAGCATCCTGGTGGAAGGAAGCAGAGATACAAATGAACCTGGAATTTATATTTTCCTTGGGATAAATTATATGACATCAGCAGGTGCGTAGCAGCTTGTCTTCCTGGATTATTTTCTGCACAGGTGACTGCTAAAATGTACAACTAGTCCCCAAGTGCCCATCAGCTTGCAGGCTGGGGAGCCAGCCTGGAGGCCTGAGGATTTCATGGTGGTTCAGTAGCAGTGCTCTTGCCTAGCCTGTGTGAGGCACTGGGTTTGATTCTCAGCATCACATACAATTAAATGAGATAAAGGGATTGTGTCCATGTACAACTCAAAAAGAATCCAGGCTAGCATTAGATATCTGAGCTTCCCAGTTGGGTGTTTGGAAACATACCGCTTTCCTACTTCTGGTTTAATGATTGGTAACATTTCCCATGGGGCAGTGTGGCTAGGGGAGCAAATAGCGACAGCTGTATCAGGAAGCCGATGAAGTCCTAGCCGTCTGACTTTGGGCCAAGTGTGTAAAGGGGTCTCGAATACTCATCTGTGAGTCCCCACTGTACTCCATTCTTGTGGGGACTAAATGAAAGTGTATAGGGCATGTGGCACATTCTGTGTGCCCAGGTAATGCAGCTCTGATGCTTTTTCTGCTCATAAGTAGCTTCTTAAACTTCTCCTTTTCAAGAACACCCTCTTTCCTAAATTTCTAAAATCTGGGGAAGCAAACAACTGCCAATCTCAACAGAAACCCGTGACTGGGGCCATCCATGCCATAAGGTTCTTACCTCAGAAATAGAAGAGAGACCACAGGTTAGATCCGTATGGTCCTTTATCTCCAGTAGTGGCACTAATCAAAGTTATGGCCACACACTCTATTTCTTAGATGTAATAAATTGGTTTAAAAAGCAAACAGAGGGCTGGTGCTGTAGCTCAGTAGTAGAGTGCTTGCCTGGCATGTGTGAGGCACTGGGTTTGATCCTCAGCACCACATAAAAATAAACAAATAAAATAAAGGCATTCTGTCCATCTACAATTACAAAAAAAAAAAAAAAAAGCAAACACAGCTGGAGATGTACCTCTATGGTAGAGCACTTGCCTAGCATGTGTGAGTCCAGGGGTTTGATCCCTAGCACTGGGGAAAAAAAAAATTAAAAATCAGCTTTTTGTACAAACTGGAAGACAAGAGATTTGGAACGTTTCTTGAGTCACATTAGACAAGAAACCAAAAAGTAACGTGTTTAGGGATACGTTCCCCAAACGCCTGCTCAACTGGGGAACTCAAAGGCCTGATGCTATCTGGATTCTTTACCAGAAGCTGACAGAGTTCAGAAATGTGCCAGAGCAGGGATGAGCCTGCTCCCTCCGCTGCTTTTATCCTCACGCTGGAGCCCAGAGTGTGGGTTTCATAGTGACCTGGAGGGCAAGGACATGCATTATAGAATATGAGGCCCAACTCTGAGTTTTTTTTTTTTCTTAGCTTGCAGTCTGATTGGAAAGATAAAACAACCACTCTCTAAAATCTTTAATTTATTTAAATCACATGAAAGTATTCCAAAGCCATAGGCATGATTGTTTCCCAGTAGAATCAAGAAGATTTTCAGTGTAGAAAACATCTCTGGAGATTTGAAATGTTTCACCTGTCATAAGCAACCAGAGTTGACTCAGCCTTAGAGGACATTGCAGCTAAGCATGGGTTGGGCTTCCCTCCTTCATGCCTCAGCTGACCATCCCTCTGGAGGGGTGGCCTTTGGCGTGGGGTGCTGTTCAGGAGCATGTCTGCCATATCTGGCCCACCAGGTGGGCTAACCTGCCACTAAGTTAGCACGTCACTTACTCGCCTTCCATCCTTTCCCTGTGGAATCATGACTTTCAGTACAGGCCCACGCTGTGAGACCACTATTAGTGTCGTAAAAGCAGGCTGTCTTCCATTACCACCAAGAGGCAGCAGTGGCGGTCAGGGGTGAGTGGGTGAGGACTAGGGGGCTTCTGGATGCTGCCCACTGGGCTCACTCTCCCGCCATTCCTCTGTTCAGGCTGGCTCAGTGTGTCCAGGTGGGTTTTCTTTTCTGGATAAAGGCCTTGATTCCCTCCTGTGCATCCCCTAGGGCCAGGTTGTCCACCATGGCCTGGGAGGTGAGGTGGTAGGCTGTTCTAAGGTCCTGGGTCAGCTGCTTGTAGAACATGGCCTTGCCCAGAGACATCACGGGGCGGCTCAGGGAGGCGATCTTCCTGGCTATTCGCATGGTCTCTTCCTCCAGCTGCTCTTCTGGCACGACTTTGCTGAGCAGCCCATGGAGCAAGGCCTGCTGAGCAGAGATGGGCTCCCCGGTGCAAAGCATCTCCAAGGCGACCTGAGGGAGGAAGCAGGCGAGGTCACGAAGGCACCCTTGGTACCCCACTGCCCCTTCAGGCCCCCTTTCCATTCCACTCTCTTGAGGCTGTTGCTCTCCTCGATCAAACTACACCTCAGCCTGTTATCTGCTTCTCAAATGACATGTCATCCACCACCCCTGATGTTGTCAATACCCTGACTCCTGCCAGGGACGAGATCAGATCTTTCTAAGAACAAAGAAAACACAAGTAGCCAGGGAGAGGAAAGGACTCCGGTCCTGCACAGATCAGACCACTGACTCTCTCAGAGTCAGGAGATTCCACCTGCCTCTTTCAAGGGCCAAGCACAGGACAGCGGCCCATCTGATGGGAGGCCACTGCAAACACGCTGCTGCAGAGAGGCCCATTATTTACCACAAACCAATGCAGGGGGCTGTCTCCACCCGGAGACAATCCACAGGTGCTGTCACCTCTGTATGACCCAAAAGAACACCCTCCAGTCGGGGAGAAGAGGGAAAGACATTTAAAGAAAACGTCTTCCAGGATCAGATGTAGAACCTAGCATGTCTTTAACTTGCAAGCAGGTAAGAGGTGACAGGGACAGGATGGCTCTGCCCTCCCACAGCCCTTTCTGCAGATGACAAGGCTGTGGAGAGGGAGTGCCCCTTTACTCTCTGCCTGGTCTTCTATTCAACAGCCTGTCACAAGCTGGACCTGGATCTGTAAGTCTCAAAGCCAGAAAGAGGAGTCCCCAGGTGCAGGGGGCACAGCGCAGGGGAACCCTCCCCTCCCCACACTTTTCACTCCCTCTCTGGTGGCATTTTTGTTGTTCCTTAAACTTGCCAAGTGTGCGGTCACCTCAGGGTCCTGTTCTTTGCTGTTCCCTCTGCCTGGACCTCCTCTCCCCGGGTGTCCTCATGGCCTGAATCTCCATCTCAGTCTCTGCTCGTGTATCGCCTTACCCCTGATCCTCCAGGATGGCAACATCAGAATTGTCAGATCACCCCCCACACTGTCCCCCTTTCTGGCTCTATTTTTATCTTTCCTGCTTCTCCTCATTTAGCGCACTGTATATTTTACCTGCTTATTTGTTGATGGTTTATTTGTTGATTTGCCAGCATGTAAACTTTGTGAGGACGGGAAATGTACTTATTTATTTCGTAGTGTTCTAGCTACTTGTGAAGGCAGGCAGCCAGGCAACTTGAGTTGGCTATCGGTGGCACTGAGGACAGGCCAAAAAGGTGCTACCACTTCCACGTGGCTCTTTCTCTCAGGCTGCTCAGTCTGGGAACCTGGCCACACAGAGGGGTTGTGCTAAATGAGCCAGCTGACAACCCCCACTGAGGCCCAGCTGAGGGGCGGCCTCAACAGCACCTTCAGATGAGTCCCCCAGCGGAGGCCATGGCACTGTGGAGCAGAGATAAGCCTTGGTGGCTGAGCCCATCCAAACTGCCAATTCATGAGCTAACTAAGTTATTGTTGTTTTGAGCTACGAAGTGGTGAGTGGCTTGTTATGCAGTAACAGAGAACTAGAATTGCTTGCTATATGAATTTAGGAATCATTGGCCTTTAGAGCAACCTTGGTGATAATGACATTGTAGGCCAGAGAAGTTTTTGTTGTGTGGAACTGTTCTGGATATTGTAGGCAGTTCAGCAACATCCCTGACATTTGCCTGCTAGTTGTGACAATTAAAAACAAAACAAAACAAAAAAACTCCAGGTATTGCCATGTGTCCCTGGGACCAGAACTGCTCCTGGTTTAGAACCACTGATCTAGATGGTTTCTCCATCATGAGACTATATTGGATCACCTAGGGATCAAGATTTGATGGAGAGGAGAAGCCAGAAACCTGGCCAGAAGGGCCTCTTCTCCACTCGGTGCCAATGGAATCCACACCCACTGGACTGGCAGTCAGGGATAGGTGATGTTGGTGTAAAGTTAAGGCCATGGACTAAATCCCAACTTCTACTCTTTCGGAGAGATAACGATTCTGTTGGAGGGAGTGGGAATGTGACACCGTGCGTTGCTTCGGGCAGACAATCAGAAAGAGCACCGTCAGGAGTGCCTGTCTGAACCCCTGGCTGAGCATGGAGCTGAAAACTGGGTCCTGCTGTTAACGGCTACTGAACTTGACCCTGCTGAAGACACCCAGGTGGTCACAGCAGCAGGAGCAGGACAACATTCTGCTCTATCTTTGCCCCAGATCCTTGAGTCAGCTGGGACCCAGAGTAGAAGTCAAGGTAGAACATTGTCACTGCATAGCTAAGTGGCCTTTTTCCTTCATCGACACATGTGGCTCTTGAGGAATTCATGTGCACCACGTAATGGGAAGTGGCCACCTGCGAAACGCATGCCACATTGAAAAAAACCAAACAAACAACAAAGAACAATAGCCAGTCAGGCCCTGAGTCCTTCATCACTTGGCATGACCAAGATCTCAAATGAGTTTTAAAGAGCAGTTGAGAATGGGATCAGAGCTGGGAGAGGAGATGGTACCCCCTCCTGGCTGGCTCAGCAGAGGGCATTTATTCCTTCCCATGCAGTGGCAATGGCAATGGCAGTTTGGGCTGATGATTTGTCCGTGGGCACTGTCCCCTTATCAGGCACCTTCTGGCAGATGCCCTTCTCAGTGACTCTTTTTCCTTTCATGTTGCTCTGCCTCCCCTGAGTCTCCCTTTCTCTCTGTTCACCTTCTCCAGGGCCCCACTGTGCCTTTTTAAATCACCCGGCAGCCTCAGATATTGGAGCTCGACAGGATTCCAGGTGTGCCAAGACGTTTTCAGTGCAAACCCTTTGGAGTTCAAGCATGGGGCAGGCTGCAGGCAGGGGTCCACACCTGCTGGGTGCCGAGCCTCTGAAAGACCCTGGGGCAAGTTGCTTGTCACCTCCCACTTCCTCAACAGGAACCCGTGGATACAAATGACTGTCTCCTAGGATTGCTGTGAAGAAGAGCTAACTGATGGCGACAGGGCACACTGTCACATCAAGTGCAATGGAGATGCTAGAAAAAATGGTTAATTTGGGCAAAACATGGATCAGAAAAAATCGTGATGATTTGCTCGCAGGAGACAAGTGCAAGGGACTTGGCACAAACCATGTATGTGAAGGAAGGTGACCGGCTTCTGTGAGGGGGAACTCGAATCACATGTCCTCTGGTTCATTCCTTCAATAATATCTGAATAGAGAACCTACTGTGGTCAAGTGCTGTGCTATGGACTGAGAGGTGGTCCCCTGCCAAGTTCATAAGTTGAAGC
Source organism: Urocitellus parryii (assembly GCF_045843805.1). NCBI lineage: Eukaryota > Metazoa > Chordata > Mammalia > Rodentia > Sciuridae > Urocitellus > Urocitellus parryii. The sequence continues at coordinate 69,159,468 of NC_135539.1, forward strand.
CCTATGTCCTAGCATGATAGTATTTGGAAATGTGGCCTAGAAGGAGGTAATGCAGGTTAAACAAGGTCGTAAGGAAGGAAGGGGTCCCTACATGATGGGTTATACTGGTGTCCTTATGAGAAGAGACACTAGAGCTCACTCACTCTCCACCATATGGGAGCACAGTGCAAAGGTGGTGTTTGTTATGGCAGCCAGAGCTAATCCACAGGAATACTATATATATAAAATCTTAATTCTGGAGCAACTCCAAAAACTTGCTTAAAACAGTGAAAATAGGGCTGGGGTCATGGCTCAGGGGTAGAGCACTTGCCTAGCATGTGTGAGGCACAGGGTTTGATTCTCAGCACTGCATATAAATAAATAAAGATCCATTGACAACTAAAAAATAGAAAGTGAAAATAGCTAATAAATCTCTAAGTTGAATCACTTCCAGACAAAATGGAATTCTACCTCCTGGAGATGCAGGAGTAGGGCAGAACCCTCATTTGTCAGGCAGAGAAAGTTCTGCTTACAGTAGAAGCAAGAATTCAACAATCTCTTACATTCTTTTGTGCATTAAAAATCCTAATGTTATTGTAGGACCTCTAAAAGTAAACAAGCAGGAAATGAACTTGAGCTAGTACATGAGGGATTTCATCTAAATAGAAAAACTATTTTCCCTCAGCCCTTCAATTAGCCAATTAGAGAAGGACAAGCAGCCAGACATACAGACTTCTGCCTATCTGCAGTATTGTGATGATTAAAGGTAACAGATGTAAAACTCACGAGGCAGTGCTGGGTGCTCAGTCAGTGCCCAATAAATGCAGCAGCTAATATGAATGTACTTATTCTAACTGTGAATTCCTATGACTCTCTGACTTTGGCTTCTAGGCACTGCAGTCCTGGAAAGGGGATGATTATTTGAAGCAGGGGTGGCATGAGGCTCCCTTAAGTCACACAGCTGACAGGATTGTGTACTATAGCACCCTGGGGACTCTCTCCTCACACTGTGTCCTTTGGATGTGCATGGTGTCCTAGTCCATTCAGGCTGTTATAAGACAGAATACCATCAACTGGGAAGTTCATCAGCCACAGAAATTTATTTTTCACAATTCTGGAAGCTGGAAAGTCCAAGATCCAAGTTAAAAGCAGACTTGGGGTCCTGTGAGAACCTTCCGTGTTCATAGACTGAAAATATGTCCTCATGGGGAAAATGGGCAGGATAGCTGTCTGGGGCCCCTTTTTAAGGGCACTAACCCCATTCATGAGGGCCCCACCATCATGACCTCATCACCTCCCAAAGCCTCACCTTCTAAGGCCATCATCACTTTGGTGATTAGGTTTCAATGTAAGAATTTGGAGGAACAGGAGCATTCAGGCCATAGCACATGGTGCTTATCTCCCAGGATGCACGGGTGGCAGGGAGGAAGTGAGCACTGGAGGGGAGGGGAGACAGAGCAGAACCCACAAGGTGTGCACACGTGTTTCCGCTCTCCCACAGCACTGGCAGTGCCAATGCATAGGAGCTACTAGGAGGTAAGCTCTGGAGAGGAAGCATGCCCAGTGAGGGTCATGGGCCTAACCCAACTGGGAACATTAAGAAACGTTCCTGAAACTCTTAGGAGCTCTTGAGCTGCATGTTCTCTAAGGCTGTACCTCCCAAGCCCTGATGTCCCTACCATCACTGCTAATCTGCAGTTCGTCTGCAGCAGGCCTGAGATGCTGCCTACCTCAGGCTCTCTGCTGACCAGTACCAGACAGCAGCAGAGATCTAAAACTCTTTCCTGCTTGGAAATTCTACCCTGTTCCCATTAGACTCTTAGGAAATCAGATTCTACAGACACACGAAATTAAAATGCATAAATGGTTGGAAGCATGGGCTCCTACCATGGTGAAAGGAATGATTTGGGAAGTGATTCTGGTTTTTCTCTTGCTCTCCAGGGATTCCTGGCTGTGCATTTATGAATGAGGCCTGCCCTGACTGGGGAGGGCAACAGCTGTACCAGGCTGGGTACCCATATGGCTCAATGAAGAGGCATTATTTAATTCATGCCAAAGGAGAGAAGCACTTCACAAATGAGCAAGATCATTCATGCCCAGACGCAGTCTGGTTTGACCATAAGGGCAGTACACAGTCTAGGACACAGCCAAGCAGGTTCCCAGAGTGACCAGCAGAGGGCACTAGTCAACCACACATGTCCTCAACCTGTTTGAAAAGGGTTGGGGTTTCCAGACCAGTCCAATTTGCAAAAGCACCTGCTCCCTACCTGGGAAGGAACAGAGGGACTTACACACTTGCTCCACAGACCTGTGTGTAATGTGTTAGCATGAGTGCAATCAAGAAAAGGTGATATAAAGTGCTTTTGCTGGGTTTAGACTTCTATGACTCCCAGGCAGGTGTTTTCAGTCAGGCTTAGATTTTATATATATATATATATATATATATTTATTTTTTAGTTGTAGGTGGACACATACCTTTATTTTTTTTATGTAGTGCTGAGGATCGAACCCAGTGCCCCATGCATGCTAGGCGAGCACTCTGCCACTGAGCTACAGCCCCAGGCTTAGATTTTATGAATCCCAAATGTTTCTTCCTAAACAGGCCACACAGGCCACCTCTGCAGATCCAGAAACCTGGCAAAGGACTTACGTTCTGACTGTTCCTCCTAAAAATTCCCTCTATCAATACTGCAATAATCACTAATGAGCCATTTCTGCTCATTAGTGTTGACCCCAAATCATATTCCAGATTCATGCCTCCAAGTAGTCCAGTATTAATGAGTCCATTGCGACAGGACTCTGAACTGTTTTCAGCCGCTGATTAGGAAAAAAAAAAACTGAGGTTTTGAGTCAAGTGACTCAGAGGCCTTCTGGGGGTCAGAGCATGAGACTAAGAATCTGAGTTAGACAATCCAGGAGATTCTTTGCCCCATCCTGTGGGAGGCCTGGCTCTTTGACCAAACTGTCTCTGGGAGGGAAAAGCCACTTTGATTCTTACAACCTCCCTGTACCTTCATCTGTCACACTGGACAACTTTACAATGTGGTTCTGAGAATTGGGCTTCCTGGGATCATAAGTCCTACTTTTTTTTTGGTCACATTTATACCCCTCTCTCTTCTCAAAAACTAATTTAAATTTCATTAATATGATACAGTGTTAAGTTTCTAATAAGCCTTGATTTCAAAAGTTTATTTTAAGAAAAATTGGTTTTATTCTGAAACTATGACTAATTTAAAGGTTTCAAATGCTTTACCATGGAACCTTCCAGCAAGTCAGGTGTTGAAGAGGATGCACAGCTACCAGGCAGTACACCTGCTTTTTGGTATGCAAAGTCTTCATGATTTGATTTGCAGCTAGAATATAGTTAATTAGTGAGCTCTGTCAATAGATTTGCAATACATCTTAATTTAACACACTGGCAAGAAGTAGCAACCTCAAAAATACTCAGTGAATGAATATCTATACATTTAGAGAAAACATGAATCTTGACAGAATAAAAAAGTCCCTTTGTTGGAGGACATTTTAGCAAGCTGTCACCTTTTGCAGTGTGGATCCCACTTCCTGGTAATTTTCTGAGGTATACAGGGTTGTGGGTGTCTGTTTTCATAATCTGCTCATAAACACACATCTCTATAAAAACTAATAAGGAGGCAATATAGAAGAAAGGAGTGTTCCCTAATCTTCTTGGCCTTATTTGATTGATTCTTCTTGGGTCTCATTTCTTTTGAGCCTGAAAGTTGCTAATTTTGTAGTTGTTGCTAGAATAGATAATATATCTAGAAAGCCATCTAGTTCCTTACTTGCCATATTTATGACTTTGTCCCCCTTTTATAGATTGCCAACTGAGAATGAGGATGCACTTCTCCTAGAACAAAGGCATTGTGGGTATACACATAAGGGATGCTCAGTAAATATTATTTTATGATATTTTCAGGAAGGAAGAAAGCTTTGAGGTGAAAATGAACTTCACTATAATCAGCAAAGAAAAGACAACTTTGTAACATGTCCCCTTCTCAGACAGATTCAACACCATGCACAGGATATTCATGTTCCTGAAATGCAACCACAGTTACCTGGATACACTCAGTAAATCATCTACTGGATCCTTTCTGGAACAAGAAAGGTTGTCCACATGTGGTTGACCAGGGACACCATTCCAGCCTCTTGATTCTGGAAGTATGTAGGCATGCCATGGTATTTCATTGTCAACCATTCAGTGCAATGAAACTCAGCCTCCATTGCATTTCAAATAAAATTACAAAAATAATGTCTGTGCAAGGAAAACAAACAAACTGAAACCTAACTAGTCATACTGAAGGGCATGTAAGATTGAAATGTGGTGAATTCACAAATTGACATCCAGTGTGAGAAGCTACGGAGGAGCAAGCAGTCGCCTCTCCCTCTCTGACATTATAGGAACACTTGGCACATCCAGCCAAAGAGCCTTTGGGCAGAATATCCTGATACAATTAGTACTTTTTATAAGCTAATTCTCACAGGGCTAGAGGAAAAATTAGAAAGAGGTCAGAAGATGAGTTACCTTTCTGGGCACTGCTCTCCCCAAGGCGACCCCAGGGGTGGAGCAGAAGAGCCCCACGTTCACCCCTGGAGTGGCGAAAGAGGACTTGTCACTGGCCACGGCAATGTCACAGCTGGCAACCAGCTGACAACCGGCTGCTGTGGCCAAGCCATTGACCATGGCAATGATGGGGACCGGGTGGTTCCGGATCAGCATCATGACCTGCAGGAGGAGACACACCCACTTCACTTGCATGCAGAGTCAGGAGCCACGTTAATACCTGTTATTTTATATGACTTTTCTGTTTCCAGAACACTTTTCATATGATTCTATGCAAAAAAGAATGAGAGCACTAACTTGTACTAAATGTCCACGCTGAAGCATCATTTGGTCTTTGTGGGAGCTCCATGTGGAAGGAACCCCTTTTGGTAGCAAGGACATGAAGCTCAGAGGGTGGAAATCACTTGGCTCAGGCCAGTAAGGGGAGTGGAAGTCACGGGCTGAGCCCAGCTCTATGAGGGGTCCCCTCCGCCTTCTTCCCCAGCACTCCCACTAAAAACAGTGTGGATTTTTGTCTCTGGGAACAAACAAAAGCTTTCACAAATAGTTCTGTTCTCCCTGTGCCTGTGTGAAGCCCCTGTGTTAAAAGTCTGAAATTGGTACTTGGTGCTTCCTTGAAAAATTAAGGTGGAAAAGGACTTGAAGGCAATTTCCTTAGTAATTACTTCTCAAATTACCACCATGAATGCTCTCTCAGTTCTATTAAAATGGGGAGAAGGGGACACCCTGCTGTCATCAAAATAAACAAAATTCTTTAAACAGCCATTGGCACCGAGAGGGGAGACCAAAGTGTGCTCATGTGACCCTCACCACATAAATTGCCAGAACTTTAACTTATTTTTGCAGCTTATTTTTTTTCTTGATGCTCTAAACAGATTGTGTTGCTATGGCAACTTCAATTTCTAAATCATTGCTCTTTGAACCTTGGCAGAGAGGAAGGGAAGAGAGGAACCAAATCTGGGTTTTTTTCCCCAAGGCGGCAATTCAAAGAAATATGACCTTCATGATTTGAAGATTTTTGCTTAGGAAACTTATTTTTTATATTCATAAACATTTGAAATTGGATAGATTTTTTCCTAAAATAACCAATGACACAGGCGCTGAATAATAACATTTCGATCAGGTACAGACTGCTTATAGGACCGTGGTCCCATAAGATAGTAATGGAGGGGCTGGGGTTGTGGCTCAGTAGTGGAGCACTTGCCTAGTGTGTCTGAGGCACTGGGTTTGATCCTTAGTATCGCATATAAATAAATAAACATATAAAATAAAGGTATTGCATCCATCTACAACTAAAAATATATTTTTTAAAAAAAGATAGTAATGGAGCTGGGAAATTCCTGCCATCTGGTGACCCCGTAACTGTCATAACACTATACTGCAAAGCACTGCTCACCAGTCTGGGGTGATGGGTCAGCTGGCCCACTGCATTGCCCATGCTAAGGAAGCACTGCACACAGAATTGGGCACAGTACATAATGCTTGGCAAAGACAAAAAAACAGCTACTATTGCTTGATGTTCAGTATACACACTTTAAAAATTATGTTTGGTGCTGATGATGGAACCCCGGGCTTTGTGCATGCTAGGCATGTGGTCTACCACTGAGCTGTGCCCCCAGCTCCCAGCTGTACTCTTTTATTAGTATTTTAGAGTGTACTCCTCCTACTTTTTAAAAAGCAAGTTTACTGTAAAACTATATGCTACGTTACATAGGTGGCAGCCTTGGGGTTATCTTATCTCTTGTGCTTGATCAGTCTTGTGCCATTTTACTTTTCATGGTCTTGGGTGCAGTGGGCTGTACCATACCTATACACCACATAGCCTGGGTGTGCAGTGGGCTATGTATCTAGTTTTATGCAAGTTCACTCTACGATATCAGCCCAATGGTGAGATCACCTAACAGCACATTTCTCAGATCTGTCCCCATCATGAAATGACACATGACTATATTTAAGGCTAGCACATCATATTTCACAGTAGCCTTTTTTTAACTTTTTGGTTTTTTTGAGGGGGTCATTTTTTAGAGAATCTGCTAAAATAATTAATCTTCCCATAAATATGCATGTATGCATGCACACACATACCTGTACACTAAACTGCTCATGAGTTGAGCAGGGACATGCACTTTAGGAAAAGGGTGGGGTTGACGCGTGATGAACTCATTCCCATGAACTGGAATAATGAGCGGAAGGATTCACAAGACCTTCTAAAGTCTTGATGCCAAGAAAAGAAAGAAGTTTTGTTTGGTTTTGTTTAGTTCTGCGGGTTGTTCTCTTGTCCAGGAGTTACTTGTGAAAAGCCAGTCAACTGGGATTAGAGTTGAACAGCCTATGTGTCCTGTCTGCCATCTGTGAAGGACCAGGATTTCAAAAAACTTGATAGAGAAATACTTGGGTTATATGGTCCATATTCAACAACTTTAAAATGCTTATACATTTGATCTAGGAATTATACTTCTAAGATAATAGGTACAAAGCTCCATGGTCAAACATGCTCACCAAATCATTATTTTACAACAGGAAAAAAACCTTTTAAATAATACAACTATATGAAAATAAGTAAATGGCTTCTATCATTGAGATGAGTGTCCCCCAAAAGTCCATTATTTAAAGGTTTGGTCCTGTGGCTGGGATGATAGCTCAGTAGTAGAGCGCTTGCCTAGCATGTGTGAGGCACTAGGTTTGATTCTCAGGACTGCATATAAAAACATAAAATAAAAGTCCATTGAAAACTTTAAAAAAAAAAAAGTTTGGTGCTCAGGTGGTGCTGTTGGGAAGGGAGGGGACCTGTGAGAGGGGGGCCCTTATGGGAAGTCATTGGTGGCATGCCCTCAAAAGGACTACAGAACCCTAGTCTCTTTCTCGCTCTTCGCTTCCTGACTCCTCATGTGATCGGTTTGTTCTGACACACATTCCCTGCCACTGCCAGTGTCCTCACCAAAGGCCCAAAGCAATGGACTTGAATTTCCAGAACCAGGAGGTAAACAAACCTTTTCTCTTAATAAGTTAATTGCCTTAAGTATTCAATTATAGTACTACAAAGGTGACGAAAACAGTGGCTATGTAAACTCAACTAAATCCACTTAATAGAAAGCAGCATCATCGGTGGTGATGGTTAATTATTTTCTAAGGGAAACACCAGCTTGGCTGTCCGCCGGGCTCATGTAGTGGTTTGGAGGCAGCCTCCTGCAATGGGAGGCCCTATCTGTCACTTACTTACTGCCTAATCCTGGATGAGTCACCTAACCCTTCAACTTTCACATCTGCAAAATCAGGATAATATCAGTACCAACCATATGAAACATGGTGATTATATAAATTAATATGCCTAGAGTACTCCAAATATTACCTGAAACATTCAGTTCTTTTTTTGTAGTTGTAGATGGACAGCATGCCTCTTATTTTATTATTTATTTTTATATGGTGCTGAGGACCCAACCCAGTGCCTCACACATGCTAGGCAAGTGCTCTGCCACTGAGCTTCAGCCTCAGCCCTGGAACATTCAGTTCTATAATCTTATTACAATACACAATTATATACTCTAATCACACCTATATGTGATTATTCAAACAAATGGGTACCTAGGGAAAAGTATTAAAAATAAATGCAGCTAAATATTAGTTACAGGGGCTGGGGTTGTGGCTCAGTGGTAGAGTGCTTGCCTAGCATGTGTGAGGCACTGGGTTTGATTCTCAGCACAGCATATAAATAAATGAATAAAATAAAGGTCCATTAACAACTGGAAAAGAAATACACATTAAAATATTAGGTACCTAATAAGAATGAATTTGGTATTTCATTGCTCAGTTCATGCATGAAAAATTTGATTTTGGAAATGGCATTAGTAATTTATTTTTCTGCTCTTTGTTTTTCTAAATTTCCCAAAATTTCCTGTAATAAATACATACTATTTTTGTAATTCAAAATATTTTAAATAAAGTTAGAAGGCAAAGGGAACCTAGATAATAAGTGAAGATAATCAAACTCTTGATCATCAGAGATACCTCCCCTCTCACCTTCCAGAAGTAAGCACTGGTTTGGCTTCTACTTTAGAATGTGACATGATAAGCAGGCTGGCCCACCTGCATTTAAAAGCACTATTAAGAGATCCAAGTTATTTGGAAAAATGAGAGACCTTGTCCCACTATCATTTCATTGGTGGTGTGTAAGAAGAAAGAGACGCATCTCTCCCTGAGGATGAAGTTTCCGTCAAATTTCCACAGGCATAAGAAGAAAGACTGGTGACAAGCCTCTTGTGTGAGCCATCAGCGCTCCAGAAGGTCACTTTAGCTATTCTGTTACCAGGTTCTTCTTATTCTCTTTCTTAATTTGCCCTCCTCCTAATTTGTAAATAATTAACCATCATAGAGCACTTGGGATCTGTAACAAATTTCCTAGAGTTTTTAGAGGGCCAGCTAATTCAGATGCCTCTATCTTCCTTTCTAAAATCAAATTTTCTCATGCATGAATTGAACAATGAAATATCGAGCTCATTCTGTTCCAATCTGCTTTTTGATTACACTTGGAAATTGAAAACTTGCACAAGTTCGTCGTGCTCGTATTTATTCAAGACGATCTGAATTTCTTAGAGATAGTGTTAAAGAAATCAATTCTATAGAACTCCTATTTCACTTTTAGGGCTAGGTCCCATTTCTGTGCTGTCTTTCCCAGCGAGCCAGAGGCATCCATAGAGTGGAAGCTTCCAAGAAACCGTCTTGGACTTGATCCTTGAAGAAGCCCTGGCTGCTTCCCATGAGGCCCTTTGCCAACTTGTTCAGATCTCAGCTCATTGACATACTGCAGCAGAGTGATAAGAGCTGTCCCTTTAGGGAGGGCAGGAGGTGCTCCTGGTTCTCTTAATGTGTTTTAATTCTCACCACACATGGGGTACTAGTAGAAGACTACTCTTTAGTCTGGGCATGGTGGTGCATGCCTGTAATCCTGGTGGCTTGGGAGGCTGAGGCAGGAGGATTGCTACTTCAAAGCCAGCCTCAGCGGCTGGGTGAGGCCCTAAGCAACTCAGTGAGATCCTGTCTTTAAATAAAATGCAAAATAGGACTGGGGATGTAGCTCAGTGGTTCAGTGTCCCTGAGTTCAATACCCAGTATCCCCCCCAAAAAAAAAAGAGAGAGAGAAAAGAAAAAGAAAATATCAAGCCTTGGCAATAAACATTAATAACATAGTAAACAATAGGCCTCAGTCTGAGCCCTAATTTGCTCCCGCCTCCCCACGAAGCTTCAGGTAAACCACCTTTCCAGTTTGTCCTTCCATGAAATGAGAAAAGTATCATCTGATCTGCTTGTGGGTTTCTGGAAGGACAAAGAAAACCCATGGTGGTCAAGAACGTGTCTGTATCTCCTTCCTCTTTGCCTCTGACTTGTCTGCATGGTAGCTGGCATTAAATATTAGTTGAATCATTAACCACCAAATAAACCAACTTGTGAAGGAAAGATTAAGCTATCTCAGGGTCAGGTGATGGAATGTTTCACATGTCCTGCTTCCCAAGTAGACTTGCCATTGTCAGTCTGGCAGGACCCTTTCCCTCCCTATATTTTCCTCAGTATTATGCTTAAAGTAGCATAAGTAAATGCTCATGAAACAAACAAGGTGTTATCTAAAGTTGGATTCTATATTCAATTTTTTATTATCCAAGGGGTGAATTAACACATTTATAAATCATCCAAAGTTTTTTTTTTAAAACCTTTTATTCCTCTAGTTATTGGCAATTTTTCTCCTCAATATGGTGAAAGGAGCAGAAAACAAGTAAAATTGAAGAGGTTAATTTTCCTCTGTGGCAGTGGTGATTATAAAGATTGGTTAATTTATTTAAACAATTATTATTATTTCTAGTTAGAAATATTCTCTTTCCCATTAACAGGGTGGTTTTAATTTAAACATTTTAAAATTATCATTGCTTTAGGTCCTTCCTCTCTAAAGATGTACATTCTTATTCTTCCCTCTTGCTCAAAATCTGGACACCAAGGCACTTGCGCACGGTGTTGGACCTGGCTGCTGAGAACCATTGGGTAATTTATTTTCTTTGGCACATAAAATGAGTAGCAAATTATGGTCACTTCTTAAAAGTATAATCCAAATAATTGCTGGGATGAAGGATTCACCGGTGATCGTGGTGGACAGGTTTCCTAGATAAAATCTGATCTGTAAACAAGGAGGCTGACCCAGGGTCTCAGGTTTGCAATGTCCACGCTTACCCAGGCTTACCTCAGAACAGATCCGAAACACTTCCACGTGATGATCATGGCCTTGATCTTCTGTCAATTCCCTTAAATCATGCCCAGAGGAAAACACAGGGCCCTCAGCTGTGAATGTTTCCAAGTGAGAAAAGAAAAGATGTCAACAGCAAGGGACAGATCATTCACTTATTTATCTACTGAGCAACTTTAATAACCAATCATATCTATGCAGAGAAAATGGCACAAGTTTAATAAGAATACTCTCAGGGCACTTGGAAAGTTACAGCCACAATACTGTAACAAAGTGAAAGGTTTTGGTGACCAAGGGGAAGGCACTTATTTATTTATTTTCAGTACTGGGGATTGAACCCAGGGGTGCTCTTTCCCTGAGCTACATCCCCAGTCCATTTTTTTTTTTTAAATTTTGAGGCAGAGTCTTGCTAAATTGCTGAGGCTGGCCTCAAACTTGCGATCCTCCTGCCCTAGCCTCTGGAATGGTTGGGATTACAGGTGTGCACCACAGTGCCTGACAGGAAGGTACTTATGACAGAGATAACTGTCCCTCCAGTATCTGGCTTCTGTTTTTGGACTCCGTCTCGCTTGAGTGAACCAACTCAAACAGGTCCTTGAAAGCCACCATACCTTAGGAAATGTGCCTGTCATTTAGCATACAGGTGAAGGACACTCATAGGGGTTGAATCAGGAAGATCAGAGTGTGAAAAAACCTTGGGAACCATCTGGCTCAAGCTCTTTGTTTTATGGAGAGAGCAGAGGGAGCAGAGGAGGTGGCTGCCCCCACTGTCATCTGCAACAAAATGCCATTCCACAGGTCAGCCGCGAACACTTCCTCATATTGATTGCCCTTTGGTTGTGGTTATTTGGACAGGCAATATATCATCTTTCCATGGGGGAGGAAGTAGTGTAGTTAAGAAGTTAGTGGCCAATTCTGCATCCAGGTTACACCTCACTCAGGTGCTGGATTCCACTAGTTGTAATTTTGTTTTCCTTCACCATATAAAACAGCTGAAAATTTCTATTTGGCCGTTGCTAAGAAGGTAACATTTGGAGGATCTGCCTCCAGAAATATGGATTCTTGATTTACAAAACAAACAAACAAAGCATCATAGAGCATTATCATTATATTTTTCTGGGGTTCTTCCTTTGATTTTTTTTTTTTTGTACCAGAGATTGAACTCACGGGGGATTAACCACTGAGCCACACCTCCAATTCTTTTTAAAATTTTTAAATTTTGAGACAAGGTCTCACTAAGTTGTTGAGGCTGACTTCAAACTTGTGATACTCCTGCCTCAGCCTCCCAAATGCTGGGATTATAGACATGCACCATTGCTCCTGACTTGGGGTTCTTCAAAATGCTGACATTACTGTTATTTGTACCACCACCAGCATCACATAAGAAGATAACTCTATAAAAACTCCTACTAGAAAAAAAGCAAGGGAAAAAAAGATGAGCAAATTGCAGCATGCTTTCTGGGACCATTAAAGATGACCTTGTGGATATTGGATACAAGGCTTGATAAGAACAGAAAAGACAAATAAATCAAATGTTTGAACAACTAGGTCCTAGCTGACTGTGATTCACCAGAAGGATTAATGATTAAATTCATTTTGTAAAGTCCATGAAGAAATTGATTCTCTGATTTTTGTTTTAATTGTTAGGGAAGGAACCCAGAACCTCATGCAGGCTGGGTAAACAGTCCACCACTGAGCTACAGCGCCAGTTCTGATTTGATGGGAAGACTAGCATAGCAAAGTCCCACAATGCTTAGTATCTACTAAAGAGGAAAAAAACACCTGTTTTCCCTGAACAGAAATCTTTGCTACAAATTTCACACTAATAGTGTTAGGACTAAGTCCCCAAATACTCAAATGTTTTCCACATCAAATATCTTTCAAAGGAACTTCAAAACAATTCTCCAGTTAAGTAGGGAATGCCCCAATTAACCAAAGAATCTCAAGGCACCTCCTCTGGGCACCGTGGGCCACTAAGGACAGACAAATACCTGAAATGATAATGACTTTCAGATCTTTGCTTTCAGCTTCATGAAGAATGTCATTTTGGAGAGATTTCAGCATTTCAAGTGACAGCGCATTCCTCTTCTTTGGATTGCTCAAGACAATGTTCCTGTGAAACACATTTTATAATCCCCGGGTCATGCACCAGTCAGAACAAGTGAGGACCCCTGTGATTCCTTTCTAATTTGGGAGCTTTTAAAATCCAAGGGAAAAAAGAAGTTTTGATGCTTAGTGCCAATTTTGTGTCCATCAGCTCTCTGGAGTTACAGCTAAGTCAAAACAAAACAAAGACTTCCCGAATTGCAGGCTGGTTTTTCTCCCTCATCCCTTGATTTGTTTCTCCTTTCCCCCACATTTGCTGTCAGAAACGGGACTGCCACCTCCACAGAAGGGGCAAGTCACAACAGTTCCAAACTCATCTCCGCCCACGGAGGATGTGAGTTTGGTATGACAGTGACAGGAGCCTGAGAAATGTGACAAACAGTGCCTACCTTCAACTTATTTCCTGGCGCTGTTCTTCACAATAAGGTTAGGAAAGGAGCCAAGAATGAAAATGCTCCCCAAACTCCTCCCACTCACCCCAAAGAAAAGGCAGCCGAGGTGCCACCGCCAATATGCACATACGAATGACAGCGATTTTTTTTTTTAATCTGACAGTGGCGTCCCGTAATTCTGCAAAATAATTTGCATTGTCTGAGAATGGGATTATGTATGTAGGAAAAAAAAAAAAGAAAGCCTACTAGAAGAGGGTGGACATTTCACTTCACAAAAAGCTGGCATTCAAAGGGGCTGTTTGCAATTTGAAAATATCGCACATGCTGAATAAAACAACCTGAATCATTTCCTTCCATGGAAATGTCTTTATTTTTTGCTCTTATAAGAAACGGGCAATGAACCAAACAGCAGATTATTGTTACATATTTTAAATTTCCTATCAGTCTCCACCTACACATGCTTTCTGCCTTCCTTATTCTGTTTTGAATCTGATATTCCCATTGCTATGCAGTCAACTTGGCTCCTTCAGAAATAGCATTCTGTGCCATAGCGTTTTGGAAAGCAACTTTGATGACTGAATTTATTTCAAGGCAGTGACCATTTTCTTTGGAATACCATTTCAGTTTTGCTACAGTTCTCAGGTGGCTGTGATATTGTTTTCTTTCTCAAAAAGATGTTCTCCCATATGTACAAAGATTACAACTGATCTGCTGATAGACTTCCAGACCTATATTTGGGGTAGTGGTGGTGGAGAGCTGCTTATTACCTTGCGATGGAATCACGAGTGTGCTCACTGTAATACATACAAAAAGCTGCCATCCCACTGGTGACATATGCTTAAATTAAATTCTAAGGCCTTAGGCAAAATTGTGCAGAAAGATTCCAGTCTGAATGCCCTTGCTGCATGCACCGTAGTATCGGTTCCCGAGTGTCCCATTAATCCTTTGGTGCACACATTACACACACTGTCAGAGTGTTCTAAATTGTGAAGTTCAACTAAGTTGAAAAGTGTTCCCACCACTCCACTGAAAATCTTCTCACGGGTCATCTCCTAATTGCCAGAAGCAAACTCACTGGCCATTTGGATCACTTTCTCTTTCTGGAAATATTCCTTCTTTTCTGTGGGTTTTTAATTTCTAATTTTTTTTTCATTAGGTCCTTTTCTGGCCAACCCCTGTTGACTTCTTTCACAAACACTTAGCCTTCAGTTATCCCCTAAATGCTGGCAATCCTGAGTTCCATCCTTTGCCCTCTTGCTCTATAGGGTCTTGCTAGGAAACTTTATCAATGACCTTGACCTCAGCTGCTCCATCTATGCTGACAGCTCCCAGTCATTAGCCCTGGTTCAAGCCTCTCTCCAGAAGCCAAGATATGCATGTTCACTCAGATTTCTACTAGATAGCTCCACCTAGGTATTCCTGGGGCATCTTCCTCTCACTCCTGGACTTGCCCATCTTCTCTTTCTTATCTCAGTGCTGCTGCTCAGTTGCCCAAGCCAGAACCTGAAAGTCATTCTAGACTTCTATCCTTTCCTTACTCCACCAGCCATCAAACCCTGTTCATAATATCTCCTAAAATTCTTACCATTCTGAACTCTCCCAGTGGCTGTCTTGGTGCAAAGCACCTGATGCCTCAGACAGAAAACTTCACCTACACCACCAAATCTACAAGGAAATTTCTTTCAGAATGAGGTCACCACCAGGACATGGGACATAAATGCAGAGGCAAGAGCTATAAATGTCCGGATGATCTGTCTGAAGATCATTGCTGTAAACCACAGGAAGATCTGTGACGTGAGGAACAGTCATGTCCACACATAGGAGACACTCAATAAATGTCAAATGAATTAGTGACAAAACTGCATGTATGGCTTTCAAGCCAATTCCATCAATCACAGTGGACTGACAACACATTGGCTCAGTGCCATTTCTCCATTAGATATGTAAAAATGTCGGGAACACAGAAGCAGCAGAGGGAATTCTGTCTGACTCCTGGTGATCCTACCTCCTGGTTACGTGGCCTTGAACAAGCGGTCACCTCTCTGAACTTGACTCTTCAATGTTAAGCAGTTGTAATGTTATCTACCTTGCAGGCCCATGTAAAAATTAGGGATAAGGAATGCAGAGTGCCTGGCACAACACTCCATTCATAGTTGGCTCTTACTACCTGATGGCAGTATTGTTGTGAGGCACAGTTTTGAAAAGGGGCCACTGAGGTGACCGAGTTGGTTGGGCCCACTAACAGTACCTAACAGTACCGCATTAACACTTGATTTAGGGTTTTCTTCCTAATATGTGATTCCTAGAAATTATGAGATTGCTCCAATCACTTCCCTTTCGGATTCATGTTTAATTCTGGAGAACTCAATCAGTACTTTTTTGGTAACAGGTTGCCATTACAGAAGTCAGACTCCTGACCAGAAATCACCAAATGTATAGAAGCAGGACTGCCCTTAAAAACAGGCAAAAAGATCCCGTGTGGGCCTTGCACTTTGGAACACTGCTCTGGTCTTCTTCCGGCAATGTTCCTCTTTGTCCCTATTAAGGAACAAGGAGTCCACAGTGCTTGGGGTCACTCCCCTTCAAAGGCCCCCAATAGTTATAGAGATTCTAGAATTCCCTGCCCCTGTGGTGGGTGCCCATAAGCCCAAGGATGGTCAAGAACGGTGATGTGCAGGAAATGAGGGGATGGAGAGAATATGGGCATGCTGGCCCTGAGACCTGAGGCCCCTGGCAGGACAGCAGGAGGCAGAGATGGAGGAGATGTAGGGGTGCGAGGAGATGGGAAGAACTAGAAAAAGCCAGAGGCCAGCGGTGACTCTCCACTTCGTGGGGGGAACACCTAGGAGTCTGATGATTATAAATTCAAACACTGCTGTCCACGTGTGAAGGGATACTTGTCAGGGTGGGAGAATAAAAACACTTAAACAGCTTGATTGGAAACTTTAAAATTTTGAAACTTGCCCCCTTTTGTTTAGGGTCGGGAACTGCACAATCTGTACTACTCCATTGTCTAGTTGGCAGTTTGTGCACAGAAATGTCGGTAAGGTTTTTAGGCTTGTTGCTCAAAAGGGCAGCGTTCAGACCGGGGTGTCCTTTATACTCTTTGGCCTGCTGTAGCCTCAGCACTTATGGGCCAGGGCTCAGGAGCCACTCAGCTCAGTTTACCATCATCCTGGAGCCAGGCCAAGCTTGTGAGGGTCCATAGCCCTCTTGTGAAGGGCTTTCTCGAAGGCCCTGGCAGCGGTGGGCGCACTCAGAGCTGGCACACCAGCCCTAGCGTGGCGAGGCCGTCCCAGGCTGTCCACTTATGTCACCCCCACGTGTATCTTGCTAGCGTGCCCAGGCAAGGGACAGTATTAAACTCAGTAAGTAAGCAGGGATTCCTCCCCCAAGGAGATTTATCGGCCAGATTCGGCGGTGACGGATAATCGCCGGGTCAGTGGCGGCGAGGGTAGACCTGGCTGCCTGCCCAGCGCTCGGCGGACTCAGCGGGCGCCTGCTCTGCTCGGCTCTCCGGAGTCCTGGCCCTCAGCCCCCCGGGAGAGCCCCGTGCACGGCCCCCGGGCTGACCTGATGCCGTCCCGCTGCCGCGCGCTGGTGAGCCGCGGCTCGGACTCCGGCCGCCCGGTTGCCGCCAGCCCCCGGTTGCAGAAGGCGGCAGCGTGCAGGGTCCACGCACGGCGTAGGAGCCAGCCCGGCCCCTTCACCCCGAAGGCCCACAGGCCGGCGACGAGGACCATGGCAGCCAGAGAGCGGCCTGAGCGGCCACAGAAGATACGTGTTCAGGGGTGCAGCTGCGACTCGGCAGGCGACGAGCGAGACCCTAGCGGGACCAACAGGCTGGGCCCAGGCCTTGCCGTTATTCCACTCTCAGGCTGGACTCTGCATCGTCCTGCCCCAGGCCGCCCCGCCCTCAGGCACCCGCCGCCCCTGTCACCCCTGCCACTCGGCCCTCAGGATGCCCCGCCCCAGACCGCCCCGCCCCGGGATGCCCCGCCCCCAGGATGCCCAACCCCCAGGACGCCCAGCCCCCAGGGACGCCCCACCCCCCGAATGCCCCGCTCCCAGGTTGCCCAGCCCCAGGTCGCCCCGCCCCAGGATGCCCCGCCCCAGGTCGTTCCGTCCTCCTGAAGCCCCGCCCCCAGAACACCCTGTCCACCAGTGTTCCTGATCCTAGGTCTCCCCGCTTTGCTCTGGCTGCAGCTCTGCGGGTGAAGCACCCATAGACTAGCTCCGCTGTTTGGTTTAGCAAGGTTGTGAAAGAGTTTAAGGGAGGAGAAGACTGGGTCAGCTTGTTTCTTTTTGCACGAACACTAGGTATGTGCCGATGCTTAGATTAGAAAAATCAGTGTCATCAGGTGGAGAGTGGCGTGAGCCGGTTACAGATTGCTTTGCCCCCACCGTCCACAGGAAATGCTGCCTGGCCTTTTGGGCAATCGCAGATCACAACTGAGGGGAAGCCTACTGGGGATCCACATTTACAGCTTGTGTTTTATTTTTCAGCACCCAGAACAGAAAGGGAACTCTTTTCCAGGATCTCAGTCGCACCTGCCTGGTGCGAGTATCTTCTTTGCTGTTTGGTAGCTGCTTCCTGCAAGTGTCAGATTCCCAAAGTATGGAGATTCGTAGGAGTCATGGAAAACATGGCCTTGGCCCTCGGTATGGTACTGCCTCTAAGAGAGATGCACGCTTTCCCACGGAGTTTTGCAATGACAAGTTATACAAAGGACATACTCCTCAGACGGCCACCGAGGTTGCGTAATGGCTTAAAATGGTCACAGTTGATTCCTTTGAGCGAAACTCATTTTGATTCTTGGCTTCATGATTGGACAAATACTGTATACGGGACAATATTTTGAAACGTCAGTTGAGATCTCTGTCACCTCGGTTGCTCTCCACTCCATTTCCTTGGTTCTTGCTCCAGTCAGGAAACTGGCTCATTCCTCATTCATTGCCTGGAAAGAAGAGGATCCAGCAGAACTCAGGGGCCTAAAGGGGGGGGGGCAATTCTTGGCTTCTGAGTACTCAAAGCTCAGCACTTGGGAGGTGGAAAGAACACAAAGCAGGGGTCATGGTTTTGGGGAAGCATCTAATAATTCAGAACACAACCTCCAGTCTGAAGCAAGATTAAGATTTCCCATGTTAGCAGGAGGGGGTCAAGTAGAACTTGTAGGAAAAGCAGGAAGAAGGTAACTGTTGTGGGGGTTGGGGAAAAGTGCTGGGCCAAAGCCCCCTGGAGAATTGAAGTGGTGGGAAGCCCCAGCTAGGAGGAAGACAGTCTTTCCTTTGGTAGAACCTCAGGGCAGTCAGGGAGTCTCCAAGTGGAATGGGCTGTCTGGGTAGATGGGCCTGAATGCCACATAGTTTCTCATGGCCCAATGTGATGATGTGACGATAAAATGGTCCCTGTCCTCTGAGAGCATTCAGAGTGTGTGGACAAGGTAGAAATAAGGACATCTCACATGGGTGACATCACCTGTACTATAGTTTGGATCTGAAATGTTCCTCAAAGACCCATATGTTAAAGGCTTGGTTCCCAGTCTGTGGTGCTTTTAGGAGGTGGAGTAATCTTTAAGAAATAGGTCATTTGGGGGCATGCCCTTGAAGAGGATAGTGAGAACTGACCTCTTCTTCTATCTTTGCTTCCTGGTGGCCCTGAGGTGAACAGGTCTCCTTTGCTACACTTTCCTGCCATGATGTACTATGCTACCATAGGCTCAAAGCAACTGACCATGGACTCAAAAGTTCTGAAATCATGAGCCAAAACAAACCTTTTCCCTTATTAAGTTGATTATCTCAGGTATTCTGTTATAATAACACAAAGCTCACACGACCTGTGCTAGAATATGCTGAGGTAACAAAAACAATGGCAACAAAAGTAAATTTCAGTGGTTCAAACAACAAAGACTCTTATTCAAGCTACATGTCTATTGCAGATTAGCTAAAGCTCTGTGTGTCACGTCAGCACTGTCATCACCTGGGAACTTGGGAGAAAGTTGCCAATATCAGTGGCAGAGGAGGAAAAAAAAATAGAATGAGGAAAAGCATGAACTGGCATTCTGGAAATGCCACTTGTTTTCAAGTTTCATTTGCCAAAGCAAGTCCCGTGATCACACTGAATTTCAGGTTTGTGGGGAAACACACCCCTCCTGTGTGTTTAGAAGAAGGGAACCAGAGGCTTTGTAGACAACCCTAAATGTCTACTATGACCAGCAAGCATAGCACCTGGGTGTTATAAAATAACTTATTTTTCAGGGAGCAGGGATATAGTTCCCAACTGGCTTAGATGAAGCCTTTTAAGTTTCTGCTACTAGGCAGAATGGGAATTTGAAATAGAAATTAAGTGCATACATAAAATGATTCGTGTGTGTGTGTGTGTGTGTGTGTGTGTGTGTGTGTGTGGTGCTGGGGATCAAACCCAGGACCTTGAGCATGCTAGGTAAGCATGCTGCCTGTGAACTACATCCTCAGCCCAAGTTAAGTTTGAACAACACCTGAATTTGTGCTGGGATTTGCATGTGTCCTCTCAGTTATGCCAAGTGCCAGCAATGATGCTGCTCATGCAAGATCAAAAAGCACCATCAAAATGATCACTTCTGGGAGCCAAAGATATTTCTCACCTTCTTACTAAGGTTTGTTTTGCTGGGAGGACTGCACACTTGGTTGAGACAATAATAGGAGTTGGGGTAAAGAGAGAAATGGTGTATTTGGTGTCTTCAGGGGTTTGGTTTCAGGACTTGTGCAGATACCAAATGCATAAATAGCTCAAGTTTCTTAGTATAAAATGCTATACATCTGCATCTGAGCTACTCACAGGCTCTCAAATACTTTTAATCATCTCTATTTAGACTACAACTAAGACCCACATGTCACTTCATTCACCTGGATTCTGTAGAACACTGGATGAGACAAATCCTTTGGCTTTTTGCAAATTCCTGCCATCCCCCTGGCCCCCGCCGGGTACTTTCAATTCATAGTTAGTAGACTCCTTGGTGTGGAACTTATAGACAGGGAGAGCAGAATGTCTAGGGTTTTGAGAAAAGGAAGAAACTGGGAGTGCACTCAGAGCCTGAACATCATAGATGAAATTTAAAGTTTCAGAAACAACTTTCAATTCCAAATTTTATTTAATAAGAGAACAGTGCCTTGTTCTGGAGTCCCCTGCTCTGTGCCAGTGTCTATACTTGATGCTTTAACTCCTGCCATCTCTTTCAACATTCAGAATAACTCATGGGTAGCATTAGCCCAGTTGAGAGAGGTTCAGCAGCCATATTAGCACCATGTGCAACAGATGTAGAGTTGGTGCTGGACCAGAGTTTGGCTGAAGGATGCGCTGCAGATGGAGGCTCCTGTCCTCACATAAATGTCTTTGTCTGTTCCCCTCTTCTCCTAATTTCTTTCAGAACTGTAGTCCTGGTTTGAGAGTGGCAAAAACACCAACAAGGAAGTGGCGAATGCATTATCCACGAGTTGGTATAACTTGCTAAAACACTAGAACATTCTTATAAGGAGCAAGACTCCTCAAATTCGGGCCACTCCCCTAGGCCACTTCTGCCTCTTGTTAATTTTTGTAGGTACTGCTTGTCTTTTTTCTCTCTTGTTCAGTGTCCTTATAATCTATTTTGCAGCTAGCCCTTCTCCCCGACACAATTTGATACCCAGGTTGCTAGCAATCTTTTCTCTGGCTTGATTGATGTGCCCCTTCCTTGGGCCACACGTGGCTTTGCTGTACAGATGTATCTTTGATACCTTTCCCTATTTCCTTTAAAGACCCACAGATGCTTAGCAGAAAGTTGCAGAAATCACACAGAATAAAAAAGGCAGTTCTAGGGAGCCTGCCGTCTCGAGTTTGATGTGGGCATGAAGGAAGAGTTAGACCTCCTCAGGGTATAGAGAAAATAAAGTGAAGGGTAGATTTTAGCTTCTTATGGAGTGGTGTTTGAACTTTTTATTTCAGGCTTTTCTAAGTCAGACATGTGATGGCTGGTTCAGAGGTATAGTGGGAGAGATGTTGGACTTGGCTTTGGTGAGCATCCCTCTGGCACCCGGCTAGCGCTCTAATCCTGGACTTTACTCTCATCCTCCTTCCTGTGTCTGTCTCCCAAAGCCCAAAGGAAGGTCAAGCACCCAGAAAGCTTTCATACTTTTATGGCTTCATACAACTGCAGATGCTTTTCAGTGCTCTGGTCTTACCATATTTTATTTTACTTGTAACCCAGCAGCCGTTACCCAAATGTCTTCGGCAAATTTAAATTTCTTTTGAGGGACCCATTCTTCAAGTTGAGGGGAAATTAGTTTAGGAACTAACAGGCAGAGCCATGTGTGATGGTGCACGCTTGTAATCTCAGCAGTTTGGGAGGCTGAGGCAGGAGGATCTCAAGTTCAAAGCCAGCCTCAGCAACTTAGCAACTTAGTGACCCTGTCTAGTCCCCAGCCTAGGCAACTTAGTGACCCTGTCTAGTCCCCAGCCTAGGCAACTTAGTGGCCCTGTCTCAAAATACAATATCAAAAAGGGCTGGGAATGTAGCTAAATAAAATAAAATAAAAAGAAAGAAAGAAAGAAAAAAAAAAGAAACTAGACAGCTGAAATCAAGTTCCTTTATTCTCATTTACCTTAGCACAGATTATGGAGTTGGCTCATTTGCCTTGAACAAAACAAACTCAGTAGCTTCTGGTGAGGGATGTGAAAGAGTGGATATAAACTGCTAACTATGTGTTTCACAGCATGGTGGTCAGAGATAACATGGGCCCACACCCTTTCTGAGACACTATCTATGCTGTTCCCAGAGTGATACTTCTAAATTGCAAATGGGATCAAGTTGTTAGCAGCTTTCCATGGTGCTTAAAATCCAGGCTCACTGCCATTGCTTATAAGGGTGCGGGAGCTAGTGCCAATTTCCCCCTACACACTACTCTCTTTTACTCCTACCCTCCACTCACACTGGCCCTTTTTCTTTCTTTCCAGATTTATTGGGATACAATTGACAACACAAAATTGTATATATTCAGGGTCAACAATGTGATATTTTTGAGGGGCTACTGGACATTGAACCCAGGGGCACTTTACTACTGAGTTACATCCCCAGTCCTTTTTATTTTGTTTTTAAATTGTGAGACCAGGGTCTTGCTAAGTTGCTGAGGCTGGCCTTGAACTTGCCATCCTCCTGCCTCAGCCTCCCGAGTTGCTGAAATTACAGATGTGTGCCACTGTGCCCTATTCAATGTGATATTTTTGATAACTGTACACATTATAAAATGATCATCACAATCAAGCTAATTAACACATCTGTCACTTCATGTAGTTATCACCATTTTGTGCATGTTTGTGTGTTATGAGGACATTGAAGATCTACTCTCTTAGCAAATTTGATGTATGTAATAATGTACTATTACCTATGATGCTTTACATTCTTCCTGATTAGGAGCTTTTCACCTAATTTCCCACCCTGGACACGGGCAACCACCCCCCTCTCTGCTTGGATAAGTTTGATTTCCAGTCTCTTGTGCTCCACAAACGTCCTCCTCCTCCAGGGCCTTTACAGATCGTGGGAAGTTCATCCCTCAAATCCTCACTTGGCCATCACCCACACATCCCTCAGGTCCCAGTTCCAAAAATGCCACTTTCTGAGAGAGGACTTCTCTGACCCTTAATCTTGATTATGTTCCCCGACCCCTGTATTCTCTAATTGAATCCCATTCCTTTTCTTCATTTGCCTACTCATTGTTTTTTCCTGGTACTCGGGATTGAACCCAGGGGCGCTTAACCACTGAGCCACATCCTCAGCCCTTTTTTACATTTTATTAGAGACAGGGTTCCACTGAGTTGCTTAGGACCTCGCCAAGTTGCTGAGGCTGGCTCTGAACTAGCAATTCTCCTGCCTCAGCCTCCTGAGCCGCTGGGATTACAGGAATGTGCCACTGCGCCCAGCTGAAATACAAGATCTTTAGCTTGCTATGCAAGGCCCTGATTATCTTTCAATCGTAATTCCCATTGTTGCAGAGATCCGTGCTTCAGAAACAAAACTCCTTGCTCTTCCTTCTATAGTTCCTGTGCTTTTCTACCTTGATGATTTGACTTTACTGCTGCTTCAAGTGTCACATGAATAAATGAATGGTCCTAGGCGTGCCCTGTCTTCAAGGCCCATATCAAATGTCACTTCCCTGACGCCTTTCAGGTGACCCCAGCCTTACCTTCTTCCAGCCTTGAGACCACATTTGCTATAGCATTTAAAGCATTTATTGCTTTAGTTCTCTTTTTGTAGAGTTTCTTCCTATACGTCTGCTCTTCCCTGTGAAGTTGCAAGTCTCTCAAGGGTGAAGTCCATGACCTAACCACTTTTGTATCTGCTGCCCTGATGCTTTAGTTGTAATCAGCGACCAAAAAATAATATCAGCAGACCAAAAAAAAAAAAAAAAAAATTAGCGTGGGCCATTGATTCAAAGTGATTATGAGGTTCCAAAGAACTTACAAGGTAGTTCCCTCTAGAGACACATGGGGGTGGCCTAACCAAGCAGAGCTGCATGGATTGAACTTCGATGGGTTCATTTCTAAGTGATTTTGAAGATGATTGGGCTCCTTATGATATGTGTCTTTCTGGTCATATTGATCAGCTGTGGATGACAGGAAAATCATGTAAAGGACAGTTTAATGGGCAAAAGGAAAGAGTTAGAAAAACAAATCCGAAGACAGCATCTGTGCAGAGACAAGGCAACACCTGCCTTCTCTGGAGAAGGGGCCCTGCCATCCCAGGCCTGGATGTGACGTGGGCCTCCAGGGCCTCCAGGTGAAGCAGGGTTGGTGTGTGGGTGGGGCTGCCTCTCAAGCTGGTCCCTCTGTCATGGAGAAGTTGCTATTTATTTTATTTTTAAAATTTTTTATTTATTATAATTAGTTACACATGACAGTACAATGACCTCGACATATCATACATTTGAATCAGAGAAGTTGCTATTTAGAGGACAGAAATGCTGCAACCTAAGTCAGGAACAGACAGAGGGGTTTCAACTTCCCTATCAGATCCTCTGGTTTTTGTGGTGTTTTTGAAGACCTCTCTTCCCTGTAGTAAAAACACTAGCATTTTCTTCTTTAAGCAACACACATTCATGGCATATCTCTTTCATTGTTTGGACAAGGGTTTCGTTTCTCTTTTTGAATTCCTTCCACTCTTAAAGGTGGTACATGATATGGCAAATGGACTGTGACCATTAGCTGTCACCTGGGCTAAACGATTATTTTTTTTTTTCTAGTATTGGTCCAAATGTGTCAAGTGTTGAATGGAATCGATGGGGGGGGGGGGTGTCTGCACAATAGCACCCACATCTAGTGCCACGTGGGACGCTTGAGCCTCCCTGGGTCTGCCACACCCTGTTTTTCTGATACTGCTTTGCTTTCCCATGCTTTTGTAAGAACTTTACCTTTTAAAATTCATGTTTATTTGAATATACCGAACTTCAATAGATTGAAAAGAATTGTCAGAATTCATAGGCATGTATCAAACTAAAGTCTAAGATGGAAATAAAAATGGTTTATGCTAGGTGCCAAGGTGCATGCTGGGAGTCCCAGCTACTCAGGAAGCTGAGGCAGGAGGATCTCAAGTTTGAGGACAGCTTGGGTAAATTAAATGTCTATCAAGAGAGACTGGCTAAATAAATTATGGTAGAACTAAATGATAAGATAGCATGATGCGGTGAAGTTCATTTGTAGAAAAATATTTAGTGAGACCCTGAGAAGATATTGTGAGACTGCCTTACAATAAAATTTTTAAAATGGTCTGGAGATGTGGTTCAGTGGTAGAGCACTAGCACAAGACCCTGGGTTCAATTCCCAGCACTTCAAAACCACAACAGTGGTTTACAGGATTGACACAGAAACTCCTTTTTCTCTTTCTCTACCCCTCCACTCACCCCCCCCCCCCATCTACCCAAATGCTTTGTGCTAATGTGTGTGTCTGTCTGTTCCTCTCTGTGGGTGTGTGTATATAATTGTATATTTGTATGAATTTAAAATGGGGCTGATTTTTGCTTCTGGGTCAACCTAGTACAGCCATAATAACATCAACGTATTCTCCCTTATCCCTCTACGTAAGAAACATAGGAGTCTTGGGAGAAGTTTGAACTTCCACAGTCTATAAAATTGGTGATTGAATCAATTATTAGTGATCAAAATCAAATTGATGATGAAATCAATTATAACTAGATCTTGAGAAATAGGCTGTAGTTTATATTTAAGTTACCCATATTTTCTAAATATATATTTTATAGTAGATAATATACACTTAAGATAGTATAGTGTGATGTGTTATAATATAAACTTTCTCAATAAATTCTAAATACTTTCATGACACCAAATATTTTCCTACAAATGACCTTAACAACATCATGCTGTCTTATCATTTAGCTTTACCATAATTTATTTAACCAATCTCTCTTGATAGACATTTAAATTACTCCCAATTTTCAATATTATAAACAATACTACAGTGAACAAACTTTTGCATAAATTCTTACTGCACAGCTCTGACATTTCTCTGGAATAATTTCCTAGAAGTAAGGGAGCTAGTTCAAAAGCTAGGAACATCTTTGATGGCCTCTGATACCTGTCACCAAATTATCTCCAGAAACATGGCTTCTCCTCCACTTGGAGTTTTTAAGAAAAAGAGTATGATTCTGGATCAGGCTTAGAACTCATCTCTTGGTGTGATTGACTTTGCTCCACAAAGATTAAAATGCCATTGGATACCTGACACTGCACATGCGCATAGAGCCTTGCAGACTAAACAGTTTTCCAGGTATTTTGACGACTTCCTCTGTACTCACAATGACCAGTTGGTGGAAATGTGGCTCTATTAGGGTTCTCAAGAGAAACAGAACCAATAGGAAATGTATGTATGAAATATTTAAAAATACATATGGAGATTCATTATAAGAATCGGCCCATGTGATTATGGAGGCTGAGAAGCCCCATTATCTGCCATATGCAACCTGGAGACCCAGGAGAGCTGGTGGAGTAATTGGGACCCAGTCTGGAAGCCAGAGAACCAAAAAAGGCAGTGGTGAAAACTTCAGTCTGAGGACAGGAAAGGATGAAATGGGATGTCCCAGATCAAGCAATGGGACAGAAAGG
Organism: Urocitellus parryii; assembly: GCF_045843805.1. NCBI lineage: Eukaryota > Metazoa > Chordata > Mammalia > Rodentia > Sciuridae > Urocitellus > Urocitellus parryii. The sequence goes on from NC_135539.1 coordinate 69,185,876, forward strand.
AAAAGGGACAAATTCCTCCTTTATTCACCTTTTGTTCTGTTCTGGTCCTCAAGAATTGGAGGATGCCCACCCTCATTGAAAAAGTTGGACTACTTTACTGAGTCCACTGATTTCATTGCTAGTTTCTTCCAGAAATACCCTCATAGACATGCCCAGAAATAATGTTCAGTCTAGGCACCCTGTAGCCCAGTCAAGTCGACCTGTAAAATTAACAATCACAGTGGTGGAGATGGGACAGGCAGAGGAAGAACAATGAAATCTCAGATCACCACTGTAGGCATTTACCAAGTGCCTATTTCAATATCAGACAATCTCAGTAATTTACTGCCCTCTGAAACATAAAAAGTGTTGTCTTCTTGCCCAAGGGACCAAAATAGAACAGAGCATCATCTTCCTTTTTCTTCCCAATTGATGGGACAAAATTTCTCCTGCTTCTTCTTTCCTCCTCCCCCCCCCTTCTTCTTCTTGCAGTGTCTTTTACAAAAAAGAAAAAAGAAAAAAAAAAGCTTCTAACTTCCTTTAGTCAGAAGTGCTTGATTCATTTGTTCCAAAAACATTGCTTATATTGACTTTTGCGTCCTGTCTGTTCACTCCCTGCCTCTTGGCACCACATTATCAATGGCTTCTACCCTTCTTGGTGTGGTATAAAGGGACTTGAGCAGAGCCTGGAATCCAGACACCCCGTTTGGTAAGCTAGACATGTCTACTCACCCGTCAAATGGGAGAGTCAAGCTAATCGCGATCTTTCCACTGGGAAGTCCCAGGGCTTTTGAGGAGAAGGCTTAGGACTGCCCATTGCAAGGGGTCATGTGCTGAGGCCCAGGTAGACAGTCTCGAGCTCAGCTCAACCTGAACTGTTCCACCCTATCTGTCTTATAAATCAGGTTTTAGCCAAAATTTGAGGATTGGGTTCTACTGATTTAATACAAGCCAACTCTAAAGATGGGTTAAAACCAGAAGATGTATGAGGCTCTTCAGGATAGAACATTTTTAGGATTTTGAGTCAGTCTAGGAAAAGCAAAGGGCTGTGTTGTCTTCCTCAAGGTCATCCCAGGAGATTTCCCACTAGGAGGAGGGAGGATTTTTATGAATGACAAGACTTACTGAGCTCAGTGTGCCTCTTCCTTTCTCAGAAGTGCGTCCTTACAGGGTGAGCTTGGGCACACACCCACAGCCGGCGCTGACACTGTTCTAATACGGCTGCCCCACTTCTCAGGGATAAGTTCTCACTCCTGACTCTGCATTCTCCAGCATCCATCCTCTGTGGGAGGCCTGTTATTCATCCAGTCTCACCACACATGCTGCTAGGTGATTAGTGTCTGCTCTGCAGAAGAGGAAACTGGGACACAGAAAGGATGAGCCACCGGCCTCAGATGGCACATGCTGTCTGTCAGAAGGGGTGAATCAGGATCAGAGCTTCCCCAAACAGGTCCCTTCCTGCTAAATGCTACCCTGCCACCCAAAAACTTTGTTCTCTTTTCTGATTTCTTGATGACACAGAGCCTGCTTCTTTCTCTTCTTATTTTCTTCTTCTGGGAAACTAGCCCATCACCATTTGGCTGCTGGCCAAGGAGGTAGCCTTCCAGGCCTTGGAAAGGAGGGACCTCCGAGTCAGATGCAACCTGCTCTGTGCGGGAGGGCCAGGACATCCTTCCTGTGTGGCTGGAGAAAATGAGGAGTCAGGCATTGAGCACTGCCCTTGCTCTCTGACTTCTGTCACATTGAGCCTGTCCCTCTTCTTGCCTCAGGGATATTCATATGCCACAGCACAGCAAAAAGGAGATAGCAGAATCATGCAGAGGGAACCAAACAGTTGGTTGAGTGTCAAAATAACATTTAAACTCATAGCAAAGTCCATGATTTGAGAGGCCAGGCCCATTTCATTTGCAAGAGTTAAACTGTTTCAAAAAGGAAAGGATTTTGGAGTTTCAAAGGTTAACTTTGAATGCTAAGAGGCAAAGGCCAAAGGACTCCACAGGGTTTATGCCATCAGGCTGAGCTTCCCCACATTTTCCATCTGTGGAACACACAGAAAACGATGATGCTCTATTTACAGAGTGTGCTGAATAACACGACTGGCCCCCAACCCAGGGAGCCTGTCCCCCTTAGGCCCTACCTGATCACCTAAGGGCTGAAGGCATTCTTATTGCTGTCTAACATGGAAGTCCTGCCAAATAAACCCCGGAATTGGAAGTATCCATGATGTGAGTGCCATGTTTCCCATCAGGAAGAAATAACAACAATATCTGCACGTCACAGAATGAATAAACTGTGATTTGGGCACCCTGAAAAGGGTTTTTTCCTCTAGCAAGGTCTTGGGACAAGAAGTCTGTTTTTAAAAATTCAAGGTAGAACCATAATGAGAAACCACCCCTCAGCCATCAGGATGACTCACCATCAAAAACAAGCATTAGGAAAACAGAAAACACAGGTTGGTAAGGATGTGGAGAAATTGGAACCCAGATACACCATTAATGGGAATGAAAAATGGCACAGCACTGTGAAAAACAGTACAGCTCTTCCCCAGAAATTTAAACAGAGAGAATATGACTGCATGATTCAGCAATTCCACTTCCGGTTCTATACCTAAAAGAATCAAAGCAAGATATTTGTACCTCAATGTTCACAACAGCATTATTTGCAAAAGCCCAAAGGGAAAAGCCATCCTGGTGGGCAATGATGGATAAATGGAAACACAAAATGTGTTTTCAGCCTTAAAGCAGAAAGAAATTCTGCCAGGTCCTGTAACATAGATGAAATTTGACGGCATTGCACTAAGTGAAATAAACCAGACACAAAAGAGACCAGTGCTGGACCTAGAGTTGTCAGAGCATAGAGATAGAAAGTAGAGTCGTAGTTGCCAGGGATTGGGGGAGGGGGAGACAGGGGTTGTTTAATTGGTGCAGAATTTCAGTTTTGCAAGAGAAAAATGTTCTGGAGATGGATGGTGTTGATGGTGTCATCACGGTGTGTTTGTACTTAAGGCCACTGAACCGTCACTTTGGGATACTAAATTTTAGTTGTATATATTTTATCCCAATTTAAAAATATTCAACACACAAGATTTAAAACGAAAATCAAGATAGGTTTGAGGGGGATCTAAAACAGAAAGGACTTGGTTTCTGGGGAAAACCCAAGGAGGAGCAAGTCTGGGAGAGAAGTCACCTGGGTCAGAGCAAGTGGCACCTTGGCAGGAGTCCGGGAGCACAAAAGATGGCCCACCTCCACGGATGGCCCTGATCTGACTCAACACGAGTGGGATGTCACCAAAATGACTTGGGGTGTCTGGAAATGGTAAGAGTAATTTCTGCCTTCAAGGCAGAAATGAAGTTACAATGGGAAAACATAGAAAACCTCCATCGGCATACTTGAAGTTTGTGCCCATAAGACTTACACTCCAGAAGAAAAGGGACACCGCTGGGCTTCCCCGGGACCCGAGTGTCCTTGCCTGCTGGCACCTGCTCAACCATCTGGCCACTACTGGAAGAGTGTCTGTCCCCCACTTCCTTTCCTTCTCCTGGTCTCACCAAGCCCCAGTTCCTCCTGAGAGCAGACAGGTAAAAAGGAGCCCAATACAAATTCTATTCTGGGTCTGCAGACCCTTTGCCATTTTGTGGGGTTCAGGAGTTGTAGATGTATTTGCAACTGATCCTGGTAGAATTTTTAATTTTTTTTAAATACTTTTTTCGGAGCATAACAAATTAAAAAAAAATCATGTTTGAAAAACAGTTTTTTTAAATCGGTTTCCCCTTTCTTAAGTTACACCCATTATTTTTAACATGATTTCCCCTCTCCTGTTCCTTCTGAAATGGATTGTCACTTTTGTTATTGCAACTGGTAGGTTTCCCAAACATCACCAACGGGTGAGGTCACACATACATTCACGTTCATACCTACCCTGCAATATGAGCACATTTTACATCTTGCTTTACTAAAAGACTTGCTTTCCTCGGGTCTCTGCCACAGTCCGGCTGGGTAAACAACCGGGAGGTGACAAGCAACTTGAAGGTTGAAGCGGGAACTACTTTATTGCGAGTGAACTCAGCAGGAACTGAGCGAGAACTCAAAGTAGCGGGCACCCCAGGTAGCAGGAGCCGCTTTATTGCGGGACAGCAGAGGGATATATACCTGATTACACACAGCGTGACTCAATTAACATCATCTAGATACAGCAGTCAGCCAATAAGGAATCCTCATCATCTTAATGGCTGGCATCGCTTCACAAACCACTCCTCCTGGCAAACTGCCAGGCGCCATCTTGTCTTGATTTGCATCCTCAATAGGTCTCCTCCTGAGCATTTCTGGGACTCTCCAAGGATGCCAACAAATCCCACAAGCCCATCCTGGCTGAGGCTCACCGCTGGGCCTCCCTTCCGCATGTATTGGTGGTATACCTGGGTCACTGCGGGCCACAGCTCCCTCTCCTTCCTGGGAGTGCCTCCCAAGGTTTCTGGAACACAGGATTCCAGGCCTTTCACCCCAGAGCTGGCACAGTCTCTTGCCTTGCTCCGCTCCCCTAAAGCACAGTTCAGGTGAGAGAACCTGACACAGAAAAGCACCAGGTCAGGAGCGGCCTACAGTGGGGTTGTGTAAGTGTTTACTGAATAAATGAGACCCAATGGTTCCTTACCCATCAGGGATTTTTGAGGCAGGAAACAGCCTGCCCTTGAATTGTCCTGACCTGCTCTCCTTCTGGGCCCAACTTTCTCCCCTTGTAGGAACCACAGAGAAGAAGCCAGCTCTGGCCCACTTGGATAGGGCCTCCTGCCAGTTTCCCAGCTTAGCGGGAACTTTCCTTCCATCTTTGGGAAGTAGGTGGATCCAGGCACCCTGCAGAGAGAAGCTGCACCCCCCCCTCCTGGACCCAAGGGGTGGGTCCTGTTGTGTTTTTATTCTTGACTGGCTGCTTCCTGCCCAGCTCCTGCTGGGGCCCCAGGTGGCTCTGACCCTGTCTCCCTCTGCCCTCTCTAACTAGCTCTCCTGAGTCTTCTCAGCACCAGATGGGACTGTTCTGTGCTTGACACTCCCTCTTTCCCGGCTCAGGTGTCAGTAGTTTCCCTTTCTTAAGCTGCACTCATTTTTATTAACTTCTCTCCTCCTTCTAAACCAGTTTCAGAGAAAAAAAAAATGAAAGTATTCTTAGTATACATTCCTTTTCTGTCCGTCCCACACCCCTCCCCATGGGACCTGCTGCACTCAGGCAGACTGGATGGTCTTTGGAGTTGAAATGGAGACAGTGCATTTCCACTGGGGCTTTGGATGAGTCAAGAAGCTCAACAGTCTTCTCCTTGTGGCTCCTACTGGTCTCTGGCTCCTGGTCAGTTTGTTCTGACAAGGGGAGGGGCATGGGGCCCAGAGGGGAGGCCTCACACAAAGACAGCCTCTCTGTTCCCCTGCCTCCCTGGGGATTGCCTGCTGGGCAGTGCTGGGGTGCAGACTGCCCTCCTTCTTCCCAGTGCCTGCTGGACCTTCCCCCGCTCCGTCCCACAGTGCCAGCTCCATGTATGAAAGGACGGTTCTATACTCAGGGCCAAATGTAGCCTCCACCTCCCCCGACACCCCACAGAGGTGCTTCTCAGTCTAGGCCATGTCTCTGGGGCAAAGTAATCATCCCTGTGGTTTGGGGTGAATTTTAAAACAAATTTACATGGCAGAGCAGGAACAGAGCCCAGGATTCTGCTTGGCTTTTGTCCTTTGACTGACGTTTCTTACTTAGGGATTGAAGCTCGGTGTTGGGCTGAAGCCAGCCTTCCCAGCCCCTCTGCTTAGAATTCCGGAGAAGGTTTCCCAGACTTCCCAGGCCCATCATTGCCAGGGAAAAAAAATCTCTGCACCACCGTTCAGATACTGGGACATGGGGCCCCTGTTACATCAGCCTCTTTCCAAAGTTCCTTTGGACTGAATGCCCCTAAGGCCCAGCCAGATTTTTTTCTAATCAAGATCTTCAGATCTTTCATAAAAAATGTCCACACCTTTACAAACGTTCCTCACGAGGCTCAGGGAGGCCCAGAAGGTTATTGCAGGCTCACACTCCTGAGACTTGGATTCTTGACAGCACACACATATGGATGCTGGTGCGGGGGTGGGGGGGCGCCCTCCTGTCTGGATGGCAGTGACTCTGGGGGTTTCAGGTCAAGGGTGTTTGTGTGCTGAGAGGGGCGAGAGCTTGGACAGACCTGCTCCTGGCTTAGGCTTCATGCAGATTTCACTTCTGCTCCTTGTGGTTTCACCTGCACATGGTGCAGAGCGGGCTCCGGGTCCCTTGAGCTTGGAAATGTGGACACCTTCCCCTTGAAGACTTCCCAGGGGGCCACTGCAAAGGGAGAATGTCTTTAGCAGCTATGGGTCTGGGGATGCCCCCAGTCAACAAATATAATCAGGATTTGGTGATTTTAAGGACCCTCCTCCCTTTTCTTTGGTACCCGAGATGGAACCTAGAGGTGCTTAACCATGGAGCCACATCCCCAGCCCTGTTTTGTACTTTATTTGGAGACAGGGTCTTACTGAGTTGCTTAGTGCCTTGCTTTTGCTGAAGCTGACTTTGAATTCTCCATTCTCCTGCCACAGCTTCCAGAGCCGCTGGGATTACAGGTGTATGCCACCGCACCCCCGGCACTAGCCCTTTTTATTTTTTATATCGTGACAGAGTCTCCCTAAGTTGCTTAAGGCTTCACTTGAGACTGGCCTTGAACCTGTGATCCTCCTGCCTCAGCCTCCTGAGTGGATGGGATTACAGGTGTGCCCCACCGTGCCTGGCTTAAAGGGCCTTTTTTGTAAAGAGCAAAAATGCAAGCTGATGTTGGTAGTGATGGAGGCTTCTAGGCAAAGTGAAAGGAATACCCGGGCACCGTCCGTACCCTGTGTCTCGCAGGCCTTGGCCGGGGTGTGTGAACGTGGATGAGAAAGTGGGGCTGCCCTGGGAGAGCTGAGAGGTCCTGGGAGCAAATGCTTTCCTCCTGTAGGACCAACTCCCGTCTGTCTCTGGATGCTGCATGGTTCTGGGTGCTGCGTGGAGGGTACAGTGGTCTTTGAATCCTAGTTGCTATGTCCAGAGATCTCCTAAGATGTTCCTGAGGGTCTCTCCAGACTTAAACCAGAATGTAACCTGCTGGTCCCCAAGCAGTCCCCTCTGCCCAGCACCTGCCTTTCTTTCTTGGGATTTCAGAAACTGCTCCTCCTCCTCCCCCTCACCTCCACAGGAAAGGTGGAGGAGGGGTGGTGACCACATTTCAAGGCCTTCTGCTTGGACATTGCAGGACTCGGCAGTACTTCCAATATATTATCACACCACAAATCACTTTTCTTCCATGTGGCTCAAGTTTGGGCAAGGTGTCCTACCTGAGGGCCACAGCAGGTTTTATCTTATATTCTGTTCCCCAGGGCGAGATCGGCTGCCCGATTTCCCCTTTCTCACATTCTCTTTTCTCTTTCTTTGATAAATAAACATGATAACAATAACCATTCATGGAATCTGTATTTATTGAGCATCTATTATGTATTAGGCACTGTTCAGATGAGGGGTATGCCTGGTAGAAGTTCTGGCAGGTACAAAATGCTTTGCTGGTTACAAACATTTTTAAGTGTTCTCTTCAGTCGTTGTCAAATACGTTCACAGGGATGTATAAGCAATGTCTAGGATATTTTCATGTTGCAAAACTGAAAGTCAGTGCTTCTTACACAATAACTCTCCATTCCATTCCTCCCACACTCCAGCCCCCTAGTAACCAGCAGTCCACTTCCTGTGTCTAGGAATTGGACTACTTAGATGTCTCCCATGGGTGGAATCTGGCGGTACCTGTCTTGCTGTGACTGGCTTCTTCCACTGAGCAAGTCCTCTAGCACTCATCCGTCCTGTCCCATGACAGCCTAATCTTTTCTTAAACCTCCACAGCAGCCTTTGAGTTAAGGTTCACATTCTATAGGGGAGGAAATTGAGGCTCACCCATTTGTGCAGTTGCCTGGGGCTAGCATAGTAGCTCAAAGGTCCCCAAAGATGTCCAAATCCTGACTCCCAGGACCTACAAATGTGATCTCTTTTGGAAATGGGGTTTTTCTTTGCACAGGGAATTATTTCACAAGACCTATTATTTAATGCACTGACTGGAACTCCCAGGTAGGTTCTAGTCCTTTCCAAAGTCTCAATTGCTAACATTAAGTTTCCTCTTCATGGAGAGAACACTTTCAGGCTCTTATGATATTACTCAAATGTTGTTATTAATATTATTATTAATAAACCATAAGGTCATTGTTTAAGACTCCCCCATTAGTGGGTGTTGAGTAGTGGCTTGAATTGGGTTCCACAAAATATCGTCCACGTCCTAACTCCTGGAACCTGTGACTCTGACTTTATGTGGAAATAGGGTCTTTGGAGATGTAGTTAAGCTGCAGGTCTGATGACATCAGCCTGTGGGGGTGGGGTAGGCTTTGAATCCAGTTTTTTACCCCTGCGCTTGGGTAGAAGAGCAGGACCTACAGGAAACCTGGTTGGTCCACAGTCATTCAGCTGGAAAACATTGAGGTTTTCCATAATATCAGAGCAATCTGAACTTGAACCTGCTGCCTCTTTGACCTCCACACTTTTCTGTGCCGGACTCATCAATGGAGTGGTCCACATCAGCCACGCTCATCTCTCTGCGCTTTCCCCGAGTCTCCCAGCCTCCCTCCCATCTCCACACTCTGTAGCAGGGAGCTGCTCTTTACCAAGGTCATGGGCAGGGTCTTCCTCTGTCCCCTCCTCTCTAGGGTGGTTTTCCCTCCTCCTGGGACAGCCCAGCTTTCATGAGCTTCTTCTTTGTCTGCACAGAGGTTCTTTTGGTGTCTACCATGTCCTCTCTTTCTACAGCCACCACTGGACAGAGACAAGCCACCTGCGGGGCCAGGTCCCCACTGGCACTTCCTGCCAACCTGTGGCCCTTCAGCTGCCTCTGATCTCCAAGGCACCCAGGAGATGTCTATTGCTTCTGGTCCTTTCCCCTGACCCCTGCCTGGCTCCTGCCTTGTCCCTCCTGGTTTCGTGGCACTGCAAGCTGGGACACTGAGGCCCGCCCTATGGGTGCTGTTTGAATTCTGTGCGGAACTGAGCACATGGTTCCCTCGAGCAGGCATTATCGGCTGAACTATCTGCCTTTCTCCTCCTTGTTGATTGCGAGTCAGGTTCTGCCCTGGTTTTGAAGAACTCCCAGTCAGTGCTAATTTCCTGTGAAGTGGAAAAAAATTCTGCCCTTTTTGAAAGAGCGGCTGATGGAGAGGCACTTAAGACCCCTTTTATTGCGGTGAGAACCCGACCATGGCACTTCTGATTTTAAAGAGTCCTAGATTCTGCAGATCTGACAGTGGAGATGAGGGATGATGGCCATGTGCTTTATTTTCTTGGATGGCCTTGGGGACTATGGTTTGAACTTGATTCCATCTCTAATACAGAAGCCACAAGCAGCTCTCTGGGTGTGTGTGGGGGAGCATGTAAGGGTCCTGTGGAGCACGCTGGGGCTCTGTGCTTACTCAAGAAGGGAGAGCAGCCCAGAGCCCCGAGCTGAGGTCAAGCAGAGCTTAAGTACACTTTCTGGAGAGGGCAGTGGGCTTTGCATACATCAGAACAAATCATCATGAGGCGCGGGAAAATTGAACAACAACTCTGAGACATGATTGGCACATTCATTGGCGGGAACAGGTGGGGCGGGGGTGATTGGTCATTCCTAAGCGGGTTACACATTCAAACTGATTGGTTCGGGCCCTGTGACGAACTGCACAGGGCCCTAGGCTAAATGGCCAGGAGGGCGTTGTTTTAACTATCTCAGGAATTCCAAGTTCTGGGTGTAACAGAGGAACTTAATAATACCCAATCTTTTACATTCAAGCTTTCCAGCTTAGAAACTTTACCCTTCCAGGCAGAGAACATCAGTATTCTTTTTTTTTTTTTTTTTTTTTTTGTCTCTGGTTTGGTTTTTCTTTTTGTTATAATCTGGATAGTCCGGCATGGGATTTCCCAAAGGGTATCATTATAGGAATAGGTCTAGATCTCAGATGGAACGATGTTTCTCAAGAAAAATGTCCTACGGTCCAATAAGTCTGGGAAATGCTCCATTAAAACTGCAGAACTTTTCAGAGTTCTTCACGTGCTAATGACACCATGAAAATCAGCCCATGCCAGCCTCCTGCCCAACGCGTGTGTGTGGGAGGTGCCAGGGGCAGAAACGTGAGAAAGGCACGGCTCCTGTCTGCATGCAGTTTATGAGCGGGCAGCAGACAGGTACTACACAAGGACCCACCCTCTAATTATGCAGTTACAAGAGCTACAAAGGAGGAAAGAGGGTGTTGACAGGACATTAGTCCCAGGTGCTCCTTTAGTCTGGGGATTCGGAAAAGGTTTTTCTGGGGGAACTGATGTTCAAGTTAAGATCTGAAGAAGGAAAAGCTGTTTCTGAGGTGGAAGAGAGCCAGGCAGGGTTTTTGAGGCAGGGGACTGTCTATACAGAGGCCCTGAATACAAAGTGCTTGGAGTCTACCTTTCTTTTTTTTGGTACCTGGGCCCTGAGACACATCCTCAGCCCTTTTTTGTATTTTATTTAGAGACAGGGTCTCACTGAGTTGCTTAGGGCCTTGCTAAATTGCTGAGGCTGGCTTTGAACTCAGGATCCTCCTGCCTCAGCCTCCCGAGCTGCTGGGAGTGACAGGTGTCCACCATGTTTTGAAAACAAATCTGACCAGGGACCTACTTAGCCCACCCCTTCCCAGCCTCCAGCATGGCCTGGACTGGATTTGGGCTTTGGTGGCAGAGAAAGATCCCTGGCGGGGAGTCCAAGGCTGGCTGGGGTTGACACACTGCCGTGAATTGCTTGGGAGACGATGGACCTAACTTTGCTGAGCTTTGCTTCTGTTACCCATAAAATGAGGGGTGGACAATGCGCTTGCTCAGATTCCTTGGGGCCTGGCCTTCGTGAATTCCTGGGAATGCTCTTCCATTTTCCAGGGTACAGAGAAAAGGGAAGTAGAACTAATTATAAATAGGGGAAGTTCTAGGCTGGAAAGGAAACAATAGATTTAAAAACCATAACAAATATAATATTATTAGTTATAAATAAATAACAAAGTAATCATTCAGCTCCTTGGAGAGCAGGATAAATACATGTGATGTGGTCACCATCCTTAAGTCTTAGGAGAGCTACTGTGGTTTGGATGTAGTTAAGGCAACACATTGACATTTAATCTCCTCTGTGAGGGAGTAAGAAGATGAGATCTTCACCCAACTCTGGTGTTAGAGGTGTGGCCTCTGGGCGGTAATTAGGATCAGATAAGATCAGCGGGGGTGGGGGGTGGAGAACCCATGAATAAAGATGGTGGCTTTATAAGTAGAGGAAGCAAGACCAGAGGAGACATATAAGCATGCTCCCTGTCTCTTGCCACATCATGCCCTATATCACCATGGCACTCTGCCAACAGGAAAGCCATCACCAAATGTAGTCCCCAACCTTGAACCACAGCTGAGTCAAAATGAACCTCATTTCTTTTTAAGTTATGCAGCCTCAGGTATTTCATGATAGTAACAGAAAAACAGAAATACAGTGCCCAAGTAAGAAGTCATGAGCTCACTGGGACTTCACATCTACGCAAATGTATTGATCAGCTGCTAATTGCTAAGTGTGGCTGAGGGGGAGAGGGGCCCTGCCCTGAGTCAGGAGGGAAACCTGAAGACAGCACCCCATACTTCCTCACTTCTTTCAAAGGCAGGACTTCCAGGGCACAAAGCCTCAAGGACTCTGTAGTGAGGACAAAGAGCTCTCACAGCCATTGGGGAGGCCAGAGGGATAGTCCTGTAACAGATGTCATCACTTCCTGTCACTGCTGCCCGCCCCCCCCCAGTCCTGGTGAGACCCTGAAACAGGGACAACAGTTAGGCTAAGCAGCCTTGCATCTTGGGGAACCCAGGGAATATTTGCTCAAATACAGGAGACTTTAAGAGGAGCATTTATTTTATAAAGTAACATGCTTGCTTAGAAAACCAGTGAAGAGCCCTATTTTTCAGACTCCTGCAGGTAGAGAAAAGAAGACCCCCTACTGCAGCAGAGGGCAAGTCAGAAACAAGTAACGAATGAGAACTAGGATCTCCCAGCATCTGGTTTCTGCCTTTTTTTCTTTTTTGACCTTTAATCCTCTCTTTCTCTCCCTGTACTTTCAGCTCCTTGGGCCAGAGCCTTTTGTTCCATTTCTCCTTCTCTGCCCCAGGAGGCAGACAGTGTCACCGTGGCTGGTTTTCTGCTGCTCTCCGATTACTTCACTGGAAGAACTTGGTGTGAGCCGCTTCCTTCCTTGCTTGTGGAAAGTGGAACATTATTTCTATCTTTGAGTCATGGTTACTTTGAGTGTACCCACACCAGCCCCATGGTATATCTATCACTCTGTGGGGCCAGTGTATCAGTCAACTCTGGCTGCTGTAACAAACAGAGCCCCTTGAACAACAGAAATGTACTGTCTCACAGTTCTAGAGGTCAGAGTCCAAGGTCAGGGCGTTGGCAGGGCTGTGAGGAAGGGTGTGTTCCTTGGCTTGTCAAGGTCATCCTCTCCTTAGTCTCTTCACACAGTCTTCCCTCTGTGCATGTCACTGTGTCCAAACTGCACCCTTTTGTAAGGACACTGGTTGGATTGGATTAGGACCCACTCTGATGACCTTATTTTATCTTGATTTCCTCTCAAACACCCTCTCTCCAAATAAATGCTCCTTCAGAGGCATTGGAGGGTAGGATTTTATCATATGAATTTTGGGGAGTACAAAACTCAGGTCAGTAAGTCTTAAACCTCAGTGTTCCTACAGCTTCCCTGGTGGCTTATTAAAAAGGCACTTGGTCATGGCCTCAATCCCAGGCAGGTAGATGATGCGATGGGTCAGGTTTTGGTGTTCAAGGCCCAGCTTGGCTACTTGACGTCTGCTTAGCCTTGACCAGACCTCACTCGGCCTCTACAAAGCTGGGCTCTCTAGCTTCTGTCCAGGTCAGAGGGCTACTGTAAGGCCAGAGTCCAGCCATGTTTGTAAAAGGCACGTGGCACAGTGTCTGGGACAGGAAGGGAACAAGAGATATTAGTTACTACTGTTAGCCTCTGCATCCATCTAATGCCCAAACCAGATTGGTTCACTTCTGCCACTAAATATGCTAAATGGGAACAAGAAGAAACTTTATCATAAAGACCTCAGAGGCTGTTGACTCTCCTGAAAATTAAGAGGGCAAGCCTCGCCTTTGAGCTTAGCACTCACGGCGTTGACAGATGAGATCTGTGAGGCACCTTGTGAAATCCTGGGTTAGTTTCCACTAATGACTTCTTACTTCAAAGAAACCTGCCCACTCCATCTGCAAACTTGGGAAATGGGTGTGTTGCTGCGTCAATATTTCCCTCCCAGGATGGTGTAATGGTTATGAGTGCAGGTCTGGAGCCAGACTTCCTGGCTCAGAGAACTGGTACTCTCACCACCTGCTGTGCCACCTTTTGCAAGTCCCTTACCTTCTCTGTGCCTTAGTTTCCTTCTTTGGAAAAGGCGTATCTAACGTACCTACCTCACAGTGAAAACTAAATGAATTTTTGTATAAAAATATCCCAGAGCAGTGCCCAGCACAGCAGCGTAGCTATCTCTGATTATGAGCTTTTATTATTAGCTACTATTGTGTTCTGTTTAATTTTATTCACCCTTTATTTATCAACTCCAATTCCATTTCTCTCCCTCTCTGTGTGATCTATTCTTGTACTTGTAATCCATGGTCATGAGTTTAAAAAAAAACATGTAAATATGGATGCTCCCAACTTGCGCTGTTCAAGATAAGATTTTTTGACTTTACGATGATGAGAAAGTGTACCCAGGCACGAGTTTTGTTTTTCATTTTCAGGTCAGCAATCAATAAATTACGTGAGATTCTCAATGTTCAATATACTCAATAACATGTATATATATATAATTATATAAATTATCTTTTTGTCTTGGTGTTCAGTTATTAGCCATAGCCTTTCTTTATATCCTTCTAAAACATTTAGTGACCAAGTCAATGTTGTCCTAGAAAATTAATGTGAGATTAAGACCTGAAGTCAGCCCTCACTGTGGTTTCCATAAGATAGTACTTCATTTTGTGGCCTGTGACTTCCATTATTGGAAGCTATAGAAATGAGACTTGCTCTGTACAATATGTGGCCTAGCCCCTCATTCATGGGATCCTGTCAAGAGTGGAAGATTCGGGAGTATGTGCACTAGAAGGAACCTTCTGGATTGCCCTCCCACACACACACACCAGTTGCATTAACTGCACTCCAGCAGGTGGTCCTTCCCACAGAAGAAGAGAGTTTGGGCAAACTGGAATTGCAAACCATGGCCAGAACTCAAAAAGAGAATGGCAACTGCTCCTGGTCCCTGAAGATGCTGCCAATCAAAAGTCTCTGTTTCCAATCCACAACAATTTGGGGTTATGTCCCATCTGGCTAGAGAAACTGAGATGTAACTGAGTCTCAGATGTGCTACTGTTCAACACAAACATTAACTATAACAAAGTGGCATGGAGTGGATGATCTGGACACACGGGCAGAGAGAGGGGTGATGGTAGCCCCAGGTGGGAGGTTGGGAGTTTAGGCCACTCTGGGGGCCTGTGCTGGGGAGGAGAAGAGGATGGGGTATGGAGAGCTTCATAGAGCTTTCTGTGGCCCAGGAGAATACAGGTCACTAAGAAATCAAAGGATATCAAATCCAAGTTGGAAACCTGACCTGGGGATGCTGAGCAGGGTGTTATTCCCTAATAACAACCTGGGAAATATGGAGGGAAATAATCTGTTGCTTAAGAAGAAGATGGTTTTAAACGTGAAGCTGTGAGAACTGCGAGCTGGTGCTCAGACCACATAGGGCTTTGTTCTTCCAGGGACCAAAAAGATGAATGAAAGACAACAGGATATGTGTATCTCACATTGGATGGCAGAATCTTTGAACTAAGAAGATGGGGCAGTTACCCCTGGGGCCAAGTCTAGGAGAGGAACCAACAAATAGAAGGGGAATAAAATGGTAGGAGGGAACCTATGAAAGGGCTGGTTTCTGGGCTGCAACATTGTGCAGCTCTCGGGGAGGGGGGGGGCCAGGATGGGAGCCCACTCTCCACTTAGAGCTCCATGCATGGTCCTGCACCTTATCTAATGCAATAAACCTGACTCTAATCAGCTGAAAACTGGAGGCCGTGAGCCTCTAAGGCCCCTTAGCTGGGGGGCATTAGTGCAGTGGGGTGTTCACTTAGAAGCACCAGATTTTGCCTGCCGTTGATGGGAAAGGTGACAGAAACCCCAGATCCTGAGTCACCCACCGTCTTGGGAAGGGGACACCTGCTGTAATGACCCCCGTTGTAATGATGGCATGAGGTTAATTTCTAGGAAGTCAATCTGGAGCTTTCCACGTGCTCCAAACTTACCCACTCCACATGGGCCTTTGAAGTTGGTGGGCCTGCCCGGCCAGTGATCCAGAAGCAGGGTCTGGAGAAGTTGGCTCAGGTTCTGCCAACCTGTTCTCAGGCACTCTCTGGACCTCTGCATCAGTAGGTTTGGCTGCCATAACCAAATATCACAGGAAGGTGGCTTCAGCAACAGGAATCTCCTGACCCTGGATGCGGGCAGACCCAGGTGATACCAGGGTTGGTTTCTGAGGCCTTCTCCCTGGGTCCCCACAAGGTCTTTCCTCTGCACATGCATCCCCTCCCTATAAAAATACCTACCCTATTGGATCAGGGCACACCATCATGGGGCCTCATTTTAACTCCATCACCTCTTTAAAGGCCTTATCTCCAAATAGTGTCAACTTCTGAGGACTTCGACAGATTCATTTTCGGGAGACACAATTCATCTCTTAATAGCTCCTGGCTCTTTGATCCTCTCCCTTCACTCCCTGTTTGTGTCCCTAGGGCTTCTGGCCATTTTGGAATATCTCTCATTCACTAGCTACTCGACTGGAGAGTTTCTCTCTGAGCCTTTTTCCTCATCAGCACATGGAGCGGATACACCTATTTTATAAAGTTGTGTTAAGAATTAAGCTAAATAACCAGAGGAATAAAAGTCCTTCTTGATCAGCTCCCCTTCTGGAGAGGGGCCCGGATGGAAGACGGACATTGATGCTCCAATTAGTCTGACCCACACAAAGAAGTATTTTTAAGGTTTTAGCAGACTATCCCAGTTTTGCTATATTTAATCCCGTAGCCATCAGGCGGTCCTTTATTTTCAGCAGGATACAAGGAGCCTGATTGAAATGGGAGTGGGGAGGAGAGGGGATTTTTGGCTCAAAGAGACAGTAGAAATCCTACTCTGTACAGTGCAAGGCAACATTGAAAAGTATAGCAGCAACTAGGAAAATATCACTTGTCCTCCTCGTGGGTTTAGAATATATTTTTTGAGAATTAATGTTTATCGTTGAGTGATGAGATTGTCTCTGTGTGTGTGTGTGTGTGTCTGTCTCTCTCTCTGTGTAAAACATGGTTTCAACCCTAGCTGCACGTTAGAATAATCTAAGACACTTAAAGAAAAAAAAATATGGTGTCTCACTTGATTTTCTTGTTGCTATTTCAGAGGGAAACCTGGTCAAGGGTATTTTTAAAAATTCCCTATGGATGGGAGATGGACATTTTCAATGCATCATGGATGTATGGAAATGTCACAGTGACTTTTATCACTGTGTCACGGATTCGTTGATTTGTACAATTAATATGTGTTAATAAAAAAAATCCCCCCCGGTGGTTGCATAGTGCAGCGAGGGTCGAGAGCCATCCAGCCTGCCAGGGGCACCGACTGCTTCTCAATAATTTATACTAAAAACAATGAGGGATGAAACCATGTGGTCCACATGCTTCTGGCCACTGGGCTCTGGGTTAGAACACTGAATATATCACACAAAATCCCCTGTCTTTTAGCAGCTGCCACTAAAATCTAAAGAAAGACATTTAATAAAGGAAATACTGAGCACCTAGTATGTTATGTACTTTCTTAATGATGAGTGCCTGGGGAAAATTAAATAGGAGAAGAAGTTAGGGAGTAGAGTGTGTGTGTGGGGGTGTTATGACATCATATAGGGTGATCAGGGGAGACTTCACTGAGGTGACGCCTGGGCAGACATCAGGAGGTTTGAATCATGTTGTTATCCAGAGGAATAATGCTCCAGGCAGAAAGAAGAGCCAGTGCAAAGGCCCTGGGGTGATCATGGTGTCACATGTTTGGGCGAGGCAAACAGGCCATTGTGGATGGAGCAGATTTACCCAGGAAGAAGAGTAGATGAGACCAGAGATATAAGAGGGTGCTGGCTGCACAGCCTTATAGGCAAAAACTGGCTTGTACTCTGAATGAATTGGGAAACCACTGGAGGATGTGAGGAGAGAAGAGAGAAGATCTGCCCTACATTTTTACTGTGGTGCTTTTGTGGAATGTAGGAGGGCAAGGGTGCAGGCAGAGACCAGTCAAGTAATCTGCACATTGTAGCCAGCTGCAAGAGAAGGAGCAGGAGCTCACCAGAAACAAAAGCTGCCAGCCTGCCCTTTGACCTTGAACTCATCCTCTAGAGCTGTAGGAGAACAAATGACTGCTGTTTAAGCCACTCCACCAGTAACATTTAGTTATGCAGCTTGGGCTGAAGGGTGACCCTCCAAAAGATATGTCCACCAGAACTTTGAATATTATCTTATTTAGGAAAAAAAATATCTTTGCAGATAGTATTAAATGAAAGATGTTGGGAAGAGAACATTCTAGATTAATCTGATGGGCCCTAAGCTCAATGACGGTTATCCTTATAAACACCGAAGAGACAGAGACAAGTACAGGCAAGGCTATGGGAAGAAAGAGGCACAACTTTGAATTTTATGGTACAAGCCATAGAACACCAAGGTTTCTAGCAGCCCCCCAAATCTAGGAGAGAAGTGGGGAACAGATTCTCCCTTGGAGCCTCCAAGGGAACCAACCCTGCCTACACCTTGATTTCACACTCCAGACTTTCAAAATTGTGAAGGAATACATTTCTGCTGTTTTAAGCTGCCAGTTAGTGAAGATTTATTTATTTTGGCAGCCCCAGGAAATTAAGAGACCTAAAAACTCACATATTTGGGGTGCTCTGGGCTAGGTTTAGTCTCTGGGTGACCTTTACTCTAGCTCCAAGAACTCAGGCAACCTGGTGGGGGCGCTGTCTGGCTGGTGGGAAAAGGGAGCTGGTGGAGATGAGCAGGACTTTCCAGTATCAAGACTGTGTAGCTGCCAGGAGCAAAGACCCCAGAGGAAAGGAGATTCCCTTGAGGAAGGTCAATGGATTTCCCTATAATTCCCATGAGCAGAATCTGAGTGATTAATGGAGAAAATATGAAAAAAATGAAAATGAAAAATATGAAAAAAAATGGAGATGTGACCTACCAGCCACACAGGGTCAGAACTGCTGGGTCCATCTGTGCCTTTGCTACCTTAAAAGTGGAGATTCCCTGCGTCTCTGTGTCTGTGACCAACTCTCCAACAAAGCCTCATTGCAATGCAGAAATTCCAAGGCTCAAAATAAAATAGCTGTTGTTAGTTATTTAAACCTGAGATGGGGTGGTGCTATAGTGGCATGCCTGTCCCTCTCCCTCCCTGGGGTGTGTGGCTGACCTTCTCTGGAGCCACCCCCCAAGACACACACCACACGTGCACAGCCAGATGGCAAGCGGAGGAGTCACTGCTTGTTCCTGGAGCATCAGCAGCCATGAGTCAGGTGAGGAATTCCCCCCATCGCTGGCAAGACCGGGCGGCCGGGGTGGGGTGGGGTAGCTCCCCTTCTTGACAGCCTCCTGCTCCCGCTCCAAGAGTACAGCAGCACTTGGCTCTGCTCCCCGCATTCTTCCTTGGCTTTTCCTGCTCCTGTTTCCAGCTGGGATACGGGAGAGTGCTCCAAGCAGCTGAGCCTGCTGCCTGGAGGGAGGCTGGAACTGACCCAGCGGCATCTAGTAAAGCAGCAGCCTTCCTTGGAAAGTGTGAAGCCCAGATCAGAACTGGAGGAGGATGCGCCTTTCCGCAGGATGCTGCATTTTAGAGAGTGCAGAATTTTGAAAGAATGATTTTAAAAGATGGTGCAAAGTTGTAAACTGGGAATTCCTGGAAAAATGGCCCGCCCCTGCTCCTCCTCTCTCTCACTCCTACCCTGACTGGTACTCTCAGGATGGGATCAAAAGGAGATTCCTGACCCTGTGTCAGTGACCTTGGCCATCAGAGTGCATGGCAGGGTCCTTATTACAGAGGATCCTCTCTCCCCTTACCATGCTAGATATGGACCTGGCTGCACTTTTCATATCTCCAGCCCCAAGTACCCAAATTGGAAGTTACCACCTTGGGAATAGATCCTCTTTGGGGGAAACCAACTCCTGAGCATGTGGCGAAGGGAATGGCAGAAGCCAGGGGTGAAGGCATGTGCCTGTAATTCCAGCTACTCTGGAGGCTGAGGCAGGAGGATCGCGAGTTCAAAGGTAGCCTGGGCAACTTCGAGAGACACTGTCTCAAACCAACATAAATAAATAAATAAGTAAAAATGCCATGGGATGTAGTTCAGCAGTACAGCACTTGCCTAGCACATGTGAGGCCTGGGTTTCATGCCCAGTGTGTGTGTGTGTGTGGGGGAGGATGGCAGAAGACTCAGCGGATATGGATGCATTACAAAGTCCTGCTTCAGGGACAGCCAGTGAAGTCCGAGCTGTGGACTGAGGACTGAGGGTGCATAGGGATTAGTGTCGAGGGTGGAGGCTTCTGCGAGATATGAAAGGATTTATTTTTCTCAGATGTCAGTTCAGTTGAAGGCGTGTGCATGTTTTTTCTGGCATTCGCTGATGATTAGGACCAGGTCCATCTCCAGGTGGGGGAGGCTGGGCTGGCAGAGCATGCATGTGCATGACACTGGGTCATTCTTTCAGAACTAGGAGGCTACACCACAGCCTGCCCAGGATGCGTGACCCACACCCTGCCGGGGAAGCACTGGCTTCTAATTTCACAGCCCTGCATTTTCTCAGGAATAAATAAAGCCAGGCCACAATTCTCCCCCTGGCCCCAAACCTACCGAAATCAGCAAAATAGGGTCACATCCAGCAAAAAAAATCCTCACAATCAGCGATCAAACATGGAAAGGGGTACAACCCCCCACTGTGAGTGGTGAAAGTGGACACTGAGGAAAGAAACAGGATCCTCACAGAACTCAAAGAGGTGCCTAACTCTGCCTTCGGGTCCTTCTGCTGACATCAGGACTAGAGAAAGAAAGGTTCATGGATAAAATCAGGAGAACTCTCACCAACACTCTAGTTTGGAAAGAAGGAGGAAGGCTAGACAGGATTGACAGGAAATCCCTTGAGGACAAAAACTCTCCTTCACCTTGCCCCTGGCTCCCAGAATCCCACTAACCCTTTCCCAGAGTTTCACTAAATTTGGAGGAGTGCCCAGGAGGAAACGCACTCTTCATGGGGTTGAAAGGAGACTAGAACAAAGGGACTCACCCAATCTGGAAAGAGAAGGTGGGCTGCAGCTCTCCTAGCAAAGACTATGCAGACCCCCAGCTGAAAATCTCCCCATCTCCTCCCTGCCCAGTCACCTGTTGCAGAAAAGGGGCTTTGACTGCAAAATTCCTGTCCCCAAATAGGTAACAGAATTTTCAGAAGGGGAGACCATGAACACCATCAGAAAAGGAGTTAAGTGGGTCAAGGAGAATTCAACCATCCTCTAAGACAGAGAAGAAGAAGGTCGGAACAACAGGGCAAACATGCAAAAAAAAAATGATTACAGGAAAAGAGGAAGGAAGGAAGGAACATCCAGGCAGATGATATATAAAGAAACCTATCTGGAAGAAAAGCTAACCAAAGGGTCAGCCGTAAATTCCAGCTCCCTCCCTACATGTTGGCTTCCGCAGGTCTCCTTGAACAGGTCATACTGGCTTCTGACAGCTCTTAGCTACCCCCTGGCCAGGAAGCTCTGCAGCCTCTCTCCCACCAGGGCTGCCTGCAGCTCTGTATATCAGATGACCAAAGGATGACCCTCTTGCCTTAAGGTGGGACCCACTATATGATGGGGTTCCAGCTCCAGAGTAGAGGCTGGTGAGGCCCAACCTTTAAGAACAAATCTGTGAGCCATGCTGGAGAGGACGTTGAAGAGACTGTTGTACAACTGGGAGTCAATTGCTCATCTATTCTGGAAGAACACAGACGGTCTTGTTCTTTTTCCTCCATTTCTCCACCCAAAAGGCATTAATTCTAAGGCTTGGTATGGCTGGCTGTGAAGGGACACATCTCTACCCAGGATCTGGCCCTGAGTCCGCCATCACAGCCAGCAGGCAGGTGGAACTGGTTCTCTAGGCAAGGTTGGAGGTGAGGTCATCAGCATGCAATCCTTGCTCAGTGTTCAAATGGCACCAGCCCAGGATACCTGCATTTCTCGAAGGGTGACAAGGAAGAGGGACCTATGTGGGCCTTGACCCGTGCTGATGACATACATTCCTGCTCGCAGACACCTCTCTCAAACCTGTGTATGTGTGGATCCTTCAGAGGAGAGGCCTTCTCTTCTGGGAGTCAGAGTGCTCTGTCCCTCAACCCAGAGGTCTACTGAGGCTCCATCAGCAGCCCATAGCATCAAGATCACTCTTGTCCCCTGGTTAAATAGTCAATGAAAAGATGTTAAGAGGAGGATCCACCAGGTTGAGCAATGGTTTCTCCTGAACAACTGGTCTATCCCACAGAGCCTGGCCTGCTCTTGAGTGTAGCAAGACATTGGTGACACCTCCTCATTGTGACTTTAGGGCAACTGTACAGCATTCCTCCCCACCCCGTCACCATCTGGTACCTCCTCTTGCTTCTGACATATGATGTTCCAGTCGGAGCACATTCTTTTCTCTGAAGGCTTTGTTAACCTGCGGGAGCACAGTGCTGCTCAGAGAGGTAGCAGTGCAGCACATCTGGCCCCATCTCTCCAACTCTCTGCCTTATATTAGAGGAAGAAGCAGCAGCTCGCAGCAGCCATTGGCCTACAGAGGCTGCCTCACACCAGAGACTTCTATGGATTGGGGTTGTTATCATGTTTGTCTTCTGAACTGTATTGTTCTCTTTCCCTTTTAAGATGCTCAAAGTCCTTGGATGAGCTGGTGTTTATATTTCATGTTCTTTCATGCAAGCGAGCACTTATTATTATCTCGAATTACAATGCCATTTGGTGTTTCCAAGCTTAGGCAGCTAGTTTCCGGATCCAAGAATAGCCTGCTTTCTACCACACGGGAGTCCGAAAAAGTCGTATGCAAATCAGATTTCTGACAATGTAGACATATTTAAAAATCACTAGGGAAGATACCCAAAGGAAACTCCCGATGAATTTTTGTTGTTGTTGTTTTTGGTAAAATGAAATAATTCACATTCTGCCAAGAGTCAAATTCCCGCTATTCTACATGATTCAAGAAGCATACATTGAGATTTTTTTCTGTTGGTGTCTTTTAGAGGAAGGCATGCCTGGAACACAAATGCTTACTTACTTTGTATCTTCTGCACAGTTTTCCTGTCTTTTCCTTCCATTCTGTTGCTTGGCCACTTTTATGGTAATTGGACTGGGACTCAGGAGACAAATCAAGTGCATGAGAAGTCAGACCCAGATATTCAGGGACAGTCCCAGGGACCTGGGGCCTGGCAGTCATCCCGGCTATAGGGGAAGCCATCCATTTCCTCAACCAGTCCAACTGGTGAAGGTGATTGTGGTGTGAGGTGATGGTTAATGCCACGGGTGCGGTGAGAACAGGTTGGGCCACCCCTTTGTTTCCAGCTCAGAACAAATGAAACGTCTATTTGCAGCCCATCCTACAGGGTGCTCAGAAACCACTTCCCTAGATGGCTTTAAAAATAGACCTGGTAAACAGGTCCTGCTGCCTTGAGGCTTTGGGGTGGTTCCCCTCGGGAAGGAGAGGCACAGAACAGGGGCTTCTCCATGTTTGGCCCAAGTCCTGAAGTTTTTGAAGAAGATTCTATCAGGACCCGAGGGCAAGCAGGAGCCTTGAAGTCCCAAGTGACATGGAAGGAAAGAAGTGTGACTCACAGGTTTGGTTAGGATTTGAGGAAGTGAGGCAGCTGGCTTGTTTCAATGAAGTTTGACTTTCTTCTGTCCCCTTCCAGAGGAAGCAGCCAGAGCCCAGGTTGAACACTGCTTCGGGTGCCCAAAAGAACAGAGGAGCGGCCTGGCCTGTGGTTCCTGCTTGGAAGCTACTAGTGCAAGTGGGCTAGGGCAGGGCCACCTGGGGTCCCCAGGCCCAACCCTCCCACTGCCCAAGGGAGTGTTTACCTCAGTGATCAAGCAAGCTGGGAATCTTGTTCCAAACATGCTGGGAGAACAGGAAAGCTGCTCTACTTTGTGCGGCACAGAGTAGAGGGTCTTTCAGTGGAAGGTTCTAGCAGCTGAGGTAGCTTCCAGATTTCCACACAGGGGATGAACATGAGGAAGGATTGATCAGGAAAAACCCCTATTCTGGAGCAAGAGAATATTTGGGGGCCCTGGGATCCCACATGGCTGACCTCCTCTACCCACCAATCTCAGGCCCTGTCCCCTGCCTTTCAAATGCTTGTATTGATGTCCCACTAGGAAAGGCAGGGACACTTCAGGCAGCAGCAAATTCATAGTTAAAAGGAAGCTGAAGCTCACATTCCTATCCTGGAGGTGGATGCTGTTTCTGCTCTTCTGTACCTCGCCATCTGCTTATTCATTTACCAAACAAACACCTACTGAATGCCTACTGTGTATAACACACACTGTGCCTGAGAGGGCGACACCACCCTCCTGCCAGCCAGGGTGGGAGTGTGAAGAGAGAGAGAGAGGAAGCGGGTGCTATTTTAATATTGTCTTAGAGGCAGTTTCTGCCTGCAGATGGCCTGGGCTTGGGTGAGTCCCACTGGGCCTCCCTTCCTCTCTCCATCAGACAGTTAGGTCAAGTTGAAGGTCAATGAAGTACCTAGGCCTCCTTGAAAGGAAGAAACTATGTAATTAGAAGTTGCATGTGGAACACGATGAGGTCCTGGTGGTTCTTGAAGTATTTCATGTGTGGATTTACCTACACGGGGACATGCATGCACCTTTACATCTAGGCCGAACTCTGGAAGAGTCTTTGGTTTTCTCAGTAGCAATGAATGGTACCACCTGCCTGATTAGTTCCCCAGCCTCCAGGGTTCCCTATAATTGGGGGTGGTCAGAGCACAACTATGGTTTGCTCTGTCCTGGGAAAAATACTTGTTTCATCTGGGTTGTGACTTACATATTAATAACTCTGTTTCTTGCTGACCTCAATCCTGGCAGGTTAGCCTTCCCCTGTGGGCTCCCTGTCCTACATGTAAGTGCATTCTTCTCCTTCAGTGCAGTATTTCAGGCTTAAATATCATCCTTTGCAAAGAATGTAAATGCTAGTGCGAGACAGCACAGAGTTAGACAGATTGTGGATTATAAGTAGTGATTATACTACTTTTTCAGAAATGCCTGCATAGCGATTAGTACCACATATATATTATATTGAGGTTGCTTAAATCTCCTTGGAAGAAAGACACTTCAAATGCAGCTGCACTGATTTTTAGAACAAGACTAAATTGAATGTCTGAGGGCTCAGCGAGTCAAAATTGCTGTGACACGGATTGAACCATTTAATCCTGAAGTCACGGGCTTTCTGTGTCTGACAGATACTTTTTCTGACTTTAAAGTGTTTAAAAAAGAAAAGAAAAGAAGTCATCCAAAGCCTGTGACCTTGTTGGGAGAAGGGTAGATCTTCCTTTGAGAACACCCCTTAGCTGAGGTCACAGAGGGACGGAGCACTCCAGATCTGGGGCTTCCGTGTGTGGGCAGAATTGCTAGGGCCCTCTGTGCTGGCTCTCATGTTGTAAATACCACCGTCGCTGGGTTTCCACTCCCAGAGTATGTCATCCCTGTGGAGTGTGGTGGATATGGAATGTCCCTCCCAAAAGTCTGTGTGTTGAAAGCACGATCCCCAATGTAGCATGGTTCAGAGGTAGGACTTTTAGGCTGTGGTTGACCTCATTAATTAGTGGATTAATGTATTGATGGTTGCGTGGACTACCAGAAGGTGGCTCCTACTTGGAAGAAGTAGGTCACTAGGGTGCAGCCTGGAAGGGCTAAACCACCCCCACTCCCACTCCCACCCTCATTTCCAGTTCCAGCTGCCATGACACAGAGCAGCTTCCTTCCGCCATGTTTTTCTACCATGATGTTTGGCCCCACTTTAGTCCCAGATGGAATGGACTGGCTTACTATGAACTGGGACCTCTGAAACTAAGAGCCTAAAAAACCTTTTTCTCCTGTAAGATGTTCTTGTTAGGTATTTTGATCATGGCCATGCCCAGCTGACTAACACAGACGGTAATAAAAACACCTCAAAGTCAGACACAGCGCCGGTTCCCACAATATTTCTTCCCCCCCACTCTTTATTCTACCAGGCATCTGCCCTTAGGAAGTTTACAGACTAGTAGCGAAAACAGGCCCATAAATAGATAATTACAGGGCTATGGGGCCAGTGAACAGGGAAGCTGAGGGTGCCGGCAGGACCACAGAAAGCCTTAAACCCCCCCATGGGGACTCTACCTTGACACAGCATGGCCTGTGACTGGGGTGAGTCTCTTTGAATAAATGGTTGGATTGGGAAAACACTCGTTTAAAGGTGTCATATGCCACACTGTGTCCAATATCTATTTTGTCAAATGATGTCTTAGTCTCTATTGGCCTCGCTTGTCTTATCTCACAGTGGGCTTAGAACTGGGTCAAAGAAGGAGGGTGCCATTTGGAGGCCACGTTGCCCTCTGATATGGACAGCTAGCTAAGCCCCCAAAGCCTGATAACTAAAAGGAAAAGGATGTTGTGGTACGTTATGTATCCAAGATGCCAGGCTGTGGAGTTGGGGAGTGGTGGGTGAACTTACCTGAACCAAACTGAAAACAGGCTTGGCAGTGGGAAAGAACAAGAATATTCAAAGACTATAAAACACAAGTGCTAGAGAAGCAGCCAGGCCAGTTCATGCAGGGCTTGAGATTATGGAAAAGTCACTGAAGCAGAGAAATGATGTGCGTAAGCACTGGTCTGTCTTACTCAGCAAGGAGCCATTCATTTTAACTCTGGAGAGAATGGTCTGGGGAGTGGGCCATGGGAGCAGAATGGAGACCATCTAAGAGACATTTGCACTAGTCCAAACCACAGATGACGGTCACCTAGACCAGTATAGTAGCAATGCTTATGGAGGAAAATCATCATATGTCACTGGGAGATCCAATCCCTAGAACTTACTGGTGAATTGGATGTAGAAGTTGGGAGAAAGGGAATAACTGGGGATGAGTCCTAAATTCTGGCTTGATGGGGAGATAGTTGGTGCCATTTACAGAGATGGTGAGGATTAGGAGCAGGTTGGGGAGATGGTGAAATTTCAGATGTTCTGACACTTATCAGGGACTAGATCAGATAAGCAGTTGCCTTAGGGATCTAGTGGTCAAAGGGTCTTGAGGAACCCCAACATTAAGTAGTAGGTGCGGGAAGACCCTCATCAAAGGAGCCAAAGGAACCAACCCAGTTCTTGTCCGTCTTTGTCCTGCCTGGACAATTATTTGGCTAGAGACCACTATAGAGTCACCTTTTCAAAAAAAAAAAAAATCTTCTTATTTGGTAGAGTATGGGACTGAATGATACAGACAATTTCCTTCAGAAAATTTTGCATGGAAAGTCTAGCATTGTAAAGAATTTTTTGCATGATTTTTATTCTGAGGAGATTTTCATAACTTTCAGGGTATTTTTTTCTTCTCTATACAATAGCTGGTTGTCAATCATCTTTGTTGAGAGCAAAGAAAGCATTTATTCATTACAATTGATATATTTGAAAAAGGACCCTTTAATTAGTATTCCTGTGGGGTGCGTAGCTTTTTAAAGACTCGATCCCTTCCTAGAACACAGCTGTGCTTCAGAGCCTGGTTCTTCACCCAGCCAAAAGGCCCCCCAGGGATCCACTGTGCATCCTGCCCTCTGCCCTCTGCCCTCCCTCTCCCCCTCATGAGCCACTTCCCTGCAATATGCTGCCTGCTGAGTCTCATTCATCCCCATGAAAGGGGCTGTGATATTTAAAGTTCATTTCAGGAAGGTTTCATAATAAGAACTGGGGGAAAAGCACATAATCTCATTTAAAAATATTTCCTTCCTCTGTTCTGCTGATAGAATCAAACAATTCAGAGTCCCATCTGTCCTGTAACGGGTCCAGATTGCATGATGTGGTTCTGGAGTGATTTGCTTCCTTTGTTTCACGGCACCTCTGGGGGGATTCCCTCCCCTCTGTGAAGTACACAGCCTGGACCATTTGATCCTTGGATTTGCAATTCCAGGAGCACAATAATGAACTAGCACTGTAGGAAAATGTCACCCTGCCCCAGTGATCAGTATCTGGGACTGGGGAGGGAAGGCAGGCTCTAAATGGCAGAGTGGATTTAAAGGAACATTTTCAAAGTTAATTGGAAAACATACAAACATAAAATAAAACAACAACAATAATAAAAATCGAAACGGGGACCTCTGTGTTCTGTGCCAGCATGCTCCACTTTGGGAGTTGTTCCCTGCTGGGCCCTGAACTGCACACGGTGTGTCTGTGTGTCTGTGTGTCTGATGCTGTCTGCTTAACAGGCTGGTTTCCTGCCGTGATCTGGGTCCTGAGAAGGGGGGAGGGCCGCCTTCTAAGGCCTGCCTGGCTGGGCCTTCCTGGTTTCTAATATGCCCACCCTCTTCCCTCCTGTTTAGTTCAAGGGTTGACAACCTTTTTCTGGAATGAACCAGAGAGTAATAGTTCAGGGGTACTTACCACTGAGCCACATCCCCAGCCCTTTTTTTTTTTTTTTTTTTTGTATTTTATTTGGAGAAAGGGTCTTGCTGAGTTGCTTGGGGCCTTGCTAAGTTGCTGAGGCTGGCTTTGAACTCATGATCCTCCTGCCTCATCCTCCCAAGCCACTGGGATTACAGGCGTGCCCCACCACACCCAGCCTGATATTTTAGATTTTCAAGCTTGGGATACAGTTTAGTTGTAGAGCACTTGCCCAGCACTCCTGAGACCCTGGGTTTCATTCCAACATCCCGCCCCCGCCAAAAAAAAAAAAAAAAAAGATCAAATATTTTTTTTAGACTTTTGGACCACTCTATTTCATATATCAACCTTGCCATGCATCACGAAAGCCACCACAGATGATATGTAAATACCGAGGGCGACTGCCATCCAACCAAACTATTTATGGAAGTTGAAATTTGAATTTCACATAATTTTCATATGCTGCAAAATAGTGTTCTTTTTTGAATTAAAAAAAAGATCATTTAAAAATATAAAAAGTATTCTTAGCCCACGTGTTGTATGAAGACGGAGGTAGGCAGAGGTGTAGTTTGCCGACCCCCTTTCTGGTTGGTGGCTTTAGTGTAGTAAATCTTTCTGGTGACAAGGGTCATGCAGTTTCCTCTTCGCCACATTAATTGAAATCTCTTCTGTACCACAGCAGAGATGCAATTTCTATCAGATCACACCTGCCAGGTGGAAGGATTCCTCTTATTTCGATTTTCTTGTTTATGTCTTCGGCCTCATTTTTTTTTTTTTACCATTTTTTCTTTTTTTTTCTCTCCCCATTGCTTCTGCTTCTCTGCCCAGCTCCTCTGCTGAGTGTCAACCTCCTAAGGTTTCATTTTCTTCCCTTTTACCCTCTCCTGAGTGAACTCTGGTGACCTTCTAAGGCTTCTCATCAAATCTCACAGTTTCGGCCTCCCGTCCCCTATCCGTCTCAAATCTAAGCTGGCCAAATGCAAACCAGACATCTGTGACACCAGTTTCACAGGTTTGTAGCAAAAGGAGAAAAATGGGCACCGTGGAGGGAGTTTTTCATAAGGCTAAATTTATTCTGTTTAAGAGTCGCCAGGCTGGGGTGTGGCTCAGTGGCAGAGCGCTTGTCTAGCATGTGCAAGGCCCTGGCTTCGATCCCCAGCACCATACGCACACACAATCTTAAAGAGCCCTTTATTCTGAGATAATGGCTTTTATCCTTTTTTGGAATTGCAATGTTTGGTCCTCTGTGAAGTGGGGGTGACAGTAGATGACAGGGTCTAACACATAGAAAAGTTAATCATGTTAAACTTTGGGGGGGGGTGAGATTTTACTCAATTTTAAAATCTCCAACTTCTTTCCTAAGTTCCAGACCCATCAATTTGAACTACCTGCTGGAGGTAGGAGCACCTCCAATTGAATACGTTC
Source organism: Urocitellus parryii (assembly GCF_045843805.1). NCBI lineage: Eukaryota > Metazoa > Chordata > Mammalia > Rodentia > Sciuridae > Urocitellus > Urocitellus parryii. The sequence goes on from NC_135539.1 coordinate 69,215,130, forward strand.
TAATGTGGAAGTTTTCATTTTCCCTCTTCCTTCCTCTCTTCTACTCTGCCTTGAAATAAGCCCAGATTTTCCATCTTCTTCCCGATTCCCTTATATGGCCAGGATGTGGCTCTTCACTTAATCACTCAGGCTTAGCAATGTCAGGTTCCAGCTCACTCCTTCCTCTTCCTCATTCTCTGTGTCCGACGGGTTGCTAAGTTCTGTTGCTCTGACCTCAGATGAGTTCCCTGAATTTGTCTCTGCTCTGCATTTCTGCCTCTTCCCCTTTCAGTCCCTAACTGCTTCCCCAGTGCCGTGTGCTCCATCACACCCTCTCCAGCTGCCAATCACTGTCATCGACAGTCCTCACCACCAGGTTCTCCTCATGAGCTGTAAAATAGTCCTGGATCCCCAACCCACTACCCCGGTCTCTCTGGTTTGTCTTCCAGCTATCTTGCTTTGCTCGTTTTATATTCTTTCCCCCTCCACAGTTCCTAACTTCAAGTCACCCATGATTAGTTATCAAATAACCTTAGCTTCTCCCTTTGTTCCTTGGCTAGATTGACAAGCTTTGGATTCCTGTCCAAATAATCAAACCCGATTCAGTCTTCAAGACCTAACTTCTTCCATGAAGCTTTTCTTGAATTTTCTCCCACCCATCTCCTTCCTGCACACAACACTCATCAGGGTATTTCTGCCCTTTTCTTGAAGTTCTTGGATGGCTATTCCATCACTCTTAGAATGAAGATCAAAAAACTCTCCGCATTGCTTAAAGGCCTCATTTCTCACCACCCCAGTAATGGTTAGTTTCATGTGTCATCTTGACCCTGGACATGGGGTGACCAGAAATTTGATCAAACATTCTAGGTGTTTCCCTGAAGGTGTTTGCGATGAGATGAATATTTATATCAGTGGATTAATTAAAGGCAGATTGCCTTTCTTCATGTGTGTGGGCCTCGTCCAATCAGTGGAAGACCTAACGAGAACTAATAGCCTGTTCTGAACAGGGGGGAATTCCTCCTGTCCAGTGCCTTGGAGTGGAGACATCTGCTGCCTTTTAGACGGCAACCATTGGCTCTCCTGGTTCCCCAGCCTTTGGACTCAGACTGGACCTAAACCAAGGTTCTCCTGGGTCTCCATCTGGGTGACTCACTTCTGGAACTTGTTAGCCTCCATACTTGTGAGAGCCAATGAGTCTTTCTCTTTATAATGCTCGGTGCCGTGTCTGGGGAGAGACCTGGTTCACACACTCCCTCCCCACTCTGCTTTCCTCCGTGGTTTCAGTCCTGGTCATCACTAGGCCCCTTCCCACCTGGGAGCACTCCAGCCTTCCTTCATGTCCACCTTCAAGGTCCACGGGAACCATCCTTCCTTAAGAAAGCCTGGCCCCAGGGAACCCCACACCCAGGCCCAGGCAGGCCAAGTCCCTCTGAACTCCTTCCCCATACCCATCAGGACAGTCCCTTCAATTTTTATTCATGACATGACTTGCTTAGTGACTCTGTCCGTCCCCAGATCATTGGCTTTCCGGGGGCAGGGACCTCACCTGTCTCGTTCATCACTATAGGGTCAGTACAGGGCACAGGGCCCTGAATGGACAGACCACCGACTCACTGGACCCCTGGGCTTGAGGCTGAATTAGCCCGAAGTGATTGTGTTCTTTGGGAGACAGGGAAATAAATGGTCAGGTGAAGAAACAAACCACCTGCCCACTTGGTCTCTGTCAAGAAACAAATTCTGAAGAAAAAGTTGGGTTTTCCCCCAAGTGCAGTTGGAAAAATTGCTCTTTCTCTCACTGGGCTGAGATAGAATTCAATCAAATTAAGGCAACAAGGTGCTTCTGCTTGGGTCATTTTGTTCGTCTTGGTTTTTAAAGTGTGTGCACAGCAGTATAATAATAAATGACTGAGAATCAGGGCAGATGAAATCCTAATTTTTTGTTTTTGTTTTGGTACCAGAGATTGAACTCAGAGGCAATCAACCACGGAGCCACATCCCCAGCCTTATTTTGTATTCGATTTAGAGACAAGAGTCTCACTGAGTTGCTTGGTGCCTCGCTGTTGCTGAGGCTGGCTTTGAACTCACGATCCTCCTGCCTCAGCCTCCTCAGCCATTGGGATTACAGATGTGCGCCACTGTGCCTGGCTGAAATCCTAATTTTTATTTTTTTTTCACTTTTCTCCATCTCTTACTAGCCATTATGACTTCCTTATGGAAATAAACGTGATTCAGAGTTTGTGTTTTTAAGTTAAAATGCAGGTACAAATTGTAGCTCCCTGTGTGCCTTGGTGTTTTCACTTGACAAAGACTTCACATGAAGCAGATTGTCCTCGAGCCTCGAGGCCTCCCTGAGCACTGGGAGAAGCGAAGCTGGAGTCACTGGTGTTTCCTGTGGGCCCGCCACAGTGCCATCGATTGGGTAACAGCTGTGTGCTGGGGATTGACCCCAGCACCTGCCAAGCCTGTGCTCTGCCACCGACCTACACACCCAGCCCCAACCAATGTGTCTCCAGAGTCTCCCTGGAGATCTGTGATGGAGTAGATGCTGGAGAGCTACAAAAGTACAGCATTACCGACATGTCCCTAATCAAGTAACATTTACGAGATAGTCTTCATGTGCAATGCAGGAGACAGTGTGTAGTGTCATGGCTGGAAAGCCAGGGCCGCTGGAAAGGGGGGGTGTCAGGAAGAAAGGCAGGCAGACAGGTGGTGAGGACCTGGGTGGTCCTTGCTGCGAAGTTGGAAGGGTCCACCCTGAGATCTGCAAAGGAGCGTGAGTCTCACTGGGCTTGTTCTTAGGTAGGTTCTTTCTGTGTGGCTTCTGGAATGCTGTTCCCCCAGATATCTTCAAGGCCAACTCCCTCCCCTTCAAGTCTTTCCAAATGCCACCTTTGCAGTGAAGCCTCCCTGACCATGCAATTTAAAATTGCAATCACCACTCCCTGGAATATTCCCCGCCTGGCACACTTGAATCCACTTAACCTTTTCTATTTCTTCTTTTTATAGATTTGTCATCCTTAAATATATTGTATAATACCCTTATTTTGCATATGAGTTTTTTTTTTCCTGACCCCCAAAACACTAGAATGTAGATTCTACAAATGGTGGTCTGTTTTATTCACTGATGTATCTTAAATGCCTAGAACAGTACCTGCTGTGGGGTACTGCTGTGTGTCAGACAATGCCTGACGTGTTTGCCAATGGGTGGTGATTTTACCTTTGTACATCCTCAGAAGCATTATTATTCTATTGAAATTGATAAATAATTTATCAACATCTGTCAGCTGGTTCTTATTTCTTTTGTTTCCTTTTTCTTAAGTAGCTGAGAGACAATCTTTTTTTTTTTTTTTTTTTTTTTGGCTATGGAGGAATTTCATTTGCCTCCAAGTGACAGGGGTTAGGTGATTATCATTCAAATTTCAGGTGCTAAAGACAGAATGAGCAGAAGAAGTAAGATGTAGGATGAGACTGTGTAAATCACATTTAGACAAGTCAGTGAAAGTCACAGGGAGAGCATTCCTGGTACCCCATAGAAGAGATGCCGAGGATGTTGGGACAAGGCCAGTCCACAGGTCACGGAGAACCGAGGTGAAGCAGGAGGGAGGGGCTGGACTCTGAGAACCAGGAGAGCTGGGCAGAGGAGTTTTGTCACTTTGGGTTGAGCCACAGGGAGACGCGGCAGGGGCCTGTAGAAGCTCGCTGTAGGAGAGTCTCCTGGTGTCTCCCTATGGACTGGGCTGCTCAGTGGAGTCAAGGGAGCCTGCTGGGAATTTGTGAGCCACAAACTAGTGAAGTCAGAACAGCGAGTGGCTGTTCTTCCTTTCCAGACAGTTTCCTTTCCATGCGACCTGTCTTGCTTTTGTTTACCTGTTTGTTTCAACCTGACCCAGGATGATCTAAAGAGATTTTGGAAGAAGCAACAGATTTTTTTCCCCAATTTTTTTATTATGAAAAATTTCAAACATGCAGAAATATGTAACAGTATATTATTATACATATACGTGTGTGTGTGTGTGTGTGTGTGTGTGTGTGTGTCTTTTCTCTATTCAACAACTGAAACAGCAGAATTCTAACTGGGTATGGTTTCATCTGAGAAGCTACAGATGGTGGGTCACAGTAGGTCCATTATATATACAAAGCATATTTTTCCATTGGTTATGCTAAGACCTGAGATTCAATATCTGGTCATATTTTCTCATTAGAACTTCCAAAGAGTCAAAATTACCATACATTTTTAGCATACTTGGTCCTTGCCATGACCCCCTGCATGAAGTCACCATTCCTTATGTAAATGACGAAGAGCGGGTTGTGCCGCCTCACTGCATCTATGCACCTGTGACTGTCATCGGGGCCAGCAAAATATTTTTTAAGCGTTTGTGGTAGCTGTATTGAAATGAAAAATGTTATTTTGATCCTCTTGAAAGAAAATAAAAGCATATGTGGCTAATAGGTTATGCCAAACATTCCCTGGGGATGAGGAGCCCCTGGGTGCTTCAGCTGGTGAGTCCTCAGCTGGAAAGCCAGAGGTCAAAGGGAGGTGTGGAGGGGGAACTACCAAGGAACAATGTCAGCTGGCCAATGGCTGTTCCTCCTTTCCAGACGGTTTCCTCTCCCTGATGCCTGTTTTGCTTTTGTTTACCTGTTTGTTTCAACCTGACCCAGTGTTACTTTCTGTCTCAGGTTGCAGGCCCAGGTGATGCTATATTCTCACCGTCCTTGTCACTCATAAATTCTCTCACTGGCGACTTGTTATAATGAACGAACGCTGCCCACCTCCAGGCCCTTGGAGCCAAGCCAAGATAAATGATCTTTTTTTTTTTTTTTTTTGGACTCTAGAGGATTCTGTGCCATTGAGATTCCTGGCTGTTTAGCTCTCAGAATAATTGTCTCTAGGTCTATGAGGACAATTCCTTATTTAGAGGAATGGGCTTAGTAGTAGTGGGATAGGACACTCCTTCAGGATAGGTCTGGAGCCACGCAGCTAACAGAACTGTATGGGACCCAAGTGCCAAATGGTAGATTCTGGAAGTAGAGGGAGGGAGGGGGTGTACCATGCCCAGCTTCTCAGGGAGAAAAGTTCCATCCCTCCCAATGCATGAGCCCTCCATCAGTTTATTTGTCCGGCTCATGAAGACAGATATTCTTGTTCCTTTTATCCATTATTTTAAAATTTTATTTTTAATTACACAAGTAACACATAAATACATTCTTATTATAAATTTTTTTTTCCCTATAGATAAAGACAAAAATCTCTTCTAATTCTTGCTAGGTCTGAATGTGACCCTCCCTCCACCCCCATTTGTATGTTGAAACTTATTAACTAAGGGACAGTATTAAGAAGATGGGTCCATGAGGAAGTGACTAACTCATGAGGACAAGTGCTTTGTGGATGCAATTAGGGCTTTTATTTATTTATTTATTTAGGATACTAAGGATTGAACCCAGAGTGCTCTACCAGTGAGCTATATGCCCAGTTCTTTTATTTTTACTATTATTTTTTAAATTTTGCAACAGTTTCTAACTAGCTATGTTGGCCAGGCCTGCCGGGAACTTGAGATCCTCCTGCCTCAGCCTGCCAAACAGCTGGGATTAGAGGTGTACCCCATAGCACTCAGCAGGATCCTTATTTCTAATCGGGCTTGAGGGAGGGGTTTCTCCCTTTTCCTATCCTTTCTGCCATATGAGGACACAGTGTTCAATGTGTCATCTTAGAAGCCCAAATGGCCCTTCACCAGACAATGTTTCTGGCATCTTGATCTTGAAATTCCTGGCTTCCAGAATTGTGAGAAACAAATTTCTTTTGCTCATAAGTTACCTAGTCTGTGATACATTTTTTTAAAAAATAATATTTTAGTTGTTAATGGATCTTTATTTTATTTATTTATATGTGGTGCTGAGAATCAAACCCAGTGCTTCACACATGCTAGGCAAGTGCTCTACCACTGAGCCACAACCCCAGCCTTGATACTTTGTTTTTAACAGCACAAAGACAATCCTGTAATCAACAACCTACTTCCTTTCCCCCAAGCTGATTGATATTATCAGTCTGGTATAAATCTGTCCAAATTTTCTGATATGCATTTGGTGATCACAATTATATAAAGACATGTATGACTTTATATAATTCACGTGTACATGACACAATACTTCCTGCAGTGTTCTGAAACTTGCAGCTTTAGATTAACAATATGTCTTTGAGGTCTTTCCATAAGACCATTTAGATGGACTTTTCCATATAAATTGTCACTCTTTATTTTTATTTTTTCTGCTACATTGTATTCCAGGGATGTGCCAGAATCCAACCAGTATTCTTAAAGATGGCTCTGGAAATTGTTTCCATTTTTCCCCTATTGTTAATGTTCTTTGCTGTTTTATGAACATACACACCTGAGTAATGAAGACAGATGGAAACTCAGCAGACACCTGCAGTGAATTGCATGGACTCGAAGGAAATACTGTCAAATACTGCCATCCAAACCCCAAACCAGACCAAAACAAAAAAGTGAAGTCAGTGTGTCACCAGTGTATTGGAGAGAAACTCTTTCTTTTTGTATCAAGGATTGAACCCAGGAGAGCTTAACCACTGAGCCATATTCCCAGTCCGTTTTTAACTTTTTATTTTGAGAGAGAATCTTATTAAGTTGCTTAGGGCCTCACTAAATTGCCGAGACTAGCTTTGAATTTATGATCCTGCTGTCTCAGCCTCCTGAGCTGCTGGGATTACAGGTGTGTACCATCATGCCCCAAAAGAACCTACTTCTTCATCTTGGATAAGGACAATCTAGAATTTTATTGTTTGTTCTGTAAAAACATAGCATTTCACTATTATAATTTATAACTCCATGAGTTTTAGTGAGGTTGAGCAACCTCGTTAGCCATTAGTATTTTCTCTTCTGTGAATTCTGTCAATTATCAGTTATATTCTTTTTTTTTCTAATTTTTTTAGATGTTGATGGACCTTTATTTTATTCATATTTATTTATATGCAGTACTGAGGATCAAACCCTCACACATGCCAGGCAAGTGCTCTACCACTGAGCCACAACCTCAGCCCTATATTCTGTGTTAACTTCCAAAAAACACTCTCCCTCCATCTTTTATTTATCATTAAGATTGCTTTAGACCTTTTTTTTTTTTTTTCGGGGGCGGGTACTGGAAATTGAAACCAGGGCATTTTATCACTGAGCTACATCCCCAGTCCTTTTTATTTTTTGTTTTGAGATGGGGGTTTTGTAAGTCTCTGAGGCTAGCCTCAAAACTTGTGATTCTTCTGCTTTAGCCTCCAGAATCACTGGGGTGATAAGTGTTTTTTGCCACTGGACCTGACCTGGCCTTTAAAAAACAGAAACAAAAACCAAAAAAAAAAAAAAAAAAAAAAACCAAATATGAACAGAAGTATGTGTGTTATTGGAGGGGCTTGAGAGAGAAATTCTGAGACTTAGGACCAGCCCCTGTCACCCTGGAAGGGCGCTCCCCCTTGGGTGCCTCACCAAGGGCAGAGTCAGGCAGGGCCGAGGAGGCTTACCCAGAGTCTTATCTCCGCAGGCCCAGGGTGTGTTTGGTTTAGATCTGATGTCATATGTCTTAACTGCAGTTAAAAGGGGTGAGGTAGGGGGTGGGTCCTGCCATGGATCTAAAATGGCTGGAAGAGCTTAGAGTTATTAATCAGAAACAGGCTGATTTTTTTTTAGCTCTTTTCAGTTTTGGAAATTTCTATTGTCTCACCCTGAAGCTCAGAGATTCTTTCCTCAGCTGTGTTCCACCCGTAACTGAGCCCCTGGTAGGTGTGTGCCATTTCTTTTACAATGTTTTTGATTTCTAGCTTTTTAAAAAAAAAAAATATTTCTTGGAGTTTCCATCTCTCTGCTCACATGGCCTGTCCTCACAAATTGTCTCCGATTTTCCACCAGAGCCCTTAGCTTATCAGAGTTGTCTTCAGATCCTGGTGAGATGGTTCCCACATTCCTGCCATCAGTGGCTCCGGTTCTGGGGCTTGCTTGGTCAGAGTGTGAGTGGTGCGTGTGTGTTTTACCTTTGAGTAGGCCTTATGATTTGGGGTTGAAAGATGGAGGTGATGTAAAAGACACTTCAGCAAACAGCCCTTCAGTAATGTGGAAGTAGGATGCATCAGGATGAGAGGACTTCAGTCCTAGGATTAGGTGTGGGTCTTTTGGTGGGCCGGTGTCCCTGGGGTGTGAACTTCACAAGGATTTTTCATTTGGGGTCATCTTCTGCACCTTTGGTGGAACAGGACAGCTAGAGGAGATTGTGTATGTTCCTCTCCTCTAGACTCTGGTAGCTTAGGCTCTGATCAGGTTAACTAGCTCCTCAAGAGGGCAGATTTTATGAAGAATAAGGATGTTCTGGTATACTTCAGAATGGTTTCTTTTCCCTCTTCTTGCCAGAACACAAGCACAGGGGATTTTTTTTTTTTTTTTTTTTGTCTCTACTATTCATTGTGAGTACCTGGTCAAGGTCCAGAAAGTAAAACTCACAAAAGTGTATAGGCCACTGTGTGATTGAATCCTCTGGAGATTTTTAACTCTTAGACTTGTCCACACTGAACAATGCAGACTCACAGACCTTCTGACTTCTGTTTGTGGGTATTTTCGAGGGCAAGTTAAAATTCTCTGGTTGCATCCATCTGTCTCTCCTATTCTGGGGGCAGCGGTTTGTCCTGCAACCTGATTTCTCTTACAGGTTTAGGAAAGGTCGTTGCTTTTACAATGCCTTTTAAATGACAGAATTCTCAGAGAATTCCTTTTGAGTTTGGAAGCTGAAGGATGCTGAGTCAGGTTTAACTATTTGCAAATCCCTGTAGGAGACCTGATTCTAAATGAGAGGCAGAGGTCACCAGAACCTTCCAGGCCCTGGGGATCTCCTCCTGGCTGGTTTTCTTCCATGTAGAGAAATACCCAGGGCTCTTCTGGGGTCTCCAGTGGTTCTGTGACCCTGTGACTTTGGTTTTGGTCAGCAGTTGCCCCTTGTCTTCCACTTGGCATGTTTTAACCTTCCCTAGATCTTCTGCCTCCCTGTTTCTACTGCCAGATCTTCCAGGTCTTCTAGGTCTCTGGGCATCACAGAAGGCCTAAAAAAGCCATTGGGGCTGGAGGTGTGGCTGGGGCTACCAGCCACAGCTGTCCTGGGTCCTGTTCTCCTGGTTTGTCTCCTCTCAGAAGAGCCACCTCTGCTTTGCTTTTCTCTGCTGGCCACACCCTGGCCACTTGCTCTCTGCCTCTTCCTATTCAGGCCCTTCTAACCTGCCACTTAATGCCATGTAGCCTTTTATCCCTACCCAGAGATCGGTTTGGGATCTTCTAACCCCTAATTGTGAGGGGAGTATCTGCAATTGAACCCGAGGGTCCCTAGGAAACCCACCATCTACTCCTGCCAGTTGAGTTCTCTCCTGGCTCCCCATCCCTACAATGCACCCAAGCGGACCTGCTAAATGCTTCAGTGTCTTGTCTCTGGGGTGTTTTAAGTTTCTGTCTGCTGTTGCTGTGTCCTGAACCTGTCTGTCCAGGTGAGTGCTGGTTACCTTACATGGTAAGGTCTTGAAAGCCAGAGAAGAGGCTCAGACCAGTTCTGTGCAATTCTCTTGGTATGGGTGATTAGCCCAGAACCATAAGCAATTAGGTACCCAATAAATGCTCCCTGATGGTATAATATGCATGAAATCATGCCCTTCGTTATATTTTTCTGGTAATTTGGTGAACTTATCCCTTGAACTTGGAGGAAAGTGAATGGAGTAGGAGTGGGATGGTGGTAATTGATTTTAAAAACTTTTTTCAGGGATTGAATTTCCAATTTCCATGTGCATAATTCACATTTTCAGACCTGTGCATCAAATCAGATCCTCAAAGTTTCAGGTCACTTTTAGTCCCCAAATGGGTTGCCATGCATACATCCGAAGGAATGTGAGTAAGGTCAGCTCACTCTTGACATGGAGTCCTTATAGTGCTGCCGGGTGGCTTATTATTCTATATGGGAGAAAACATTAAGGGTGGCGGCTCTTTCCCCAACTCTGGGTCCTCCCAGGCCCTTTTCTGTCCTTATCTGCCAAAGACACATTGCTTCATACCAGGTTTTTCTTTTTAAACCATGTATTTATATGATTTGAAGTTACTTTTTAAAAAAAAAAAAAGTTTGGACAGTCTGTCACCTTGTGTAGACTTGTGTTCTTCACAGCTCTTTGTAAGGCACCATCAGAATGTCACTCTGATAATTACCCTGGGTCTATCTGCTAAGAGCTGGGTCAGGAGATTGAGATGGAGGCTCTAATCCTGATCCAGATGGGAATCACAACCGTGGCTGGGACCCTTGGCCACGTGGAAGCAAAAGTTGCTGCACGAATGCAGAATGGGAAGTGGGTTTAAATGATTTGCCCCAGGCCACATGTCACCACTAAATAAAAGAGCTCAGGACTTCCTGCCTCATGGTCCAGGGCCCTGGGCAGATGTGTGGCAGACAGGAAGTCCACAGAGCCAGCTCCAACAGGATGCTGAGCAACCTACAAGAAGGGACTTTCCCCAGTGGCTTTGTGAAGGTAGTTTCTTCCTGGCTGCTTCCATGAATAGCCCCCTGTGGGGCTCCCTGGCCTTCTGTCAAGGACCACGGGTCAGGCACAGCCCCTCAGGAGCTGGGTGCTGGCAGAAGCCCATGTTGACCCTCAGGACCACTGCGAACCTCCTGTGCATGTTTCCAAGGCTAAGGTGTTTGGGGCTTGCCCATCAGAGCAAGGGAGGCAAGCTCGCTGTCCAGAAAGGACACTTTTGTGGCAGAAGGGCCCTGCTTGAGCTCGCTGTCCATTAAGCTGGAGCAAGGACTCTGAGGGGGGCAGGAGTCTGGAAAAGAAGAGGGGGAGGACGGGAAGGAGGGGAGAATTGTGGGTAGAGAGGATGTGTGTGGAGTGGGGAGAAGAGAAAGTGGGCTCCTTGTCCCATTTAATTTTTATTTCAAAATCATTTTCCTGTCCCTTTGTCCCTGCCAGCTTCCTGGTGTTCGGACTGTTCTCTTTGGTGTATTTGATTCCGTTGTTAGCTTTGCCCTTTGTCTGTTTTCCACTTTGGCAGCATTGATCCAGGCTCCCCCTGCTCCACCTCCTGCTGGTTCCTACAGTTTCTAGAACATGCTTTAGAGACAGCACTCTTCTTAGGAATTGGGTAAAAAGCCCTATTTTTTACAAGATCATTTTTTCCTTTCCCTTAAAATCTCTTTCTCTGATTTCTCTAAATTTCATTGCTCATTTTCTTTCACCAACTTCTTTCTCCCCTTCCCCAAGTTGGGGTGTGTGTGTGTGCGCGCACGCGCGCACACAACAGCTTTATTGAGATATATTCACACATGGTATGACTCACCCATTTAAATTATACAATTGAATGGTGTTTAGTATATTCACAAAATTGTGCAACTATCATCCCAGTCAACTTTAGAACATTTCATCATCCCCAAAGACGTCTTGTACCCATTAGCAGTCACTCTCCATCCCTCCCTCCCTGGCAACTACTAATCTCTCTCTGTGGATCGGCCTAGTCTGGACATTGCAAATAATTGGAATCATTAAAGTGCATAGTCTTTTGTCTCTGGCTTCTTTGACTCAGCCTAAGGTTTACAAGGTTTATCCAAGTTGTAGCAGGAATCGGTACTTCATTCCTTTTTTATTGCTAATACACAGAGATGTTGTGTGCTCAGTGGCACAGACAAGGGTTAGGGGCAGAATGAGCTGGAGCACCCATCATGTGGAAAAAGAATGCCACGGGAGAGACTATTGAAATACAGCGTAGACCCTTTGGCAAAATTGTGCTGAAATCCTATAGAAAAGCATTAGCTACCTTGGAGGAGATGTGACAAACTCTTTAGGATCCAGGAAGAGCCCAGTCTATAAAATTCTTTCCATGAGAAACTCAATGCTCCCAACACCCTTTCCTTGTGCCTTCCTTCTAGTTTTTCTTTGGAAAGAGCAGGGACTCCCTGCATGGAGTGCTAGGCTTGGACACTGTGCCCATTAGTTGTCCCCAAACCTCAGTGTTTCAGACTCAGCCTTGGCTGAGAAGGAGGGTAGGAGGGAAATGGTTTCATTATTGGGAATTTGAGCCCCAGTGAGAAAAATGAGACAAAAGCTAGATTGAACTTGGTTTTTAAGATTTTTTTTAAAAAAAGATATTCTGAGTCAGTCAGAGATGAAAAGAAACCAAAGACATTGACAGGAGAGAGGAATGGACATGGAATCCCAAAGCTCTAGCAAGATAAAGGGGGAGCTGGCATGTGCAGAATTTAAATTTTGTTAGGGTTTGTGTGGTAAAGGAATCAAGGAAATGGTATCTTGAATAGCCTTCATTATCCCCAGAGCCGTCTGAAAACTTCAGTGCTCATTTGTAAACCAGATTATGACCTGACAATAGAAACAGCGGACTAGGTTTAAAGTCAAGAGTTATAAGCCACTGGCATTAATATGAACCATGAGCTGAGATAAAAATATGTGAGCAGATGGGCAGGTCCTCCCCTTTCAAAGATATCTCAAGAAATATATTAATAAATGGAAAGTCCATTAAAGTTAAATATAACTAATTTGATTGATGGAGTTCCAAAGCTGTAACATAGAAAAAGAGAGAAAGGCCATCTTAAAGCTCCAGAATGGGTGACATTAGGATGTGCTGAGGTGGACTGGAAAGACAGAAGAAAAGTCAGAAGATGGTTTCAAATGCCAGGAGGCCTGGGGATTTACTGCTGTGAATTCTGCAATTCTCTGACTTAAAAGCTCATTCTGAATAACTCTCATTTCCCTGTCTCCTTTACATGTGGTACAGCAGTGCTGCTTCTGCCCCTGGAGTTTTACAGAGGTCACACTAATAGTTATTTTATTTACAATCTTATGTAACCCTGAGACCTAGACAGGCTCGCAATGGGGCTGGGCAGGAACAGATCAAGCTGCCAATCAGCACTGTACCCAGAGTCCATCCATTCATTCAAATATTGAAGGATCACTGTGACCACTGTGACTGAGCTGGGACAAAGCAACAAATCTAATCGTCATGATCCTGCTCATGGCAGAAGAGGGATGCATGCATTTATTTGTAATTGTAGAAGTGCTGTGACAACTTTTAGGTGTCTGATAGGGTATTACTGCAGACCCTTCATGAAGTGGAAAGTCATGCTTACTCTCTGACAAGCAAGACCTTGTTCTTGGTCAGGCTCATGGTGCCTGGGTCTTTCGTTATGAGTTCTCAGCCCTCTTTCTTGTAAGCTTCTTTCAGGTCACCCCACCATTTTCTCCTGGCCTGCCTGGGTATATCCCATCCCTGGATATAGTCGTAATTTGTACTCTGAGATCCTTTCATTAAGTGACAGGCATTTCAAAGTTTTTTTTTTTCTTTTTATTATGGCAAAATACACATTTTAAAGTTATACACATTGAATAACATACAATTTAGCATCCTAACCATTTTTAAGTGTACAGTTCAGTGATATTAAGTACACACATGATGGGCAACCATCACCACCATTTGAATCCAGAACTTTCTCATCTTTTTAAACTAAAACTCTGTATTCTTTTTATCTTAAAACCTTTATTTATTTATTTTTATGCGGTGCTGAGGATCGAACCTAGTGCCTCATGCATGAAAGGCAAGCACTCTACCACTGAGCCACAACCCCAACCCCCAAACTTTCTAATTTAATACTAAAGCCCATGTTTCCCAACTACCCCTCTTTTACCCCTGGTAATGACCATTCTTCTGTCTTGTTGAACGTACTCTAGGTATGTCATACCTGGAAGTGGAAGCATGCAGTGTTTTGTCTTTTTGCAACTGGCTTATTTCACTTAGCATGATGCCTTCAAGGTTCATTATGTTGTAGCAAGTGTCAGAAGACATTTTAAAATTGTTTTATGTATTTGCAAGGCCTCTTCCTTATTCTATTGTCGGAGTCCCTGCAGGAAACACATGGTAGAGAATTTAATGAGTGGGGGCTGGGGATGTGGCTCAAATGGTAGCATGCTCACCTGGCATGCGTGGGGTGCTGGTTCGATCCTCAGCACCACATAAAAATAAAATAAAGATGTTGTGTCCACCAAAAACTAAAAAATAAATATTAAAAAAATTTCTCTCTCTCTAAAAAAAAAAAAAAAGAATTTAATGAGGGACTATTTACAAAGGTGTGGATAAGCTTTAAGGGAACAATCTAGGGGTGGTGAAGCCCCCAGAACTAGCTACAGCAGATGTTAACCTTTCTAAGATCTGAAAGGGCAAGGGGGAGGTAATGATTACCAGAACCTAGAGGGAGAACCACAGCTGGATACCTGAGAGTTAAAAGCTTTTGAGAGGGAACATGGCCCAACAGGAGCAGGGAGAGTAGATACCCACCTCCCTCTTCTCCACTCCCCAATCTTCTACTCAGGATTTTATTATTCAACCTCAGTGGGAGCAGAGGCCAAGACCGACATTTCTGAGCACAATGCCAGTGGAAATGGTTGGAAACTGGCCCCGTAGGTGGGAATAGCACACTAGACATGCTGACCTTCTACCGGGAGTTTTGGATGTGGCAAACAGGGATGCAAATTGGGGAGGCTGGTGGGGTGGGTTCCTGTAAATAAGAAAGGCTGGGTGATCCGGAAAGGACTTATGTGAGAGAAAGAGAATGAAGAGAAAGGAGGAAGTTCTGACAGTTGCTATGGGGAATGCTGGGAAGAAACCTCAGGAAGAGATGTCCAAAAGGGACTGACTACATGAAAAAATAAACTCCCTTCCCCGAGTCCCCAAGGGACCGTTAGTAAAGATACACCTTATTTTCCAGGCTTTTGTATACTTTTGAATGTAAACACTCCGTTGAAGCAGGTTTAGGAAGGAGAAGTTTTGGTAATGCTTGGTGTGGTAGGCAGAGTACCCCCCCGAAGATGTCCACCCCCCAACCCCAGAGCTTGTGATGTTTCATGGGAGCGGGGACCAAGTTTGCAGATAGGGTTGATGATCCTCTCAGGTTGAAAGGAGATTATTCCAGCTCTTCTGGGTTGGTCCCGTGTCATCACAAGGGTCTTCAGCTGGGAAGAAGGAGGTAGGAGGGTCAAAGTCAGAGAGTTCTGGGGCAGAACTTGGCAGGCTGTAAGAGGCACTTTCAGTGCAAAACAATACAACTTCTGTGGAGGAAAATTCGCTGTGAATGAAATAACAAATGGGTCTCAGTGGACCACAATCAAGATGTCAGCAAGGGCTGTTCCCTTCAATCCAAAAACCCAATTTCAGTGACTTTACTCTGAGGAAAGAGCCCCTCTAGAATGCCAAATGACACCCCCCAAAGATATTGAGGTGGTGTTATTTAAATTGCAAAATATTGAAAACACACCCCAAATCCTCATTCATAAAGAGAATGGTTGAATCAATTATAGAATAGACATATAAAAAGAGTACTATGCAGCTATAAAAAAGAATGAAGGAGATCTTTATGGCCATATTGTTAAGTATAAAAAGCAAGGTGATGGGGCTGTGGTGGTGGCTTAGTGGTAGTGCACTTGCCTGGCATGTGTGAGGCAACTGGGTTCGATTCTCAGCACCACATAAAAATAAATAAATAAAATAAAGGTCTATCAACAACTAAAAAAATGTTAAAAATAAAAATAAAAAGCAAGGTTATGGGGTAGGATATTGACTAAATTATACTAGTATATTGTGTGCATGTGTGGTTATGTAAAAATGATCCCAGTATTATATATAAATGTAATGTACCAATAAAAACATGGAGGAAAAAAGCAAGGTGAAAAAGCATAAAAACATAATTGGTGTCAAAAGGAGAGGGGAGGAAAAGAGAAAAAGAATTAATTTTCTTAAGAATCACATGGGAGATAAACCAGGAAACAATAAAATGATTACCTGCTGGGAATAGGTATAAAGAGAAGAAAATAATAGGGGTATTCGTGACAGGGACACTTTTGTGAATGTATCTCTTTATGTAATTTTGATTTTTGAGCCAAGTTAAGTATTTTACATATTCAAAAATTAAAGGGACTAATACAAACAACAATAAGCTTTGGAGAGGATGTGGGGGAAAAAGCACATTCATACATTGCTTGTGGGACTGCAAATTGATGCAGCCAATATGGAAAGCAGTATGGAGATTTCTTGGAAAACTGGGAATGGAACCACTATTTGACCCAGCTATACCACTCCTCAGTCCATACCCAAAGGACTTAAAAATAGCATACTATAGAGACACAGCCACATCAATATTTATAGCAGCTCAATTCACAGGAGCTACATTGTGCAACCAACCCAGATGCCCTTCAACAGATGAATGGATTTTTTAAATGTGGTATATATACACAATGGAATATTACTCAACAATAAAAGAGAATAAAATCATGGCATTTTCGGATAAATGGATGGAGTTGGAGAATATAATGCTAAGTGGAGTAAGCCAATTCCAAAAAACCAAATGCCAAAGGTTTTCTCTGATATAAGGAGGCTGATTCATAGTGGGGTAGAGAGGGGGAGCATGGGAGGAATAGATGAACTCTAGATAGGTAAAGGGGTGGGAGGGGAAGAGAGGGGGCATGGAGTTAGAAATGATGGTGGAATGAGATGGACATCATTACCCAACGTACATGTAT
Organism: Urocitellus parryii; assembly: GCF_045843805.1. Taxonomy (NCBI): domain Eukaryota; kingdom Metazoa; phylum Chordata; class Mammalia; order Rodentia; family Sciuridae; genus Urocitellus; species Urocitellus parryii. The sequence goes on from NC_135539.1 coordinate 69,231,706, forward strand.
GAAGACACAAATGGTGTGAATATACTTTGTATACTTCCAGAGATATGAAAAATTGTGTTCTATATGTGTGATATGAATCGTAATGCATTCTGCTGTCATATACAACAAATTAGAATAATTTTTTTTTTAAAATTAAAGGGGACTTTAAAAAAAGTTGCAAACAGTAAGTGGCTAGCATAATAACCCAGAGAAAAGAATAGCCAGTACCTTTTGAACCTCATACTTTGATGAGTAGAATATGTTCTATGGAAAAGAACGCCTACAAACCAGGTTTGTATTTGGTAGTAATATTACCATTATGATGCTAAAATCTATTTTGCGTGTATTGTGGGATGCAGCAAATGAAAAATCATACTGATTTTGCAGGGACCTGAGGATCTCACTGTAAGAGGAGGTAGTGTGGAGTGGAGGAACCCTGTGCTCCTGGGTTAGAGTGGTCAGCATCCATATAAACTCCCAGTTTCCCTACCCACCAACAGAGCCTTGAAACAATATTAGTCCGGGAGCAGTGGTCACATGTAGTAGGCAGATCTTGGCTTGTAAGTAATGTTTCCCTCAGAAAGAAACACGTCTTAGAGCAGTAACTTGGATTGGGTCAGTGGAAGTATAATGGGTTTGGAACCTCCTATGCTGGAAAGCAGGAAAGTGCTCACAGACCCATAGGTAGGTCCAGCAATGTGATTTTTACAGAGCCCAGGAAAAAAAAAATTAAAAAGCAGTGTCCCTCACTAAAAAATGATTAAGAACCTCGAGACAGCGACAGAAGAGTGTTAAACCAAGCAAGAGGTCTTTCTACGCGTGGGGTCTTGTGCATCTGTATGGGTTACATTCCCGTAAAGCTAGCCTTGATAATGGGAGATGTGTTAAAAGTTTAGAGGAGCTGGGGAAGGTGATGTGGGCCTATAGTCCCAGGGACTCCTGAGGCTGAGGCAGGAGGATCCCAAGTTCAAAGCCAGCCTGGGCAACTTAGTGGGATCTATCTCAAAATAAAAGATCTGAATGAAGCTCAGTGGCAGAGTGCCCTAGGTTTAATCCCCAGGAACCAGAAGATAAAAAAGAAAGTTCAGAGGATCTGTCTTTGAAGAGGACGTTCCTGCTGGTTTCTTTTGGGCAATATAGACACTAAAAATAATACTGACAATAGACTAAAAAATGAAATAAGAAGGAATCCATGAGTTTAAAGTGATACTGTATACAATGATACTAAACCAGTATAGACACTATGTAATACTCCTATATAAAGGTATATTTGCAGGGGAGAGAAAACTACTTTTTTTTTTGTACCAGAGATTGAACTCAGAAGTGCTTAACCACTGAGCTATATCCCTAGCCCTTTTTATATTTTTTAATTTAATTAACTAATTTATTTTAATTAGGTATAGGTGACAGCAGAATGCATTTTGCTTCATTGTACACAGCTGCACCACAACTTTTCATTTCTCTGGTTGCACACAATGCAGTGTTGCACCATATGTAGAGTCATACATGTACCTATAATTTATTTAGAGACAGGGTCTTGCTAAGTTACTTAGTGCCTTGCTAAGTTGCTGAGGCTGGCTTTGAACTTGTAATCCTTCCTCTTCACCCTCCCAAGCTGCTGGGATTACAAGTGTGTGCCACCATGCCTGGAGGAAAGACTTCTTTAGAAAGAAAAAAGAAGCAGATAAATAACTAGCCAATACGTTGTAAACAGAATTAAAGAATTAGAAAGAAAAATGTGATTTTTGCAGCCATTTAGTAATAATGATGCTACAACCATTGGGCTAAAAATTGCAGAGGTACAGAATTGTTACGTTTTTTTAAAGAATTTATTTCTTTATTTTAATTTGTTAAATATGACAGTAGAATGCATTTCAATTCATAGTACACCTATAGAACACAATTTCTCATGTCTCTGGTTGTACACAAAGTAGAGTCACACCATTCGTGTCTTCATACATGTACTTAGGATAATGATGTCCATCTCATTCCAGTGTCTTTCCTATCTATAGTTCCTCCATTCCTCCCATGCTCCCTGCATCCACCCCTATTATGGATCAGCATCCACGTATCAGAGAAAACATTTGGTCTTTGGTTTTTTGGGATCGGCTTACTTCACTTAGCATGATATTCTCCAACTCCATTTACCTGCAAATGCCATAATTTTATTCTCTTTTAATGCTGAGTAATATTCCATTATGTATATATACCACAAGTTCTTTATCTATTCATCTATTGAAGGGCATCTAGGTTGGTTCCACAAGGTAGCTATTGTTTTCACATGATTTTTGAAGTCCAACTTGACCATCCATCGATGACTTGTTCATTACAAATGGGAAAATATGACTTTATAATAGAGAGGTCTGGCAGAAACCATTTTAACTTAGTGACCAACTTGGCATGAATAATGACAAAGTTGTCATGTGCCACTGGATGTCAACCAGTAGAAAGCACACATGTCATATTTTGCCCCAAATGCTTACCTGGAAACAAGCAAATCTACATTGTGGGGATGTTCTATGAAGCAACTGGCCTAAACTCTTAAAAAAATGTCATTGAAAGAAAAGAAAAGAAAATTAACAGGGTACTGTTCTAGATAAAACGAGGCTGAAGAGTCTTGAGAACCAAGTAAGTTATATGGCTCTTGATTGGTCTTTGAAAAAGAGTTGTGGAAAACAACAAGGGAACTTGGAATTGGGGCTGTGCAGTAGATGTTTTTATACCAGTGTTAAAATTCTTGGGGTGTAGGTTGGTTGCAGTTTTGGCTACGGTTATGTGGGAGAATGTCTTCATTCTTAGAAGATAGGTGCAGAAGGTTGTAAGGTGAAATATCCTGTGTCTGCAACTTAGTTTCAAATGGGGGGTGGGCTGGAGAGGGGGAGAGAGGGTGACAGAGGGATTGAGCAAGAGAAAGCCAATGTGGCAAAATGTTAAAAATTACCACTGGGCATGGTGGCACACACCTGTAACCCTAGCAGTTCAGGAGGCTGAGGCAGGAGGATTGTGCATTCAAAGTTAGCCTTAGCGATTTAGCAAGGCACTGAGCAACTCAGTGAGACCCTGTCTCTAAATAAAATACAAAAAGGCTAAGGATGTTGCTCAGTGGTTGAGTGCCCCTGGGTTCAATCTCTGATACTCCCTCCCTGCTCTCAGTGTTAAAATTAAATCTGGGTCCTGGATGTACTGCTAGCTTCATATAATTTTTTTCACTTTTCTGTAGGATAACTTTTATTTTTTAAATAAGAAGTTAGAGGAAGAAACTTCCTAGCTAAAGTCACATGTCAGGGAGGAATGCAACCAGTCATCAAAGGCAGACAGCCCCTCTGGCTGATTGGCAGTACCCCCTAGAGCAGCACAAGTGCCACCTGGCACTTCAACATCGTTAGCCATGTGTCTCATGGCAAAGCCAGCCACGGTGAGCACTGCAAACAACATGGTGTAAGATTGGCACCTGTCTCAGGAGCATCCTAATGAGGAGAGCTGAGACAAAGATTCTGGCTCAGTGAGGCAGGGGTGAGCTTTCTTCTGTGCCATGAGAAATAAGTTCAGGACTGGACAACTTATTTGGGTCTTATGTTAAATTTGGGGCAAATATACCCACTCTATATATACCATAGAGATCAAAATAATGAGAGTCAAGACGTTGTCACTTCATAGATGTATCATTAATTTATTTTATAGATTGTTATTGTATTTTATTTTATAGGTTAATATTTTGAAAATTCAGACAGTTCTTTTTTCATATATGACCTGTTACAGACATACTTTCTGTTTGTATTTCTGTTACAGTTTGTGTCCTGTAAACACAGAACTTAAGATGATTCTGTTTCACATGATTCCTGTCAAGAAAGAAAGAAAAAAATAGAGTGCATCTAAAATGCTCTCTGCTGTCCTGCTGCATACTCCTGACAGGAGAGGACTGCTATTCTGACAATTTTAGTGAGAACCATGTGCACATTTCAAACTTGTTTTTCCTTCCATTCCTTGAATTTTTTTTGGTTCTGGGTTCAGGAGGACACATTTATGATATGACATGCCTTCTGGCTCTGCATCTACATGTCACGAAGCAGGGTACCTGAGACTACTGGGCAGTGGGGATATTCCTGGAAGTCATTCCCCCAACAGGACAACTGGCAATAACCATACCCAGAGTGCAGAGTGGTTGCAAGCCACATGGATATATCCAGCCAAACCCAGTAAGATACATCCCTAATTCAACATTTCCTTAGTTCCTCCAGTGCCATAGACATTCCATAAGTACCCATGCAGGGAGACACAGGGATAGAAAATCCGAGAGAAAAGTGAGGTCTCAATAAATTATTGAAATATCTCCTTAAAAAAAAGAGAGAGAGAGAAACAGAGCTGAGGCTCCTCTCAGGGCTCTGTCAATGGCAAGTTCAAGTGTGTGTGTGTGTTCTGCCCTGGGGTATGTTAAACAGAAGGTAGTGATGATCATCAAGGGAATCAGAAATGTGGGTTTGAAGGGATGGTGACATAGAGATTAAGGAATCATTTCACAATAATCATAGCTGCAGAAATGGGTGAATTCCCCTAAATGAAAACATACCAATGGAAAAGAAGACTAAGGACAGGAACTTGGGTGATATCTATATTTAGTTGTGAAGCATGAATAAAAAGATGACTACAAAGTTTTGGATCCAGAAATTGCTTAGGGGGTTGGGAAGGATAGACACAACCAGGTTGGTTTGGGTTTTTGTCACTTTCAACTGAAAGGCTTCTGATAATGCATTCATTTAAATATTTAAACCAGATGTAAAGAATATTCTTGTAGCTCTTATTCAATGATAAAATAAAAACCTATTGAGTAGTAGCAAAACCTCAAAACTCATAAAGTAGAAATTAGCGTTCGGTATGACAGATGGTATTGTTTTGCCCAAATGAAATCACTGCTATTGATGTTAATTGTGGAGAAATCTATTTATACATGAGGTTTCACTTGTTGGTTTGGTTATTTTGATTTTGAGCATAATGTTCATCATGATGCCCATCATTATCTGTTGATATTTTTCCTTTTTAACAAAGTTAAGTTTATATCCCCTCTCTGTTATTTAGAAGAGACAATTTCATAGTCCACCCCAAATACAATGGCAGGAATATCCCTGCTGCCCAAAGTATATTCATTGATTGTTCATTAATGAACCATTGTAGGTCACTGTGTGTTCCTTTTGGCTGACTCTTACACTAAACTCGCTCACGATGTACACATGGAGCTGAATCCTTTTGAGTTTTATATCCAAATACCACCAAGTATATTTTGATGATTAGAGTCTCTTAACATTTTTCTCCAACCAAACGACTACAAGATTTTCATATCTATAATGTCTTTTCAAATGGCCTACAAATTCTTAAAGATATAAAGAAAAGAACTAAAAATATATAGCTAATTAAAACTGTGTAGCCGAGAGGGAGGTGAGAAGAGAGAGAGAGTAATTTGCCATTGCTCAAAATAAGGTGTCAATATTGTCTTAATAATATACTTGCCAAACTTTTCACATCAGATCCTCAGGGGGATGTGGTATAAAGAATGAAGACTTTGGAATGAGATCGTTCTGAATTTGATTGACGTTCTTACTACCTTTGACATTTGAAAGTTGCTCAATCATCTGGTTTCCTCATCTGGAAAGAGGTGTTATAATGATGAAATGAGATCACATAGCTAATATTCCCCAAACTATGCCTGGTATACAGTGGTGATCAATAACAATAGTTATTATCAGTTTTAAAAATTTAGCAGGACTAGAATAAATGTGGAACTCAAAATCCTGACAGATTAGGTCTGTAAGGGCTCAGATGGATGTGAATGGATGTGAATAGAGGAAGGACTGCCTTGACTGGACCAACTGAGCAGAGGGTAGGGGCTGGCCTTCTATGCAGTGAGGCTCCTGCTGGCTCTGAATGATTGACACACAATTTGATGCTCCACTGTATTTGTGTGAAAATAAGGCATCTGTTCCCAAATTTTCAAAAAAAAAATCTGACATTATTCATAATCACATCTTCTTTTAAGTTTGGGGAAAGTCTAATTTTGGGAAAGTCTTTTGTCCACAAGCAATTTTGGGGGAATTAAAATGATGATTTCTCCCATTTTTGAGGATTCTACACATTTTGGTCTTTGTGTGTGTGTGTGTGTGTGTGTGTTTCTTCCTTTAGACTTTCTAAAAGAACTAATTTCTATTCCCTTATTGTGTTGTTAGTGTAAATATTCAGTCCTGACTACGTCCTAGTTAGGAGCAGAGGCTAGTTCAGACGGACATGACTTCTGTCCTGGCTGTGCCACTTAGTTATTACTCGATCTGCTCAGCACTAAGTTCCCTGATAAATTAAGAACAATAATGTCCAGCCCCACCAGATTGTTGTAGGATTTACATGAGATTTTGACTATAAAGCCCTGAGACCATCATCATCATCATTATAGGCTGAGTATCACTTATTCTAAATATTTAGAACCAGAAGCATTTGGATTTCATTTTTTTTTCGGATTTGGGGATATTTGCATATACATAATGAAATATGTCAGGGATTAATTTCAAGTCTAATCATGAAATCTGTTTCATATCATCCTTATACATATAGCTGAAGGTATATTTTTAATAATTTTATGCATTAATGTGAATGATTTTGTGCAGGAAACAAAAGTCTCATAGTGTGGAATTTTTCACTTGTGGTGTCATGTCAGTGCTTAAAAAGTTTGAGATTATGAGGCATTTGGACTTTGGATTTTGGAATTAGGGATACTCAACGTGCATGAACAACATTATTACAATTCTTGACATCTTCCAACTCCTCTCATCTCACATTAAAGAGTTCTTTTTAAGATTAGCAGATCTTTACCATACAAAAATGTTTAATTAATAATTAAGTTTGGAAAGTAATAAAAGCTATAGCACCAGACTGAATCTTAACTGCATTGGGGGAAAATTGGAGAAGAGTTTCAAATTGTAAACTCACTGTGTCCAGTATGAGGACATATTGAGGTCTTTAGGCATGAGGGAAAAAACCTTCTGTTAACATAATAGATGATTATTATCATCATTTCTATTTTTTCTGAGGAGTACCAATAAAACACAAATGACTTTCTGGAGATTATCTACAAATGCATTCACTGAGAGGTAGTATGGTATAGGTTTACTGTTGGTAAGGAGTTGTTTTACCCAGTCTCTTCTTTGTGCTTCATATCCTTTCTGTAATAGGAGGTAGTTCTTCTTGAGGATAAGAGGGTGGCTAGAAGTATGTGTGGGATATTATTTTGTGTGGGATATCATTGCTGAGACAATGGGTACAGGTGAATGGTAGCCATCTTCCAAGATAAGCAAGCCTTACCTGCTGGTATTCATGCTCTTTTGTAGTCCCTCCTGTGTTGTATCAGTGTTTGTCTATGTGCTAATAAAATTCAGCAGAACTGAAGTTTTTATGCCACATCAGAGATAAGGTTCTAAAAGTCATCTCAGCTTCTGAATTCCCTGTCACACTCTCTTGGCTTACTTGCTCTGTGGAAAGCCTTGTTGTGAGCAAATCATGAGAAGCCCACGTGGCAAGGAACTGAAGTTTCCTGCAAACAAGTAATAAAAGCAAGTGAGCCTGGAAGCAGATCCTTTGATCTCAGTCAAGTCTCAGAAGATTGCAGGCCTTTCTGACACATCGAGTGTGGGCTCGGGCTTGGGAGAGACCCTGAACCTCATCCACCCAGCTAAGCCACTCCCAGATTCCCAGCCAACAGAAACTGTGAGATAATGAATGTGTATTGTTTTAAGATGCTAAGTTTGAAGTGACTTGTTATGTAATTAATGCAGGGTGCACCTGGCTTTTAATAAGCAGAGTCAGGGATGTCAGATGTCTTGAAGTATGAGTGACAGCCCAGCACAATGCAGATCTTGTTCTTTCTCCAATACCAAGGGCCTCTCCCAATACTGGCACAAACCCTCCCATTTTAAAATATTTATGACTTTTGTTTGTAGATTAAAAGCAAAAGATCAAAAAGGTAATCATAAATTGCTGTGTGATTCAATCTAAATTTAAATGCAGGCTATCCAGTGACCCAAAGATTCTTCCTTGAAAAATTTCTTGCAAAAATTCTGGTAGATATGCAAAAAATTATGCCTGAGGATGTCTCTTTCTTCTTCTTCTTCTTCTTCTTCTTTTTTTTGCAATGCCAGTATACTTCAAATAAATGAAATGTTTACTAATAGAGGAATAGTGAAATAAATATGGTATATCCAGAATATAATGCAGCTCCTAAAAATGAAATTAGTTTATATGTAATGGCAAAAAAATTGGCCTTTAAAATTTAAGATTTTTAAATTTTTTATTTGTTCTTTTTACTTATATATGACAGTAGAATATATTTTGACATTATGCATATTTGGACTATAATTTCCCATTCTTGTGGTCAAAATGAGCATTTAAATATAACTAAAATGAAAATCTAAATTACAGAATAATATATATGATAAACCATTTGAGTTTTTTTAAAAAAATGTACTATTCCAGGTGTTGTGGCTCATGCCTGTAATCCCAGCTACTCAGGAGGCTAAGGCAGGAGGATTGCAAGTTCAAAGGCAATATGGGCGACTTAGCAAGACCCTGTCTCAAAATTTAAAAAAGTCGGGGGATTGTGGATGTGTAGCTCAATGGTAGGGCACCTGGGTTCAATCTCTAGCACCACCTAAAATGAAACAAACAAACCACCCCCAAACCTCAAAATACTGTGTGTTTGCGTGCATGTGTGCGTGTGATGTGTATGTGTATGTGTGTGTATATAAAATGCATAGAAATAGATATAGAATGATTCATATCAAACACTTAACAGTGGATTCCTATGGGAAAAGAATCTGTTAAGTGGAACCTTGGCTTTTCTTTTCTTTTAAACTATTTTTAGTTGTTGGTGGACACAATACCTCTATTTTATTTGTTTATTTTTATGTGGCGCTGAGGATCAAACCCAGTGCCTCACACCCACAAGGCAAGTTCTCTGCTACTGAGCCACAATCCCAGCCCCTGGCTTTTCATTCTCTATATTAGTATACTGTTCACAATTTTTTTTGTTTTACCATAAGCACTACTTTTGTGATTACCGAATGTTGTAAGGTCTTACACTTGGTGACATTGGTAAAGTCCTATGTCCTTTTGGTGCCACCAAATTTGCCATGTCTTACTTAAAATGCAGAGGTGGGAATAAATGGCAAGTGGTTTGAGTAAGGCAGAGTTAAGAAGTAAAGCCAGGACACTGTGGGGGAAGAGGACAGTGTAGCAGAAATGGGTACATGAGTGTGGAGCATATTTCATGCCTGAGCCTCAACCCCTCAGTCTGGTAAGCCCTGGGCTCTAAAAAAAAAGACCCACCACCAGCTGACTGGGAAAGTTTAGAACCAACTCCAAGTCCAGAGACAGATTGGGGGCAGTTTTACCTGTGGTCTTTGTCAGAGAAAACATGGTAACGAGAGAGACTTCCTTCATTCTCAGACAACACAAGCTTAGAGTGATGTGTCCAAATTCCAGAAACTATCTACCACGGAGATGAAAATGAGAGTAATAAATGATGCTAAGGAAATGGAAAGTTTCTGGGTTCATATGGAAGGTAAAACAATAAGTAGTACAGACATCTCAGATGAGATCCAAAGACAAGAGAAAGAGGGGGAGAGAGAAGAGAGGGAGAAAGGGAGAGAGAAAGAGAGAGAACATACATTTTTTAAAAGAATTGGTGGATTACTTGTTTGTCATGTTTGGAAAAAATAAAATTTCCTATCTGGGTTATGTGGAAACTCAAACTACTCCCAAGATGCCTTTTTGCTTTGGGTTTGTTACAAACAACACTTGTTCGGGATTTGTAGCACCTATGAGACTGCTGTCTTCCCATCATCCACAAACATCCGACTTAGAACAGGAAATGTACATTCAATGAATGACTAGGTCAAAAACACAATCCATAAAAGAATGGGAAAGCCTTAATCTTTTTTTTTTTCTTTTGTGTAGAATTAAATCGCTGGAAGGAAGCCAGGGAAGTTACAAATCTAACCTTGTGTTTCTGGCTGAACAATGCTTAAATCATTGATAGCTGTTAATCAAAATTGTTCTGGCTCTTAGATACTATGGATGAACTGATTGATTGATTTTCCAGCCAACTAATTTTAATGTTTTCATTTTTCCATAAAGAAAAGAAATACAGTACTTTTACATAGATTGTAAATATATTTGAGTTTTATTAAAATTAAGTGAAAAATATCCTTTGAGTCATTTACCTGAACATTAGTTTGGCTCCTGTTATGTTGCATTTTATTTAAGAAATGTCTATCCAGGTGAGTTAAGGCAAAGAAGAATCTTTGTTTTCCCTCATGTTTCCTGGAATGCAGCTGAATGTTTGTTCACCTCACATCTCTGAGTCTTAGTTTCCTCACCTGTGAGTTAAAAGCCTTGACTATGAGTCCCATGTGTAATATATATGCTTTATCCTATGTTCACATGTATGTCACTTTGTATATAAGATGATTAAAAAATGTTAGCTACTTTGTTCTCAATTTAATTTATGGGGTTGAATGTTCCTCATAAAAATATTCTTATAAGTTTATACTTATAAGAAAGTTTATGAACCCTTATTAGAAAAGTGAACAGAAGATGTTAACAGTTGATTGGATACATGTTTCTTAGATACGGGATACAGGTCTGAGGTGGAGAGAAGAAAGTTGGGTAATGGTGGGGGGCATGGAAAGAATGGAGGAAATTTGATTAGGCAAAGGGGAGGGGGGGAAGGGATATGGGGGTAGGAAAGATGGCAGAATGAGATGGACATCATTACCCTAGGTACACGGATGACTGCACTATGGTGCAACTCTACATGATATACTGCCAGAGAAATGAAAAGCTGTGCTCCATTTGTGTACAATGAACTGAAATGCATTCTGCTGTCATGTATAACTAATTAGAACAAATTAAGAAAAAAGAAAGAAAGAAAGTTGGGGGTTACCAGCCTAACCATGGGAGGGAAGCCAACCGTGTGGACTAGGACCCACAGGGAGAATGGAAAACTAGGCAGATGAAGACCACCCAGGACTGGACTCAAACTAGCTGTTTAAAGCAGAGGTCTTTAAAGGTGGGTAAAGTACTCCCAGGACTGCACGAAGACTTTCCGAGAAATAAACATGGGTGTTTTAAGGGAATCCATTTCTAGATCCTTAGCTTCCATTGTAATTTCCTGCAATTGCTCTGCCTGACCATGTGATTGTGATGGGGGGGAGGTGCTGCCACCTTTCTTATCCTATCCCAGATATTGTTCTATTTTTTTCTTTATTCCCCTTTCCCTTCCCCTCCTCCTCCTTTTTTTTTTTTTTTTTTTTTTTTTTTTAAATCCAGGGGCACTTTACCACTAAGCTTATCCCCAGCCATTTTGTTTTTTATTTTGAGACAGGATCTGTCTAAATTGCTGAGGCTAGTCTTAAACTTACCATCCTCCTGCCTCAGCCTCCCGAATTGCTGGGATTACAGGCATGCACCACTGACCCAGTTGCCTTTCTTACAGTTTCCAGAATAAGGCATATCCTTCAAAGCACCATGTTGCATTATCTTGCAGGGTCAAAACCCGCTGGGGCTTCAAATGAAGGGACAGTCAGGAATATTGGTATTGGTTCTGAGATAGCACCTTGTCCTATTGATTATGTGACCTATCCTCTGCCAGGGTCATCAACTCTGTGTCCAAAAAAATAAAAAAATAAAAAAGCCAAAGTTGGGCCTTTCAGAAGTGTCAGCTGTTAAATCTTACAAGTAGTTTGTGGTTATAGATCATTCTGTGGTTTTTGGTATAATTCTATAATGGTTGAAAGAATCAAGAGACTTTGTCACAATAAAAAAAATGACTTTTCAGTTTATACCTGTAAAATGAAAAACAGGGATGGGACTGACACTGAACTCTCAGTCTAGCCACAAGTAATATTTACCAACAGATAACTAAACCAGGAGGAAAAGATGTATATAGATCTATTTATATCTATATCTTTATGTATCTCTAGCCCCATCAGGTAAGAAATACATTTCTAATGAAATTTTTATTTTTTATTGGCTAAACTAGAATGAGAGAAAGTAGATCCATGGTAGCCTGGGACTAGAGACCAGGCTGGGGATTGCCTGCACAGAGGCAGGAGGGAACTTTAGTGGTCGAGGAAATTTTGTTTCTTGATCTTGATTGCAGTGTCAGTTACAAAAAAGAGCATAATTGCCCAGACTCATCAAAAGGTACACTTAAAATGGATGAATTTTGGGTTAAATTATACACATACACACAAAAAAAAAAACACAGAGGGGAAGCTTTGTTGTTCTATTTAATAATTAGATATCAAATTTATAATATTTCTAAATATTATATTTGATCCATTGTGTAATAATAATCATTATAATAAAAACAAAGTCCAGAAGAAATCTTTAACACTTAGAGCTATGCAAAACTTAATTAATATCTATTTTTCCAGAGAAGTAATATAATGATAAATAAAAGACTCTTAAGTATAAAATAGGTAACATCAGGGCTAAATTCTGTGGGAAAGGAAATATGATATCAAAAGATGAAAGAAACCTTATGAAATGCCAACTGTTAAAAAGAGCTTATTCAAGTATTTTTAAATATGGATGATACTGGGTTATAACAAATCACCATGTTATTTTTAGACTCCATTAGATCTATTTAAAAGAATGATATAATGGTTGTATTTTAAAATATTGATACTTGCAATACACTAGAAAATCCATTCTTTGAAACCATTTAGACTTTGGATAAAAATGTTTAGGTGTCCACTTAAACATGTATGAGGAGAGTTTTTCAAAATGCTTCTAGGAATAAAGAAGGAAATAAAACTATTGATTTAGGGATGGGCAGAGCAAATAAGATCTAGAAAGAATATTCAAGAAAAGAGGGAATTTTCAAAAAAATTCAGAGGAGACACTTGTAAAGAGGGGAAATTGTAAGCCTCAGAGAGATCCAGAAAGGTGGGGAAGGGTTACAAGAGACTGTCGAGGCTTTCATTTATGGGTGAATGTGTTGGTGACAGATGTTTTCACCTTTCTCCTCTCTTAGCATGCCCTGTGAGTTTGGAGACCAAAAATTCCCTTTCCCTCCAGGGGCTCACAAAGAGCCAAGTTTTTTGAGAGCAGAGAAGAGCTCCAAGATGTTTTGCAAAATCTGGAGCACAACAGTTAGTGAGAAGTGTCATAAAGGATAAAGAATGAATCAAGACTGGCAGATTCCCTCTTACACGCCCCTGGCTGGGTGGTAAGCCCAATGTCTATCCATGGAGATGCCAACTTTTCTAGTCTAGGCAGTGCCAGGCTTAAAACAGAAGCAGAGGAGTCACTGGTTCCAAGGGAGGCCTATGGATGCAGGAGATGCATGTCGCTCCAGACTTTCAGAAACCAGAGACTCCACCTGCAGTGTTCTGTGCTGTCCAAAATGCTCTTGACCCTTGCATAGGTCAGGACCTAGAAAGGAACCCCAATAATGGCCAAGACTGGATTTTCTCTCCAGAGGGAAAGGGAACTCAGATGAATTATTTACCTGTCTTAGACTCTGTATGCTATTGCATATTAAAAGCCACTCCATAAGGACTGAACGTGTTGGGTTGACTTAAACAGCTGGGAGGTCATAGGTGGTTTCAGTAGGGTGTGGAGTATGACTTAGATTGTATGGAATGAGGAATGAGTGGGAGAGAGGAAGTGCAGAAAGTACACCTAGACTCCTATTTCAAGAAACCTGGCAATGAATGGAAGGTGTGAGAAAGGTAGGTAGTGGATTCTTCAGCTGGGGCTGCTCATAGCAGCCTCGCAACATGGGTCTTTGATGGCTGTTGTTCCCCTGGACTGGCTTCTTTTAACAACTTTTTGTTCATTTTGGATTTAGAAAGGTAACTATAAAAGTAAGACAGACTGGTGCTACAGAGGCACCCCAGATCTCCATGGTTTTAACACTACATGAAAAAGCTTCATTTCTCATGAAGTAACATCCAAGTGAGCATTCCTCCTCCATGATCATGTTCACTAGGAGAGATGCAGGGGTCCAAGCTTCTTCCATCCATGCCATCTCCCATACTTGGCTGCTGTTTTAGCTAGCCATTTCACCTCTGTGATGAAAGGACCCTACCAGAACAACTGTAGAGGAGGAAAGGTTTATTTAGGGGGTTCATGGTTTCACAGGTCTCAATACATAGACAACAGGCTCCATTCCTTGGGGCTTGAGGTGAGGCAGGACATCTTGGTGGAAGAGTGTGGCAGAGAAAACCAGCTCACATGATGATCAGGTAGCAGAGAGAGAGAGAGACTCTGCTTGCCAGATGCAAATATATACCCCAAAGCCACATCCCCATGCCCATCTCTTCCAGCACCCCCTGCCAGCCTTTAGTTACCACTCAGTTAATCCCGTCAGGTGATTAATTCACTGATTGGGTTAAGGCTTTCACGACCCAATCATTTCCCCTCTGAACCCTCTCACATTGTCTCACACATGAGCTTTGGGGAGACAACTCACATCTAAACCATAACAGCTGTCAAAGTTGCTCTAGAAGGTTACAGATAATGGCCTGTGAGAGGTGTGTATGGGCTGGGGCTGGAAGTGGTGAATATCACTTTGAACAGAACTTTGTTACTTGACCACATATAACTGCAAAGGGCTGGAAATGTAGTGTAGCCATGTGCTCAAGGGGGCAGGAGATGGGTTTGCTAAATGCATAGATAGTCTTGGTCACATTATTCTACCCACTTGCTACTGCAACCCAATTATACTATATCCCAGTCACTCAGGACCCCACCCTTGGTTTGGACTTGTGTCTTGATTATGTTACTGCTCAGCTTCCTCTTGTAACCAACTTCCTGTTTGATACAGTCAAGTCTGGGTTTCTCGTAGAGACTGCAGGAGATCATCCCTGCTTATGAAACAGATCACAACCCCCTGAATTCTTAGTTTGGAAACCATCAGAGGACAGGGCTTAGGAGGTCACACAGATGGCAGGCAGTAGCACCTGTCTCCCATGACTCATTTTCCTTTTTAACTCTTCCCTTTTCTTTCTTCACTGTGATAACCCTTGTCACTATGATGGCTCTGGGACATTTTCTGTTAATAATCTACAACCAATGCAAACAAAACCTCTTTTCACACAGCAAGAAAGAATAGCATTAAAAAAGTCATCAAGCTATAAGGGAGGGCAAGTAGAAATGAACAGAGGTATTATGTGTAAACCAGAGGCCACAGGACTACTCCCTACCCGCTGTCTCTTTTTCAAGTGCTGCCCTTTCTGACCAGCATGTGGACTATTGGGTTTGGCCTGACTTGAGACATTCTTCTGGACTTTGATATCTGACCCTGAGCCTCAGTGTTGAATCAGCTTAGCTTACTGATGAACCATTGGTTTGGCTTTGGTGTCCTGGGTTTTGGAATGCACAGCTTGGCCCTGAGCCTTGGTGTGTGTTTCTGGGTGCATCTCTAATTATAATGGCTTCAATCTGGACCATTCTTCTGTTTTTGCCCACTGAGCCTTCACCACAGCTAGATTTCACAGGTTCTTCACTTTTCCTTGTCCTACTTCAGATCACTTTTTTGATAGGTGTGACTACCTACCCCCTAGTGCCCTCTTCCATACTTTTAGTTCCCTAGGGAACTGTTTTTTTCTTGGGTAACTAGTAGACCAGTGACTGACCTTAACCTTCAGATGAGCTTAGTCTCTCCCTAACAAGGGTGTGGAATTAGGCAACCTTTACATAGCACACAAAAATTGTGCTGACCCCCTCAAAAAATTGTGCTTAGGATTTAGCAAGCCCTCAAGAGATCCAGAAAACAAAACAAAACAAAAACAAAAACAAACAAAAAAAAACAAGGAAAAAAGTCTTAATAAAAAGAAGAATCAAATAATTTTTAATGGTTCAAGGACATTGGTTGTTGTGGACAAAATGTTTGTGGTCCTGGCCAAGTTGATATACTGAAGCCCTAACCCCCAGGGTGATGGCATTGGGAAGTGAGGACTTCGGGAGGTAATTAGGCCACCAGCATGTAGCCCTCATGAATGGAAAGCCAGAGAGTTCTTTCTGCTCTTTTTTTTTTTTTTTTTTTTTTTTTTACTGGGGAGGACTCAGCAAGAATCAGTTGTTTGCGATTTGAAAGAGGATCCTCATGGGAACCCAATGACACTGGAACCCTGATCTTGCTTCCAGACTCCATACTGTGAGAAATAAATTCCTGTTGTTTATGTCACCCAGTCTATTGTGGCTTGGTATATCAGCCCAAACTGACTAGAATGGGCAAGATGAGTGTGGATTCTTTTTTTAAAAAAATTGTACCTTTATATTTTTACGTATTTTTATGTGGTGCTGAGGATCGAACCCAGGGCCTCACACGTGCTAGGCAAGCGCTCTACTGCTGAGCCATAATCCTAGCCCCGAGTGTGGATTCTTAATGTACACCAACATCATCAGTCAAACTGCCTCTGGTTCAGCTCTTGTGGATTCTTTCTTGGACCCTGGAGAGAAGGAACCCCAATTAAAAGCAACAATAAAAGAAAATTTTTACAAAATCTTCATGGTTGTTGAGAACCTAAGTGACATGCAAGAGGCATATATGACCTCAGGAAGTTGGTCCAGGGAGTGAGACTCCAGGAGGAAGATGGTAGGTATCAGGCTATAGCTAAATAACAGTAGGGGGTACAATTTGAGAAGGGCTGGAGTTTCTGCAATTTTGAGTGATATAGCTTGTACATGCTAGTACACACAGGCACACATTCACACTTGCACACAGGAGTTTTGTTTGGCTTGTTTGAGGAATGAGGCAACAGAATGTTTTTCTAGAAGCTTTTTTTCCTCAGCATTAGCCAAGCCAAAACAGAATTCTGGAGTATCATCAGAAGGTTTCATCTTAATCTAAACAAGATCACAATATTAACAGTAAATAGACAACTTGAATTAGAACCTGATCGAGTGTGAGGTTTTTTGCTGAAAATACTTTGTTATTCTATGAAAAAAAAAATGTAACAAGCAACCCAAATGGCAAGAGGGGAAGGAGAGAAAGGGAGAGAAAAAGAGAAAGAGTTCTGTTAAAAAAATCCCAAGGTACTGATATAAGGATGCTGATTCATAATGGGAACAATGGGAAGGAGCACGGGAGGAATAGACAAACTCTAGATAGAGTAAAGGGGAAGGAGGGGAAGGGAGGGAACATAGGGGTAGGAAAAACGATGGTATGAGATGGACATCATTGCCCTAAGTACATGTATGAAGACACGAATAGTGTGACTCAATGTTGTGTACAACCAGAGATATGAAAAATTGTGCTCTATATGTGTACTATGAATCAAAATGCATTCTGCTGTCATCTATAACAAATTAGAATAAATTTTTTAAAAATCCCAAGGTAGAGCACTTGCTTAGCATGCACAGGCCCTGGATTTCATACCCAAAAACTTTAAAAAACAATGTATTAAGATAATGTCTATATAAGATTTAAAAAACCCAACTTGTACATAAGAATTTATAATGAAAAGCAAATTCTCTAACTTGTTTCTTTTGCTCTTCTGAATCAAGCGTCTTTGACTATTCTTGGTATTTTTTTCACATAGTTCTAAATGGTTATTTCTTGATTTATCAACTTTGGGCACTGGGCATTGATTTACTTATATAATTGTCAAGTGTTTAAGAGCATTATCTGAAAAAAAAAAGTGTCATCTGCTCCCATTTCTCTTTCTAGTATAGTTGAAGAAAAATACTCAGTTGACCTCTAAATTTCCATTTCCAACTTAAAAAAAAAAAGAGGATAAAACCTCCATTTTGGGCTGGGGATGTGACTCAAGCGGTAACGCACTTGCCTGGCATGCACAGGGCACTGGGTTCGATCCTCAGTACCACATAAAATAAAATAAAGATGTTGTGTCCACCGAAAACTGAAAAATAAAAAAAGCAACTCAATTTTTTTGTTTCATAGAAAGAATCTTCCAGTTCCTTACTGTGGCAGATAAAAATAGTGCCTCTCATCCTTTTTTCTTTACTGTGCATTACCCCTTTCTCCTTCCAAGCTCTGTCAGCCACATTTTTATTCTTCCATTGTGAAAGCTAATATTTAAATTCTGGTTATGTGGAGGCTAGGGTTATATGTAGCTTGGTGGTAGACCATTCACCTAGCACATATGAGGCATAGGTTCCATCCTCAGCACCACATAAAAAAGTAAATAGAGATATTGTGTCTACCTAAAACTAAAATTAAAAAAAATATGGTTATGTGAGTAACAGTTAACTATTTTATGATTTGTCTATAGATTGATTATAAAAGCTGATAGTCAATAAGCAGTAAAAATTTTTTGCTGCCCCAAACTTAATCTTTTCACCTATATTTATGGTATTTTCAACCAAATCATAGCTCTTCTACTTGGGGGAATCTTGTGGTGGGCGTTTAACCTAGGCAGCACCAATCTCATGTTGCATCATAAATGTTTTACATTGGGAGCAACCAATGCAAAGAATCAGAAATGTTGGCAAATTTCCAGGGAAGCTGTGGTGGTAGCAAAGGCATCCAGTTTGGGGATAGAGGAGGGGCCTGGTGGTTCTGGTAGAGGCAGCCAATGTGCAATGTCAGTGGTTGCATTGTACGAACTATGTCATCTACTGCTTGACAGTGCTGGCAACTATGGTGTCCTCCCTGGACAGCCTCACTATGGCTGTTGCTCCAACTGGGTAACTTCTGAGCCTCCAGGAGTTCCAAGCACCACCAACGACTTTCAGTACATTCATTTTCTGTTCAAACCAGTGGGGATTGATTTTTGTTGTTTCCAATTACGTCTTTTTTTTTAATCTTTATTTACCAATTTTATATGATGCTGAGGATCAAACCCAGTGCCTCACACATGCTAGTTGAGTACTCTACCACTGAGCCACAACCCTAGCCCTCCAATTAAATATACTGATTAAATATACTATTGAAAAACCATCTTATTATGTTGCGTAAATATCCTTCACTGTCAAGTCATATTAACGTCTTTATGGATTTAATGTCACATATCCCCCATTCTGTAGTGAAAAGTTCCAAACATCAAGTTCAAGTGCATTTTCTTTCTTAAACTCCATAAATGACCTTTAAGCTAGCCTGATGTATGCACCCACTAACTCTATTATCTATTCTACTATGTCCTTTCCATTGTCAAGGACTCTCCTTTTGGGAGCCAACCCGCATCCCATTTGCTCCATGGGTCTGCTTGACAGCGCTTAGCCTGCAAGTTCCTCTCCTTGCTGTTCTGATTTGGATTCACTGTTTCTAAATCTTACATTTTTCTCTTTCTTAGTTTTCTTCTTCATTTGGTTAAACTTCATCTTCAATTAACTTCCTAAGAAAGAGCAAATGGGAAAAAAAATCTTTATTCTGAACCTACATTTGATTGATGGTTTTACTATATATGGAATTCTAGAATGTGAGCGCTCCTCACAAACCCATTTCCTTCTTTTGCTAGGCTCACAGTTAGACTATATTTCCCAGCCTCCTATACAGTAAGGAAGGGCTGTGTGATGAATTCCTGTCAATGAAATATGGCACAACCCACTTCCAGGCTTGGTCTACAAAAACCTCCTACAGAAAACTCTCCATTTTCTCCATCCCAACCCCCAGGCTTGTTGCAGAAGAGCATGATAAACTTGAAGCTCCCTGTAGAAGGCAGGAGCCCCAAACTGATGAGCCTACATATTTCCCCAGTAATCCTTCAGTTTTGACTTTTTGCATTTTCAAATAAGAAACAAATCCCCCAAATTTCAAAGCAAGCAGCATTATACAATCCTGTCCATAAAGAAAAGTAGCAATCTTCCCAAAGAATGAAAAAGTCAGTTAGGCCACAAAAAGTGTTGATAAATTTCCTAATCGCAATGGAGCAGAACAAGAAATAGTACCAGAAGCTGGAAAATCCACAAGTATGTGAAAAATTAAACAGCATAATCTTAAACAAGGAGTGGCTTAAAAACAAAATCACAAGACAAATTAGAAAGTATCTTGAGACAAATGAAAAACACCTACAACAAAAATTATGGGATGTTGCAAAGTTGTATTAAGAGGCAAATCTATATCTGTAAATCCCTACATTAAAAACAAAAAGAATAATCTCACACCAATAACTTAACTTTTATACCTCAAGGAACTAGAAAAAACAAAACAAACTAAACTCAAAACTAGCAGAAGGAAAGAAATTATAAGGATTAGAGCAGAGAGAGAGAATAAAAAGCAATAAATTCAACAAAGCCAAGGGTTGGTTCTTTGAAAAGATTAACACAATTGAAAAACCTTTACTTATCCTGCTCTATCCCACCCAGGACATGAACCATTCTCCTGTCCCATGTATTCCCTGCCCATTGGTCACTCAGTAGCTACATTGGATTGACAATGGTGGTGTTGTGGGGCTTGTGTTCAACTCCTATGTGATAGGCTAATGCTGTGTTCCAGCTCCTAGGTCATCCACCTGACTCCATCTCATCACGTGGGCATTGTATCATCTCACATCACCCCAAGAAGAGTGAGTACAGTACAATAAGATATTCTGAGAGAATCTGCGTTTACATACCTTATATTACTGTATATTGTTATAATTCTATTTTACTGCTAGTTATTGTTGTTAGTCTCTTTCTGGGTCTAATTTACAAATTAAACATTATTATAGGTATGCATAGAAAAAAATATATGGGGCTTGATATCATCTATGGTTTGAAGCATGCACTGAGGGCCTTGGAATGCATCCTTTGTGGAGAAGGGTGATCTACTGTCACTAATAAAGATATTGAGTCAACATGCCAAGCTCATTCAAGAGGGAAAGGACAAGGTTTTCAACAAATTGTGCTGAGAAAACTGGAAACAGAAAGTGAAATGGTGGTTACCAAGGGCTGGGCGAGAGGAAATGGGTCTAAAGTTTCAATTTTGCAAGCTGAAAAGGTTCTGGAGATAGGTTGCACAACAATGTTAGTATACTTAACACTAATTAATTTTATACTTAAAAATGGTTAAGATGGTGAAGCATATATTATGTGTACTTTATCACAGCTAAGAATTTTTAAAAGGAAGGAAACAAATGCTTCTGTTAAAAATATAAGCTCAATCTACTTTATTTTTTAAATTCAAAAATTTATTTTTGTTGTTGTTGTTTGTTTTGGTACTGGAAATTGAACCAGTGTCACTCTTCCACTGGGTCACATCCACAGCCCTTTTTATTTTTTTATTTTTAAGACATGGTCTCACTAAATTGCCTAGGCTGGCCTTGAACTTGGGATCCTCCTGCCTCAGCCTCTAGAGTTGCTGGAACTGCAGGTATGGGATAGCATACCTGACTCAATTCTCCATCACTCAGAAGTCAGAGATTGTGATTTTTAAAACAGTTGCTCTCTTTGAAAAGTCAGTGGGCCCACCCTCAGGTAGGCAGGTGCTACCACACAGGTATTTTACAAAGATATTCAATAATTTATATACTGTATCCTTTAAGTGTGACAAGTCACTTCCCTCTCATTGCTTTTAAAAGTGTCTCTTTGTCTTTCAAGAGTTTGATTATGTAGTCTCTTGATATAGATCTCTTTGAATTAATTCTCCTTGGGGGGTTCTTGGCTGATAACTTTTTAGATATATAGGTAAATGGTTTTCATTACATTTCATCGTATTTTTAAAGTATTCTCTTTTCTCCTTTCTCCCTCTCTTCTTCTGTGATTTACAGTATTAAATATGTCTGTATCTTCAATGGTATCCCACAGGTCTTTGAGGCTATGAATAAGTCCAATTTTATTCATTCTTTTTTTCTTTTGGTTCCTCAGACTGGATAATATCAATTATCTGCTTCAAGTTTGCCATTTTTTTTCCTTTCACCTGATCAAAAGGACCTTGGAACCCCTCAATAGTGAATTTTTCATTTCTATTTCTACAGTTTCAATTCCAGAATTTGGCTTTTCTTTATAATTTCCACGTTTTCCTTTTTATTAGCATTCTCCATTTGATGAGATAGTGTTCTCATGTTTTCCTTTAGTTCTTTACCTATGGTTTCCTTTAGTTCTGTGAACATACTTGAAATAGCTGCTTTTAAGTCATTGTCTGGTAAAGTCAATGAATGGCTTCCTCAGGAACAGTTTACATTGATCATTTTTTTCCCCTGTACATAGGCAATAATTTTTTGCTTCTTGGCGTACCTTATGTATGTATACGTTCTTAAAAACTGTACCTTTTCCATGATATAACGCAGCAATTTGGGAAATCATATTCTGCCCCTCTCAAGGGCTTATTGGTGCCAGCTATTGTTAATGATTTGTCCAGTGACATTTCCAAACTCATCCCCCAAACCCTGTATTGTTTGTTGCAAGTGGCCACTGGAGTCACTGCTCAGTTAGCTTAGTGATCGACTAATGATTGGACAGAGATTTCTTTAGATACTTGGAATGAATAAGCCTCCCCATCTTTGCCAAGGGATGCTGTTTGTGAATAGGGGCACACCTTTAATACCGGTCAGGCGTAGACTAATCTCTTTAGTATTCACCTCCTTCTTACGTTAAGCCTCCAGGTCAGCCAGAGGTGATTGCTTAGGGCCTTCCCAAGTCTTTCTTGAGCACACACACAGTCCTATGCCTGGATATAGCTTCTAGTTGTCCAGGGATGTGTTTAAAACCTCTGTGGACACCTCCTTCCCTAGCTTTTCCTTTTGAGCTTTATGTTTGGCCTATTGTTTGCATCCAACTGTTATCCTTAACTTCAGGTAGCAGCAAAGTTAAACAATTTTCTCTAGATTTTTTGACAGCTGGCTTTGGGGGAAAAGACTTTCTCTCCAGGTGAGCTGGAATCAGGTCAAATAAAGACAGTTTTGCAAGTGAGGTCTTCCAGGGAACCATGAGACAAGTCAAATAATGACAAGTCTCTGGTGATGCGACTTTGAACAAGTTCCAGCCCTCTTCTCCCTGCTCCAGTAGGCTGCTGATTTTCACTGTGATTGGGGATCATTGGCTTTTAAGACTACCACAGAGCTGGAGAATGGGGTATCACAATAGGAAAAGTTAAGACACTCCAAGTCTCTTTTCCCTTATAGACTGTTCAGCAATTTAAAAAATAAGTAAATAAACACTCCTCAGACTGCTGCAAAGTCTTTAATTTCCATAGTTCAAAAAAAATGTTGATTCTGACACTCTTTGCCAGCTCTCTCAGTGCCTTTTTAAAGGGGAGAATATTCATAGGTGTTTCCTCTACCATTCCTGCTGATGTTGCTCTGTATTCTTTTTTATTAGCCTCAGTATCCTTAGAATAAAGGAGTCAAGTATTCCTTGGGGCTGTTACACACTGCATCTACGATGTCCATTTACTCATCACTTAGCAAAAAGTTGTTGAGCAACTACATTTGTCCGAGCTTCCTATGAGGTACTAGAGATGTACAGGTGAACACGGCAGACACAGTCCTGGTCTCAATAGAGTTCACATTCCAGTGGGGTGGGGTGGGGTGATGAGGATAGGGTGGGAAACATATAATAGAAAATAAGAATTCAGTGTAAGTGCTATAATATGTAAAAGTGGATGGTTCCTGACTTATGCTGGTTTGATTTAAAGATTTTTTTTTCAGTTTTACAATGGTATCAACTGATACACATTCTGTAGAACCTGAACTTTGTCTTCTGAATTTTGATCTTTTTCCAGCTAGCAGTATGTGATATGATTCTCTCTCATGATGTTGGGCAATGATAGCAAGTCACATTTCCAGTCAGCCACATGATTATGAGTGTAAACAACTGATCCAATATTCTACAATGTAGTGTATTCAATAATATACATGAGATATGCAATACTTTATTGTAAAACAGGCTTTACGTTGGATGATTTTTGTCCAACCAGAGGATAATATAAATGTCTGAGCATGTTTAAGACTAAGCTATGATATTTGGCAGGTTAAGTGCATTAAATTCACTTTTTAGTTACAATATTTTTAACTTAGGATGGATTGCTTGGGACAGAACTTCATCATAATTTGAGGAGTATCTTAGGTTTTGCGGGGCTGCATAAGAGTGGTATTGAATTTGAACTTGTCAGGGGAATCTGAGAAGATGAAAAAAAATTTCATGGAAGAAAATGACATCTAATCTCATAGTGAGCTTAATTTAGCCAGGTGAAGAGGGACTTAAACAAAATAAAATGTTATTTTCTCTCAAATATCACAAGACCAAAGGTAAAAGCATGGTGTTACATGTTGCATATACCCTACCTTCCCTTTATGTTTCTGCTCTCATATCTTGAGGGCTTCTATGGAACCAAGGTGGTTGCTACAGAGCATATTGATGTGTCCACATTTCTGATATAAAGAAAGAAGAGGGAGCTGGGTGTGGTGGCACATGCCAGTAATCCCAGCAGCTCGGGAGGCTTCTGCAGGAGGATCTCAAGTTCAAAGCCAGCCTCAGCAATATAGTGAGACCCTAAGCAACTTAGAGAGATCTTGTTTCAAAATACAATATAAAAAGGGCTGGCTCCGTGGTTAAGTGTTCCTGTGTTCAAATCCCAGTGCAAAAAAAATAAGGGGTTGGGAAGGGCAGAACCAACTAGAAGCCGGGATCAATGCTTTCTGATTGCATGCTGTTGGAATTTCCTCTTGCAAGGAAAATTGGGAGATATATTGCCTTAACTGATGTTATCCCAAAAATAAGGAAGAGGGGGAGAATGAACAGGATGCAGATACCTAGCAGTCTTTGACGCAGATCAACAAATGCTCAGCTAATATCCAATGAAAACTTAATATATTTTTACCTGTTAAATGAACAGCTGCTTCACATTTCCAAAATTAATGTGAAAAGACTAGACTTCACTGACCAGTGAACTTTTGGGGGGTGAAATGGTATTCATGGCATCTGGGCACATACATGCACATTCACACATTTTTGAACTTCCTATTTTGAACATTCTAGGCTCTGTAAGAAAAGTGGTTATGTTTTCCTCTGAGCAACAGAAAACTCGGATTGAGTGCTTCATTAAGGGTTTATCTTTTCCCTCGGGAATTAAGAGTTGTCAAGGATTCTTCTTCATCACTACATGGGTTATATGACTGCAAGTATATGTGATCACCCTGAAGTAGAGTTCTGGCACATCCGTGTGTGACCACTTCAGGGTCTTACCTCAAGAAAGAGTACGTCTCCTTGGCCTGCAAGCATTAAGAGCTAGCCTTCAGTGAGCTGCAGAGTGGGAATTACTTTCTCAAGTTTTCCACTGAAATGTGACATTGTCTCGGAAGGAGCTCATGGGCAAGGAGGAGTAATAAACATAGAGCTAGATCAGGTGGGAATGAAGGAACCTGGTTGCTGCAGGAAGTCTGTTGGGGCAAGAGTTTAGCTATTGTAAGCAAGAGAATGGAATGGGGTCTGTGAGTCCTGGAAATAGCTACTTATGAGAGTGATCAGAGCCAGGCATGGTGGTGCACACCTGTAATCCCAGCAGCTTGGGAGGCTGAGGCAGGAGAATCATGAGTTCAAAGCCAGCCTTAGCAACTTAGCAAGACCCTAAGCAACTCGGTGAGATCTTGTCTCTAAATAAAAAAAAATATATATATATATATATATATATTTTTTTTTTTTTTAAAGGGAATGGGATGTGGCTCAGTGGGTAAGCACCCCTTGGGTTCCATCCCCCCTACAAAAATAAATAAATATATAAATAAAAGTGGTCAGAGCACTGTACTTGGAAAACAACCATGTTCAGTGACAATTTGTTCATGTATTTTTTTTTTATCATCTGACTCTAATCATGACAGAACATCAAACAAATCTAAACTAAGGGATCTTTCCACAAGATAACAAGCCTGCACTTTTCTAAAATGTCAATGTCATAAAAGATAAAGAAAGGCTAAGGGACTATTTTAGATTCAAAAGACTAAAGAAACACAATCACTAGATGCGTTGTGTAATCATGGATTGAATCCTGAGGTAGGGAAATTTTCTATAAGAGGCATTATTGGAGCAATTGACAAAATATGAATATGAACCACATATTCAACTGCACTTAATGTTTCTTGATTTTGATACTTGTCCCCTGGTTACATTCAAGCATCTGTACATGTTTATGTATTTGAGAATAAAGTACATGATGCTTACAGACTGCTCTCAAGGGTTCAGGAGAGACAGATGAACAGAGTCAGGGAGAGCTATGGTGGTAAAATGTTAACAATGGTGAATTTGGATGAAGGGTCTATAGGAGTTCTTTTGTGCTTTATTTTTCTGCAACTTTTCTTTAAGTTTGAAATTATATAAAAATAAAACGTTTAAAAAACTCTTTAGAGAGGACCTACTATGTGCCAGATGTTGCTGTAAGTGCTAAGAGCCACTAAGAGCCTTCATACTCTCTGCCTCTTCTTTCCCATTGCATTTATTAATGCTATTTTTAAAGTTCCGGTGCCCATCAGCAATGTCATCAATAGGAATCTAAGAAAGAGGATTTTTGTCAATGTTGGGGTCCCAGTGTTAGAGAAGATTAATAATGAAGTGTAACAATAGAAAGAATTGTACTGTATCAGTCAGGATGGGCTAGATTTTATAACACCAACAAACAAACCCCAAATTTCAGTGGTTAAAAAGATTTAGTTCTTGCTTATGTTATGTTTCAGGACATGTCATTCGGGAACATTTGGGGGTTTCTGCTGCACAATGTGTTATAATCAAGGTTTATGGAGAAGCCACCATCTGGAAAATACCTGGATGCCTTGGGGGGCGAGGAGAGAGAGAAAGAGAGAGGAGAGAGAGAGAGAGAGAGAGAGAGAGAGAGAGAGAGAGAGAGAGAGAGAGAGAGAGAGCGCCAGTCTTGGATAGTCTCACATCAGCGATTCAGTGTTCTGTAGAGAAATGATATATGCCACATTCTGTTCACAACAGAACAGTCAGGATGACCCCACCCAACCAAGGGGGCCAGCAAACCATTCCACCAGAGGTCTGGAGGAAGAAAGCCAGAGGTTTATTGAACACATTGATAACTATCACACCTACAAAGAAAACGCCAAGGGGAAATGTAACTCAGTGATAGATGCAGGTTCTCTATGATCTGTACCTTGTCCTTATTCAGATACAAAGGGGACAGCATTCTATCTGTGTGTGTGTGTGTGTGTGTGTGTGTGTGTGGCACATGTATACACACATTTTTTAATACCTGCTTATTTTAAAAATTGTGGTCCATATATTTTCCTTAAATACTTTTTCAGGTTATTTTTTTATTATTTTTTAAGGAATGATAGCTGTTACTCCAAGATTAAAAACATGGGTTTCAACATTGCTGAAATAAACATTGACATTCTTTTCAACCTCAACATCATTATGTCTTATTAATAATTTTATTTGTATATACACCATTTATTCTAAAGACACAGTTTATACATCATACAAATAAGATCACAATGTCCAGGGTTACCAATTAGCCTTATCTATAACATCAACGACTATTTTATATCTGTCTATCAGGGCAAATTTTGTTATATTCTAGTCCATTGAAGGAGGGTTTCTGTACTGATTTGCTTCTTTGTTCTAGATTTTGCAACATTGAAAAAGGTGGATCTTAATATTTTCTTTTTGAAAAGAGTATTTTTACTATTCTTTGAGAAATGACTCGATGCTGGTATCACACATATATCTCAAACTAGCCATTCTTCAACTGGACTGTGTCTTCCCAGCTTATTGACAATAATGTCACATTGGAGTCTTTATTGGAGATTGTTGATGGGAGCTCTTACTTCTTCCTGGCAGCACAGCCTGCCACTTTATCACAGAAGAAAATCAAATTGCTCTGCACAGCTTGCTCAAAACTCTATTAGTTGTCCCTCAGTACTGTTTTTGTTCCTCCTCTTATTTGGAAATGAATTATTGCATAGTTTGTCTTAGTATCTTCAAGGCAGCAAAGTAAATAGATGATAGATAATTACCATAGCTGTCTTTTATTTTTCCACATTAAAAATGCTTTTTCACATTGTTAGGTACTGTGGGTCCTCCATAAATTCTATAAAATAATACCAGTGATCATATAATACATACTAATTGCCCTCTGGAACCTCTTCTTGCCAGATGGTGAAAATATGAACATTTAATGTGTTGCATAATCTGAAAAGACCATTAATGGGCAGGAGACACCTGTTTTGAGTTTTTTTCTGGAGAACAACAGGGATTAGGTTATTAAAATAAAGAATGATTAGCTCAAAGTTATCCTGCATTGGGAAAGGATGGCCATCTTGCTCTAAAGTTTAATTGTTCATTTATCTAGTCAGCTAATTATTGAGTTCTGTTTTTTTCTTTTTCTTTCTTTTCTTTTTTTCTTTTTTTTTTTGGGGGGGTACCAGGGCTTAAACTCAGGGACTCTTAACCACCAAGTGATATCGCCCCAGTCCTTTATAAGTTTTATTTTGTTTTAATTTTGAAACAGGGTCTCACTAAGTTGCTTAGGGCCTTGTTAAGTTGCTGAGGCTGGCTTTGACCTTGTGATCCTCCTGCCTCAGCCTCCAGAGCCACTGGGATTACAGGCATGTGCTCCCATGCCTGGCTTATTTACCAAGTTCTTACCATGGACTTTATTTTGAAGCTCTGAATGGGCTGCTCAATGACATGGTTGGGTGTAAAGGTTAGGAAATTCATGCTGCTAACAAAGTGAGGTGCAGCTATGCATGGCACAGTGAAGAACAGATTGGAGAGGGAGAGAGGAAGGATTTGTAGCAATCCAAGCGAGAAGTGAAGAGAGACTGAATTAAAACAGTGGTGGTGGGATTGATGAGGAAGGAATAGCCTCAAAACTATCTGGAGACAGCACCTATAACTGTTGACTTGTTGGGCATGGGGACAGATGAGAGGGAGGTACTCCAGAGAATGCCTAGGTGGGCAGCGTGGGCAAGCAAGTGGGTGGCAGTGATGTTTTACTGAGAGAATGAACACCTAAGAAAAATGGTGTGTGTGTGTGAGATCAGGTTAGCATCGGAGGCATCACTGAGATCGAGAAGATGGATCAATCACGTGGATCTGAAGGTCAGCTGAAAGTTTCATCCATTTAGCACATTTTTATTGTCTGTTTGGGCTGTGGCACCAGCTGTGGCAGTTGGATGATTCCATACAATCGTAGTTAAAGCCATGGTGTGGAGGAGATCAAATTAGAACTGGGTGGGATGAGAAAAGCTCCCTCCATCTTTGACCTCTCCTGCTCCTGGATGCTTTGGTCAGTGGTGAAACTCGCTCTTCTGTTCTGTTTCCCACTTTGGCAAGCCTTCACTGCACACTCAGCCTCCCCTGCGGCCTCTGTCAATTCAGCCCTTCCCAATCTGACTTTGCCTCTCTATCATGACTGCCCTTGCTAATGCACCAGTGAATTCTTTCTTGACATGTGTCAGGAACACTTTTGTTTTCCCTTCAAAGGGCCAGGATGGGCAGTATTCCCTTAGGTCCTTGCTGTTTCTTCCTGCTGCTGTGAATTGAGAACAGTTCTTCCCCCTTCTTTGTGCCGTGTGTAAAGCCCTAACTGGGCACAGAGGTAATGCTGCTTATGCCTCCCTCTACATCTCACTGTATCCTCAGAGAAAGCATCTCTTTCTATCCTTGCTTGCAACCTGTCTTGCCTTTAGGTGCAAAGCTAGTTTTGGGCCTGGGCTGCAGATTGGACCAAGGCCATCTCTTTCTTCTGCTTTCTTCTCCAAATAGTAACAAACTTCCTCACTGAATTGTTCCTTCAGTGTGAATTCTCATGCAAATCAGTGTCACAGGTGTGGAGGTTTATTACTAAAAATAAAAGGAGAGGGGCTGGGGATATTAGCTCTGTTGGTAAAGTGCTTGCTTTCCATGCACAAGGTCCTGGGTTCAATCCCCAGCACCACAAAAAATAAGTAAATAAAATAAAAGGAGGGAAGGGGGATTTTGGAGATAATACATGCTCACTGTAAACTGGAAAATATAAAAATGTAGAAAGATAATAAAATTTCCAGCAGTCATTATTCTGAAATTATCACTACCATTGTTAACATTTTCAGTAATTTCCTTACAAATCAATCTGATCTATGTATCATATATACTTGATTTATTTAAATATTTATTATACTTCATGTATAATAAATAAGTAAATATATATTATACTTTATTTATTTAGAAATAGATTATACATAGATATAGTTTTAAAAGTCAATTAAGAGTATATTTCCATTGTTACTACATACATATGAACTTTTTGGGGGGTGGTGGTGCTAGGGATCATGTATCCTAAGCATGTGCTGTACCACTGAGGTATCTCTCCAGCCCTGGTATGGGGACAATTTTAATGGAAAAGCATTCCATTAGACAGATGACTCTAACCAATCCTTTATGAACAGTTAAGTTCCTTCTGATTTTTTAAAAATATTGTAAACAAAGCTATGGCAAACAGGCATATACATAGATCATTGGGCTCTTTTCATATTATCCTCTTCTGAAATACTTCTAGAAATTAAATAACCAAATAATTTACACTGTAAAATCTAATACATATTGCCAAATGCCCTTTAGTTAAATTCTACCAATTTACACCCCTGCCAGCAACAGTGGAAATGTCTGTGTCACCATATTTTTGGCACATTCTTAGTGTTAAGCACCTTTAAAAAATATCTGATGAGCTTTATTTGTAATTTTATTGTGGTAAGAATATTTTAACCTCAGATCTGCCCTCTTCAGTGTTTTAAGTGTACATTATTGTCATCTTCAGGCACAATGGTTAACCCATTTTAGAAATCTTTGACACTGTGATAGGTAAATAATTATATTCTAATGACCTCAATTTAGATTTATTTGATGACATAGGAAGCTGAGCAGATACCTATCGATCATTTGTATTTCATGTGAGTTTTTTTGTGTGAACTTCCTTGTCATGGATTTTGGGGGAGGCCTGGTGTTTTCTTTTGGAGTATAGGTAGCATTATATATTATATATTCAGACAGGATGACAAAGCGGTGATTATTGTTATTGCTTGGAGTGAAATTGCTGAATAGCTGGGGATCAAACCTGCTTCATCAGCATCACCTGAGCACTTCACACAATGTCACACAAAGGCACCTCCCTGGACATGTTGAATCAGAGTCTACAAATTAACAGACTATATTCTGTAAGGGTAGGAACCATGAATATTGCTTGGGACCAATATTGTAGTGTGTAACATAATATTGGCAAGTCTAGGGGCTTAATCAATATTGACTTAACTAATAAATCCCCCCCCCTTTTTGTTAGTTTTCAGATCCTGCCTTCCAGTTGCCAGCTGAAGATGAGCAATTTCATTTCTTAAACAAATGCAAAGCTACATTTTCTAGGTTGGGAATATAACTGTTTTAATTTAAAATTTATGCTTCTGGAGGCAGGTTCCATAGGGAATAAGGGAGTGACACAGAATAGTGGGTGATTGTAGATGTTCCACTCAAGTCCTGCCTCTTGTGTTCTTGGTAGGGACTTGTTGAAAGTCAAAGAGGGAGGTGGGGAAAGGAAAGAAGGAAACTTTGGAGTATGTTACGAGGAATTTAACAATCATCCAATCTCTGCTTTGATTTTAACATGACAATAATTGGGTCTAGAATTGAGGTGAAGCCAAAGTCATTTATTTTTAAATTGGCTACATTGAGCTTGAGGTAATTAAAACCTTGAGATTAGCTCATGTGTTAGTCAGCTTTCCATTGCTGTGACAAACTACCTGAGAAAGTAAATTTAAGGGAGAAAAGGTTTGTTTTAGTTCATGGTTGCCTGTCCTATTGCTATGGGCCTATGGTGAGGCAGAACTGCAGGGTGGAGGGGACCATGTGGGAGAGCAGAGTTGCTCACAAGAGAGGGAGGCAGCAGAGAGGAGTGGGAGGGGAGGGACAGGGACAGGGAGAAGGAAGAGGAGGGGGAGGGGGAGAGGAGGAGAAGGAGAGGGAGGGAGGGAGAAGGAAAGAGAGACAGAGGGAAGGAGGGGGAGAGAGAGGTGTGGGGACAAAATAATCCTTCCAGGGGCACATTTCCAGTGATCTACTTCTTCTAACTAGGCCCCACCTCCTAAAGTTGGCACTACCCACTGGGGACACAGCCTTCAACACATGACCCTGTGGGGGACAGTCCAGATCCAAATAATCACAGCTCATTATATTGCTTAATCCAATTTGGGCTGAAGAATGACATCTCTGTGATAAAATATCAACTAGACTCAGAAAACTCAGAACAGCATGGATTATTTCATTGAGGGATTCAGGGACATTGAAATAATTGGTCTGTGAGCTGCAGAGGTCAGGTTTGTTGACTGGTTTGGGTGCTTTCTTTTTTGGCTTTCTACCGACTACTGGTCAGTGATTCGGTCAATGTACAGTGCTCCACCCCAGAATTTAACTACTGCATTTATAAAGGTGGATGAGACATCAGCATGTAATGACATAATATGGCTCTCCATTGTTCTACAATGTCCATGAGGGTGACGACCTCACTGTTTTAGTCACCACTGAATCACCACCAGCCACTGCCCGTACAGTGCCTCGCACACATTAGGTACTCAATGAATGTCTGTCGATTGAGTGAGTAGATGAATGAATTCCCATACACACATATAGCTTATCAAAACCCAGATCCAGCACTAAGTGAATTCTTTTTTTTTTTTTTATTTTTTTTATTTTCTCTTTCTTTTTTTTTTTTATTGGTCGTTCATAACATTACATAGTTCTTAATACATCATATTACACGGTTTGATTCAAGTGGATTATGAACTCCCGCTTTTACCCCGTATACAAATTGCTGTATCACATCAGTTACCCTTCCATTGATTGACATATTGCCTTTCTAGTGTCTGATGTATTCTGCTGTCTGTCCTATTCTCTACTATCCCCCCTCCCCTCCCCTCCCCTCCCCTCCCCTTTTCTCTCTCTACCCCTTCTACTGTAAATCATTTCTTCCATTTGTATTCTCTTGTCTTACCCCTCCTTTCCTCTTATATGACATTTTGTATAACCCTGAGGATCGCCTTCCATTTCCATGCAATTTCCCTTCTCACTCCCTTTCCCTCCCACCTCTCATCCCTGTTTACTGTAAATATTCTTCTCAAGCTCTTCGTCCCTACCCTGTCCTTGTTTACACCCCTTATATCAAAGGAGTCATTTGGTATTTGTTTTTTAAAGATTGACTAGCTTCACTTAGCATAATCTGCTCTAATGCCATCCATTTCCCTCCAAATTCTATGATTTTGTCATTTTTTAATGCAGAGTAATACTCCATAGTGTATAAATGCCACATTTTTTTTATCCATTCATCTATTGAAGGGCATCTAGGCTGGTTCCACAGTCTTGCTATCGTGAATTGAGCTGCTATGAACATCGATGTAGCAGTGTCCCTGTAGCATGCTCTTGTTAGGGCTTTAGGGAATAGACCGAGAAGGGGAATAGCTGGGTCAAATGGTGGTTCCATTCCCAGCTTTCCGAGAAATCTCCATACTGCTTTCCAAATTGGCTGCACCAATTTGCAGTCCCACCAGCAATGAACAAGAGTGCCCTTTTCCCCGCATCCTCTCCAGCACTTATTGTTGTTTGACTTCCTAATGGCTGCCAGTCTTACTGGAGTGAGATGGTATCTTAGGGTAGTTTTGATTTGCATTTCTCTGACTGCTAGCGATGATGAGCATTTTTTCATGTACTTGTTGATTGATTGTATGTCCTCCTCTGAGAAGTGTCTGTTCAGGTCCTTGGCCCATTTATTGATTGGGTTATTTGTTATCTTATTGTCTAATTTTTTGAGTTCTTTGTATATTCTGGTTATTAGGGCTCTATCTGAAGTGTGTGGAGTAAAGATTTGTTCCCAGGATGTAGGCTCCCTGTTTATCTCTCTTATTGTTTCTTTTGCTGAGAAAAAACTTTTTAGTTTGAGTAAGTCCCATTTGTTGATTCTATTTGTTAACTCTAGCGCTATGGGTGTCCTATTGAGGAATTTGGAGCCCGATCCCACAGCGTGTAGATCATAACCAACTTTTTCTTCTATCAGATGCCGTGTCTCTGATTTAATATCAAGCTCCTTGATCCATTTTGAGTTAACTTTTGTGCACGGCGAGAGATAGGGATTCAGATTCATTTTGGTGCAAATGGATTTCCAGTTTTCCCAGCACCATTTGTTGAAGATGCTATCCTTCCTCCATTGCATGCTTTTAGCCCCTTTATCAAATATAAGATAGTTGTAGTTTTGTGGATTGGTTACTGTGTCCTCTATTCTGTACCATTGGTCCACCCGCCTGTTTTGGTACCAGTACCATGCTGTTTTTGTTACTATTGCTCTGTAGTATAGTTTGAAGTCTGGTATCACTATACCGCCTGATTCACACTTCCTGCTTAGTATTGTTTTTGCTATTCTGGGTCTTTTATTATTCCATATGAATTTCATGATTCTTTTATCTATTTCTACAAGATATGCTGTTGGGATTTTGATTGGCATTGCATTGAACTTATAGAGAACTTTTGGTAATATCGCCATTTTGATGATGTTAGTTCTGCCTATCCATGAGCAGGGTATGTTTTTCCATCTTCTAAGGTCTTCTTCTATGTCTTTCTTTAGGGTTCTGTAATTTTCATTGTATAAATCTTTCACCTCTTTTGTTAGGTTGATTCCCAAGTATTTTATTTTTTTGGGGGATATTGTGAATGGAGTAGTTGTCCTCATTTCCGTTTCAGAGGATTTGTCGCTGATATACAGGAATGCCTTTGATTTATGCATGTTGATCTTATATCCTGCCACTTTGCTGAATTCATTTATTAGCTCTAATAGCTTCTTTGTAGACCCTTTTGGGTCTGCTAGGTATAGAATCATATCATCTGCAAATAGTGATAATTTAAGTTCTTCTTTTCCTATTTTTATGCCTTTAATTTCTTTTGACTGTCTAATTGCTCTGGCCAGTGTTTCAAGGACTATGTTGAACAGAAGTGGTGAGAGAGGGCATCCCTGTCTTGTACCAGATCTTAGAGGGAATGCCTTCAATTTTTCTCCATTCAGAATGATGCTGGCCTGTGGCTTATCATAGATTGCTTTTACAATGTTGAGGTATGATCCTGTTATCCCTAATTTTTCTAGCGTTTTGAACATAAAGGGATGCTGTACTTTGTCGAATGCTTTTTCTGCATCTATTGAGATGATCATATGGTTCTTATTTTTAAGTCTATTGATATGGTGAATAACATTTATTGATTTCTGTATATTAAACCAGCCTTGCATCCCAGGGATGAATCCTACTTGATCATGATGTATAATTTTTTTGATATGTATTTGAATCCGATTCGCCAGAATTTTATTGAGGATTTTTGCGTCAAGGTTCATTAGAGATATTGGTCTGTAGTTTTCCTTCTTTGATGTGTCTTTGTCTGGTTTCGGAATCAGGGTGATGTTGGCCTCGTAGAATGAATTTGGAAGTTCTCCCTCTTTTTCTATTTCCTGAAATAGCTTGAAAAGTATTGGTGTTAGTTCCTCTTTAAAGGTTTTGTAAAACTCTGCTGTATACCCATCCGGTCCTGGGCTTTTCTTAGTTGGTAGTCTTTTGATGGTTTCTTCTATTTCCTCTATTGTTATTGGTTTGTTTAGGTTGTCTATATCCTCCTGGCTCAATCTGGGCAGATCATAGGACTCAAGGAATTTATCTATGCCTTCACTATCTTCTATTTTATTGGAGTATAAGGATTCAAAGTAATTTCTGATTATCTTCTGTATTTCTGAAGTGTCTGTTGTGATGTTGCCTTTTTCATCCCGTATGCTAAAAAAAAAAAAAAATTCTTTCACGAGTTTTAAAGATTTTTTTCCCCCTGGGAATTTAGTTGTATTCTTTTTCGATTTGCTGTCTAGTGAGTTAAATCTAAACTCCTTAGTCAGGCATTTAAAATTCTCCATGATATGCTCTCAAGTTACCCCCTAGGATTTTCATCTGACACCAGTGGTCCAGTTGAAATGGTCACTTTTTATTTTTATAAAATGGATCTTTATACTCTTCTCCTATTTGAGTCCTTCTGAGCAGGTGTGTCATCTCCTCTGTTACGATTTCCCTGAGATTACCTTGGTGAACATTATGATGGCTCCCCCATATTCTTTACTCTTCTCTTTGTTGCTTCCCCAGTTTTTTTATTTGAGAACCATACCACTCTGAGAGTGGAAGAAACCCAACTCCATTACTGTGATTTAAAGAGGAAGAGAACCGTTATCATTATAGTAAACCCATGTCCTGCCAGAGATGTTGATTCAGGGATGGGTATGTGATTCGATCATACCAGAGCCTGCAACAGAGACAAACCTTTGCTGCAGGTTGCTCACTTTCTCATTTCTGAATGAGATGAGGAGACACATCCCTGGAAACTGTGGCAGCCACCTTGGATGGATGGAACTGACACAGTGGAAGGCAGAGAAAGAAGCGAGTGCTTGACAATATCAGAGCCCCACAAGGCCCTCTCCTAGGAGGCTTTCAGTGATGTGCACTGAATCATCTTTATTATTGAGGCCATTTGAGGGTTTATTGTTGTTATTATTTGCAAAGGTATTGCCCTTCTTCTCATAAACAGGCAGTTCAGTTTCCATCCTCAGTACCTTCTTGTAGCACTTTCTGCAAACTTCCTGTTAGTACGTGGGAGCGATGTATGATGTGAATAACCATACACATGTTCATAGATTGCTATAGCATCTCATATAGTGACTTGTCCACACTGTTGCCTAAAGAAACCCGTAGATAACAAAAACAAATGAATCTTTCAAGGTTAGGTAAATTTCAGTAGTTATAGAGTTAATCTGGGTCAGAGGATTTGCCTTATTTCTATGGAAATTTTATAGTATAATTTAAAATTTTTTATGTAAATATAAGAGCCAAAATCATAAAACTTAAATGAAAACATAGGGATAAGTATTCATGATCTTGGATTTGGCAAATAGATGACACTAAAAGCACAATAGCAGACTTGATCAAAATTGAAAATGTTTTTTGTGTCGAAGGACATTATCAATAAAGTGAAACAATAAGCTACAGAATGGGAGCAAAATACTCATGAAACATGTATATGATAAGAGTCAGAATCTATACAGAACTTTTATACTCAATAAAGAAACAAACAACCCAATTAAAAAACAAGCAAAGGCTTGAATAGACATTTTTCCAAAGAAATTATATGAATGGCCAATATGCCCATGGACAAGTGCTCAACCTTGTTATTTATTAGGGAAATGTAAATTAAAACCACTAGACACTACTTTGCACAGACAAGGATGACTCTTCTCTTTGTTACTTCCCCAGATTTTTATTTGAGAACCATACCACCCCCAGAGTAGAAGAAACCCAACTCCATTACTGTGATTTAAAAACAGAAAATAAGTGTTTATCAGGAGTGTGGTGAAATTGGAAAGCTTGTGCACTGTTGGTGGGGATGTAAAATGATTCAGCCACTGTGACAGCGGTTTGGTGCAGGTTTGGTGCTTCCTTAAAAAGTCAGACAGAGAATTACCACATACCCCAATAGTTCCACTCCTAAGATAATTTGAAAATTGGTACCTGAACAAGTACGTGGCCACAAAGTCAGAGCAGCATTGTTCATGAGAGCGAAAAGGTGGAGAAACCTGAATGATCATCAACATGATGATAGAGGATTTGTTTATCAACATGATTATCAATATGATAGATAAACAAATTATACTATATATATATACAATGGAATATTGTTTAGCCACAAAAAGAAATGTAGTTATTGAGTCTATGGACCTCAGAAACTTTGTGCTCAGTGGAAGAAGACAGATATAAAAGTTCACACATAATTCCATTTATATGAAATATTCAGGGTAAATCCATACAGTCAGAAAACAGGTTCGTGGTGGCAGACCAGGCTTCAGTCTCACAGCTCTCTATTAACTGATTTTAATATCACTGGTTTTCAATGGTTTCATTTTTACTCTCCCCTTTGTTATTGAACACCTGTTTTCCATTTTGGTATTTTTGCATTATACTTCAGATAGTGATACAAAATTTCCCCTTTGAATTAATTTACATAGAAATGGGAGTCAATGTAAAAAAAAGCAATAAGCAAATAATAATAGAAATAGTATGAGGATCTAGGGGAAAAGTGGAACTCAGACTATTAAATAGGACGCACTGGCATAAAACACATTCCAGTTTTTGAATGTGAGGCCCTGAGCCTCTTGCTACCTGTGCATGCAGCCCTGAACACATCACCATGCTCCTCTTAGTTTCATTTCGTGCTTATCTCACCCAGATTTTATGGAAAGTGCTGTATCAATGTAAATTAGCATTATTCACTGTTTTGGATATTATATGTTTAACAAAGGCTGGGTGCCCTGGAGCTGTGTTTCCCAGAATCCCTTGGCAGCAGAGTTCTGTAAGCTGTTGGTTGTGCCAGGGAGGTGTACTCATGGGACCTAGAGGGCACTGGGAACATGTCATTCTGCAGCAGCAGCAGAGGCAGACATGAAGACAGTGAGACTAACTTCTAAAGAGTGGCCCTAACAGTCCCTGGATTCTGAACTGTAGGGCAGTGACACGTTGTTGAAATGGGCAGTTATTATCTGTCATCTACTCCATCTCATCTCTGGTGCAGCAGCTTCCTGGCACTGGGTCCACGTCTGATGAAAGTTGGTGGTGGTGCCTCTTGACCTTCACCTATCTACTCTTCCCAGAGATTTTTCACATCGGAATTCCTATATTAGATATCTTTCTTCCTTTTTCCAGACTGAATCCTCACTAAAAATATTGTTGATTTCCTAGGGGGAAAAAACCCTGGCATTTTAGTGATAATTCAATAATAGTTGATGTTGTTTGAGTGCTTATTAATTGTCACTGGGCTCAGCACTTTACATGCATCATCTCATTGCTCTGAGAGGACCTTATGAGGTAGTTCCTATTATTCTTACCATTTTGAAGAGTAATAAACCAAGGTAGAGTGATACAACCAACCCAAGGCTCAGAGTTAGCAAGTTCCAGAGCTCAGATCTGAACTCAGGAGGTTGGACTCTAGACAGTGCCTGATTACTCTCCCCGACAACACAGTTCAGGTTTATGTTAACGTCCCCTGAGGTCAAAATTCAGGTCATAGAATTCAGGAGCGCTGATTTTTAGAAGGTCAACACAGCATATGTACCACATCTTACTTATGGGGCTGCACATATGGGATCTGCGACATTTTGTAATCAAATACACGGAAATCTGCAGCAAAATGCATGCTCATATTAAATAAGATAAAGACCATAAATAGCAAAGGAAAGTTCAGTTGCCATCAAAGTAGTTTAGGTGAGAAACTTATGGAAAAATCTTTCCGTTTTCAGAGATTTGTGGATTTATTTCTAAATTGCCGATTAGGAATTGAAAATTTGCCATTTTCATAAAGTATTAGCAAATATAAAAATCTGAGTAGATTAAAAATATATTTTTTCCTCTATTGTCTTATTCTCATGGAGCCTTTAGTCTGGCTGCTTGAGTCCCCTACTTCTTTCCCTTTTTAGTTAAAGTACATGAGCAAGGACTTATTTCATGTCTAAGTCAAATGTAATTACAGGTACTGTGTATTGACTTTGATGGAGGTCATTATGTCATTTCACAAAGCTGCATATATTACCCTACTTCAAAGCAAAGAACCAGACAAAATTAGAAACTTCACAATAAAAACACATGTCCTTGAATACCTTAGGGTCCTATAGTTCACTCTGATCTCCCATAACTTGACCTTTGAACACAGCATTTTTGTTGTTGTTGTTTGTTTTTGTTTTTGTAACTGGGGATGGAATCCAGGGCGCTTAACCACTGAGCCACATCCCCAGCCCTTTTTATTTTTTGAGACAGGGTCTTGCTAACTTTCTGAGGGCCTCACTAAGTTGCTAGGGCTGGCTTTGAACTTGTGATCTCTTAGCTAAAATAGAGTTATGCTTTAGTACTTCATTTTTAATCAACGTATGCCAGTTATCCATACATGTGTAACAAACCACACTGAACTCAAAAGCTTAAGACAGTGATTTATTATATTTCTTATGGTTCCCTAGGTTGACTGGGCTCACTTGAGATGTCCTCACTTGGGGTTTCCCATGGGGTCAGACAGTTGGTGCTCCAGACATCTGAAGGACTGACTGTGCTGCCCACTCAAGATGCCTTGCCCACGTGTCTAGTGGTGGATGTGGGCTCAGCTGAAGTTGTCCATGTATATATGTCCTCTGTGTGGCTTGGGCTTCTCTCAGCATAGTGTCTGAGTCTCTGTGGGATTGCACTAAGAATTCCAGACACCAGGCAGAAGCTGCAAAATACATCCAGCCTTAGAAATAACTCAGCATCATTTTCACTGGAATCTTTTTTTTTTTT
Organism: Urocitellus parryii; assembly: GCF_045843805.1. Classification (NCBI taxonomy): domain Eukaryota; kingdom Metazoa; phylum Chordata; class Mammalia; order Rodentia; family Sciuridae; genus Urocitellus; species Urocitellus parryii. Next base: position 69,271,968 of record NC_135539.1, read on the forward strand.
CGGGCGGGGGGAGGTCAAAGTGAGTCATAGGGCCTGCCCAGATTTAAAAGAAGGATGACATGGGCTGGGGTTGTAGCTCAGTGGTAAGGCACTTGCCTAGCATGTGTGAGGCACTGGGTTTGATTCTTGGCACCACATATAAATAAATAAAATAAAGGTCCAAGGATGATATATATATATATATATATATATATATATATATATATATATACATACACACACACATACACACATACATATATATTTTGACATAAGAGATAAGAGGTTATGAATATTGGGATGGACCATTCATTGGAAGGCCATCTGTGAAAACTGCTACCACACAATTTATATAGATTTATGTGTACAAGAGTTTAAAAGTAATTAAAAAAAATCAAATACATGGAGACAAAATTTATCATCCTAAAATGGAGAGAAAAATGCAATGAAATTGTACTTTGTTTTTTCAACATCTTATGATACTTTTTAAATACATTTCTGCTTGATGAGACAAAAAGACAAAACAAATGGCATGAGATCTAAGAGGTGGCCGAAGGGATGGTTGAAGTATGACAACTACAAGTTGAGAAGGCAAAAGAAATTCTCTAAAACTATAAAGACATAATGAGACACTTTTCAAATGATATGGCATCTTTAGAGATTTCTGGCAAACCATGATAACCATTTTGTCATGTAACAAGGAACACGGTGACTTTTGAGCAGAAAAGCAAAGGAGGTAATAAGAGACAGACTTGTAGTTGAAAACCAGTCATTTCTGAATTATTATTTTTTAGTCACAGACCCCTTTGTGCATGTGAAAAAATTATAAACTTCTCTCCAGAAAATGTGAATATTTTCATCTCTGTGTCCCTTCCTTCTTTCAATCGTTCTTTCTTTTTTACTTTTTCCTTCTTTCTATGATATTTATAGGGAACTGATTCTGTTTAGACACTAGTTAGGACCAAGGAATAAAATATAGCAGAAGACAGTCAAGTTCCCCAGTCTCCTGGCATGTACAGTTTTAAGACAAGGAGACAGACAAAACTGAGAACACCACTAAATAAGACAATCTCGGATTAATATAAGTGAACTGTGTATAAAAAATCTTGCATGTGATTTTATAAAGTTCACCATCCTTTTGTGGATTCTTCTTTGCTCTCCAATCAACAATTTCACTTTTAAACTGAAGGATAACTTTTTTAAAAAATATGAGCTGTGTGGATGTAGTTGTTGATTACCCATTGATTTTTTACTTACATTGAGTGCACAGATGTTGACTCATCTGTTTTTATTTTCACCCATGAAGAATAATTATATGCACTGTTATTGGAACTGACTTTTCCAATCAATATAAGAATATTGGCTTTTTATAAAAATTTAAAAATTAAAGTGGCTGGTGAGTATAAATATTTGCATTGGAAGGCTTTTCCACAGCCTTCTTCCAAACCCCACCCCCACTTAGGGAACTAGCTGCTTACCCTCTCAAAAAAATTAAATGGCTCATAGAGCCATGGATTCACATTGCAAAGCTTCAATTTACAAGAGATTCGCTGACCCTTTCATCCATATTTTGAAGATGAGAGTGGAGGATGGATAATTTGCTTTGAAAGTTTTATTCCCTCTATGTTCTATGTTTTTATGTTTTCACCACAAATTGGCCTTAGTTATTGTGGTATCTTGTAGGGGATTTAAATATATACTTTTATCTTTGGCAACATTGTAAGTATTGTTAGCATAACATATAACTTTTTCAAAAGTGAATGAAATGCAAATATCAATTTCTCTTACTCTATTATAAGGGAGATGATTGTATTTTTTTTAAAAGAGAGAGAATTTTTTTAATATTTATTTTTTAGTTTTCGGCGGACACAACATCTTTGTATGTGGTGCTGAGGATCGAACCCCGGCCGCACGCATGCCAGGCGAGCGCACTACCGCTTGAGTCACATCCCCAGCCCAAGGGGGGTAATTCTAAAAAGCTGGTAATTATGAAAAATTTTAATTAGTAACACAAACTGTTAAATTATATCTTTTTTTGGTATTTTATTGATATCAAGTTTTTACCTTCAGCTGAAAGGCATTTCAGTACATATATATTCTTTTATTTTTGTTTTTTGAGGTTTTTTTTTTCTTTAATTGAACCCAGGCATTCTACCACTGAACTATATCCCCAGCCCTTTTTTTACTTTTATTTTATATTTTCTCACTAAGTTGCTGATGCTGGTCTCAAACTTGTGATCCTCCTGCCTCAGCCTCCCAAGTCATGTGGATTATAGGCGTATGTCACTTATGCACACTCAGCTGCATTTTAGTATATAGTGTGTTATTTTGGATTCAATATAATCTTGAAGTGAATGTACTCTAATTATTTAGAGCAAGGGTTGACAAACTCCTACTGTAAGGCTCAAGTCTACTTATTTTTGTCAATTTTCAGTGAAATCCGGTTACCATTACTTTGTACATACACTCTGGATGCTTTTATACCTACTATCATTACTCTTTTAGAAAATTTTGTAAAGTGGTTCTGTCTTTATTTCCTTTATAATTATTGACATAATTCTGTATTCCACAGATAACATTAAATAGGCATATTGCCAAGGTTAGGCACATGACCTAGGCATACTATATGTCTACCAAGTGTTAAGCACTATACTAGGGATATAGTAGTAAAGAGGAGACAAAAATTCACACTTGGGCTGGGGTTGTGACTCAGTGGTAGAGCACTTGCCTAGCATGCATGAGGCACTGGGTTTGATCCTCAGTACTACAACAAAATAAAGGTATTGTATCTACCTACAACTAAACAAATATTTTTAAAAATTCATGCTTATTGTTCAATGATACTTCCAAGACACTCAATAATAAAAATTTTGGCAAACACTTGGAGGTTTACTGAAGAACAGAACAGATTTTATATTGAGGTGACTGGGTATTGACACTGACTAGGGAAAAAATGTGGGAATTCTTGAACTGCAATAATACTATACAATCAGCGTGCTACAATAAAATTGAGCCAATGGTGCTCATAATTAAGTATAATATAGAGTGTTTTTAGAATTACTCATATAATTTATGGAAAAGCACCTGAAATTTCTAGTTCATTTTGCCAATAAGCCTGTGACAAGGGTTGTCTGTCCAAAATCCCATAAACTAGTGACTTGGAGTTCTTGTGTTTGCAATGATGTCCTTTGAGTGACATCTCATGAGCATCTCTGTGGTTTTCAAGGTGTCCTTACATGATAGGAGCTCAAACAGCAATGTAATTCAATAAACATTTACTGAGGGCCTTCCTGTGCATAGCAATCTGTTGGGTCCAGCATAGGCCACAAAGTTGTATAAGTAGAAATTGATACTATCTTAACCTGGGTGACTACTAACCTGAGAATTCCATAACTTTTGGAGAGGATTTGGGATTGAAAAAAACGTTGCATGCCCTTTCAACTTCTATCCTGCTTTTTGCTAACTCATATTGGCAAAATTAACTGTGCCATTAGTGAAAGATGGGACAAAGAACATTTAGAATCCTAACACAAAAACAAAAACATAAAAAAAAAAAAAAAACCCAATCTTCACAAACCTGGTTTAAGTGAGTGAAGGAAGATCCAAAGGGAAGAATACACTTTTATTTTCTTACAAAGTGTTTAAGTTGGGGATGTAGCTCAGTGGAAGAGTGTGTGCTTATCAAGTTCAAGGCCTTGGGTTCATTTCCCAGCACTGCACACACAAGCATATTTTATAAAGTGTTTATATTAGACTATAGCATCTGAGAGAGAGAGAGAGAGAGAGAGAGAGAGAGAGAGAGAGAAGGGGCTGTAGAAACCATCTAAGGTGTAATCTATTCACTGTTCTTAAAGTTTGTGTGCTAGGGAAGAGTCTGCCTCTGCCTCCTCCTTTCATTCCTCCTGTTGATATTGTGGCTGCACCCAGTTTCTTAGTGTCAGCTTTCACCCACTGGAAAAGAGAAAGAATAACAACACTACTGTTGCCAACGTTAGTAATTCTAGTTCCTGGAAACAAGGACAGGAAGCCTTTTAGTTATTTGCACACCCTAACTTTTCTAGCTTCTATTGAATAAATCACTTAACTGTCAGCTAATTACAGTGTTGGAAATTTTACATCATTCATCTTTTTATGGCAGTTCTTAATGGATGACTGCGGAGATTAAAACTCTTGACAATTTCCACGATATAAAAAAGGAAAGCTGACCTAGAGAAAGATGGGACAAAGATGAACATTTGAGAAGTTTTTAGCACCAACAGAATCGTACACAGTAGCCTACTTAAACTAGTGCTGATGTGAATACTTTGCCTAAGTTCCTGAAAAACGACGCAAATATTTTCCCAGCTAACAACCCCGCCAAGCAGGTAGGGCTATCATTCCACTTTACAGATGAAGAGGCTGAGGCAAAGAGAAAATTGAATACTATGTCCAAGGTCTGACGCCTTGGACGTTGGGCCAAAAAGGAAAAAAAGAGCCAGTATGGCTCTAAAGACCATGTCCTTGACCCACACTCTAGTTGACCGCCTCTCAGGTCTCAGCCATCCTCTGGACCGCCAACTGGAAGCGCAAACGTCTGTGATTTTCGTGCAATGCCTCGAAGCCCTGTTCTAGGTCCTTCGCCTCCAATGCGGGCGCCAGAGGTTAGGAGAGCAAGCCTCCTGCAGAAGAGGGTCTGGGGATGGGGCCTCCACCTGCGGCCCCTGGCGCGCGGCCCGCAGCCGGCGAGAGCGCGCACGGCGGGAGCGCGGGAGCGGCGCGCACGTGCCGCCGGGAAGGGGCTACTCGGGCCGCGCCAAGATGGCGGCGGCTGCGGCCGCAGCGGCGACGGTTGGCGGCGGCCGGTGAAGCGGGCGGGGCCGGCGGCGCGGAGGCGGGGTCCCGGGCGAGCCGCCCTGGGAGGCGGGGGCCGTTTCCATAGCGGCGGCAGGAGGTGTCGCGCCGGGGAACTTCCTGGTTCCCGGGCTCGGCTTCGCCGGGATCCTCTTGGAAGGGAAACAATGGGGCGGAGGGCACTGCGGTAGCCGCCGCTGCGCTGGACCTGCTCGGCCGCTCGGGACCTCCCGTTCTGCCCGCTGCCCACAGCCGCCGCCGACGGGACCGTCCGGAGGTAACTTCCTCTCCTCCTCTGCCGCCGCGAGGGGCCGGCGGCCGCGGGTTCCGTGGCTGGGCTGCCCCGGCTGGGGCTCGGAGTTGGCCCCGGGGAGCCGGACGCCGCCATTCCCGGACCCGGGAGGAGGGGACGCAGCTGCGGCTCGCTGGCCCAGCCCTGGAAGGGCCGGCTCGGGAACGTGCGCGGGGTGCCCCCGGCCGGCCTGTGGGGTCTGCGGCGTGATTGGCAGGCAGCGGGCGCGGGGCGGAGGGCGTGCGGGGAGGGGGCCGTGCGGGGAGGAGGCCTGGCGAAGGGCCCAGGCTGCCTAGCCCCCGGGGAGGCGGAACCCGCTGCCCGCCTCCTCCCCGCGCCAGTTTCGGTCCCCGGGGAGACGTGTCTCCCTCGCAAGTTTCAGTCGCTTCCTCCAGAGTCCAGTGGGCAGGACCCAGGCAAACTTCGTTCTTTTAAATTATTGCCTTGATGCCTCGGAACTTTGTTTGGACCAGACAAGGGAGGAAGGGCTGAGAGAGGGATTGAGAGAGCCTGGAAATCTGTGCGCCTTTGCAAAGTTTGCAGAATAGTTCGGAGCTCACGACTGTAGGATGGTGCGACATTTCTAATACGTGAGAACGGTTACACGGTTACTCGCAGGTGTTTTACTGCCGGAAAATGAAAGAAGTCTATAAATCGATGGGTGGACATTTGTGTAAGTTGAGGATTGAGTCTTTCTCCCTCCTATCCTCGTCCCTTTAATCCGCGGATGTCTTTCAAACAGAACACTTGAACATGCATTGTCCCTTGGGAAGGCTGAGTGAATTGGGGGCAATCACTCTTTGGAAATAATATGACATGAATGGAAAAAAGTGGGGACACTTTTAAACATTTTTGTTGCTGGAAGGAAATGATTTCAATTCTGTATCAATCCTTTTTAAAGAGAATTAAATTTGGGGGATAGATATTTAATATTTCATAGCTCAGAAGAGTTGCCCAGAACTTTTGCGGTCCTTCTGGCCAACTCCTCTCTTAGGTTGAATCTCTGGGAAGTTCTGTCAGGAGTAAGTCAGAGTACTTTTTTACTTTCAGGAAGTCATTTTAATAAGAATAATGGATCAGCATTAAGTGAACACTTGTTAATTTGCTTTTATCTCTCATTCAGACCCTAAAATTAACAAAGATATTTTTGAGTTTGTCGTTTTTTAATAATAAAGATTGTAAACATGGTGTAGTTCGTTACTTAAAATGGTTGTTGGTACTATGCTGTATTCTACATAGGCAATTAAAATATACTTCAAAAGAGAAAAAAAAATTATACTAAGAATAAATTTGCTTTTAAGGGAAAACTGATCCTAACTGCAAGCATAGGTATCCTGAATTAAATTCTTACTTCACCTATTATGTATTTAAAAAATTAATGAGTTGTTACAAAGTGTTCAAAAAAGCATCATTTGCCAAACATAAAGAATTTGGGCCCTGAGCTTTATCATGTTGGTGCCTACGCACTGTTTTTAGTTAGACTATCAAACTCTTTTTTTGTATCTCCTGGTGAAGATAGTTCTTTACCAGTTTTAGCAGTGTTTTGTCATGCAAATAGCTATTAGTGAGGACAACTGGCCTGGTTAAACAAGCCAGTAAGTAGACACATCAGATTTGGCATCATGTATTAGTTGACTGATCATCTTCAAGCGTTATTAGGAACCAAGAGAGCCATGGCAGATCCAATCTGGGTCTCTAGAGCCAAGCAAAGTTTGCATTGGTCTATCTTTACCATCTGCCACAAATTGCTGTTACATTTTGTAGTTAGTAAAGATGGATGAAAAAGAGGCCAGTAAGTTGAAGTTAGTAGCAAATTGAGAACACACAAAGTTAATTTGGTTAAAAGTTTTGAGGAACAGGAATGTCATACTCCATATATATTTATGTCAAAATATACTCTACTGTCATATCTAAAAAGAAAAGAAAAGAAAAAGTGAGGAGTGTTAGGGCAGTTCCAAACTGGCAAAAGAGCTAGAAACTGAAGCTTTGAGAATTGGTGTGGGGTGGGGTGGGGTGTGTGGCTGGGCAGGATTGTGTGCAGAGGCAGGCAGACAGATGCTGCCATAGGTGCACACAAAAGTGATTACATTTTCTGGTTTTTGTTTGGGATTTCACTTTAACCATTGTTGTTTTGTAACAAGTGCAGTTCATATCACTAAGTACTAGAAAGTTACAGTTTGTCCCTTCCCTGTGATTTTTGAAAAGCATGTTCCATTCTCAGATGTGATTTAATCATCCCCCCCCCCAAAAAAAAGGTGTCTCCCATTTTTACAGTGGAAGTCAACAGAAAAAAAAATAATTTGAAAGAAATTTGGCTTCTGCACACTTCCATATAATATTTAGGTATTAGATCATTGGAATTTGTCATGGACACTGGGATTCTCAGCTGTTCCATATCATTTCCAGATTATATCACCTCAGACAAACTACTTGTTTGAAGCTTGTTTCTTTGTAAAATTTGGGAGAATTATAAATTTAAATTTGTTTATTCAATGAATATTTTTTGAGTGCCTTCTGGGTACCTCAGGAATTTGTATTAGATACTTTGTTTTCAACAAGTAGATGAGTCTTAAGGAGCTATAAAATTATAAAGCCTAAGCAGCCTGAATTGGTTTGGGAGTAGTCTGGGCAGATTTCCCTGAGGAAGTGATTTGTAAGACTTGAAGGTCTAGAAGGGGATTGATAGTGGATGAAAAGGAGAGTTGAAACCAAGTACAGGAAATTTTGAGGATGGGAATAGAGTGTGGACACAATCACTGCGCTGAGGAGATTGTTTTGCAGGTTGAATGAGAATGTTTGGCAGGTTAGTTCCCTCTCTGCATATGGGTACTCAGTGTTGGTTATAAGAGAAGGCTCCTGGTACCATCCTCTAATAATCTGAATGAAGTGGCTCAGTTTTGATCCATAGTCATTGTGGAAAGGGAGTCAGTTGGCTTGACTTTTACCATACTTGACCTGGAAATGGCTCTCTGCACACTTTGGTGTCTGCTTTTATAACTGTTAGTTTACCTGTTTCTGTAGCTGTAAAACTGGAATTAGATATTAAATAAAATATTAATTCATTTCTTTTCAGAGATTCTGATACCAGGAAAGTATTTTGATTGCATTTTCCTTTTGAGGAGCTTAGACTACTTTATTTAAAATGCCTGCTCCTCCTCAAAAAACTATAAGAGCAATCCACCCTAAAAGAAAAAATAGCCAGTATGCAGGTGGTTTCATTTGCTTTTATGGAAGATCTAGATTAACTCTGGAGTTTGATTGTTAAGTGTTTTTGGCTCTGTAGAGATGATTTAGTTATTTTGTGATTAAAGGTACACATTGCATCCATGTCTTACTGACATTGATATGAATGTAGGAAAAGTTAAAATTTTATCCTGAAAGTTTCTTTTCATTGATTCAGCAAGTAAATTAAAAATAATGAGTGCTGTTTTTCATGAGCAAGTGAAATAATATAATTTTAGTGCTTCTTAATGTATTAATTTTGCAGTTAGTAATGTTATATAGATCAGGGATGGCAAATTAATATTTTATTATGGAATTGATGCAGTATTTATGAGTCATTTGGCTCTCTAGGCTTTTTGTTCTTGTTTGGGTTTTGGACATTTTAATGTTTATTAACATATTTAGTAACATAAGAAGGTGAAATAAAAATTTGACAATCTCATCACAATAGAGAAAAATTGAATGCATGTGGAAACTAAAACTTATAAAGGTTGTTATGTGTGTGTGGAGCTAGAATCGGCATATAATAACTATTGACAGAAATTCTTAAAAATTAATTTTAGAAATCTGTCACCTGTTGTATGCTATTTTTTTCTTATTTTTAGCTTTGTTCTGGATTGCTTTTAAAAAGTAACTTTTGTGTTTCTTCCCTTTTTCTTTTTCTTATTTTTTGGCTGGGGGCGGGGGTTATTGGGGATTGAACTCAGGGATACTCAACCAGCACTATTTTGTATTTTATTTAGAGACAGGGTCTTACTGAGTTGCTTGATGCTTTGCTTTTTGCTGAGGCTGGCTTTGAGTTTATAATCCTCCTGTTTTAGCCTCCCAAGCTGCTGGGATTATAGGTGTGTGCCACCCCTCCCGGCCGCTTCTTCCCTTTTTAATGCTTAGGATTGTATGTTCTTTCACTAGTTCCTTATGCATTCTTGACTTATCAAAGTGTAATATTCATTGGGACTTTGGCTGTTTTTTCTGGACAATGCAAGACCTTTAAAAACATGTAGTTCAATTTTCTTCCATCTTTACTTATTTCATGATTGTCATGTTTTAAAATGCATATATATTTTAAACCCCACAGGCATATTTCTATTGTTTTAGATTGTTATTACTCAGTTACTGTGTTTTTTTCTCTTCATTTCCACCAACACTACTGACCTTCCTTCTGGAATAAACTCCTTCTGCTGCTTGAAGAATACCCCCTAGTGTTTTCCTCAGAGTGAATCTAGTGTTATCAAGTGATGGAACTTTTTGTTTGAGAATGTCTTTATTTTGCCTGTATTGTTGGGATGTATTTTGCTGGGTATACAATTCTAGATTGGATGCATATCTATATTTATATGTTTTTTGGAGAAATTATTTCATATTTTGGCTCTTCTGTTCCTATTCAGAAGTCATCTACAGTTTATTGCATTTTTGTTGGTGATCTGTTTCTTTTTTCCATCTGTTTTTTAAAATTTGTTCTAATTAGTTATACATGACAGTAAAATCCACTTGTCACATCATACATAAATGGAGTATAACTTCTCATTCTTCTGGTTGTACATGATATAGAAGGTAATAATGTCAGATTCATTCTACTAGCCTTCCTAATCCTTTGCCCCTCCTCCACTCCCCTTTGCCAAATCCCAAGTAACTCATTCTCTGCCCCCCACCCCCCATTTTTCAATCTGTTTTAAAAAGTTTCCTTTTGTCTTTGGACTTCATATGATTCTCTCCTTTTTTCCATCCTTTCCTTCCTCCTCCTTCCTTTTTTTTTTTCTTCTCCTTTCCCTCTTGCTCTATTCTTGCTTTTGATATGTAGAACATTTTGATGCTGTGACTTGATGTTTTCCATCAGTTTTGGAAAGTTCTAAACCATCAGCTCCTCAAATATTGGATTTCTCTTGTTTAATCTTTCTGGGACTCAGTTGTACAACGTTAGATCGTCTCACTGCATCATCTCTGTTTTGCCTCTCATTATGTTTTCATCCTTACATTTCTTTTCTTTTTTTTTTTTTCCTGGATATTTTCTTTTGGCATGTCTTCTACCTTATCAAGTTAGTATTTATCTGTATCAAATATGTTCTTAAATATCTTTTAAATTTTAGTTATTGTGTTTTTCATTTATAGAATTTCAGTTTTCAGATACACTCTGCCACTTTTTAAGTTTCTGTTCCCCATCAAACATTTTCAAGCATTGCACATATCTCTTTGGAGAGAATAAGCATGGTCACTGTCTTTGTGGTGTCTCTCTCTCTCTCTTTTTCTCAAGGAGTCTCATGTCCTTATGTGCCTGCTTGCCTTTGAATGTGTATTGGCCATTGTGTTTGAAAAAGTATTTCTAGAAGTGATTATAGATTTAGGTAAGAATTTTTCCATTGTTTTTGCCAGCCACTTGGGATCACTTTTGTCTAAATTGAGATTTTTTTTTATTTTTGTTTTGAGCATCTGTGCAAGGACTGGTTTAGTTTACTTTCAAGCCATCCTTTCTTTTGGGATTCAGTTTTTGCTTATTCCAAAGCAAAGGATGGCTCCTTGGTGGATCTTTTGTCTTTCTAGCCTCCAAGGATGACTTAGTATAATTTAACCTTCCAGGAACCTGTTTAAATTAGCAAACATTTCCCAGAGTAAAAAAGCTCCAGGGTGCCATGCTTTCCTGTCTGGATTCATGTTCTTTTTGGTCTCTCTGGGTTGGCCATTTCTCATTGTCTTGTTCTTTGGTATTCTCCCTTCTTTAAAAAAAAATTAAAATATACATACAATAATGTGCACTGATTTTAAGTGTATGTTCAGAATAATTAAAATTTTTTCTTTTAGTTATAGATGGACACGATGTCTTTATTTTTGTTTATTTTTATGTGGTGCTGAGGATGGAACCCAGGGCCTTACACATGCGAGGCAAGCACTCTACCATTGATCTACAACCCCAGCCCCTAGAATAATTTTTATAAATCTAATTTCATTGTATAATTACACTTAAATATATAGGACATTTTTTGGCACCTCAGAAGGTGATGTCATACTCCTTCCCAATCGGTCCTCTTTCTCTCTAGCTTCAAGTCACAGTGATACAATTTTCTGTCACCATAGATTAACTTTGCATGTTCTAGTTTTTCATAAAAATATTACTCAGTCTATACTCTTTTGTGTCTTTCTTCGTTTACTCCACATTGTATTGTGTCAGTGAATTTTGACTATATTGTTGTGTATATCAGTAAATGTTTTGTTTTTATTGCCCAATACTTATTCTAGTAACTGTGGCTGTCTAAAAAATTGCCTTAAAACTCAGTGACTTAAAACAATGGCATCCTCTGCTTTCTTTACAAATCTGCAGTTGGGGTAGCTTGTCTCTTCTTCATTGAGTTTCAACTCCAACTGCTTGAAGGTGAAGTCTAGTATTGTCTAAAGGCTTTGCTTACACATCTGGTCGTTGATGATAGGACATCTAAATGTGGCCTCTATGGTCTGAGCTTGTTCACAACTTGAGCATTGTGGCTGAATTACAAAGGAGAAAGGAGGTGAACGGAAGTGGGAGTAGGGGAGAGATGTATGAGCCAGACAGAAACTCTGTTGCCTTTTATTACTTAGCCTTGGAGTTTATGTGCTATTACTTTGACTGCATAGTATTCTTCAAGGCAGTTGTAAGTGTTCCCTTTAAAGAGCGGAAGTGGACTCTGCTTCTTGATGGGGGGGGGGGGAGAGGGGCAAATTCTGGAGGAGCATGTAGGACCAGGAATATCACAGTGACCATTGTTGGAAAATATAGTCAGCCCTTGTGGTAGCCTAATACATGAATTTATCATTTGGGTTGTTCTTAATTTTTGATTCTTCTAATGAAGTTACCCTGTATATTCATATGTGTATATTTTGATGTACTTATGAATTTCTTCCTTTTGGATATATCCCTAGGAATGGAATTGCTGAGTAAAAGGTAGACATATTTAGCTTTAGTATTTAGCACACTGTTTGCCAAAGTATTGTGCCAATATATATCCCTGATATTTTTAATAATGTAAAACTGGTGTGTGTGTGTGTGTGTGTGTGTGTGTATGTACATGTATATCTCTCCAGTTCTTGGTCTTTAAGCAAGAGGGTTGGTTTATATACCTGGTTTGTTGGAAATGCAGCTCCTTCCCTCATGTGTTGTCTTTTATATAACTTTCATGTGTTTATGTTTTACTTTCACAGCCAGATGCTTAGTTATTGGAAAATCGGGACTAGGTAGAAGGGTCTGATTTGGAAGTAGTAGGCTATTTTATTTTTTTTGTACTAGGGATTGAACTTTGGAGCACTTGGCCACTGAGCCACATCCCCAGCCCTATTTAGAGAGACGATCTCACTGAATTGCTTAGTGCCTTGCTTTAATGAGGCTGGCTTTGAACTCATGATCCTCCTGCTTCAGCCTCCCTAGCTGCTGGGATTACAGACATGTGCCACCATACCCTGCTAGTAGGCTAATTTTTAAAGCAGCATTTTAGAATATGTATTCAAATTAGTGCTAAGACTTTACATTAATTGCTGAAGAGAAATTTCTGAAGTTTGTTTTAGAAATTGGTTTTTGGAGGTATTGAGCCTTATCCCTTTTACATCCCAATGTCACATTTTGTTTGTGATCCAGTGCTTTATTATTGTCAGTTTGAATTCTAAGCTCATTCATCAGACTTGCTTGGGGAATATTTTTTTGACTATTACAAAAACACTTTTCTTCCAGGAGAAATGAGTCCTTATTGCTGAGGATTGCCATCTAGAGTTTCCCCACAAACTAAGGGCTCCCTGTGACCACTTCACTGTTAATAATCACCTTGACTTTCTTTCAAATGTCTGGTGGATCTGCCCCATGATGATGATGATGATGATGATGATGATGATGATTTTAACAAAACCAACATTTTAGACCAATTTATTTTAGCTCATACCTGGTCTACTGGGTTTATTGGTCGATCCCACTTATGATAAATAAAGTAGAATCTTTCTTAGTTGCCCAATTAATGAAAATGATTTTTAGAGTCATAAATAATACAGTGCTAGAAAGAAAACTTAAAAAAATTGTGTTCAACTCACTTATTTTTTAATGAGACAAAAATGGATCAGTACTTATACATATGTCAATTACCAAAGCATTTTTCATGCATAATCCCATGACAATCCTGAGTGGTAGGCAGGTGGAAATTTTAACTTTACAAATAAAGAAACTGAGGCTAAGGGAACTAAAGTAACTATCTAAATTCCTCTAGTTGATTAATGGCAGAGCTGCAATACATTTGCATCTAGAATTTTTCATATATTGAATGATTTCCTTGTGAAGTTGACAGTCTCCCCTTATCTTGCTGAATTCCAGGGTTTTTTTGACAGTCTCACTTTAACTCTATGTATTTATGGCTTACAAATATTCATTTTCATTCAGGACAGGGCTCTTTAATGAGCAAAAACCCTTTTTTTTTTAAAATATTTATTTACTTATCTAGTTAGTTAGTTTTTAGCGGACACAACATCTTTATTTGTATGTGGTGCTGAGGATCGAACCCAGGCTGCACACATGCCAGGCGAGCGCGCTACCGCTTGAGCCACATCCCCAGCCCCTAAAAAACCCTTGACTACCACTTCACTTCAGTTTCCTTTAGTACTTTTGTCCTGAATACATTCTGTTAGTGGCAAGATGGGATCAAGTTTGTTGTGATTGTTTTATCACAAGCTAGTTGAGCAATTTTTGAATATTGCAGAGCTGAATTAACATTTATTAAGTGAATGGATTAATACATTCTGGTGTTTGGAATTTTGATATAAATTCCTTGAAGATAGAGCTTAAAATGAATTATGTCTACTTTTTCTTTTTTGTTTTCTTTTATGGTATGTCTTCTATAATGCTCATTATTATAATTGACAGTCTGGAATTTTAACCAGCTTTTAAAATTATGTCAGGCTCCTGAAAATCAGAGATAGTGTATCTTTTATTTTAGCTTTTTTTTTCTTTTTTTTTTTTCCTGTGGTGCTGGGGTATGCCTTGTGCATATGAGGCAAGCATTCTACCAACTGAGCTACATCCCCAGCCCTCATTTTACCTTTTATCTGTAGAACTAAGGCATTAGGTACAGTAATAATATGATGAATCAAGTGCATAAGGCAAATGTGACATCATAAGCCACCTTTGAAAGGTCCTGACTATCTATAACTGAAATTAGTAAGAAAGACTTAGAAAGGACATTTTTTTCTCTAAATGCCTGCAAGTTCATATGTTGACCAGTGTAAAACTATTAGAATTTGTTAAGTTCTTGGAAACTTAAATTCTACCTGTGAAGAGGAAAGCATTCTTATCAGATGCTTCATGAATATACACATATAAACAAACCAATGAAACCAAACTATTTCTCATTTTGCTTTTAGGCCTATCTCATTCTTTGATCTTACTAACAGGAAGTATTTTGTTGATTTAGTGAGTAGGGTAAACAAACTTTTTGCTCCAGCAGTTATAGGACATTTGCTATACTTTTGCTGCAAAAGTACTTCAAGCTGTGGGAATTTAGCATTGTGTTTTAGGTGGTATAAATTGCAGCAAGAGCATTGTTTATAGAAAGCTTAAGAATTATGAAAGAGTGGTGAGACTGTCTGATGAATAATGACTAATATTAACTGAAGTTATTATTTTTTTTTGTCTAGAATGATAAGCTATTACCTGGGTATCTGTCTTGACATACATAGTGGAAGTAATGAACTATGAATGTGCATTAATAAAGGAAGGTACTAGAGTTACTGTACTGTAACTTCTATAAGGATAGGGTCTTTGTTTTGTTTATGGTTATGTTTGCTGTGCCTAGAAAATATCTGAGCTGCTTGAGGGTATCCCTGTAATCCCAGCAGCTCAGGAGGCTGAGGCAGGAGGATCAGGAGTTCAAAGCCAGCTTCAGCAAAAGTGAGGTGCTAAGCAACTCAGTGAGATGCTGTCTCTAAATAAAGTACAAAATAGGGCTGGGGATGTGGCTCAGTGGTTAAGCGCCCCTGAGTTCATCCCCCCCCCCATCCTTCCATCCCCCCAAAAAAGAAAATACCTGGCTCCTGAGCGCTGCTTAGTGAGTATTTATTGAATGCATAGTAAGTGAGTATCTGTCATTTAAGTACTGGTTTATATATGTCTTTTAGGAAATCAATTTAACTTTGATGAAGCATCATTTTTGATACTTCTTTTTTGCTGACTGATAAAATTGTATAAAGCCCATCTCAGAGTGTTCATTCATTTTCTGTCATTAAGTTTCTTTGAGACATTTTTAATGGACGTGAGGGAGTCTACTACATGTAAGTGAATGAATAATTCAGTTAGCCATATTAGTGAACACTGAATCTTATAATTTTTTTCTGTTACAAATAATGCTTCAGTGAAGGAATTTTTCACGAGTTTTTTTTTTGGGGGGGGGGTCGGGTGGGGGTAGAGGAGGGAATGACAGTTCACCTAGTAGCAATTTAGAGGAATAGGTCCTGGGAATTTCTACTAGAAAATGAGCTAATATTGTATAGCTTGTGAAGGTAAGATCAGAAGCTTCGATGGTCAGATAGCTGAGATCATACAGTACAAATAATACAACTGTTTGGGTGGCCAGTGCTTTTTTTAAAAAAATAATATCTTTATTTGTTTATTTATTTATGTGATGCTGAGGATCGAACCCAGTGCCTCACATGTGCGAGGCAAATGCTCTATCACAGCTGTAGCTCCAGCTCATAGCCAGTGCTTTTTATACATGGATAATGTATAATCATAAATCTCTTTTGACAGAAAGTTTATCTTGCAATTTGTGATAGAACTGGCTATTACTTGTATTTGTCTTTTAAGGAATAAATGTCATTACAACCATTTCTGCTTCTTAATTATGGCTTAAAAATTATAACTGCATTTAACTTCTTTATACATGTGGTTATACATATTTATGTTACTTTTATTTATAATAATTTCCTTTCTGAATTTTGTTGGAAATTGTTTGTTTTTTTGTATTAAAATACTATAAAATACAATACTCATAAAAAAGTCTATATGTAACATATTACATAAAGAAAACTCTTGATGTTTTAAGACTACAGGTAACATATTGCATAATATACTGCCTATTGCATAATGATGTATATTCCATTCCTCCTTCAGCTGAAGTGGTAGGACATTACCAGTCTCTTGCTGAATGACCTCTCCCTACTTTCATCTTACTCCTGGCTTAGGGAAATCATCAGCCTCAAAGTGAGGTCTAGCACTCTGTTGTTACTTTTTTAGTTCATTATATATGAATATGTCCCTAAACTATTGTTAGCTTCATTTATTTTATAACATTATATAAATATTGTGCCATTGATATTAATATGTCATTGTATATGTATACATATTTTTATGTGCATAAAATCTAGTAAATATAAGTGTATGTCAATAATATTTGTGAGATTTATTTGTATAAAGGTGGCATAATTATTCACCCTTCTGCTGGTGGAATTCCCGTTTTTTGTATTATAAATAGCATTGCTGTGAGCATTGGTCAATATATATCTTAGTACAGATGTGAAAGAGTTTCTGTAGTTACATCTCTTTTGTTTAGCATTTTCATAACATGCATTTAAAGAAATTTTTTTTAGTTGTGTATGGAAACAATACCTTTATTTTATTTATATGTATGTGGTGCTGAGAATCAAACCCAGTTCCTCACATGTATCAGGCAAGTGCTCAACCACTGAGCTAGCTACAGCCCCAGCCCCTTAATATACATTTTTAATATTTTTATTTCCAGCCTCTATGTGTCCTTCTGATTTAGGTATGTTTTTATGAATAGTATATGGCTAGATATTTAAATATAGCCTTTATAACTTGAAAATTTAGTCAAATTTTTAAAATATTTTATTAGTTGCTAATGGGCCTTTATGTTTATTCTTTGTTATTAGTCATCTTTGGCTATAATAATGCTGGGTAACAAGAGCAGACTTTCAGTGGCACATGACAAATGTTTATTTCTAGCTCACAGATCTGTAATCTCTGCTGAGTTTGACTGGATTTGTTGGGGTTTGGCTATCAGCTGTGGGTTGGCTTCAGTTATGTGCCAGGTATCTAATTATTCTGGGAGAGCAGCCACCTGGTGTGCATCTCTCCTGGTGCAGTGCAAACTCAGCTCTTACAGCTTCTAGTTAGAACTTTGTAGCCAGTTTCTCCCACATTCCAGCAAGACAGCCCCCTCCCCCAAGCCAAAGTGCCTGAAAATGAGATTAAAGGCTACATTTTGCAGAAGTATCCCAGTAATACCTCCTAGTGACATTGTGGATTTAAGATACATTATTTTATCATACTTGGATGGGATGGATGGGGTGCAAATTAGAAAGTTTTTTTTTTTTTTTTTGTATATCCAGTGGTAGTGTTTAGGGGAGGAGAAAGGGAATGAACATTTTATCTACTGTGCTACTTTACTGCCTTGTTGCTTAAAATGATTGGTAGACTACCTATTGTGAAAGTAGGTAATTGGGATCTACATTTTAAAGCTGCGATTAATGTAAAGAATCTTGAACAAGTGTCTTTGGCTATAAGTCTTTTGTAAATGTTCCTAGGAACTGCTCCATGACATTTTACATTAATTCTCACATATGCATATTTCTTACTATAAGACTTATGTGCATTTGTTACTTTAGATGTAAGTTTATAAATCTGGTGTTTTAAAATCTTATTATCTTGGTGTTTCTGAGGATAAGTGTTTTTAGTACTGATAAAATTCTTTATGTTTAAGAATTTAAACCCTTGAAAAAGTATTTATTGCATCTGGGGCTATTGCTCAGGGGTTAGCGCACTTGCCTGGCACGTGTGAGACACTGCGTTCAATTCTCAGCACCACATATAAATAAATAAAATAAATGTCTATCAACAACTTAAAAAAAAGTATTTATTTAGCTATGGTTTTGGGCAGGGAGGGGACATTACATAGTGTTAGGTGCTTTGATGTTACCATTTAGGAATTTTAAGTTTAAAATAAAAATTATTTTTGATATAAAATGAACAAGAAGGAAAGTACCTGGGCAAAGAGACTTGACTACATATATAAATGTATGTGGACACCTGAGTCATTTTGTGAATGTCTAATCTACAGTGTGTATTTATAAGGTGGGGCTGTCCTTGTCATCATTTAGCATGTTTTTGAGGAGGGAAGACAAATCAGACTTAATCAAGCACTGTCAAGAAAGTATATTTATTGTGAGAAATGTTTATCATGTATTCTAAAAACTAACCTGGTGATTATATGTTGTTTTAGATTTTCCATACAACTTTTCATTTCCTTTGGGGTAATTGGGTTATCTGAATATCATTTACTAGTGCACAGATAAAAAAGAAAGCATGTGGGATAGGGATCAGGTGATTATGTGGCAGAACTATGATTATATGCCTCTGCTAATTACAGTGGCTGAGCCATGCTGTACTTACAAATGCTTATGCAGTGGTTTTACATTTTGTAACTGTGTACTTCTCATGTATATTATTACATAGAATGAGTAAGTATATAGATGGGGCAAGCATTATTTCTTCAAAAAGCATTACCCAATTTTGATTCAAAAGCAGAGGGCCTAAGTATACTGTTTTCTTAAGTGATTTAGATATTAAGAAACTATAACTTTTTGCGATTGCAAAAAATAGCTCACTGGTTTATGAAGAAAGTTGCCCATGAGGTACCACAAGTGTGAATTTTGTATTGAAATTGATCTTATCCGTGGAATTATATATATTAGATTTAGGCAAGGCATTTGTGGAACCATGGTTATGTTTAGATATAGGCTTGGTATTATCTCTTATTTAAAAATATGTTGATAAAGAGCAAGATTTATAATGTAAATCTTAGGGAAAGTATTAAGCTTGTGTTCATGTTGTAGGTACTGATGAGGTAAGGCACTGAAGATAGCAGTAAACAATTTTATTTGGCTGCAGCCAGGTTCAGAGGGCACAGCTTCTGCTGTAATCAATCAATTCCCTGAACCCCAAGTTCAGGTAGTTTCAGAATTTTATATGTAAGGGGAGGTACTCAGAAGTTCACAGTCTACAGAACTTCACCTAAAAACAGTTTTTTTCTTTCACTGTTCTGGGCAAGTTAACCGTTCAAGGACAACACCTGAGAAGCGGAGAGCTTCTTCTCCCCTTTTTCTTTCCCCTGCCAGCTGTTACCATGGAGTCCACTTGGTAACTTCTCTTATTTTAGAAATGTAGACATCTCTGTGAAGCTCCAGCTCAAGGCCAGTGGCCTTGTTTACACATTTCTACAAACTACTATATTGGATACATGTTTGTGAAAAACTATTAAGGGGTTGTCCAGCACTTGGAGTGCTGATTCCTTCCCAGCCAGTGGCCACATAAGACGGGCAACACGAAAATAGGAAGTTTATCTACATTGAATTCTTTTGTAGAAACTCTTTTGCTGACAGTCCTAAAATCAGCTATGGTGAAGATTTCTGGAGAAGTCCAGTTAAGACTTTTCTGTGGAGAAAGGGGGTGACACTACATTAATACTAAATACAAGATGGTGCTTTATGTTATGTTTGAGTGAAAATAATTAAATACACATTTTTAATTTAGTGTTTATCAAGTATTTTAAAAATAACTTAGAAAATGTGCCTTGAAGAGAAATGTGCCCACATGATTGGGTAAATGTAGGGGGTATTACAGATAACTTTTTTTGTACTTTGCTGTTATTCCCTTATTATTATTATTATAATACAATGAACTCATTTTACATTTATAATGAGGAAGATGGCCTTTATTGGAGAAAGTCTATAGCCATGACTTTGGTGATCTTTATTTCATGACTTTTATAAATCATTTATATGCAATCAAAATACATTGATTGAGCTTTACGTGCTATCTTTTAGATAGAGTGCTTTCTTTATATGACTTAGCTAAGAATGGGAAAGAAATATGTTTGTAGTATTAAAGCCAAAGGACACTTGTTAATGAACTTCTGTGTGGTAATTACTTTCTATATATTATTTATTTGTGAAGTAATTTGTTTCACAAAAAGGGAAATGTGAATTTAACATGATGTTCTAAAAGAATGGTGTAACAAGGGGTTTTTCTGGAAATAGGTAAATTTTTGAAATGAAATTATTTTCTTCCATTTCCTTTTACAAAATCTTATTGTAAATATTGACCTTTCGAAAATACCATTCCTTTCTCTTTTGTTTTCAGAATAGGACATGTATTCCTCTGAGAAACCTTGGACAGCAGATTTTGGTTTAGTATCTGATTGGGACAACACACAGAAACATTTCCAGTCATGAGTAAGTGTGCTTCTTTGATTCATTTCAGCTGTCTCAGGAGCATTTGCAGTATTAATTATTCTTTAAAAAAGAAAAAAATGTGTTACTAGACAAAGTGGAATTATGTCCCTTCTTCAGAGATTGAAAAATCTGGTTCCTCCCAATACTATATATATGCTTGTCTGTATTAAAGCAAGGAGATGCTTTTTGATGTTTGATTTATTCTCAGAAGTTAGATGTGATGAGGAAATTTGTGTCATTAGCTTCTTGGCTTATTTAGTTCTGTCATTTGAAAATTTCTAATGACTAGCCACTGGAAAACCTTTAGAAATATGAGTAGGGAATATTGACATTGACCACAATTGAGAGAGGTTTTATTGTGTGAAATTTAATCATTGGGTAACATGGGTTAATATATTTAAGCAAGACAAAACAAAATAAAAATATCTCTATCAATGCATTTGATGGAATTAGAAACCAAGGCTATCCTGGATTTAACTAGATTTTTTAAAAGATATTTTTTATTTTTACATGGACACAATATCTTTATTTTGTTTATTTATTTTTATGTGATGCTAGGGATTGAACCCAGTACCTCACATGTTCAAGGCAAGCGCTCTGTCACTGAGCCACAACCCCAGCCCCCTTAACCAGATTTGATATAGGTTTTTCTTCTCGGTTTAAAGAAGATGGTATATATACATATATATAATACTTTCTGTCCATTTCTGACCACTTCTGCTTGTGAACAGAACTGATTTCATTATTTTGTGTTAACTGTTTTCTTTTAGAGGGTGAGGAAGAAATGAAATTTTATCCTATTAGAATCCTATGGCAGTTTCAAAGTGTAGATTTTCTGATGATGGAAACTCTTGGAGATGTAGTGAACATTTCTTTATTGGAATATAATGTTAGAGAGCTTACTTTTTTGCATATTATTTATATTGATATATATTTATCTTAATATGAATTAGATGCAGCTTTTCTTGAATCGATGTAATTAATTTGGTAGTTGATAAAATGAAGTTTTTTTTTTTTTTTGGTGCTGGGGATTGAATCCAGGGCCTATGCATGCAAGGCAAGCACTCTACCAACTGAACTATATCCCAGCAAAATGAAGTTTTTGTTATTGTGAAGTATGAGTTTTCTACCAAGAATATTGCAAGAAGTGGTCTTTGATTTTCAAAGCTTTTCAGTGGTATCCTTTTTCCTGTTGGAATACTTTGAATAAACAAGGATGGTTGGTAGATGCATTCAAATATACCAGATCATGAAAGAAACAGCTTTTCTTATTTCAGTTCCATTCATGAAATTTTATAAAAATGCTTATCTAATGTAAAGTGCTAATTCTAGTGAAGATGGCCATTAGTTCATGAAAATTAAAACAGAAGCAGCAAGCATTTTAATTTAAAAAATGCTTTCATGTTTGAAAAACCAAAATTTCTTCTAATATGTAATGTTAAGGTTTTGGTAGCATCTGTTGAAAATGTGAGTGTTTTTGAGGACAGGTATTCTATGTTTTTAATTTTGAATTCAGAATTCGACACAGTGTCTTGTACACTAAAAAATTGGATCCCTGTGAGGTTGAAGGCAGATGGCTTGTTAGGTGCCTAATGGTGTTAACATATTTTATTTCAAAGTGACAATGGTTTTATCTCACTTAGATTTTTTTTTTCTGTTATTTTATTTATTTATTTTTATGTGGTGCTGAGGATTGAACCTGGTGCCTCTCACATGCTAATCAGGTGCCTTACCACTGAGCTGCAGCCCCAGTCCTGGAATATTTTTATTTGGTTCTTTTTTATGTCCACTGGTTCTTTTTCATTTCTGCTTATTTTTACAATTGTTCCATTCTTTTGTTAGTTTTTTTTAACTTTTTATGAATCTTTTATATTCTTAAAGTAATTTCTAGATCATTTGATAACTTAAAAAATTATCTGTGGTGAATTTGTTATGATTGTTGATATTATTGGTGTTTTTATCATGTTCTGTAATTTTGTAGGCACATTCTGATGTGTTGTTTATTTATTTTCCTTTTGTCCAGTGGTCTCCCTCTTTCTCTTTGTGATTTTCCCTGCTGCTCTAGCAGATTTGTAGTTATCTCGGCCTGGCTTTGGAGTTCCCATTATCAGTATCAGGTCTATGTTAGTAGATAGAGCCCTGGCCCTTGGTGACATTGGGGACATCACAGATTCAGTCACCAAGTCAGCTGGCATTAGGTCAGCAACTCCTATAAGTGGTAGCTTCAGCAAAGTTAGCAGAAGCCTTTTTCAGTCTATTTTAGAATCTAAGAAAAGCAGTCCCTGGTTTTAAGCTAAGAGCCTGGCTACTGACCCTGCTTTATATGGGACACTTTTATTTACAGTTATATCCCATAGTGTCAGACTTCCTGCTGCTTTTTCCTGCTCTGGGGCCCATATTGGACTTAGCTTGTTTCACATTTTGTGTTCCTGTTAGATTTCTGATCCGGAGAGATTTAACACATTTTTTGGGGCATGGCTATGCCATTTTACTGACTTATTTTTATATTTTATTTGTTAAAATATTAGTATTTGTGTGTTTGTTGTAAAGAAGGAGGAGCTGCAAAGAGTGAATAATACTATTGTGGTCTAAACACTGGTATTAAAGTTAGGTCCAAACTTCTTACTTCACACTTAAAATATATATATATATTTTAAATCACCTTCAGCTTGGCTTTCTAGTTAAGAGCTCTTTCCTGTGGTTTCTGTACCACTTCACTTGCTAGATGAGCCCATTGTACTTTTCCATAGCTCTCCTCTTTCCTCTTTCTGGTATCTATCATTCTATATTAAAAATCATCCACTTGTTTGTTCTCCCATTCTCCCATCTTTCTCTAATCTGTACACTCCTTGAGGGCAAAAACTATTAAATTCCTAGTGCCGAACATTATTCCTGGCACTGAGGTACTAGATAAATATTGTATTTTTGTATGTTACTAAAGTAATGTCCTTAGTATATGGTAGCTATTTGTGTATTAATATTTTTAGATGAAATTTGAGCCGTTCCCATTAAAAAAAAAGAGAGTGTGTGTAGAGAGTACCACAGATAAAACATTCTGGGTAAATGTAACAGTGTGAGAAAGGCGTTAAGATTTGACTCCAAGGAAGTGTTACTAAGCAGTTGAACATACTGTAGAGCAGAGGTGGGAAGGGAGATTGAGAGAGAAAGCTGGGAGAGAGGAAGTCAGGCTTCAGGTCACTTACAGTCTAGGAAGCTCAGACTTCATCTTGTAGACTTTACAGAGTGTTAAAGAATTTCAGTTATGGGGATGACTTAATACGATTTCATTCCGGAAAAATTACTCTGACAAATGGATGTTTTTGTTATTTGTAAGGCAAGTCACATAGCAGTATTTGCCTTTCCTAGCTTTGTTCTTAGATTTCACTTTCTTTTTAAGCACCCTTTGAATCAAACTGAGTTATATTTCTTTTTCTTGCTTATTTGATGATTTTTCTCTAGAAAAGGAAATTCCTCTTCAGTAGAACACTGTAATGATAGGTTAGTGGGTATTGTAGTATCCTGTTTCTGTTGAAATTTCTAGAGGTTGTAAGTCTTCCAAAAAGTGGGAATTGAGTATATCAGAAGTCATGTTTTTGAAAAAAAATTTATAAAAACACAGGAATATATGTCATTAAAAAGTTTAGAATTTTGAATCCTCTTTGGTTAAGAATGATGGGTTAAGTAACATTTTAAAAAATATTTCTCTAGAGATTAAAAGAAGGATTGGATACTACTGTATGTGGGTAGATTTATTTCTACAGGATTTCTCAACCCTTTCCATGTCTCGAAACACATGTCATTGTACATGGGACATATAAATGCAAGTTGGAGGCAGGTGGTTTTGACAACTCAGGCCAGGCTGCCATGTATCCCTAATTGCCCTGAAAGCTGAGGGGGGGTCAACTTTTCCATCCAACTGACATGGTTTTGGCACAGTAGTTGAGGTACACAAACTATAAGGTGTAGAGAATTTGTTAAATGCTTTATGATGGTTTTCAGCTTTTATTCTGATAAATATTCTATCAAATTCTGAGGCTGAATCTTTTTTTTTTCCTTTTTTTATTGTTGGTCGTTCAAAACATTACATAGTTCTTGATATATCATATTTCACAGTTTGATTCAAGTGGGTTATGAACTCCCATTTTTACCCCGTATACAGATTGCTGAATCACATCAGTTACACTTCCATTGATTTACATATTGCCATTCTAGTGTCTGATATATTCTGCTGTCTGTCCTATCCTCTACTATCCCCCCTCCCCTCCCCTCCCCTCTTCTCTCTCTACCCCCTCTACTGTAAATCATTTTAAATGTGGAAAAGGTATTATGTGATGCTTTAGGATGCTATGAATTTCATTGTTGATTATTGAATTGATTACAATCCACAAAAAGTCTTTTGATTTTTCAGTACTTAAATTGTTCTTGTTTTTCTGTATTTGCATGTTTTGCAATGTTTAACTTTCATTTGATTTGTTCATTTTGTTGTACCAAATGATGCCAAAGATGAAATAAAGTTGTTATACTTGAATTGTGCCTGTAATTCGAAATGGATGTGTTGGATCTTCAATGGAGATTACAACAAGAAAATTTGGGTAAAAGGCAGTATCATAAAACTAATGATTATTTTGATTGAATATATTTTTTTAAAGTTTTAGGCAAAAAAAACTTGCTTACTTATCTTTTAAGATTTTAGTTTCACTTCTGTATTTTATTTCACTTCCATAAGGAAAATTTTGATTTGTGATTAATTACATGACATGTTTTCTGAGTTTCTTTTTAATGTCAGTTCTCTCTGACTGGGCACTCCAGGAATGTGTTGCATCAGTGTTCGATCTTATCCTTTGACCTAAAATATAGAATGAGTTTTTTTTTTTTTTTTTTTAAAGAGAGAGAGAGAGAGAGAATTTTAACATTTATTTATTTTTTTCTTAGTTCTCGGCGGACACAACATCTTCGTTTGTATGTGGTGCTGGGGATCGAACCCGGGCCGCACGCACGCTAGGCGAGCGCGCTACCGCTTGAGCCACATCCCCAGCCCAGAATGAGTTTTTTGAGTTTCCTTTTGGATATGAAATACTTTTCATTCAACTGAGGAAAAGGAATGGCAGTGATAATTTGGGTATAATGTATTTATTGTTTTCTAATAGGATAGGGGTAGATATCTTCATTGTTATGATTTGGAAGTGTCACTTGAAAAGTTCATGTGTTAATGCAGGAAAGTCCAGTGGTGAAATGATCAGATTAAGAGAGCTGAAACATAATCAGTGGATTAATCCATTTGATGGATTAATAATTTGAATGGACTACTGTACCCTAACTCTTGGCAGGTGGGGTGTGGCTAAAAGAAGTAGTTCACTGGAGGTGTGCCCTTGAGGATTTTATTTGTCCCTGGCTTCTCAGTGCATCTTTCCCTCCCTAACTCACTCCCCCCCCTTCCTGGCTACCCTGAGGAAAGCAGATTTCCTTTTTCGAGCTCTTCCTCCATGAAATTCTGCCTACCCCCAGGCACAAAGCGTTGGAGTTGGCTGACCACAGATTGTATCTCTGAAACCAAAATAAACTTTTCCTTCTCTGAGTTGTTCTGGTCAGGTATTTTGATCAAAGTGATGAAAAGTTGGCAGACACGTTTCTCATTTATTGGAGCAATGGACTAAGTTTGTGCTGAAGTGAAGAACAATTTGCTTTAGCATTTGTTAGAGCCCATAATCTTATAAATAATTGAATCTAAATCCTTCAGCGGTGGTTTAAGGATTCTTGTAGTAAATAAAAAAATTATGCAGGAAATAATAGACTTTCACTAAGTATGGCTAAAAATTCTGTCTAGAACAATAGCTGATCAAGATATATATTCTGTTTTAGAGAATAACTGTGTACTTCAGAAGATGAGTAGAAGTAAAAGATTTAAGTTGAATTGTATTTTAAATGCTGACATGTCTGTCATTTAATGGAATCTTGAAAAGAATCCCTTTGTAGAGTATAACAGATAATCCTTTTAATTAATGTGTGTGTGTGTGTGTGTGTGTGTGTGTATACTAGGAATTTAACCCAGAGGTGCTTTATCACTGATCTTCATGTTCCCGGCCCTTTTTATTTTTTGAGACAGGGTCTTACTAAGTACTTAGGACCTCATGCTGCTGAGGCTGGCTTTGAACTTGCATTTCTCCTGCCTCAGCTTCCTGAGTCACTGGGATTATAGGTGTGTACCACCATGCCTGGTCCTTTTTTTATTATATTATGATTTATTTATTATGATTTACATTTGGGAAATTTAGGTTTTAGAACATGAAAATTTAAATGTTAAGCATTATTTTTTTTTCTTACTGGAGGTTGAAGCCAGGGTACTTTACCACTGAGCCACACTCACAATCCTGTCCTGTTTATTTTTTATTTTGAGACAGGGTCTCACTAAATTGTAAGTTGCTGAGGCTGACCTTGAACTAGTAATCCTCCTGCCTAAGCCTCCTGAGTCACTGGGATTACTCCGTGGTGCTTGGCTTCAGGCATTCTTATACTGAATAATCAGTGACTCTTAGTATAGGAGAGGAATTAGGAAATGTGTGGAGACTTTGTGGTTGACAGTTACCAGGGGGATGTATTGGCATTTAGTAGGCAGGGGGACTGGTAGAGTGTGTAGCAATCACTGTGTATAACCTGTTAGAATTGTGGCAGCAATAAATGAAGTAGGTAAGATGACAAAGAATGCCAGCAAAAATTGCTCCTCAGAAAATGTATGCAAACAAATTCTTAGTTTAATGCACTTCATTGTGTTAATAACTGACCATTTAAAATGGAAATACTTTGCTTTTAGCTAATTTACTTTCTTTTTGACTACTCGCTGTAGAAACGTGAGTAATTCTTGGTTGGTATTATGAGAAGTTGATGTGCCTTTAATGTATTATAGAATGTATTGAGTTATAGTATTTAAAAAAATTTTAGGAGTTGGTTTGCATATTTTGTATCTTTTTCTTTTGATACTTAAACAAACAACAAACATTATAAAAAGAAAATGTAAAATTTCCATATACTTTTTGCCCAGATTTACCTATCGTTTATGTTGTATCCATTCTTCCCTTCCTCTCCTTGTCCACATACAAACATACTCATACACATATTATCTGTTTAAGAGAAATTGATTTGTAATTGAAATGTGTTTTTTGTGTGTGAAAATTTGGTCTCCTTCTATTAATCATTTAGAATTTTAGTATAAATATAAGTCATCACAATGGTATAAACTCAGTGAACATCCAAAATTACTTTTTTTAGTAAAATCTTAAAATTTTAAACTATTTGCTACCATTGGTTATATTATTGCTTAAAAGCTATATTATTTACCAGGTTTCTGTAGGCCTGACATTAAAATTATTTCTTTTAGATTTATAATATATTGCATAATATGTATAAATTTGGTATATAAATTAACTTAAACTATTTTTTTTGTATAGTACAAATCAGTAGATGCCAAATGACTTAAAAATAATCTTCAGACATTCTTTTATTTTTTCCCCATATTTTTAAGTTGGTGCATTATAATTGCACATATTGGTGGGCTTTATTGTTACATATTTGTATGTGCACACAATTTAACAATATAGTTTGGCCAGTATCACTCCCCAGCATTTCTTCCTCCTTCCCTACCTCCCACTCCTTTGTCCCTTTCCTCTACTGATCTCCCTTTGATTTTTAGGAGATCGAACCCCCACCTTTGTTTTCCTTTTTCCTCTCTAACTTCAGCATATGAGAGAAAATATATGACCCTTAGCCTTCTGAGTTTGACTTGTTTCACTTGACATAATGCTAGTTCCATCCATTTTCCTTGCAAATGCCATAGTTTCATTTTTCCTTATGGCTGAATAAAAGTCTGTTGTGTATATATACCACATTTTCTTATCCATTCATCCGTTGATTGGACTCCTAGGCTGGTATCATAGTTTGGTTATTGTGAATTGTGCAGCTGTAAATATGGGTATGCATGAATCACTGTAGCAAGATGACTTTAATTCTTCAGGATAACAAACACTCAATTCTTAAGGGAACTCTTAAAATTCGGTTCAGGGAGCAATTTTCTAGTGGCATTCTTTTCCCAGTTCCCGGAGTCCTAGAGCCCTGGTTTGGAATGTTGACTTTGGTGCTACCTAGCTGTGTTCTGTAGAGCAGGTAGCTTGATTGCATTAATGGAACTCTCCTTACCCCCAGCTTTACTCATTTTTTAATCATCTCCTCCTCCTCCTCCTCCTACTCTTCTTCCTCCTTCTCCTCCTCCTTCCTCCTCCTAATTCCTCCTCCTCATTCCTCCTCCTCCTCATTCCTCCTCCTCCTCTTCCTCCTCCTCCTCTCCCCCCTTTCCTCCTCCTCCTCCTCTTCTTCTTCCTGTAAATTGAACCCAGGGTGCTTAACTACTGAGTCATATCCCCAGCCCTATTTATTTATTTATTTATTTAAATTTTGAGATGGAGTCTTGCTGAGTTGTGTAGGGCCTTGCTAAGTTGCTGAGGCTGGCTTTGAACTTGCGATCCTCCTGCCTTAGCCTCCTGAGGCTCTGAACTCCATCATTTGGAAGGCTTTTAGTTCTAAAGTTTATGACTAAGTCAGAAAATTTCCACTTGCAGTTTTGTCTTTATAGGAGCATACCTAGTGGATAAAACAAATTACACCCTATTAAGCTAAGGTAAGAAAACACACTTCTCAGATTTGGGGGCCTACTTGTGTTGCTCTGAGTTTGAATTATGATTTGATCACTTTCAGAAATACCATTACTTCAAATGTAGGTACATGTTCTCTTGCTCAGAGGAGTTCAGAGGGGAATATATATTTCAGATTACTATTAGTATAATTACTATTAAATATTAATCTTGCTGTCTCTTTCATTAATTTTGCAAAACAGTGTGATTATTATATAAGGTTCTTTTCTTTAATGTTGTTAGAATTGATGAAATTCATGCCTTTTACATTAACTTCTAAAATTATTTCTGTATGAAAATGTTATGTGCATGAGTTTTATTATTTGTCATTTATTAAGACAGTGGAAGAACAAATTAGTGATATTTGTTGTGTAGTCTTTACTGAATAAATATATAATTGACATCCGATTTTTCAATACTGTCTGCACAGCTGTATATAACCACTTTTTTCCCATAAAACACAGTCATTTTGTGCTAAGAGAATTTGAGCCTGTCAATGTATATGATGGATGCTGTTATATAGGTGTCTCCTAATTTTTCAGAAGTATGAAATTGACATTAAAAATGTTGAAGTCTGTGTCCTTCCTCAAAATTGAGCTAAAATATTATTTTGGTTATTACATTTTCTTTTTTTGGAAATAGACAAGGTGACTGTGAAGGTAATTCTAGTCTCTATTTAAAGTTGTAGGTTTGAAAGGTTCAAGAGTGGAGTGAAAAAATTTTCCCAGATTTTCCCCTTTTCAGAGACTTCCACTTCTAGCACTGAGCCATATATTAGTTTTGTTTTTTAAAGTGGAAATGCTCTGTTTTTATCATGATGGTGGTCCATGTGTTAGGATGTCAGGTCAAACTTACATGGGTTCCGTTTTATTCATGTTCAGAAGTGGTGGTGGTGGAGTTCTGTTTTTCCCCCTGAATACAGAAACTGACTTGCATTGGCATGACCTAGATATCTTGGCGGAGTCACTCTCACACATTAGAAGCATTCAGATGCTAAAGGATAAACAATAAAATATAAAAGATTATAGTCAGACACTGATAGATACTCATTATTAACACTTATATTGTGGGGCATTTGTAGTGACAATGTCTTTTAAAAAATATAGTCACCTGTTTTTGATTTTAGAAGAATAAACTAGAGATGGAATTTATAGACTTTTAGTAAAGGGTTTGATACTAAACAGTAAAGCATTATGTTTGATTTCTTCACTAGTGAACCTTGTAATGTTCTAATAAATGCAAGGTAATGAGAATATGTTTGCTTGATTATAATTTAAAAGAGACTCAAATCAAATATGTATATGTGTATTAAATTTTATATTGTATATTTTATGTTGGTCTTGTGTATTTTCCTTGGGTAATACCATTTTGTTGTGTGTGTGATATGCAGATGTAGATGATGTGCAAGGTGTTTTGAATTTGGAGAGGAGGAACTACTACAGTGTTGGAAGAGCATTACAAACTTGTTTACATATGACAATTATGGTACAACAAAATTTGAATTTAATTGTCGGATCCGCTTGAATTTGTTGTAACTACCATACCATACAGAAGTGTTCCTACTAAGAGATTGGTTCAGATCACTATAGTATGATCAGTGAGATGCATTCCATTGGCATGTTTTGTTATAAAGAATCTTATTTCTTATGGTAAAATCCTGTTTCCCAGAAACTATGTAAAGAGGGTTTTCTTGTTGCTAAGGGGACATCTTCATTGCTATTAGAATCTCTCCTTTGGGTAAGGAAAGGTGCTTTTCCCTTGCCAAGTTGCCATATTGCCATACTTAGAGGAAATAGGGCCACTGTTATTGCTTGATTGATTGTACTGACAATTGAATCCAGGACCTTGCGCATGGGAGGCAGGTGCTGTACCATTGAGCTGCCTCTCCAGCTGTGTGATTTTTTTTAAAAAAATTAACCTGGGTCAGACCTTTTATGGGAGTGGTGTACCTATATGTACCTCTACAGGTATATTATGTATTAGATGTGGGGAACCCAAACTCACTTTGTTAAAAGGAATTTGGTTTCCAGATGATCCCATAATAGAAAAGAAGTATCTCTGACCTGAAAAAACAAAAGTTGCTTTAAAATGTTTGATTTATATTAAAAATGGAGTGATAACTCACTTTCCCTTAAAATATAACGTAAATGTTGTTAGTCATCAGAGGTTTTTTTCTAACTGAAAAATAATAGGCTTTTCCAGCTCTTTGCTGAATTGTGTTTTAGATCTATATTGTTTTCCTTCTTATTTTTTTCTTTCAATATCATGTGTTTCTTCTCAGCAGGTGAAATTCTAGCGTCTACCTCTTTTCCAATCAGTTCAACTTAACTTTTTAAGGAGGTTCAATTTTTTATTTGTACATTTTATTTCTGAAAATATGTTTTAAAGATGTATTTATTTTTGAACCATTTCAGAGTAGGTTGCATATATCATACTTCTTTTTCCATTTGTAACTAAGTATATAGTTCTAACAAACAAGGCCATTCTCTAGTGCAACCATGGCAAAGTAATCACATAGATCATTTTTCTAATATATATCCTTATTCCAATGTTTTGACAGTTTTCCCCCAGATTTTCTTTATGGAAGTCTTTAGTATAAAGTCCAGCCCATAATACTTGTTCTATAATAATAAAATAATTATTCATATATTGGATTTGATTATTAAGTCTGTCTAATCCAGAACAGCTTCTCAGATCTTTATCTTTCATAATATTGATGTTTTTGAAGAATACAGACTTGTCCTTTTATGTAATATTTCTCCAATAAGTGTTGTCTGACAGTTCCTCTTTGGGATCTGACACAACATGTGCCTGGTTTGGGGGCATTCCGTTAGGAAGCCTGTCTTGAAGAGAAAGGAAGAAAGCTTGGTAACCTTTAGATTCCTTTCCCAGTTAGCTCTTTAATAGAAAAATTTCCCATTTCTTCTTTAATTGAAATAGGATTAAAATCTCTTGCTAAGAACAGAACTTATGCAAGAGAATATGAGAAGATCTTGAAAGGAGAAATTTGGATTTTATCAAGAGATCACTTTTAGCAGAATTTCTGTTTTGAATTATGTTGACCAAGTTCTCAGGATGATAGTGAACAAATACTATGAAGGTGTAAAGCATAGTAGTGTTGAATATAATTGTTTTATAGTAATAAAATAATTTCAGCTAGTAACATAAATGGAGATTTCATTAGAATTAAAAGTTTAAAATCTCAAAAAACCAAAGGCTGAATTTTTTCTCTTATATGTGGATGCTGATTCATAATAAGGGTGGGGAGTGGAGCATGGAGGAATGGAGGAACTTTAAATAGGGCAAAGGGAAGGGAGGAGAAGGGAGTGGGCACGGGGATAGGAAAGATGGTGGAATGAGATGGACATCATTACCCTAAGTACATATATGAAGACATAAATGTGTGATTCTACTTTGTGTACAACTAGAGACATGAGAAATTGTGCTTTATATGTGTACTATGAATTGAAGTGAATTTTGCTGTCATGTATCACAAATTAAAATAAGTAAATTTTAAAAAATGAGATTGCAGTAGAATAAATGAACATATCAAGACTGAATTTCATTGGGTTTCAGAGATTTCTGGTCATATTAGATTTAATATACAATATCAAGATATTTACCATTTACAGTTATGACTATTAAAAGTTTGATAATTACGTGGTATAGTGAAAGCTAGAAAATTTACTTGGAGTATTAAAAAAGATAAGAAATTCAAATTCATAGGCAACTTTCAGATACATGGTACTAGAATTTCTTTTTATTTTTAATATTTTTTAGTTGTAGTTGACACAATACCTTTATTTTATTTATTTATTTATATGTGGTGCTGAGGATCAAACCCAGGGCTTCGCATATGCTAGGTGACTGCTCTATCGCTGAGCCACAACCCCAGCCCCTAGAATTTCTTAAAATAATTTAAGAGTCATTATGTCTAAATGTGATTTTAAAATAAATTTTAAGGAAGAGGATTATGACTTTGAATAAATAATTATTATGTTTTTGTTTTAATATAAACAAATACTTAATGAGCCCCTTCCTCTATGTGTATTGCTGCTTGTCTTGGTCGTTGGGGATATTGCCAAGAATTGAGGTAGCCATGGCCCTTGGCTTTGAGGAGCACAGAGTTAGTGGAAAAGACAGATACGGAACAAGTAGAGTTTGTCATTATTAATACAACAAGGGAAATTCCAGAGTCTGCAGGTGCAAGGGAACCCATACTTTGATAGGTCAGGAAGATTACATTGGGGAAATCTTTTTTTTTAATCAATAAAAAAATTATTGATTAAAAAATGACAGTGGAATGCATTACAATTCTTATTATACATTTATACCACAGTTTTTCATATCTCTGTTTGTACATAAAGTATGTTGACACCCAATTCATGTCTTCATACATGTACTTTGGATAATGATGTCTATCTGTACCTGAGACTAAGTGAAGAGGAAGAGGGAGAGTGCTCTAAACAGAACAATGTGTAACACCTGGCATTTAGAGATTAATAAGGGAAAGTTGAGTATTGGTAGAAGCAGGTGGATTGGAAGAGACTAAATTTATAAATTTAGTTTAAATAAATGCTCCACTTGTGCCTCCCTTCAGTATTTTTATCTCTAATCTATTTGCTTCATCTTCCCCAACTCACTTTTATTGTCAGGGTTGTTTTTAAAAGTATAAATGTAACATTAAAATGAATACATTTTGAAAATGTGAAAAAGATCATTGGTATGCTCATTAAAGAAGCCATTTTTGTCTTCTGCATATGATATTGTTCAGATAATATTTTTATATTATTGTGTTCGTGGTATAATGGGAATTTTATATTTGAACGTTCCATGTTGAATTTTATATTTGAGTGTTCCACAGTTATATTTTTGTAATTGTTTTTAAAATTAGAATTCATCATTATCATATTTCTCAAAGGTATTGGTGCATTATAACTTATTTAACCAGGTTCTTATTTTGTGGTCATTTGGAATGGTTCAGTTTTTTAAAAAAATGTTTGCAGAATGAATATCACTGATGAATTTCTTCTTTAACTTATAAACTGCAGTTAATTCCTTAGGCAAAATTTATTTTATTGAATATTTTTCACCCATGTCATGTGTCTTTCTAAAACGGATGGTGGTCAATGGTTATACCACCCTGAAGTACCAGGTGTCATCTAAAAGATTGTGCCCATTTACAGTTAATCTGGTATTTGGTATCTGAAGATACTGATTTCACCATAACTAACCTATTAGACTTAAAGTGACACAAACGTGCTTTCAGTGGCATTATTTGATTTTTAGACAAGATAACTTTAAAAAAATTATGGTAAAATATACCATTTTTATATGAAATTTTTATTTATATATCACAGGGGAATGCATTATAATTCTTTTT
Organism: Urocitellus parryii; assembly: GCF_045843805.1. NCBI lineage: Eukaryota > Metazoa > Chordata > Mammalia > Rodentia > Sciuridae > Urocitellus > Urocitellus parryii. The sequence continues at coordinate 69,306,595 of NC_135539.1, forward strand.
ACATATGTAGAGCACAATTTTTCATATCTCTGGTTGTATACATAGTATATTCACACCAATTCGTGTCTTCATACATGGACTTTGGATAATCACATTTCACCATCATTAATTACCCCAAGCCCCCTCCCTTTCCCTCCAATCCTTCTATCTAGAGTTTGTGTATTTCTCCTATGTTCCCTCTTCCTATCCCACTATGGATCATCGTATTTATATCAAAGAAAACATTTGGCATTTGGTTTTTTGGGATTGGCTAACTTCACTTAGCATTATCTTTTCTAACTCCATTCATTTACCTGCAAATGCCATTTTTTTAAATAGAAAATTGCTTTTATTTATCCTATAAATATACACTCTTTTGTTATTTCACTATTAGTATTTAACATTACATTTCAAGTCCTTGAGTTGAATCTTGAAGATCATCCTAATTTATTACTGCATACTTCATATGGAATTTGCTTTTCATTTATAAGCTACAAAATTTACATCTAGATTTTTTTCTTTTTGTAAAAGTTTTTAAAATTTTTTTTTATTATTAGTTGTTCAAAACATTACAAAGCTCTTGACATATTTCATACATTTGATTCACGCGGATTATGAACTCCCATTTTTACCCCATATACATATTGCAGATTCATATTGGTTATACATCCACTTTTTTACATACTGCCGTACTAGTGTATGTTGTATTCTGCTGCCTTTCCTATCCTCTACTATCCCCCCTCCCCTCCCCTCCCATCTTCTCTCTCTACCCCATCTACTGTAATTCATTTCTCTCTCTCTTTTTTTCCCCTTTTCCCCTCAATTCCTCTTATATGTAATTTTATATAACAATGAGGGTCTCCTTCCTTTACCATGCAATTTCCCTTCTCTCTCCCTTTCCCTCCCTCTTCTCATCCCTGTTTAATGGTGATCTTCTTCTCATGCTCTTCCTCCCTGCTCTGTTCTTAGTTGCTCTCCTTATATCAAAGATGACATTTGGCATTTGTTTTTTAGGGATTGGCTAGCTTCACTTAGCATAATCTTCTCTAGTGCCATCCATTTCCCTGCAAATGCCATGATTTTGTCATTTTCAGTGCTGAGTAGTACTCCACTGTGTATAAATGCCACATTTTTTAATCCATTCATCTATTGAAGGGCATCTAGGTTGGTTCCACACACAGTATAGCTATTGTGAATTGTGCTGCTATGAACATCATTGTAGCAGTATCCCTGTAATACGATCTTTTAAGGTCTTTAGGGAATAGTCCAAGAAAGGCAATAGCTGGGTCAAATGGTGGTTCCATTCCCAGCTTTCCAAGGAATCTCTATACTGCTTTTCAAATTGGCCGCACCAATTTGCAGTTCCACCAGCAATGTACAAATGTACCCTTTTCCCCACATCCTCGCCAGCACTTGTTGTTTGACTTCATAATGGCTGCCAATCTTACTGGAGTGAGATGGTATCTTAGGGTGGTTTTGATTTGCATTTCTCTGACTGCTAGAGATGGTGACCATTTTTTCATGTACATGTTGATTGATTGTATGTCCTCCTCTGAGAAGTGTCTGTTCAGGTCCTTGGCCTATTTGTTGATTGGGTTATTTGTTATCTTATTATTTAATTTTTTGAGTTCTTTGTATACTCTGGATATTAGGGCTCTATCTGAAGTGTGAGGAGTAAAAATTTGTTCCCAGGATGTAGGCTCCCTATTTACCTCTCTTATTGTTTCTCTTGCTGAGAAAAAACTTTTTAGTTTGAGTAAGTCCCATTTGTTGATTCTTGTTATTAACTCTTGTGCTATGGGTGTCCTATTAAGGAATTTGGAGCGTGACCCCACGATATGTAGATCGGAGCCAACTTTTTCTTCTATCAGACGCAGAGTCTCTGATTTGATATCAAGCTCCTTGATCCATTTTGAGTTAACTTTTGAGCATGGCGAGAGAAGGGGATTCAGTTTCATTTTGTTGCATATGGATTTCCAGTTTTCCAGCACCATTTGTTGAAGATGCTATCCTTTCTCCATTGCATGCTTTTAGCGTCTTTATCAAATATAAGAAAGTTGTAATTTTGTGGATTGGTCTCTGTGTCCTCTATTCTGTACCATTGGTCCACCCGCCTGTTTTGGTACCAGTACCATGCTATTTTTGTTACTATTGCTTTGTAGTATAATTTGAAATCTGGTATCGCTATACTGCCTGATTCACACTTCTTGTTTAGAGTTGCTTTTGCTATTCTGGGTCTTTTATTTTTCCATATGAATTTCATGATAGCATTATCTATTTCTACAAGAAATGCCGTTGGGATTTTATCGGCATTGCATTAAACCTATAGAGAACTTTTGGTAATATCGCCATTTTGATGATGTTAGTTCTTCCTATTCATGAACAGGGTATATTTTTCCATCTTCTAAGATCTTCTTCTATTTCTCCCTTTAGGGTTCTGTAGTTTTCATTGTTTAAGTTTTTCACCTCTTTTGTTAGGTTGATTCCCAAGTATTTTATTTTTTTTTTTGAGGATATTGTGAATGGAGTGTTTATCCTCATTTCCATTTCAGAAGTTTTGTTGCTGATATACAGGAATGCCTTTGATTTATGCTTGTTGATTTTATATCCTGCCACTTTGCTGAATTCCTTTACTAGCTCTAGTAGTTTCTTTGAGAACCCTTTTGGGTCTTCTAGGTATAGAATCATGTCATCCGCAAATAGTGATAATTTAAGTTCTTCTTTTCCTATTTTTATGCCTTTAATTTCTTTCGTCTGTCTAATTGCTCTGGCCAGTGTTACGAGAACTATGTTGAACAGAAGTGGTGATAGAGGGCATCCCTGTCTTGTACCAGATTTTAGAGGGAATGCCTTCAATTGTTCTCCATTCAGAATGATGCTAGCCTGAGGCTTAGCATAGATTGCTTTTACAATGTTGAGGTAAGTTCCTGTTATCCTTATTTTTCTAGTGTTTTGAACATAAGGGGATGCTGTACTTTGTCGAATGCTTTTCCTGCGTCTATTGAGAAGATCATATGGTTCTTATCTTTAAGTCTTTTGATGTGGTGAATAACATTTATTGATTTCCGTATATTGAACCATCCTTGCATCCCAGGGATGAATCCTACTTGATCATGGTGCACAATTATTTTGATGTGTTTTTGTATCCAATTCGCCAGAATTTTATTGAGGATTTCTGCATCTAGGTTCATTAGAGATATTGGTCTGTAGTTAGAATTTTTTCTTTGAAGTGTCTTTGTCTGGTTTTGGAATCAGGATGATGTTGGCCTCATAGAATGAGTTTGGAAGAGCTCCCTCTTTTTCTATTTCCTGAAATAACTTGAAAAGTATTGGTATTAATTCTTCTTTAAGGTTTTGTAAAACTCCGCTGTATACCCATCCGGTCCTGGGCTTTTCTTGGTTGGTAGTCTTTTGATGGCTTCTTCTATTTCATCCATTGATATTGGTCTGTTCAAATTGTGTGTATCCTCCTGACTCAGTCTGGGCAAATCATAGGAGTTAAGAAATTTATCGATGTCTTCACTATCTTCTATTTTATTGGAATATAGGGTTTCAAAATAATTTCTAATTGTCTTCTGTATTTCTATAGCATCTGTTGTGATATTGCCTTTTTCATCCCATATGTTAGTAATTTGAGTTCTCTCTCTTCTTTGTTATCATGGCTAAGGTCTGTCGATCATATTTATTTTTTTGAAGAACCAACTTTTAGTTTTGTTAATTTTTTCAATAGTTTCTTTTGTTTCAATTTCATTGATTTCCGCTCTGATTTTAATTATTTCTTGCCTTCTCCTACATTTGCTGTTGTTTTGCTCTTCGTTTTCTAGGGCTTTGAGATGAAGTGTGAGCTCATTTATTTGTTCGATTTTTCTTTTTTTGAGGAATGAACTCCAGGCAATGAATTTCCCTCTTAAAACTGCTTTCATTGTGTCCCATAGATTCTGATATGTTGTGTCTGTATTTTCATTTATCTCTAAGAATTTTTTTATTTCCTCCTTTATGTCTTCTGTAACCCATTGATCGTTCAGTAACATATTGTTCATTTTCCATGTGATGTAGGATTTTTCCTTCCTTCTTTTATCATTGATTTCCAGTTTCATTCCATTATGATCAGATATGGTGCACGGTATTATCTCCACCCCTTTATATTTACTGAGGGTTGCCCTATGGAATAATATATGTTCTATTTTTGAGAAGGATCCATGTGCTACTGAGAAAAAAGTATATCCACTTGATGATGGTTGATATATTCTATATATGTCAATTAAGTCTAGGTTATTGATTGTGTTATTGAGTTCTATAGTTTCGTTGTTCAACTTTTGTTTGGAGGATCTGTCCATTGGTGAGAGTGGTGTGTTGAAGTCACCCATAATTATTGTGTTGTGGTCTATTTGATTCTTGAACTTGATGAGAGTTTGTTTTATGAACGTCCCAGCACCATTATTTGGTGCATAAATATTGATAATTGTTATGTCTTGTTGGTGAATGGTTCCTTTTAACAGTATATAATGTCCTTCCTTATCCCTTTTGATTAACTTAGTCTTGAAGTCGATTTTATTCGATATGAGGATGGCCACCCCTGCTTGCTTACGAGGACCATGTGCGTGGTATGTTTTTTCCCAACCTTTCACTTTCAGCCTGTGTATGTCTTTTCCAATCAGATGTGTCTCCTGGAGGCAGCATATTGTTGGATTTGTTTTTTAATCCATGTTACCAGCCTATGTTGCTTTATTGGTGAGTTTAAGCCATTAATGTTTAGAGTTACTATTGATATATGGTTTGTACTTCCAGCCATATTTGATTATTTATCTTTTTTTTTTTTTTAATTTGGTTTGTTTCTCCATGATTAGACTTCCCCCTGCCCTCTCGCTTTACTGAGGTACTTCCCACTGTTGGTTTTAGTTATTGTTTTTCATTTCTTCTTCGTGTAGTGTTTTGATCAAGATTCTTTGCAATGCTGGTTTTCTGGCTGCAAATTCTTTTAACTTTTGTTTATCATGAAAGATTTTTATTTTGTTGTCGTACCTGAAGCTTAATTTTGCTGGATACAAAATTCTTGGTTGGCATCCATTGTCTTTCAGTGTTTGAAATACGTTGTTCCAGGATCTTCTCGCTTTCAGCGTCTGTGATGCAAAATCCGTTGTTAATCTTATTGGTTTACCCCTGAATGTAATCTGCCTCCTTTCTCTTGTAGGTTTTAATATTTTCTCTTCGTTCTGTATATTGGATATCTTCATAATAATGTGTCTTGGCATTGGTCTACTGTGATTTTGTATGCTCGGTGTCCTGTATGCATCTACAATTTGTACATCCATTTACTTTTTTATATCTGGAAAGTTTTCTATAATTATTTCATTCAACAGATTGCTCATTCCCTTGGTTTGAACCTGTATACCTTCCTCTATCCCGATGACTCTTTTTTTTTTTTTAAAAGAGAGAGTGAGAGAGGAGAGAGAGAAAGAGAGAATTTTTAATATTTATTTTTTAGTTCTCGGCAGACACAACATCTTTGTTGGTATGTGGTGCTGAGGATCGAACCCGGGCCACACACATGCCAGGCGAGCGCGCTACCGCTTGAGCCACATCCCCAGCCCCCCGATGACTCTTAAGTTTGTTTTTTTTTATGTTATCCTATATCTCTTGGATGTTTTTCTCGTGATTTTTTACCAGCCTTTCTGAGTTGGCTAGACTCTTTTCAAGATGATATATTTTGTCTTCATTATCTGACGTTCTGGCTTCTACTTGCTCCACTCTGTTAGTGATACTCTCATTTGAGTTTTTAATTTGGTTTATAGTTTCCTTCATTTCTATGATTATTGTTTGATTTTTTTTATAATCTCTATCTCCTGATAAAGATGCTTATTTGCTTCTTTTATCTATTTATGTAATTCATTTTCAGTGTGTTCTTTCATTGTTTGAATTTGCTGTCTCATGTCCTCTTTAAGATTCCATTCCATATGTCTAAGGTATTCCTTGAGTTCTTTATTTGACCATTTTTCTGATTCCTCTAGGTCCTCCTGAATATTTAGGCTGTCCTGCATTGTTTGTACTCCTTTTCTTCCTTGCTTTTTCATTCTGCTCATGTTACTTGTTGTTCTGTTTGACTGCTGAATTACTGTTTACTCCTATAAATTTATTTGGTTTTGTGTATCTCTGGGGTCTCTCTTTTGTGATGGGAGACTATGACTAGAGATGATGAGTTTTGTTGCACTTTAAAGCAGATTCATTCGTTTCTTAAACAGTGTATGGATTCTGATGGCATATATCAGTCTGCGGTTTGGTCTTGGGACTTATATTTAGGTCGAATGATGTGATGGTATTGAGGTTGGTATCTCTTGGCTACCTTGGAAGTTTGCTCTACTGACGAGGGATATTAACAGGAGAATGGTCTGGAGTATTTGGGGGTAGCTTGGGACTTGGTAGCACTATATAACACCTCGGAACATTTACCTATACATATTTAATAAATTACACATAAACAGCATCGTGATGCTTGGGAGGAAAGGTATTAGAAGGGGAGGGAAGAAGTCACTAAAGAGAATGAGAGTAAACAGGTAGAATTCAAGGAAAGGGGAATAAGGAAATTGAAAAGAAATGAAAAGACAGAAGAAAAAAATAGAAAATAAAAAAGCAAAAATTTAAAAAAATAATTAAAAGTATAAACAAAAAATAAAAAAATAAAAAATAATAAAAAAACAAATAATTAAAAAAAATTTAAAAAATGCAGTCTTAGAGTTCGATTAACTTCTCTTCCAGCAGGTGGAACTGTGCCCACCAGGCCAAGCTTCTCCTCTCAATACGCGGGAACCAATCACTGTGAAGCAGCTCCTCCTCCCCGACTAGGCAGGTCTCTAATCCTGAGTGCCTAGGGCCTTTTCTTGTGTCTAGTCACTTCCCCAGTTTTCCTCCAGCCAGGCCCCGCTCACCGGTGATGCTCACCACAATACTGGCTACACGCCAGGTCTGCTGCTCCTGGGAGCCCTATTTTCTTGAATGACTGGGCACACTCCCCCTGCTTGCCATTCCCTCAGACCCTAAGGTTGTGGAGCGTGGGGCTGAGAACTTCCGGTAGCCACACCCCAGGTAGCTGGTGCAAGAGACCTCAGTTGTCAGCGCTGGTGGGAGCAGTAGCCAGGGGTCCTGTGCCGATCCTGGTTCCCTGGGTCTGACTATTGCGCTCACGGGAGAGCTGGGAGGGGCCCTTGAGGTTTCCCCGCTGTGTGGAGAGGGAGGGCTAGGGAGTTACACACCTGCTGCCGCCGGTTTCAATGAAGTTATCTCCTCCGCTGCATTCTGGTGACGTCAGTTCTCTGCCACGGTGATATCCCTTGCGAATGGCAACAGTTCGTTCCCTTTGCCAGGTGTCGGATGCAAAGGGTAGGTCCTGACCCTCTCTCCCAAGCCCCGTCTCAATCCTGTGGCCACTGCCTATGAAGGCTCTGTTGGTATTCCAAATGCCATGATTTTATTCTCTTTTATTGTTGAGTAATATTCTGTTGTGTATATATGCCACATTTTTTTTTATCCATTCATCTACTGAAGGTCATCTAGGTTGGTTCCACAGTTTAGTTATTGTGAATTGTGCTGCTATAAACATTGATGTGACTGTGTCCCTGTAGTATGCTGTTTTTAAGTCCTTTGGGTATAGACTGAGGAGAGGGACAGCTGGGTCAAATCATGGTTTCATTCCCAATTTTCCAAGGAATCTCCATACTGCTTTCCATATTGGCTACACCAATTTGCAGCCCTGTTGAGAGCCACAGCCAAAGGGGCCCCAGAAAACTTCCAGCTGCCAGCAAACTCCCAGCTGCCGGCTGATGATTGGCTCACAGTGGCCCCAGCAACATCTAGCTGATTGGCTCCTCTGTGGTGATGTTCATTGGGCTGTTTCCCTGCCCTTCAGACTGCCAGCTGATGATTGGCTCACAGCGGCCCCAGCAACATCTAGCTGATTGGCTCCTCTGCGGTGATATTCATTGGGCTGTTTCCCTGCCCTTCAGACTACGGAACTGCTCATTGGGGGACTTCTTTGGCTCCGCCCACGCGACCCAGCCAATCGGCCTCAAGAGCAGGAGGATTGTGGGAGGTGGTGTGGTTTGTGTAGAGAGAGGCTTCTGGAAGCCAGTGGTGGCAGTTGGGCTCTGAGGGTTTTTCCTGAGGAGCTGTTTTGTTTGGCGTTTGTAGTTTTAAAAATAAAGTTTGTTTCTTTTGACAAGTGGCTCCTGAATTGTGCCCAGTCAGACTGCGGCATTTGGTGGCTCGCACGGGGAGCGACTGAGGGTAAGTAAACTGCTCGCCCCTGAGGGCAGGGCGAGAGGATGGGTAGCCATTCTAAGTTTACTCTTTTGTTTTGCTTCATTTTTGTTTTAAGTTGCCTGTCCCTGGAGATGAGTGAGACGGAAGAAAAACCGCTCACATCTGAGGAAAAACTATTTGCGTCTGAGGAACAGATAGGGAGAAAGGACGGATGCACATGTCAGGAGGATAGAAAGGCTATAATGAAATTTTGTTGTTCCATTTTTATTGGATTCTGTCTCGGTTTGGTTTGGTGTTATCTTGCTGGGTTGTATTATAGTAGAAATACGGGATCAGCAATTAGTAAAAAACAAACCGAAAGAGTGTTAAGTAAATTGTTAGACGAAGGAGGCATCTCAGTAAAATCAAGAATACTCAGGGCATACGTTGATACAATACAAAAATATAGCCCATGGCTTTTTAAGGAGGAGTTGTTAGATATATCACAATGGAACCATCATGGTGAAGATTTAAAAAGAATAGAAAAGAACAACCCAGGGACTCTGCCAGTTGGCACATTGACATTGTGGGCGAACGTATCTGGTTTGCTTAGTCCAAAGCCTTCAGATCAGACAAAGGTAGAGGAAGGAGAAGACATATTGATTCAAGTAAAAGAGGTCTCTCAAGTTAGTCAGAATGAGGAAAAGATTCAAGTACAAGAGAAGGTCTTTCAAGCTAGTGAGACAGAGGAAGGAAGTTTAGAGCAGAAAAAGCCATCAGGGGAAAAGTTACAACAGGAGACTGCTAATAACACCTTTCTATCAGAGAGCGAAAGTCTCCAACCAACAGCACCACCTCTACAGGAGACTGCTACTAACAGCATTCTATCACCAGAGGGCATCAGGGTCCAATCAACAGCACCACCTCCATATGCTAAGAGACTCCCAACCCCCGCAGTTGATAGTTGGGATCCTGAGACAGGATCTCAAGTATGCCCTGTATTTGAGGTAGGAGGGCAGCGAATTCACCAGGGTTTATTTTACAAAACAGTGAAGGAGCTAAAAGAGGCTGTAACAACCTATGGTCCTCAAGCACCCTTCACTGTAAGCTTGATCGAATCCATTACCAACTTAAACATGACGCCAGCAGATTGGGCTAATATGTGTAAAGCTGTGCTAACTGGAGGACAATACCTGTTATGGAAGGTTGCTAATGAGGAATTTTGCAAGGAGACAGCTATGGGAAATGCAGCAGCTGGTTATCCTCAGAGAAATCTAGATATGTTGTTAGGAAAGGGACCTTATGAGGATCGGCAGCAACAACTTGCATATGATCCTGGTGTATACGCACAAATTGCTATAGATGCACTTAAGGCATGGAAGACTTTACAAGGACATGGAGGTTTACAAGGTCAATTATCTAAGATAATACAAGGAGCTAATGAACCTTATGCTGAATTTGTAGATAGGCTTATTCAAACAGCTACCAGAGTTTTTGGGAATACAGAACAAGCAATGCCATTAATAAAACAACTGGCTTATGACCAAGCGAATCGTTGGTGCAGAGATATCATTAGACCATGGAAACAGGAAGATTTAAACAAATATATTAAATTGTGTAGAGACATTAATGAACAAGAGCAAGTCATGGCAGCTGCAGTAAAACAGGCTTTAGATGCCAGAGACATTAATGAACAAGGGCAAATTGTGGCAGCTGCAGTAAAACAGGCTTTAGATGCCAGAGACATTAATGAACAAGGGCAAATTGTGGCAGCTGCAGTAAAACAGGCTTTAGATGCCGGGCTAAGAACATGCTACAATTGTCAACAAGCAGGACATTTTAAAAGGAATTGCCCCATAGGAGGAGGGTTTAACAATACTAGGTATCAAAGGAATAGAATACCGGGTATTTGCCCACGATGCCGTAGAGGGAGACATTGGGCTAATGAATGCCGTTCTCAAACCACCATAGAGGGTACTCCATTATCAAAAAACGAACAAGGACAAGGTTTTTATCCACAATATCGTGGACAAAGGCATCGGGCTCCGTTGCCAAAAAACGGACAGGGGGCCCCAATGCTCCGGGGCCCCAAACCACAAATATACGGAGCTCTGGAGGAACCCAGCAACCCCAGCAACCCCATCAGGGTAGTGCCCAGGGCATCAGATCCCTCATCAGACAAACCAGAGGGAGCGCAGGGTTGGACATCTGCGCCTCTGCCAGAGCAGTACTAACTCCAGAGATGGGAGTTCAAATCATTCCCACAGGGGTGAAAGGACCTCTTCCCAAAGGAACAGTAGGCTTATTATTGGGACGCAGCTCTTCTACTCTAAAAGGACTTTTGATAAGTCCTGGGGTAATTGATCCCGATTATGAAGGTGAAATAAAAATTATAGCCAGTTCTCCAAAGGGTATATCAGTAATTTCACCAGGAGATAGAATAGCACAATTACTAATAATACCAAGCCTACATGATAAATTTTCCAGTCATGTTGTAGAAAGAGGTTCCAAGGGATTAGGCTCCACAGGTGTAGATTGGGCTATGCTTTCTTTAAATTTAGATTCTCGCCCCATGCTAAAACTAAATATTCAAGGTCATGAATTTAATGGGCTACTGGATACAGGTGCAGACCTTAGCATTATCTCTCGTCAAGAATGGCCAAAACATTGGCCATTACAACAAGCCACTCAAACGCTTCGAGGCCTAGGAGTGGCGAATAATCCCGATAAAAGTGCAATGGTATTAGATTGGAAGGATCCTGAAGGATGTGAAGGAACTATACAGCCATATGTATTGGATCATCTTCCTGTAAATTTATGGGGACGAGATGTCTTAGATCAATTAGGTTTGACATTAACAAATAATATCAATCAAAATGCACCCACTATTATGGCTAGACAAGGTTTTAGGAAAGGAAAAAGATTAGAAAAACAAGAACAAGGTATAGCAGCACCAATACAAATAAATCAAGGAACAGACAGACATGGGTTGGATTTTCACAAAGGGCCACTGAGACAATAAAAATTACCTGGAAATCAGAAAGACCAGTATGGGTCCCTCAGTGGCCCTTGACTAAAGAAAAGATACAAGTAGCCCATGATCTGGTCAAACAACAATTAGTGGAAGGACATATACAACCTTCTGTATCTCCCCATAATACTCCCATTTTTGTCATCAAAAAGAAATCTGGTAAATGGAGATTATTGCAAGATTTAAGAGCCATTAATAATGAAATGGTCATTATGGGACCTGCTCAATCGGGGATTCCTCAGTTGTCTGCTTTGCCAAAAACTTGGTATGTTTTAGTTATAGATATTAAAGATTGTTTTTTTTCAATTCCAATTCATCCTGAGGATAGTCCACGTTTTGCATTTACTATCCCTGCACTGAATCATGAAGGTCCTGATCAGAGATATGAATGGAAAGTACTCCCTCAAGGGATGGCTAACAGCCCAACTATGTGTCAAATTTATGTTAACAAAGTAATCCAGCCACTTAGAAATCAAAATCCTGAGCTACAAATATTTCACTATATGGATGACATATTATTAGCACACAAAGCTAAAAACACATTGCTAGAATGTTATGCCACACTTACAAACTTATTAAAAAATTATAATCTAGAGATAGCAATAGATAAAGTACAATTAAATTTTCCAATTAATTATTTGGGAGTTCTATTATCCTCAACCATGGTCCGTCCACCAAAAATTCAAATACGAGTAGATCAACTCAAATCACTTAATGACTTTCAAAAGTTATTAGGAGACATAAATTGGATAAGGCCTTATCTAGGTATTCCAACAGGAGAATTGGGACCTTTATTTGATATCCTAAAAGGTCCATCAGATCCAAATTCACCCCGAATGTTAACGCCTGAAGCAAGAAAGGCATTAAAAATCATTGAAACATATATGGAAAATATGCATTTGGATAGAATTGATATAAGTTTGCCTTTATTATTTATTGTACTATCAACAAAAAATATTCCTACAGGAGTATTTTGGCAAGAAGGTCCATTATTATGGATACATTTATCTTATTCTCCTAACAATATTCTTACTAGGTATCCTGAGGCTGTAGGACAATTAATACTCAAAGGAATAAAAACAGCAAAGGCAGTGTTTGGAATTTCTCCTAATAAAATTATTACTCCATATACTATGAATCAAATTGATGAATTAGCTAATGAGTTAAATACTTGGGCAATAATCATGTGCAAATCTAATGTTTCATTTGATAACCACTTACCATCTAATCCTTTATTGTCTTTTTGGTCATTGCATCCTGTAATTTTTCCAAAAATGACAAGAAAAACACCTATCATGAATGCTCCAAATATATTCACTGATGGATCAAATAATGGTACAGCAGCAATAGTTACCCCTGATCAAACTTTTACATTTTTAGTACCCAAACAATCAGCTCAAAAGGTAGAGCTTAATGCAGTATTACAAACTTTTGTGATGTTTAAAGATTCTGTATTTAATTTATTTTCTGATAGTCAGTATATAGTTAATGCTATAGTATCCCTTGAAGATGCTGGTAGGATTTCCCCTTCTTCTACTGTTTTCTCTTTGTTTTCCACTATACAAAGTTTAATCTGGGACAGAAAAGATCCATTCTTTATAGGACATATCAGGGCACATACAGGATTGCCTGGAGCCCTTAGTTTGGGCAATGATTTAGCAGATAAAACTACACATGACATTCATATTTTCTCTATACTAGAAGAAGCTATAAATTTTCATAAAAGGTTCCATGTCAATGCTAATACTTTACAAAAGCGTTTTAAAATAACTAAGGAACAAGCTAGACAAATAATAAAACAATGTCAAAATTGTGTGACCTTTTTACCACAAGTTAATCTTGGAGTCAATCCTAGAGGATTGATACCTAACCATATTTGGCAGATGGACGTCACACACTTGCCAGAATTTGGAAAATTAAAATATTTGCATGTTACAGTTGATACTTCTTCTGGATTTTTGATGGGCTCCTTTCATGCCGGAGAAAAAACTAAAGATGTTATAGCTCATTGCTTACAAAATTTTGCCACTGTGGGCATTCCAAAACAGTTAAAAACAGATAATGCCCCTGGTTATACGTCTACTTCTTTTAAACAATTTTGTTCATCATTTGGCATTACTCATATAACAGGAATCCCATACAATCCACAGGGACAAGGCATAGTTGAAAGAGCTCATCAAACTATTAAAATGTACTTATTAAAGCAAAAAGACGGAATTGGGAAGGGGTATATATTCCCCAAAGATAAACTTAAAATAACCCTTTTTACTCTAAACTTTTTAAATTTGGATTCATCAGGACTTAGTGCTGCAGAAAGGCATATGTGTCCAAAAAATGTACATAAGCCCAAGGTACTTTGGAAAGATATTCTAACAGGACAGTGGAAAGGTCCTGACCCAGTAATTGTCTGGAGTCGGGGGTCTGTTTGTGTGTTTCCACAGGAAGAACAGCAGCCGATTTGGATTCCGGAGAGATTAACTAAAGTCCTGACCCAGTGATTGTCTGGAGTCGGGGGCCTGTTTTTGTGTTTCCACAGGGAGAACAGCAGCCGATTTGGATTCCAGAGAGATTAACTAAAGCAATTTCTACAGACCAAAAAGAAGATGATTTGGCTCAAATCCATAACAGCTGATATCCAAAACTCCAATTTGGCTATCCTTACATCTGCAACAGAACCAGGATGCTTTTTTCAATATCTATTTTATTCTATTTTGTTTTTTGAGCTCATATAGACCTAGGTTAATGTTTTGCTGATCAGTTCTATATATTTTTTTTTTACTATAGAGTTTTTAAACATTGCAATGGAGATTTCACCTGTAAAAAGTTATAAGGCCTTTACCATTATGTTATGTGTTGTATGTATTATATTATGTGTGCACACTTGTGTTTTGTGTTTGAATGTACATATGTCCATATATCATATATGATGAGCGCTCATAAAAAAAAAAAAAAAATGGATCCAAAAAAATTTTTTTTTTTTATTCACGTGATTTAAATGGTTTAATTTAAATTGGGTAAATAACTGTTAAGAATTGTTTTAATATGTAAACAAAAAAAGGCTAACAGATCTGTTTGTTTACTTTCACCTATCCTTTTCATTATATTTAATAATTCTTTTCAAGATAATGTAAATTGTTAAGAAAATTGTTTTCTTTTAGTGCCTTCTAGAATGTTACACAATTATTAATATTAACCATTATTGTCAAAATTCTTATCTTCATCCCAGTGCCGGTGGAGATAATGTAAATTGTTAAGAAAATTGTTTTCTTTTAGTGCCTTCTGGAATGTTACACAATGTTTTCTTTAGCCATTATTGCCAGAATTTCTATCTTCATCCCAGTGCCAGTGAAGACAATGTAAATTGTTAAGAAAATTGTTTTCTTTTAGTGCCTTCTGGAATGTTACACAATGTTTTCTTTAGCTATTATTGCCAGAATTTCTATCTTCATCCCAGTGCCAGTGAAGACAATGTAAATTGTTAAGAAAATTGTTTTCTTTTAGTACCTTCTAGAATGTTATATAATTTTTTCTTTAGCCATTATTGCCAGAATTCCTATCTTCATCCCTGTGCCGGTGAAGACAAAGATAAAACTAATCTATAGTCTCTGCAATAGCCATCACTGAACTGCTTAACTCACTTGTATGCATTGTGAACTATCTGTTGGTGCAGCGACTTGTGGTAGTGTTGGAGTATTTTTGCTGATGATGTCATCGGTGGTACAATTTTTCCAACAAGAGCTGTCAATTGGCTTGGTATATCTTCCTCTCTTCTGCTTGTCATGATCGTTCAGCTATTTGGGGGCCAACAGAGGTGAGGCAAAGAACCTCACCCCCCCGCTGGTACCTCTCCACAGGTGTGGCTGTATACTGGACCGGTAGTCAATGACGGGTAAGATCCAATTACAATGGTACCAACCTAAGACAGGAGGCTGACGCCCTGAGGTCAGCTCATCCGAAGACGGGTAAGGACCATATGTAGTATTGGACAACCTAAGGCAGGCACGGTCCCTAAGCCACATGCTTGTTGTTTAAACAGAGAGGGGGAGATGTTGAGAGCCACAGCCAAAGGGGCCCCAGAAAACTTCCAGCTGCCAGCAAACTCCCAGCTGCCGGCTGATGATTGGCTCACAGTGGCCCCAGCAACATCTAGCTGATTGGCTCCTCTGTGGTGATGTTCATTGGGCTGTTTCCCTGCCCTTCAGACTGCCAGCTGATGATTGGCTCACAGCGGCCCCAGCAACATCTAGCTGATTGGCTCCTCTGCGGTGATATTCATTGGGCTGTTTCCCTGCCCTTCAGACTACGGAACTGCTCATTGGGGGACTTCTTTGGCTCCGCCCACGCGACCCAGCCAATCGGCCTCAAGAGCAGGAGGATTGTGGGAGGTGGTGTGGTTTGTGTAGAGAGAGGCTTCTGGAAGCCAGTGGTGGCAGTTGGGCTCTGAGGGTTTTTCCTGAGGAGCTGTTTTGTTTGGCGTTTGTAGTTTTAAAAATAAAGTTTGTTTCTTTTGACAAGTGGCTCCTGAATTGTGCCCAGTCAGACTGCGGCACAGCCCCACCAGCAGTGTATGAGTGTACCCTTTTCCCCACATCCTTGCCAACACTTACTGCTGCCATTCTGACTTTAGTGAGATGAAATCTTACAATGGTTTTAATTTTCATTTCTCTAATTGCTAGTGATGATGAACATTTTTTCATGTATTTGTTAATTGATTGTACATCATCTTCTGAGAAGTGTCTCTTCAGGACCTTGGCCCATTTATTGATTGGGTTTTTTTTTTTCTTTGGTGTTTAGCTTTTTGAGTTCTTTATATACCCTAGTGATTAGTGATCTATCTGATGTGTTGAGGGGTAAAGATTTGCTCCTAAGATGTAGGCTCTGTATTCACCTCACAGATTGTTTGTTTTGCTCAGAGGAAGCTTTTTAGTTTGAGTCCATTCCATTTATTGATTCTTGATTTTAATTCTTGTGCCATAAGAATCTTATTAAGGAAGTTGGGGCCTAATTCCACATGATGGAGATTAGGGCTTACTTTTTCTTCTATTAGACGCAGGGTCTCTGGTTGTATTCCTAAGTTCTTGATCCACTTTGAGTTGAGTTTTGTGCATGATGAGAGACAGGGGTTTAATCTCATTTTGTTGCATATGGATTTACAGTGTTCCCAGCATCATTTGTTGAAGAGGCTATCTTTTGTCTAATGCATGTTCTTGGCACCTTTGTCCAATATAAGATAATTGTAGTTTTGTGGGTTAGTCTCTGTGTCCTCTATGCTGTACCATTGGTCTACCAGTCTGTTTTGGTGCCTAAATCATGCTGTTTTTGTTACTGTTGCTCTGTAGTATGGTTTGAGTTCTGGTATAATGATGCTACCTGCTTCACTCTTCCTGCTAAGTATTGCGTTTGCTATTCTGGGTCTCTTATTTTTCCAGATGAATTTCATGATTGCTTTTTCTATTTCTATGAGGAATGTCATTGGGATTTTGATTGGAATTGCATTAAACCTGTATAGTGCTTTTGGAAGTATGGTCATTTTGATAATATTAATTCTGCCTATCCAAGAGCAAGGTAGATCTTTCCATCTTCTAAGGTCTTCTTTGATTTCTTTCTTTAGGGTTCTTTAATTTTCATTATATGGGTCTTTCACCTCTTTTGTTGATTCCCAAGTATTTTATTTTTTATTTTTTTTTAAATATTATTTTTTTTTAGTTTTTGGCGGACACAACATCTTTGTATGTGGAGCTGAGGATCGAACCCGGGCTGCACGCATGCCAGGCGAGCGCGCTACCGCTTGAGCCACATCCCCAGCCCATTATTTTTTTTGAGGCTATTGAGAATGGGGTAGTTTTCCTCATTTCCCTTTCTGAGGATTTGTCACTGATATACAGAAATGCCTTTCATTTATGGGTGTTGATTTTATATCCTGCTACTTTGCTGAATTCATTTACTAGTTCTAGGAGTTTTCTGGTGGAACTTTTAGGGTCTTCCAGGTATAGAATTATATTATCAACAAATAGTGCCAATTTGAGTTCTTCTTTTCCTATGTGTATCCCTTTACTTTCTTTCATCTATCTAATTGCTCTGGCCAGTGTTTCAAGATCTATGTTAAATAGAAGTGGTGAAAGAGGGCAGCCCTGTCTTGTTTGAATTTTTAGAGGGAATGCTTTCAAGTTTTCTCCATTAGAATGATGTTGGCCTGGGCCTTAGCATAGATGGCCTTTATGATGTTGAGATATTTTCCTGTTGTCCCATGTTTTTCTAGTATTTTGAACATAAAGGGGTGCTGAATTTTGTCAAATGCTTTTTCTGCATCTATTGCAGAAAAAGATGATCAGATGATCATATGATTCTTATCTTTAAGTCTATTGATGTGATGATGTATATTTATTGATTTCCATATGTTGAACCAACCTTGCGTCCCTGGGATAAATCCCACTTGATCATGGTGCACGATCTTTTTGATACGTTTTTTTATTCAATTTACTAGAATTTTATTAAGAATTTTTACATCTATGTTCATTAGAGATATTGGTTTGAAGTTTTCTTATTTTTATGTGTCTATGCCTGGTTTTGTAATCAGAGTGATATTGGCCTCATAGAATGAGTTTGAAAGTGCTGCCTCTTTTTCTATTTCCTGAAATAAATTGGAGAGTATTGGTATTAGTTCTTCTTTAAAGGTCTTTAGAACTCGACTGTGTATCCATCTGGTCCTAAGCTTTTCTTGGTTGGTAGACTTTTGATGGCATCTGCTATTTTGTTACTTGAAGTTGATCTGTTTAAATTGTGTATATTATCCTGATTCAATTTGGGCAAATTATATGACTCTAGAAATTTGTCGATGCCTTCTATACTTTCTATTTTATTGGAGTACAGGTTTTTAAAATAATTTCTAATTATCTTATGTATTTCTGTGGTGTCTCTTGTGATAAAATATACCATTTTTAAGTGTGTAGTTTAGTAGTTTTAAGTACATTCTCATTGTTGTGCAGGCAATCGTTCTTTTCATTTTGCAAAACTGTGTTTCTACTCACTAAATACTTATCTTCCCATTTCTTCTACTCCCTGCCTTTGGTTACTGTAGGTCCATCATATAAGTGGAATCCTGGAGTTATTTGTCTTTTTGTGAATGACCTATTTCAATTAATATAATGTCCTCAGGGCTCATCCCTGTTGTAGTAGTGCCAGAATCTTTTTCCTTTTTGAGACTTACTAGTTTTCCATTGTACATATGTACATATTTTGTTTAACTGTTTATCTGTCAGTGGACACTGGGGTTGCTTCCATCTTTTGGCTATTGTGAATAATGCTATTATGAACATAAGTGGACAAATATGTCTTTGAGGTCCTGCTTTCAATTCTGTGGGTTTCTGCTTAAAAATAGAATCTTTGGATCATATGATAATTTTATTTTTATTTTTGTGAGGGACTATCATACTGTTTTCTATAGTGACTTTACCAATTTACATTGTACCAAGGCTTCCATTTTCTCCACATCCTTGCCAGAGCTTTATTTATTTTTAAATTTTAAATTTATTTTTTAATTTTAAAATTTATTTATTTTTAAACTTCAGCTATCCTAGTGAGGTGGTATTTGTCTCCTTGTTCTACAAGATAACTTTTTCAGGTGTTCACTGCTTACATTTTCTTTTGTAATATATCCTTCTACCTTAGTCCTTTCCTTACAAAATGATTATTGGGTGTTGCTTTTGCAAAATTTACTATGAGGCATATATTTTATATATTGCGATTTTAAGTTTCTTTTTGGGTTATGGGTTAATTTGTAATGGTCAAGAGGAGAGAGAACTCATAATACACAGAAGAGGCAGTGATAGAAAAAGGTTTCAGAAAGGGAGGAACAGGATTCTGTCTGACATAATATTCTGTCCTTCCCTATTATAATTAATGTGTTGTAAGGATTATAGATTTCACATTGGAGAAACTAAAAATGTCTTTGAATGTTAGAGGGAGTTCTGTGTTTAAATACACAAGCACTTTGGTGAAACTTATAGAAATGCCATACCTTTGTCTTTATATTTACATGTTTTGTATGTATGGACAATAAGAATATTGGGGGCTGGGACTGTGGCTCAGTGGTAGCTCACTTGCCTTGCATGTGTGAGGCACTTGCTCGATTCTCAGCACCATGTATAAATAAATAAAATAAAGATCTATCAACAACTAAGGGAAAAATATTAAAAAAATAAGAACATTGGACAATAAATCTGATGTTATATTGAGCCTTTATTTCAAGACTATAAACAGAAATACATGCTGCTTTTTTTTTGTAAATGCTTCTTAATGCTTTCTGTGCTAATGAATTTTTTAAAAAAAATTATGTCATTTGATGCTTGTTTGAATCTAGAATAGGCCTAGATTGCCTGAATATTCTGTTTTCCTTGAGTTCTTAATTTTGAAAATGAGATCATATTTATATTTATATTTCCTTATTATGACTAGAAAATCTCTTTTCTTTCCATATTTGTATGTTTATTTGCATGTGGCTTTGAAAAATCAAAATAGAAAGTTCAATTCTACATGAAAACTGTGTTTAGAAACTCAAAATGTGTTAATTTGGAAATTAGAATATGTTCAGTTATATTGTACTATGTAGGGTCTAATTTAACTCATACTAGGAGTCATCTCAGTTGTCATTCAGTAACTAATTTTATCAAAATGTGTTTAATGCTGTTTTGTCTTGGTAGTATGGAAAGAAGCTGATTACCCTGTATATAGTAATGGCACTGTACCTCTTACATATTAGATACTTAAGAAATCTTGTATGGATGAGCAAGATTATTTCTTTTAAAATACACTTAGTGTATTCAGTAAACACATTAAAATTTTTCAGTGTTGTGAAGATAAATTGGGACATTGGAGCTTAACATTGCACACATATTTATGATACTTTTCCCTGATCTACAGAGTCGATGAGAACTTTCTTCCTGCTTTTTATAAGCAAAATGAATTGCCCTTTGACAAAAAATTTTTAAAGACTGTTTTTCCACAAACTGCTGACTTAATTACTTTTGTTCATAAACAATTGCTGTCATCACACCTTCTCTTAGATTATGTGAGGGAACTATGATGTCATCCACAAATACATAGTCCGTGTTTCCAAAACTAACAATTTCAGGTGATTTTACTTTGATCTCTCTCTCTCTGTCTCTCCCTTTAGCCCGCAACCCAAGTCAGCTTCATGAATGAAGGTTCGAGATGTGAGAAACCGCTAGGGAGTTTTGAATTAAAGAGGCAAGACTCTAATTACCTTTAAACCAGCTCCAGGTCGGCTCCTCCTAGCTCCAGCCACCTATTGTGAGGTTTATTGAAGAAGAGAGAGAGAGAGAGAGAGAGAGAGAGAGAGAGAGAGAGAGAGAGAAAACACACCACCAGGGAGTGGACTTTTATTGGGGAACAAAAAATTCTGGGGAAAAATCCCATCCAATGGAGATTAAGGGGTAGCATCCAAGGTCAGGGGGCGACAATTGGGTCTTCCAGGTAGTGGCCAGACATGCCTCTGCACAGACAAGCCCTTGGACCTGAGAAGGGTGGGGAAAGCTCTGACACAGCTCTGCCTAAGTGCCTCTCGCCCAGCCAGGGAGGTAACTGAAATCACGTGCAAGGATGGCCTCCCACATCTCCCCCCACCCCAACATTTTTTTCTATGAAGGAAAGATCTATGAAGATATTAGTGACATTAGCTTTTGCTAATGTTCATTTCTAAATGAAGTATTACAATTGGCTATAAAAACACCTGAACACTATTTGGACAAAAAATATTATAGATTTTAGGCATAGGAAATATGTAGAGAAAAAAGTCCACAATTTTTTTTTAATCAACATGTTATATTTTATGTTGTTGAATTTGTAGAAGTTGATTTTTTCAGCATTCTAGAACAAAGTGTTTATGTCCTACTTCTATAATTTAAGTGGAGTAACAAAAAAATGAAGTCAGTTAACTGGTTTATTAACCCAAAAAAGTTAATAATGGATATGCAATGTAATATTCAGTAGTCTTTTTACTATTTGCAGGCCATTTGTCATCTTGAATATTTACAGATTGTTTTTGTCACAAGAGATGTGGCCTCTCACATATTTTTCCTTCTCATTTATCTACATGTTCTAAACAAAATGACAGTAGTTTAATTCTAAAATGCATTTCCAGGAAAGCCAAAAAAGTTTTCTGAAAAGTGGGTGAAAAACAAAGTCTGATATACTGCCAAGATGAAAAGATATTGAATTGTTATTTACATTATCAAAAGAATTTATAGATATAGAACACAGTGCAAATATCCTTATCTGTGTTTGTTGCATAAAAAAGATGTTGATGAAATATTTGAAAATGTAAAAGTACATTAGTGCCAATAGATTATGTATAATAGTACTTCATTTTTGTAAAATCGAAACCAAAAAAAGTACCTGGATCAGTCTAAAAGGTTGAATAACGCTTATCGCTATTCTTTTGGCTTATTTTCAGATTCTTTTTCATTGTGGAATATGTTTTACTTTTGAAATGAAAAAAACTGTTAAATACATACTGACAAAAAGAGAATGAAGTCCAATTAAGTTAGCTTTACAATTCTTTAAGATTCTAGGTTGTTTTGAATGTTTATAACATTGCATGCAGTAGTACTATGATTTTCCTTTAGAATTGCACTTGCACTTGTACTTCTCTACATTTAGGGCTAAACAAAATGCTTCAGTGAACTTGTTCATGCTTTGTTTTTAATTTTTTTTGGTACAGAGATGGAACTCAGGGGCACTTAACCACTGAGCCACATCCCTAGCTCTTTTT
The DNA here is from genome assembly GCF_045843805.1 of Urocitellus parryii. Lineage (NCBI taxonomy): Eukaryota > Metazoa > Chordata > Mammalia > Rodentia > Sciuridae > Urocitellus > Urocitellus parryii. The sequence continues at coordinate 69,328,626 of NC_135539.1, forward strand.
ATTTTTTATTTTGAGACAGATTTTTGCTAAATTGCTTAGGGCCTTGCTAAGTTGCTGAGGCTGATTTTGAATTTACTTACTTTTTTTTTTTTTTTTTGGTACCCAGGATTAAACTCAGGCCACTCGACCACTGAGCCACATCCCCAGCCCTTATTTAGAGACATGGTCTCACTGTGTTCCTTAGCGCCTCACTTTTGCTGAGGTTGGCTTTGAACTTGCAATCCTCCTGAGCCTCTGTGATTATAGGGATATGCCACTGTATCTGGAGATAATGCTTTTAGGAAGTGAATGAGAGAAAGAATACTAATGAGATCAAACAAGTCTTTTCTTTCCCTATTTTTGTTTTTCTTTTGATGAAGAGTAGAGTAGAAAAGATTTTTTCCCTCTACCTACTTAGTTTTCTTTACTTGTTTTCTGTTACTGATCATTTCCTACTATTGATTCCTTTTCATCTGACAAGAAGTTGATTTTCTGCCTTATATTTTCATTTGGAAAAGGTAGATGGACTGAGTTGAAGAGTCCATTTAGATGGAGAGTAGATGATGCTTGATTTCCAGTGATTGAATTTCTCTGGTCTTGTCTCATTCTTGTTCTCTCACACACATTGTCCTTTGTGTCCCACTGTGGGAATGCTTAGTTTGGAATTGAGAGACAGGAAAAGTAAGTTAGGAGTTTTTGGGTTAGCCAGAAGTTCATGGTTTTTGGGTTAGCCATGAATAATGAAAATACCAATGTAGGAAAGAAGATTAAGGTAAAACATTTTCTGTTGAAGAAAAGAACTAGCTTACAGCTATTTGCAGGCAGCGAATTGCAGGAGCAACTACAACATTTCTTGTCCACCAGGCCATATTTGATCTCTGACATGTACAGACAATAAGTATTTTTTTTAAGCACTTGCTCTCCAGTTACTGAGGAAAGTTCTGGATTTATCCTTGCCTTGTTTCAGATAAAGTGAGAAGCTATGGTTTTTTAACAAATATATAATGACATTTGAGTAGTTTCATTGCTCTAAAAATCTCCTATGATCAATGTATTCATCCCTTTTTCTTTCTTCCCAAACCCCCGGTAACCTTATTTTACTCTCTGCACAGTTTTAATCCTCGAAGAATGTCATATCATTGGAATGATACAATATATGATATATAGTCTTTTCTGGCTTTATCCACTGAACATTGTGCATCTAAGGTTCCTCCATGTCTTATTTGTGGCCTTGATAGCTCATTTTCTTTCTACTGCTAAATAATATTCCATTGTATGAATATACAACAATTTTTTGTTTTTTAATTTTTTTAATCCATTCACCTCTCTAGTGACATCTTGGTTGCTTCCGACTTTTGACAATTACACATAAAGCTGCTAAACATTCATGTGCAAGTTTTTGTGTGGATACAAGTTTTCAACTCATTTGGATAAATAACAAATTCAGTTGCTAGGTCATCTGGTAAAAGTAAGTTGAGTTCTGTAAGAAATTGCCAGACTGTTTTCTAAAGTGACTGTACCATGTTTCAGTACCACTAGCAAGAAATGAGTTCCTGTTGTTCCATATCTTCACCAGCATTGATATGATTTAGGATTTTGAATTTTAGCTCTTTTAACGGTTGTATAGTGGTATCTCATTTTTGTTTTAATTTGCATTTCCCTGTTGACATGTGATATGGAATATTTTTTCATAATGTTACTTGCTATGTGCATATCTTTTTTAGTGAGGTGATATGGACTTTTTTCTTAAAGCCAAAAGGTAATCCCCTTTTTATAAAAGAATAGTAAATAGTAAATTATATCCTACATAGAAAGTATAGCAAAAAGAATACATTAAAATGTATACAATACAATTGCAAAAGTGACCAGTAAAAAAAGAATACATTAAAAATTCCTATATAATGCCACCATTCAGAGGAATAATCACTTGTAACATTTTGTCTTTTCTCCTCCCTCCCAACATGTATGTTGTGTGTGTGTTGTGTTATGTGTATAGCAATAGTGAACTCATGTATATTTTTTATCTTTCATGTTTACTTATCCATGTATAGTTTTCTTATGCATTCTTTTAGAATAAGGATTCTTAACTCTGCTGAATGTTAGGATCATTTGGGGAAGCTTTTAAATCTTGTAATGCCCAAGCGGCACTCTAGGACAGTGAAGTCAGAATTCAAGAGTGGGTAGGCTTTTTTGTCATTTAGAACAAGGTCACTGTCCATGAAGGACATAGTTTAAGGCAGTTTCTCATCTCAGCCCTGTTGACCTTTTGGGAGATAATTTGTGTATGTGTATAGGGTGGGGCTGTCCTGTGAATTATAGAATATTCAGTGGCATCTTTGGCTCCTACTCACCAGATTCCAGTAGTACTCCTAATCTAGTTGTGATAAAAATGTCTTCAGACTTTGACAAGTGCCTTGGGAGGGACATTTCTGCTACACACTGGTCTAGTATAGTGATCTGCAAATTTCATTTTTTGGGGGTTATATTTATACATACATTTGTATGTGTATTGTATATGGCAGATAAAATAATAGAGTTGAATAGCTAACATAGAATCTATATGGTCCTCCAAGTAGAAAACATGAATTATCTAGCTATTATAAAAAAGGTTTGCTTACCCCACATCTGCATGGAAAAGTGACTGGTAAATAGTTCAATCCATTGGGATATGTGTTCTGGAAGACTCAGTTATAGGTATGTGTTGTAGCTGTGAGGAGAGAGGGAACAACTAATGAATGCCTTGAAAAAATTGAGATGACAAGATGACAAAAAGTCGATCTTGAAGATCTGATTAGGGAAAACAGGGAAGTTCTTGACAGCAGAGGGCATGGAGTGTGCAGAGGCAATTGCGTGTTCAGAAGATGGAGTAAAGAATCCTTGTCCACTGCACGTAACTGAGGTGGTACTGGCAGGGAACTTCAGGACACAGGTCTGCAGTCATAGATTGGGACCAAATTATAAATGAGGCCAAATTTTGTGTTACAGAGTTTAGACTTACATGTGTACAAATGGGAAGCCAGTACATTTTTAGATAGGAGAGCATTTTAAATTACCAATTTGTGGTTTGAAAGATTTTTCCAGATGGTACTCTTAAGTTGCTTTTTTCTCCAGTTTCCCTAACTCCCCATTGGAACCTGCCTTGCCAACTGCAAATTGTATTTACCATTATTATGCTGCTTCCAAACACTTCTTGGTTATGAACTCCTTGAGTCTCTAATTCTCCCTGTCTACCTATCATATACTAAGTGCTCAGTGAATGCTTGTTGGATTGATGTGAACTAAAGCCTATTTTATCCTCCATCCAGTGTTGTGCTGGTAAATATTTTAACCACCAGTTCTTCTAGGGTTTGGAAGGGGCAATACCTCGATTTCTAATGTTTGCTAATTTCCTGTGGTATAAAAACACCCACCATGGGCTATTAACAGCCAGTTTGCAATATTCTGAACATTTAAAAAATTGGCTTTTGAAAGCTAGTACAAGCCAGCTCCTAGCACATCACTGCAAAGAATTTTGTAGAGATAAATAAAATGAGATAACCAGATCCCTCATGTGTTTAGGTTGACATGTAAAGTGTTTCATTTTAAGTTTAAATTCTGTAGTTACAGAAGATGTTATTTTGGTATATTTGTAAGTATTGACACTTCAAAGTAAAATTCTTAAATCACTCATTTAAATTAGAAATAGAAGTAAATTTCCCTGATCTGATAGAGTATCTACAAAAGGCATAATCTTATGTTGGAAGATGTTGAAAATAACTCCTTTAACATAAAAAATTTAAAAAGTATGCCTCTTAGAACCACTTCTATTTAAGATTGTATTGATGATGCTAGCCAGTGCAATAAAACAATTAAGCAGATTAGAAGCATAAGAATTATAGGGAGGAAATGAATTGTACTCAAATAGAGATTATATAATTGTTAATATAAAGAAAATTCAAATTTACAGATAAATTATTAGACAGGAAGATGTTAATATTATTAGTTACACACAAAACTAATATACAGAAGTCATTTGCATATTTGCTAACCAGTAGTGAGGAGTGGGTTAAAGAGACTGTGTTTCCAATTGTATAACAAAAAATAAAACAGAAATAAATGTAATGAAAGATATTTAAGGATTTTAAGGGGAAACAACAAAACTTTAAAAAGAGATAAAAATTGGACTTTAAGGGGAAACAACAAAACTTAGAGATTAAAAATTGTTTTTGGACAAGAAGACTTTGAATCATAAAAATAATCTCTCCCTGTTTGACATACAGACCAATTAAATTCAAATCACAGTCTTCAACAAGGTTGGTAAAGCTTGGAAATTATTAGGGGATTCTAAATTTTATTGGAAGGGATGGAAAAGTTAAAGGCCCAGAATAATTAGGTCACTTCTGAATAATATGAAAGGGAGGATTTTTCTATATCAGTTATCAGAACTATTTAAGTTATGGTCAAATTAACAATGGGATGTAATGTGTTTAGTGTTCCAAAATGCAAATGTAATATATCTTCTTATTATTTATCTCATCCTTTAAGACTACTATTTTGAATGACTTAAATATGCATAATATTACTACATATATATCTTTTATGAGCAAGCATATATAAAATCAGAATTTAACTGTATTTTAAAATAATTTCAGACCTAGCAAAATGTTGCAAGAGTAGCTTAGATAATTCCCATATAATTTTAACCCAGATTTCCCAAATATTAACATTTTGCCACATTTTCTTTCTCATTCCATATTAATATTATTTTGTTGTTGTTTTCTGAAAAATTATAGAGTAAATTGAAGTATTTACCCCTAAGTACTAAAATCCAGGATGTTCTATTATGTAACTACAACTGTAGGGACATAGCCAGGAAACTAACATTGATAATCTATAGATTGTATTCACAAATCACCCATTCTCCCCACATGTCCCATATTTCCCCTCTCCCTTTTTGGTCCACAGTCTAATTTGAGATCTATCCTGATTCTCTGTTATCTTTTAATCTGTGATACTTCCTTAGTTTGTTTAATGGTCTTGACATTTTAAAGGGTACAACTCGGTTACATTTATCAGAGTAAGTGGTCAAATATTTTTACTAAAGCAACATAATAGAACAATGAGAAGAGAATTAGAAAAACAAGAAAAAGCTATTGATTGCTTTAGTTCCAGAAACTAAGAATTGATAGTAGTGAAACAGTGTGTTCAAAGTGATTGCTGTGATTTTTGTTTACAAAACCATTAGTATATCATAGAGACAGGAGGTAATACAACTGAAATAATGGAGACATGAATTTAGACCTTCCTTTCTTCACTGATTGGATATGAGGATAGAATTGATTAAGGGAAGATGTCCTGAATATCCCCTTTTTTGAATGGAAAGAAAATACTGGGAGAGAGCAAAGCTAGCAGAAGTTCATCTTTCAGGACTGGGAGGGTAACTCAATGGTAGAACACTTGCTTAGCAAGCACAAGGCCCTCAGTTTGATCCCCAGCACCACCAAAACATAAATAAATAAAAGAGAAAGTTACCTTTCAAAAATATTTTGAAATGCTTTAAAAAATATTTTCCAGCATAGAGGAAGTAATTTCCCAGGAGATGGAAACATGACGGGGAAATAGTGTTATTTAACACCTATTACATGTTCAGAACTGCCCTAGGAATGGGGCAAGAATGGAATTGGGAAAATTGAGTGGAGTGAGATGAAATTTTAGAGTAGTTTTGATTTGCATTTCTCTAAATTGCTGAAGATGTTGAATATTTGTTTATGTTTTTGTTGACCATTCGTATTTCTTTTTCTGTGAAATATCTGTTCAGTTCCTTAGCTCATTTATTGATTGGGCTGTTTGTTTTTTTAATGTTAAGGTTTTTGAATTCTTTTTATATCTTGGAAATTAATGCTGTATCTGAGGTGCGGGTGGCATTTCCCCATTCTGTAGGTCCTCTCTTCATGTTCTTGTGTCCTTTGCTATAGAGAAGCTTTTTAGTTTGATACCATGTCCCCCTCCCCTTTTTTGGTGCTGAGGATTAAGCCCAGGAGTGCTTAACCAATGAGTCACATCCTCAGCCCTTTTTTTGTATTTTATTTAGAGACAGGGTCTTGCTGAGTTGCTTAGAGCTTTGCTAAGTTGCTGAGGTTGACTTTGAACTCATAATCCTCCTGTCTTAGCCTCCCAAGCCGCTGGGATTACAGGCATGCACCACCACTCCCAGCTCCATTTATTGACTTTGTAAAATTTTACTTCTTGTGCTTTAGGAGTCTTATTGAGGAATTTGGTTCCTAAACTGACATGATGGAAATTTGGGCCTACTTTTTCTTCTAATAGGCACAGTCTCTGGTCTAATATTTAGGTTCTGGATCTACTTTGAGTTGAGTTTTGTGCAGAGTGAGAGACAGGGGTCTGATTTCATTTTGCTACATATGGATTTCCAGTTTTTCCAGCACCATTTGTTGAAGAGGCAATCTTTTCTCCAATGTATGTTTATGACACCTTTGTCTACTATGAGATAACTGTATTTATGTGGATTTGACTCTGTGCTTCTCTTCAGTACCATTGATCTTCATGTCTGTTTTGGTGCCATTACCATACTGTTTTTGTTACTATAGCTCTGTAGTATAATTTAAGATCTGGTATAATGATGTTTCCTGCGTTTCTTGTTGAGGATTGCTTTGACTATTCTTGGCCTCTTATTTTCCCCAATGAATTTCATGACTGATTTTTCTGATTCTATGAAGAATTCTATTGGAATTTTAATAGGAATTGCATTAAATCTGTATAGTGCTTATGGCCATTTTGACAATATTAATTCTGCCTGTCCAAGAACATGAGAAATCTTTCTATCTTCTAAGGTCTTCTTAGTTTCTTTCTTTAGTGTTCTGTAGTTTTCATGTAGAGATCTTTCAGCTCTTTTGTTAAATTGATTCCCAAATATTTTTTCCTCCCCAGAGGCTATTGTGAATGGGATAGTTGTCCTGGTTTCTCTTTGAGTTGATTCATTACTGATGTATAGGAATGCAGTTGATTTCTGCATGTTAATTTTATATCCTGCTACTTTGCTAAATTCATTTATGAATTCTAGAAGTTTTCTGGTGTTTTTTGGGTCTTCTAAATGTAGAATCCTGTCAGCAAATAGGGATAGTTTTGAGTTATTTTCCTATTCATATGTATCCCTTTAAATTCATTCTTTTATCTAGTTGCTCTGACTAGAGTTTCTAGGACTATGTTGAATAGAAATAGTAAAAGAGAACATCCCTGTTTTGTTCCAGTTTTTAGAGGAAATGTTTCCGATTTTTGTCCATTTAGAATGAAATTGGGTTTGGGTTTTGCATGTATAGCTTTTACAATGTTGAGTTATGTACCTATTTTCCCTAGTTTTTCTAGTGTTTTGAACATGAATGAATGCTGTTTTATGTCAAATGCTTTTTCTGCATTTATGGAGATAATCATGTGATTCTTGTCTTTGAGTCTATTGATGTGATAATTATGTTTATTGATTTCTGTATGTTGAACCAACCTTGCATTCCTGGGATAAGCCCCACTTGATCATGGTACACTATCTTTTTAAATAAAAACCACAGTTTTGATTTGAGATTCTAAACTTCATCTTTGACCTATTGACTCTTTCTTTAATTTAATTTGCAAGTGCAGATGTGCTTTTTAAAGATAATGAATAGTTGGGATAGTTGCCCTCTTTTGTCTTTCATTTACAGTTATTTTTCCCCCCTGTCATGGGTTCATAGATCTCTTAAATTAACACCCATATGGAGTATACATTATGAGTGAGTATATATATGTGCATATGTTGTAGCACCTCTTCTCTGAGAAGCTGAAAACTTCGCCCTGAATTTTTAAACTATACATTTTTACAGAGAAACCTTGCTGGCAGAGAAACCAGGACTTTGTTTTACTTCTAACCCTCATTGATTCACTGTGTACCGCACTTGTCCAATTGAGAAACGGGAAAACAACAAGTAAGCCTTTCACTGCCAGAAGGCGAAAGGAGCTGTCTTTGATTTTCTGTGGGATCCATTACTTTATACTATGTTAAAAATATCAAAATAATAAATTGGAAGGAAAGAAAAGCAGGAAAGTTGGTGATACAGTAAAGGGGAACCAATTGATAGTGGAGAATCACCATATTCTGGTTAATATGGCTAAGTATTATGTTTATTAACACGGGAGAGCTTTCCATCTCCTAAGGTCTTCAATTTCTTTACTGTTCTATAGTTTTCATTGAAGAGGTCTTTCACCTCTTTTGTTCGGTTGATTCCCAAATATTTTATTTTTTTTTCAGGGCTATTGTGAATAGGATAGTTTTACTAATTTCTCTTTGAGATTATTCATTGCTGATGTATAGGAATGCAGTTGATTTGAGTTAATTATGTTGGCTTACTTTGAGAAGGTCTTCTATGAAATAAATGGAATGTGTAACAAAGCTATTAAATATTTATTGTTTGTTATAGTTTATCTGTTAAAAACTATGACAGAGATAATGGTTATGCTTGTTCTAGAATTCTCTGGTCCATGCCTCTGGCCTTGAGAACAATGAATTTACTAATACCTTTGGGAGTTTCTAGTGTGCACGTGAATTTAGACTTCTATTCATGTACTGAGATGTCAGAGGTATGTGTGTGTGAGGAGGAGGACAAGTAATTTATAGGATGTTTTTTAGATACCATATCTTTTATGCAAATCTGGGAGCTTGGAGTTAGCAAGATAGATTTTTATTTTTACCCACATTTTATTTTCTGCTTCAAATATAAGGTTTTTGAGAAATTGGAAAAAAGTATTAAGGCTTTCGACAGTGCAGAGTATTTTGGTTTCTACTTAAAAACTTGCACATGGCATCTGTGATCCCCTGTATGAATTTATAGCACAGCACTTTAATTCTCCTGTCGTGGCTTTTGTGAGACAGTGTTTTTACTGTGCTTAGTGATTTACAGATTACTCAAATTTTGTTTTGTTTATACCTAGTTAATGCTTTGCAAAATAAAAATTTTGGACTGAAATCACATGTGCTGAAATCACTTTGAATTCATCTTTTCAAGAAGATAGAGCCTTTTCTTTCATTGCTTCTTATTAACTGCTCCCGAGCCTTCATGGATAGCTAGGCAAAGCATTTATTTCTCTGAAGTTGAACTGTGTTCATGTTTGAGCTTTCAGAAAGCAGAAATGCAATAAGCTCTTGATGATGAAACCTGTTGGATTTCTGGTGGAAGCAGCTGGAGTCTTTGGCTTGTTAACTAGCAATGATTCAAGTCTTGCAGATTGTAAAGGAGCTGGTGACACCATCAAGGCAAAAAGCAGCGACAGTGAAGGAAGGTAGGAACATCAGCAGAATGAACAATCTGAGCACTTAAAGGCACTCAGAGATTCTGATAAGTATTACCTAAAGAACAGCTATAAAAAAGGAATTTTGAGCTTTTGTGTATGTTTTTGCTTTTCTGATGTATTATGGTATTTGAAAAGGAAATAGCATAATTGTTAGCATGATTCATTATTCCTGTTTTAAGCCAAAAATTAGACATATTTTATTAAAAGGTACAGAGAATAAGGGGAGCTTGGGACATTGCTACTGCAACAGTTATTTACATTGTAAAGATCCTCTTGCATTATGTGTTTTGGTAGCAGAATAATATTTGTATAATCATTTTTTCTATTAATTTTAAAATATAAATTCTTATAGCAGAAATTAGAAGGGAACAAGCAAGGATTCTGCCCGTAGCAAGACAGAAGAACTAGATGTTCTTATTTGTGTGAGTGATAAAATAATAGTAATAAATAAAAACTTAGCCATTGAATGCCACTTTTAGTTTAATAGTTGATCTCTTTTGTTTATGATTAGATGCTTAATCAATGCCATTTATATTGGCTTTGTTAACTAGCAATGTTGTATTTGTAGCTTGTGTCTGGGATGTGCTGAAATATGTTAAAAATTTTGGGAAATTACTTGTCTGACTTACAGATATTAAAATGAGCAGATATAGATACCTTTGAAGAAATACTTATATATTTTTCTTTTTAAACATTTGAAATAGTCTCTGAAATGACAATTTGGAATTGATTTAATTGACTTTCAAAAAAATTCAGGCTATTAGCTAAGATGATAATAGTGGCAGTTTTACTAATTTAATCTATGGTTTAAAGTTATTGGTTGACAAATTTATGTATCAGCATTTTCATATGTAAGAATATAATGCTTTAGGGCTGGAGCTGTAGCTCAGTGGCAGAGAGCTTGCCTGACATGTTTGAGGCATTGGGTTTGATCTGTAGCACCAGATAAATGACTAAACAAATAAAGGCATGCTGTGCATCTACAAATATATATATATATATATATATATATATGAATATAATGCTTTATATGTAAGCATTCTATCTTTATATGGTTTGAGGAGCATAAATATACCTCAGATGATACAAAATATAGATTATTTTAGGTTTATTCTTTAACATAGTATGATCAGTATTTTAAAATAAAGCTTATGAGATTCCTTAATGTCCCATGTAAAAAATGATTTAGGATGATGGTCTGAAATAATATCCTAATAAACAGTGTGCTGAACCACATGCAGACTATTAGAGCTGAAAGAGACCTTAGACTGTTGTTCTTGGCTGTTTTTTAAATTTTATGGAAGAACATGGTATTTAAATGAAGAGTGGAAATACTATATCATTGTTTACCTTTGGAAATTTGACAGTATTATTTAGGATGCTTTATAAGTATTTGCCTCCTGTTTCTTACTATATTTCTCCTCCCCGTTCGTAGACTACAAACCTGAATTTAAATAGTAAGATTCTAACAATTAGGCATTTTTAGAAAAGCTTACTACTTTTCACTATTTCAGGAGGATACAGATTTTTGAAAATACCAAATTCATACAATTTAACTTTTATAGTCAGAATTTTTTTATTGGACTGTTACTTTTATTTTTTATATTTTTAGTTACAATCACAGTTACTTGGAATGCAGCCAAGGAAAAGAATAATAATTTTTTTTCCTTTCAAAGTGTGTATATCTCATAGGACAGGTAATACCGTACAATTATGGAAAAAATATTACCAAAAGATACTATATAGTAAAATGATAGCATGGCTTTTTTTCCTCAGGTTTTTTTCTAAATTTGTTTCAGATGGAATTTTCTGAAATTTCTGAAATGGGGAAAACAGAGAAGCTTATCCAAAGATTTTTTTTCTTATTCATAAGTGTGTTTTTTCAAACCTCTTCTAATAATATTCTTAATCATTCAGTTAATTTGCTATTTTATCCTTTTGTAATTTTTAATACTGATAACTTCCTTGAGCAAAGTCAGGTCATGCAGACAAATATAAAATATTGATCTAAAATAAAGAGAGTTTTTATTTTTAGCTCAGTTCTTTAAAATATAGTGTGGATTTGGATGGATGTAGAGAAAGTGCGAAGTTTTCAAACATTCTACTCACAGTGTTAGTAGTATGTAGTCTGGAAAAATTGATATATGAAGGGGATATTATCCTAAATTTTGAATGTTGGGGTTTAAGAGGTTTTTATTAATTAGTTTTCTTTGGTATAGTCAACAGACATATTGTGGGACCCAAGTCTAGTTTGGGAATTTTTGGGGGAAATTAAGAAGTGAATGAATGAATGAACAAGCAGACATACATTTTTTAAGACAACCTTGTCTTAAGAGTGTTTGCATAGCTAGGGCAGAGGTATCTAGTTAGTTTGTATGTTTTGACATGAGACCATCATGGGCAAAGTTAGAACAGTTTAGTCTTATTGATTAGGGAAAGGGATGAGATGTGCTAAATGGAATATAAATTGTCACAGTTTTCCTCTCAAATATCCTCATTTTTGTACATCTCTAGGGCTAAGTAAATTAACCACATAGTCTCTTCAGATGTACACAAGCATAAATGTAATCACTGTAACTGTGTATTTCTAAGGAGCCTAGTTTTCTCCTTTAAAAGCTTCATGTTTATTTGGATAAAATTCTTTTGAAAATAGTATACATCACCCTAGTTTGTCAAAGCAGAAGTGTGCTGAATATGATTGAATGTTTTAGTGATTCATATTATTCATTTTATATTAGATGACCAAACTTATTAAAATTATTCCAAGAGTTCATTTTGAATGAGGCCCTGATATTATCTCCTGATAATAGAACACAAGGACACATGTCTTTCTTGTCTTTCCTGACTTTTTCATTCCCAATGTTAATTCCTTATTACCTCTCTTCTAGATTATTATAGTAACTTCCTCTTTCACTCCATCTGATAAATTTGCATTGAACATAACACACCTTAGATTCAAGGGTGTAAATGAGTATCCTCAAGAAAACTCAAGATGAAGTGGTTAGAGACAAAAGTAATTACAATAATATAATAGGCGTTTGCAATAGATAGGGAGCCATAGGAATTCCCAGAAGCATAACTCTCTTCTGACTCTAGTTTGATAATGAGGGAAGTGAAAGAATCTGATTTTGTGCACAAAGTTAAGATAGCTTGTGGGTGGGGGTTGCTGAGGTGTATAAGCATCCCAAGGGAAAGAGTATTTATTTATTTGGGTACTGGGGATTGAATCCAGGGGCTCTTTACCACTGAGCTACATCCTTAGTTATTTTTATTTTTATTTTTATTTTTTTTGAGACAGGGTCATGCTGAGTTTCCTAGGGCCTTGCTAAGTTACTGAGGCTAGCCTGAAACTTGTGATCCTCTTGCATCAGCCTGCCTAGTTGCTGGGATTACAGGCATGCACCACGCACCACTGTACTCAGCAAAACTGCATTTTTTAAAAAAGTTACAGAATTAAGAGAGGGAAAATATATTGGAAAATCTGTAGGTTGTTAAATCTGACAAAAAAAGGTAGATAAGGGCTGGGGAATAGTGATGGAGATGGTGTTAGAGGGGATCTCAGGTGCCCACACATGAAGAGACCAGGTAATACCACATAAAGAAGTTTGGAAATACTCTTATTAGGGTAGTATGGGAGGAGGTGAGAGCAAGACTGGTCATTTGACCCTATGCTCCATCTTTCCTTTCCTGTTTGAAATAGCTTTATGAATCATCCACAAAATCTAGAATTTGGCCTTACACTGTGTATCTAGATATGTCACTAGATCTTTCCATACACCTTTGTGCCAACTGCATCAGAATGCTTTATTTGCTTCCCAATAGGCTGCCCCATCTGCATGGCAAGCCCTGTCCTTCCAGAGCAGTTACAGTTATTTGCCAGATTGGACTTTGAGGCTCAAATGCCACCTCCACGTGGGTTGCTCTGGATCAGAATTAATCATTACTTTCATTGTAATCTTAGGACTTTGCTTTTGCCTCTATTCCTACACCTTTCAAATTCTGAATTGACCAGCAAATGTGAATTAAAATACATGTTTTGTCATACTGAATGTTTTTGCTTCCATTCTGTTTTTAACCATGTTTTATATAATGTTCTTAAAATGATCTTTTTTTTTTTATTGGTTGTTCAAAACATTACAAAGCTCATGACATATCATCTTCCATACATTTGATTCAAGTGGGTTATGAACTCCCATTTTTTACACCAAATACAAGTTGCAGAATCACATCGGTTACACATCCACATTTTTACATAATACCATATTAATGACTGTTGTATTCTGCTACCTTTCCTATCCCCTACTATCCCCCCTCCCCTTCCCTCTCATCTTCCCTCTCTACCCCATCTGCTGTTGTTTAATTCTCTCCCTTGTTTTTTTTCCCCCATTTCCCCTCACAAACTCTTATATGTAATTTTGTGTAACAATGAGGGTCTCCTTCCATTTCCATACAGTTTCCCTTCTCTCTCCCTTTCTCCCACCCCACTCGTCTCTGTTTAATGTTAATCTTTTCCTCATGCTCTTCTTCCCTGTTCTGATCTTAGTTGCTCTCTTTATATCAAAGAAGACATTTGGCATTTGTTTTTTAAGGATTGGCTAGCTTCACTTAGCATTATCTGCTATAATGCCATCCATTTCCCTGCAAAATCCATGATTTTGTCGTTATTTAGTGCTGCGTAATACTCCATTGTGTATAAATGCCACAGTTTTTTAATCCATTCATCTATGAAGGGCATCTAGGTTGATTCCAAAGTCTAGGTATGGTGAATTGTGCTGCTATGATCATTGATGTGGCAGTATCCCTATAATATGCTCTTTTAAGGTCTTTAGGGAATAGACCTAGAGGGGCGATAGCTGGGTCAAATGGTGGTTCCATTCCCAGCATTCCTAGGAATCTAAATACTGCTTTCCATATTGGCTGCACCAATTTGCAGTCCCACCAGCAATGTACAAATGTACCCTTTTCCCCACATCCTCGCCAGCACTTATTGTTACTTGACTTCATAATGGCTGCCAATCTTACTGGAGTGAGATGGTATCTTAGGGTGGTTTTGATTTGCGTTTCTCTGACTGCTAGAGATGGTGAGCATTTTTTCATATACTTATTGCTTGATTGTATGTCCTCCTCTGAGAAGTATCTGTTCAGGTCCTTGGCCCATTTGTTGATAGGGTTGTTTGTTATCTTATTGTTTAATTTTTTGAGTTCTTTGTATATTCTGGATATTAGGGCTCTATCTGAAGTGTGAGGAGTAAAAATTTGTTCCCAGGGTGTAGGTTCCCTATTTATCTCTCTTATTGTTTCTCTTGCTGAGAAAAAAACTTTTTAGTTTAAGTAAGTCCCATTTGTTTATTCTTGTATTTAACTCTTGGGCTATGGGCGTCCTATTGAGGAATTTGGAGCCTGACCCCACAATATGTAGATCGGAGCCAACTTTTTCTTCTATCAGGTGCAGAGTCTCTGATTTGATATCTAGCTCCTTGATCCATTTTGAGTTAACTTTTGTGCATGGCGAGAGAAAGGGGTTCAGCTTCATTTTGTTGCATATGGATTTCCAGCTTTCCCAGCACCATTTGTTGAAGATGCTATCCTTTCTCCATTGCATGCTTTTAGTGTCTTTATCAAATATAAGAAAGTTGTAATTTTGTGGATTGGTCTCTGTGTCCTCTATTCTGTACCATTGGTCCACCTGCCTGTTTTGGTACCAGTACCATGCTGTTTTTATTACTATTGCTCTGTAGTACAGTTTGAAATCTGGTATCGCTATACCTCCCGATTCACACTTCCTTGCTTTTGCTATTCTGGGTCTTTTGTTTTTCCATATGAATTTCATGATAGCTTTATCTATTTCTACAAGAAATGCCGTTGGGATTTTGATTGGCATTGTGATGAACCTGTAGAGAACTTTGGGTAATGTTGCCATTTTGATGATGTTGGTTCTGCCTATCCATGAACAGGGTACATTTTTCCATCTTCTAAGATCTTCTTCTGTCTCTCTCTTTAGGGTTCTGTAGTTTTCATTGTATAAATCTTTCACCTCTTTTGTTAGGTTGATTCCCAAGTATTTTATTTTATTTTTTTGAGGATATTGGGAATGGGGTGGTTTTCCTCATTTCTATTTCAGAAGTTTTGTTGCTGATATACAGGAATGCCTTTGATTTATGCGTGTTGATTTTATATCCTGCCACTTTGCTGAATTCATTTATTAGTTCTAGTAGTTTCTTTGTAGACCCTTTTGGGTCTTCTAGGTATAGAATCATATCGTCCGCAAATAGTGATATTTTAAGTTCTTCTTTTCCTATTTTTATGCCTTTAATTTCTTTTGTCTGTCTAATTACTCTGGCTAGTATTTCAAGGACTAAATTAAATAGAAGTGGTGAGAGAGGGCATCCCTGTCTTGTTCCAGATTTTAGAGGGAATGCCTTCAGTTTTTCTCCATTTAGAATGATGCTAGCCTGAGGCTTATCATATATAGCTTTTACAATATTGAGGTAAGTTCCTGTTATCCCCAGTTTTTCTAGTGTTTTGAACATAAAAGGATGCTGTACTTTGTCGAATGCTTTTTCTGCATCTATCGAGACGATCATATGGTTCTTATCTTTAAGTCTATTGATGTGGTGAATAAGATTTATTGATTTCCGTATATTGAACCATCCTTGCATCCCAGGAATGAATCCTACTTGATCATGGTGCACAATTTTTTTGATATGCTTTTGTATTGGATTCGCGAGAATTTTATTGAGGATTTTTGCATCTATGTTTATTAGAGATATTGCTCTGTAGTTTTCTTTCTTTGAAGTGTCTTTGTCTGGTTTCGGGATCAGGGTGATGTTGGCCTCATAGAATTAATTTGGAAGAGCTCCTTCTTTTTCTATTTCTTGAAATAGCTTGAAAAGTATTGGTATTAATTCTTCTTTGAAGGTTTTGTAAAACTCCACTGTATACCCATCCGGTCCAGGGCTTTTCTTGGTTGGTAGTCTTTTGATGGCTTCTTCTATTTCTTCCTTTGTTATTAGTCTGTTTAAATTGTGTGTGTCTTCCTGACTCAATCTGGGTAGCTCATATGACTTAAGAAATTTAACAATGTCTTCACTGTCTTCTATTTTATTGGAATATAGGGTTTCAAAATACTTTCTAATTATCTTCTGTATTTCTGTAGTGTCTGTTGTGATATTGCCTTTTTCATCCCGTATGTTAGTAATTTGAGTTTTCTCTCTTCTTCTCTTCATTAGCATGTCTAAGGGTCTGTCGATCTCATTTATTTTTTCAAAGAACCAACTTTTAGTTTTATCAATGTTTTCAATGGTTTTTTTTGTTTCAATTTCGTTGATTTCCGCTCTGATTTTAATTATTTCTTGTCTTCTGCTATATTTGCTGTTGTTTTGCTCTTCCTTTTCTAGGGTTTTGAGATGTAGTGTGAGTTCGTTTATTTGTTGGTTTTTTCTTTTTTTGAGGAATGAACTCCAGGCAATGAATTTCCCTCTTAAAACTGCTTTCATTGTGTCCCATAGATTCCGGTATGTGGTGTCTGAATTGTCGTTTATCTCTAAGAATTTTTTGATTTCCTCCTTTATGTCTTCTGTAACCCAGTGATCATTCAGTAACATATTGTTCATTTTCCATGTGATGCAGGATTTTTCCTTCCTTCTTTTATCTTTGATTTCCAGTTTCATTCCATTATGATCAGATATGGTGCATGGTATTATCTCCACACCTTTGTATTTACTAAGAGTTGTCCTATGGCATAATATATGATCTATCTTTGAGTAAGATCCATGTGCTGCTGAGAAGAACGTGTATCCACTTGATGATGGTTGATATATTCTATATATGTCGGTTAAGTCTAGGTTATTGATTGTGTCGTTGATTTCTATAGTTTCTTTATTCAGCTTTTGTCTGGAAGATCTGTCTAATGGTGAGAGTGGTGTGTTGAAGTCACCCATAATTATTGTGTTGTGGTCAATTTGACTCTTGAACTTGATGAGAGTTTGTTTTATGAACGTTGCTGCACCATTATTTGGTGCATATAAATTGATAATTGTTATGTCTTGTTGGTGGATAGTTCCTTTAACAGGATATAGTGTCCTTCTTTATCCCTTTTTATTAACTTAGGTTTGAAGTTGATTTTATTCGATATGAGTATGGCCACTCCTGCTTGCTTCCGAAGTCCATGTGAGTGGTATGATTTTTCCCAACCTTTCATCTTCAGCCTGTGTATGTCTTTTCCTATCATATGAGTCTCTCGGAGGCAGCATATTGTTGGATTTGTTTTTTTGATCCAGGTTACTAGCCTGTGTCTCTTGATTGGTGAGTTTAGTCCATTAACATTTAAGGTTACAATTGAAATATGATTTGTACTTCCAGTCATGTTTATTTATTTATTTATTTTAATTTGGCTAGTTTTTACTTTTTGATTGTTTTCCTCCCCCTTTACTGAGATACCTCCCGCTGTTGGTTTTGGGCACTATTTTTCCATTCCTCTTCTTGTAGAATTTTGCCCAAAATGCTTTGCAGTGCTGGGTTTCTGGCTGCGAATTCTTATAGCTTTTGTTTATCGTGAAAGATTTTAATTTCATTGTCAAATCTGAAGCTTAATTTTGCTGGATACAGTATTCTTGGTTAGAGACCATTATTTTTCAGCATTTGAAATACATTGTTCCAGGATCTTCTCGCTTTGAAAGTCTGTGATGAAAAATCAGCCGTTAACCTAATTGGTTTACCCCTGAATGTAATCTGCCTCCTTTCCCTCGTAGCTTTTAATATTCTCTCCTTGTTCTGTATGTTGGCTATCTTCATAATTATATGTCTTGGAGTTGGTCTATTACAGTTTTGGATGTTTCGGGTCCTGTAGGCTTCCAGGATTTGGCAATCCATTCCATCTTTCATTTCTGGGAAGTTTTCTAGGATTATGTCATTTAATAGGTTGTCCATTCCTTTGGTTTGAACCTCTGTGCCTTCTTCTATCCCAATGACTCTCAAATTTGGTTTTTTGATGAGATCCCATATCTCTTGGATAGATTGCTCATGAGATTTAAGCATCTTTTCAGTGTTGACTATACTCTTTTCAAGTTGATAAACTTTGTCTTCCTTATCTGATGTTCTGACTTCTCCTTGATCTAGTCTATTTGTAATATTCTCGTTAGTGTTTTTAATCTGGTTTATGGTTTCTTCCATTTCCCTTGTTTTTTCATGTTGTTCACGTTACTTTCCAGCTCTGTTTGATTGCTTTGTAACTGCTTTCTCCTATACATTTGTTTTGGCTTTGTTTATCTCTATTGTCTCTCCTTTGTGGTGGGAGATTATGCCTATAGATGTTGGGCTTTATTGTACTTTAGAGCTGATTCATTCAATTTATAAAGGGCTTCCAGATTTTGTATGCATATAGTGATTTGTTTTTTGTTCTTAGGACTTTAGGTTAGGTGCTATGCAGGTATAAGGGTTAGTATGTCTTGGCTACTTTAGAAGATTGCTCTACTGAGGGGGGATACTAACCGTCAATTGGATCAGGGTGTTGGTAGTAGCTAGGTATTTAGGAGCACTGTAGATGGCCTCGAAACATTCACCTATTTGCATTTAGACAGTTACACGAAATGGAGGACGTAATGCTTGGGATGAAAGTTGGGGGGAAGGAGAAGGAAGGTGCTCTTGAAAAGAAAGAAGGAGAGGGAGATAGATAGCATAGAGGAGAATGGAAAGAACAATAAAACTTGGAAGGGGAGAGAAAGAGGGAAAAAGGGAGAGAAAAAAAATAAAATAAAATAAGATATAAAATTAGGTCTTAGAGATCCATTTTCTTCTCTTCCAGTAGGCAAAGCTGTGCCCTCCGGGCTGAGTTTTGCCCTCAATGTGTCAACAGCAATCCCTGTAAGGCGACTCCTGGGAGTCTCTCAATCCTGTTGGTCCAGAGCCATTTCACTTCTACGGCCCCTCCTTCCCTTCCTCCTGCCAGCCAGCCATGTCCTGCTCACCAGAGGCGGTTCCCCAAGGATTTGCTTACACTTTCAGCCCCACCGAGTGCTCTATTTCCCTAATGACTGAGCACTCTCTCTGTCCGTCATCTAAGCCCCAGTGCTGTGGAGCTGTGGTCTGGGAGTCAATAGTTTAATTTTTCCGGACCCCTTTGGTGGGCACACCTTTGGAATCTGGCGGCTAAGACCATTGGTGTCGCCGCTGGTGGTAATGAGAGTTGGGGGTCGAGGATCCCCTCTGCTTCCCTCAGCCCCTACAATCAGGACCACTCCTCTGGCGGTAGGAGGAATTGGGGATCTGGAGTGTCCTCTGTTTTCCTCCGCCCCTACCATCATGCCCTCTCAGTTGGCGGTTGGGGAAGTTGGGGGTGGGGAGTCTTCTCTGCTTCCCTCTGCCCCTACAGTCACGCCCACGTCACTGGCAGTAGGGGGAGTTGGGGGTCGAGAATTCTTTGGCTCTTACGGTCATGCCCTCGGAGAGATTTTGAAGTTTGCCGGTTGTTTGTATCTGATGTGGGTGGGAGTCACACACCTGCTAAAGTAGAATCCGCTGGGAAGGAATCTCTTTGGCCGAAATTTGGTGACTTTCCATCTCTGCTATGGCGGGCCCCTGGCTCCTTGCCGGAGTGTCCGAAGGGAGGGGTGGAACTGGCTTGTCTCTGGTCTGACACAATCTCTGGTTTTAGTTCCCAGTTCGCTATTTCATAAAGGCTTGGCTAGATTCCCTTCACGTTGTCTTGGGGGGGGGGCGTTTGCCTGGTGGGCGGGGCCGTTAGCAGAGCCGGGCCAGGCGGGGACCCTTCTCGCCGCGCCGGGCTGCCGGTGGCCGCCTGCAGAGCCAGGCAGCTGCGGCCGCATGGCTAAGAGCCAGGTGGGCGGGGTGGCTGTTCAGTTCAGGAGAGCCGGGATGGCGGGGGCTGCCTGCAGGCCGGGCGGGGACCCTTCTCAAGGAGCCGAGCCACGGGGGGGGGGGGGGGGGGGGGGGGACTTGTACAGCCGGGCAGCTGCGGCCGTGTGGCTAAGAGCCAGGCAGGTGGGGTGGCTGTTCAGAGAGCGGACGGGGCCGCCAGGAGAGCCGGGATGGCAGGGGCCATCTGCTGGGTCGGGCGGGGACCCTTCTCGCCGCGCCACTCCGGGCTGCTGGCCGCGGGCGGTGGCCACGGGATTGGACCTCTGCACCCGAGTGGCCAGCCAAGATTCACTTGTCTGGGACAAACTGTCACCTATAATAAACTTACTAATTCCCGGCAGGTCTCCTTTCAGCGGAATTTTGCTAGAAGTTCCTCAGTAGGTAGAATGTAGCTGTTTTAATGGGTCTTTCTGATCCCGTTAATGTGGAGATATTGAAAGTGCTGCTTCCTCGCCGGCCGCCATGTTGGATCCCCTTAAAATGATCTTAGATAAATGGAATAGAGCTAATAAACAGTGTACAGAAAGATATGTAAATGACTCCTTTGACATAATTTTGTAATGGGCAGATAGTATATTTTGGCTTCTATTTAAAATGAATTCATATTTTGCTTCAGATATTGACTACTTGAACTTGAAACACTGAAGTTATAGCATCTTTTATACTTTATTTAGTTGTAGATTTGTAATTCTTTGATTTACAAAGCATTTCTTGCTCTTGGCCCAAAACGATGATTCTATGATAAAAAATATTTAACTAGAATTTGAGAAGTTGACTGCGTATGTAGATACTATTGCCAGGATAGTATCCATTTTCTTTTCTTTTTATTTTTAATTTATTCTAATTAGGTATACATGACTGTAGATTGGATTTTAGACACAGTGTACACAAATGGAGCACAACTTCTTCCTCTGGCTGTACCATTTTCCTTTAAATCTTTACTAATAATGGAACTTTGATTTTGTTTGTAGTGAACTTGTGCTCAGAACAAAACAAAACAAATCAAAAACAAACCAACAATCTCCATTTCCTGAGATGCAAGCAAAAGCCTGCACAGCATTGTTGGGAAAGTTTTGTCATCTGAGGTGGCTTTCACCTCTGCTTCCTTGTTACAACCTTCTTTCTACCTGGAATGTGAATGCAGTTCCTTGGGTTGTACAGCAGCCATATTGTGACCATGATAACAGAAGCAGCACAGTGGGGGGAAAATATAGAAATTTGATCTTTTGTGACAACTCCTCTAGATGTCTTGATTCATTTCCTGGCAGTCAAAGCAGTCCCTGCTAGTATTGCTAGTAATAAAGAATAAGACTAGAAATAAGTGTCATTTAAATATAGTCTTTTAGAATACAGCTTAAGCACTGTTACAGAATACTTTGTTCTGTGCTGGGATTGGACAGTTTTAATGAGAAATAGTACATATCCTGAGGAATAATGTATATCCTAAGCTGAGACACAGGGCCATTATAATGTAGAAATATTGATGATTTGGGAGTCAGAAGACCTGTGATTAGTTGTACCACCATGTGACTTCAGGCAAGTCAGAAAACATGCCTGTGTCATGGTGTTTTCCATATATTATATATTAGTTGTTCTCTTAAAATCTCAGGGCACTCACATTCATAGAATATTCCTTAAGACCAGTTTTTTTTTTAATAGTATCCTGTTGGGTTACAGTATCAATTTATAATGCCCATCTGAATATGTTTACTTTTTCCATGCACACATAGGCACATAGAATGATAAATTGGTTTATAGTAGATGTAGGAAGTTGTGTATTTGGCTTAATTATGAATAGCTTTTGGAGATTTTCCAATTTTGTTGCTAAGTTGATACGCAGTTCTATGAGTGATTTTATGAAGAGGAAGGGCAGCACAGAGTAGGGTAGTTAGATACACAGAGCAAGAACTTTTCTATACAGGTACATTGCGGGTGCAATCCTAGGTTCATCTATTAGCTGTATGACTTTTGACAAGTTATGTAAATTCCCTGAGCTTCATTCTTTATCTGAAAGTAGGGATTGTAATAGTACATACTTCACAAGAGCAGCATGAAAACTGGAAGCGGGTACTACATGTAAAGGACTTATTCAGGGCTTGGCACACTGTAGGGACTATATTTGTTGTTAAGCAGTTGTTAAGATTTTTGTTCGTTTTGTTATTGTTGTTATCATTATTTTTGATGTTCTCCTGATCTCTTAGGTGAATAAGATTTTTATGCTTAGGACAGAGTATAGGGCTTTATGGATAATGGCTGATTCAATATAGTGTTCTTAAAACACATTTTAAAAGTAAGGCAGTAAGTTTTTGCAGTCAGTAATTTCTTCAAACTGAAATTTGAAAAAAAATTTGTATGAATTATTTAAATGTTTAAATTGGGCTGTAGTGGACCACTTGAGCAACATTCTTTTCTTGCTTGTCATTGAGGCTACCAGTAAAGCAATGCAATCTAAATTGTCCAGCATGGTAGCCACTGGCTACATGTGGTTATTTAAACTAAAATAATTAAAAACAAGCAAAACAAAATCATGCTGTTCTTTGGTTATATTAACCACATTGTAAGTGCACACTAGACACATTTCAGAAAGTTCAAAATTTTGGATGGTGGTAGATTGTATAGCTAAATTGTTGGGGGTTGGATCTAGAATCCATTACTTATTAGTTATATGCTCTTGAGCAGGTAATTCAATTTCTCTGTGACTCATTTTCCTTATATATTAAACCAGATGAATAGCAGGAGACAAAAGTTTTCATAAGATTATTAATTATGATTTAAATGAGTCAACATTTGTAAAGTGCTTAGAATAGCACCTCACACGTAGTAAATACTGTTCTTTAAGTAAAAAAGTGTGCATGATATTCAGAGCTACAATAGTTTTAAATTTATTGTATGTTGGACTATCTTTTGTTCTTCCTTATCTTTTACTGTCATATTGAGAAAAATATTGTATAAATACCAATGCATTTTTTTATTTGTACATTGTACCACAATTTAGAATAACTTTTTGGTCAGACATTCTTGCTAAGTGCTCACTGTTTTCAAGGTGAAGCAGTCTTTTTTGTCTGGAATTTGGGGAGCTCCCTGTCCTCCAACTCATTTTTTGTCACCATCCAGTTCTAGCCTGTGGTTCTGATTTTCAGTTAATCACTGCCTTTGTTGTAAAAAATGCTTAATGGTGGTGGTTTCATCTCTTCACATGGTATGTAAGTTCCCCGAGACCGCATAGCATTATTATCTATGCATGTAGTAAATCCTCAGCGTATGCTTGTTGAATAAAATAATCTTTTTAGGTTTTTAAATGCAATCAGTATTTCTATTAACATCAAAACTACATTTGTTCAAGTAGTCTTTGAAGTAACAGGAGTCCAGAACCCTTTCTGCCATCTGGGATATGAGTCTCAAAACTTTTCTCAAAACTCTACTTTTATCTGTCTGTGTCTGAATGGTGAGGGGCTGTGCATGGCCCTGCAACCCAGAGACTTGCAGATCACCTTGTAAATACTTTCTGGATGACACATGCTGATTTACCTGGGTTTCCCATTTCTTTAACTTCTGTGTTCTTTGTTCTGCTGTATAGTGCTTCTTTCTGTGTTCTTCCTTACTGTATTCAAATACTTATTACATGAGCATAGCAAAGGAAATATAGTCAATGTCAAAAAGAAAAAAAATCCCTTTTAGAACAAGCGAAACTTAGTTCTTATGTTTCCATAACAATGACATCTAGATATGATTTAAATTATTTTTCACTTTAAACAGGTTATTATATCCATATGAGGAAAAAAACTGTAAAAAATTTAACTTCTATAGAATGGTGTTTGCCTGTTGTGTAGTGAGATCATATAGAATGCCCATTTATTATTATTTAATATACAATAACCTTGGTGTGCAAGCCCTAAATGTATTGATTGAGCTATTTTGGATAGCACATATTGTCACAAATATATGTCATCCATCTTACCTTGTAATGGAGAAAAGAGTAGATATTTTGAAACCACCAGTGTGAATCAAATTTATATATGCTCTTGGTATGTGATCGAAGTCTCTGAGACATCTTCTAAGATACCAATTTAATCAATGACTGTGCTTTCTCAGGTTTTATAAAGCTGGCATAGTGGATAGCTGGGAACTGGAAGAGCAGAGGTACCAGTCATCACTTGGATATGATTTAGATAACCTTTTTAAAATGTCTCTGCTTTTTACCTTATAGAATATGTGTCTGTAATTATTTTTTAAAGTGCTTATCCTTTATTAAGCCAGAATAAAGATTGCTGTTCATTCATTGTTTGGAAGGAAGTTAATTCTAAATAATATAGTGTGATCCATGAGCTTCCTTGATATTCCTTTCTCTGTAGCTTATCATCAAAGTGATGAATACATATATGAATAATAGATAATTGACAAATTGAACCACTTGCCTAATTACTGAAAGGATTCAATTCTTTATATTATTTTATTACTGAAACAGACTGCCCAGTAGACATTATGATCATTCTCTAGAGAACAATTAGATTTGCAATGAGTTATTTCACTTAGATTGCTTCTTGGAATTAAATGTCTGTTTGTACCACTATCTTAATATAATTCAGTGTCATTTAAATGTGCAGAAGTGCCTTCATTCAGATAACTTGTTACTTTTTAAAAATAGGCTGCTGAGTATTGTTTCTTCCCCATTTGACAGACACCAGATGCACTGATTAATAAAGGTCATTATGCTACTTAGTCATGGAGGATTTTTAATGGCGAATACCTGAACATCTGCTAGTTTTATCACTGCAGTTATCAGAAACATCTAATAAAATATGGATACTGTGCTTTGAAACTCTGGCTTAGGCTAATTTATTACTTAAGAATGTTTGAATATTCCCTTAAATTTTAAATAATTATGAGAAGTTCCCTATCTTTCCGTAAAGCGAACAATCCAAAAATGTCAATGAAATGCTGTTTTGGAATGGCTGTCCTTGATAACACTGGCTTCCCACTGCTGAATTCTTAGTGGCTGAGAGTTACTGTGCAAGATTGGTAGGGAAGCATTAGCACTCTCATGTATTCTGATTGTCATATTTGATTTGATTTAGAAATGTGGAGTTTGGAGGGCTGGGGATGTGGCTCAGCGGTAGCGCGCTCGCCTGGCATGCGTGCGGCCCGGGTTCGATCCTCAGCACCACATACCAACAAAGATGTTGTGTCCGCCGAGAACTAAGAAATAAATATTAAAAATTCTCTCTCTCTCTCTCTCTCTCTCTCTCTCTCTCTCTCTCTCTCTCCTCTCTCACTCTCTCTTAAAAAAAAAAAAAAAAAAGAAATGTGGAGTTTGGAGTTGAACTGAGAAGAAGGAAAAACTTTAGCCAGACCACTGGGAAAAAGTAGAAAAGTAGGGAATGGATATATTAATTACAGGGTTTTGGAAAACAGAACCAAGTACTGTTTAAAAGAACCTTTTTGTTTTAGGAGAATTATAGATTCATAGAAAGTTACAGATAATTATAGATTCATAGTGCAGAGATCCTGTGTACCCTTTACCCAGTTTCCTCCATTGATAACATTTTTTAATAGCTTTAAATATCAAAACCAGGGTATTGACATTGGTGCACTTTTTTTCAGATTTCATCAGTTTCATATGCACTTGCTGTGTTTGTGTGCATGCATAGTTCCATGCAATTTTATCCTGTGTGGATTCATGTAATCATCATCAGGGTCAAGATGACAGAACCATCCATCACCCACAAATCCTCAGTCTTGCCCCTTTATAGTCAACTCCCATCCCCCTCACTTGCTCAGCCCTTCCCTAACTCTTGTAACCACTAATTTGTTCTCTATAATTTATCATTTTAAGAATGTTATATAAATGGAATCTTACGTTATCTTTGGGGATTGGCTTTTTTGACTTGATATCCAAGCAAGTTGTTTCATGTATCAGTAGTTGTTTCTGTTTATTGCTAAGTAGAACTTCATAGTATGGATGTCCCAGGGTGTGTTTAATCATTTACCCGATAAAGGATATTTGGATTGTTTCAAGTTTTTGACTGTTGCAAATAAAGATGCTACTGACATTCACATCCAGGTTTTTGTGTAGATACACATTTTTGTTTCTCTAGTATAAATACCCAGGAATATGATAGGTGGATTATAGGTAAGTAAACATCTTGTTTTAAAAGAACTACCAGAAGACCAATACTATTATTTTTCCAAGACTTATTTATTAATATTTAATAAGACGGGAGCACTGCAAAATGTGTCCACATGTGATTCTGCTCTACAGAATTCCATGTTTACAGATCGAGACAACTAAGTGAAAATTTGGCATACATGATAGACAAATTACAGAAGGAATACAAACGGCTAGTAACACATGGAAATATATTCAGTGTCACAAATAATCAGAGATCTGTTTATTGTTTAAATTACATTTAGATGCAAAATTTAAAAAATCTGAGTGGGTGGCTGAAACAATTCAGATAGGTAAACTCAGTAGCCAGTTTATAGTGACAAAGTAGTGCTGGAGTGTGCTTACCTGCTGAACCATGCTCAATTTTTGTTGTTATGGTTAGATTGCTGCTGTATCCACATCTATGGGTTTTAGAGGCAGTCCAGAAGAAAAAGAAAAAGGGAAAATCCAGGCTGTGGGTCCTTACGCCATCAGCCAGAACTATGTCACACGGCTCCTAGTAGCTGCAGGGGTCCTAAGGATACAGTTTATTTTTAAACTTGGAACATTCTTACTGAAAAGATTTGGGTTCTGTTGGTAAGGAAGATGTGAGAATATTGATAGGAATCTAGCAATGGTTGTCTGAGGATGCAGATATAAACTAATGATTCGCTAAAATTTAAAACTGAATGATGTCCAGTGTGATGAAAGAAGGCTACATACACATTGTTGGTAAGAGAACAAATTGGCAAACTTTATTTGTTAAACAATTTGGTATTTTTAATAAAAATTAAAGATTGTGTTTAATCTAATGCTAGTTTGATACTAAGTATTCTATAGAAATACAGTTCTATTTATGTGTGTACACAGATTACATATCATGCCATAAGATCTTTGCTGTGGTATTGTTCATATAATAAGAAACCATTAGAAATTATATGTCAATAGAAGAAAGGTTAATGTGTTGTGGTATATCCATACTGTGGAGTACAGTATAGCCAGTTGCTGAAAAGAAAAAGCCTGATTTATTTAATCAGACCTGCAAAAATATCTATGAAATATATTTGCGAAATAGAAAAAAATTGCAGAACAATATGCATAGTATGGTTTTCTTGCTCATGCTCTCATGCATGTTTACATATATCCTTGTGTGTGTATGCAGGTGTGTATGTGTGTGGTGTGATTGTATCTGTTTTGGAGTATGCAGAGGAGAAAGAAGTTATAGAGACATACCAAAAACACAACTGGGGAGTAGAATTGGAAAGGGGTGTAGAGAAGGAGATTTCACTTTTTTTTGATACATTTCTGTGTTGCTTGAATATTTTACAAGTATATAGGAACTGTTCAATTAGGAAATGTAATATTCTTCAATGTGGATTTTTTTTGGGGAGAATGCTTGAAACACAAACTTATGTTTTGATTATTATGGTGGAAACTACTTTTTAAAATTTTATTTTATTGTCTAAAACATAAGATAGTAAATTAAATATTTTTAATAGTAACTAAGGGCCTAATGAGGTATTTAACACTCACTGCTAGAGTGTAGTCAAAGTAGATTTAGATAAATGTGTTGCAATTCTTCCTAATAGTTTTTTTTAAACTTTCTATCTAATTCCTTTAGGTAGACAGTCATTTCTTGCACATTATTAGTATATCTGCCTTTAATAGATTTTTCCAATTTCTAACCTTTAATCCTCTCATCTTTTTTGACTTTGAGAGTGAAGCAACCTTAAGCCTGTTTTAATTGTCTAAAATTTGTTCTGAATAAAAACAGGATAAATCAGTTTTGTGTGAAAGTTTTGTAAAATATTTGAGAGACATGTTTGTGGATAAAATAAAGAACTTCAGTTTTATTTCTGTTTGAATACCTGGTATTTACTGTTTAGAGGCCTTCCCCTCCTGTGTTTACCTTTGGGTCATAGCTGTGTATTAGTTATTTGGGATGCCTTGGTAAATGAAATGTTCCTTAGCCTAGGAATCTTTTTTTAAAAATGGAAAACCCAACAATGTTGCCTCCTCTTTTAGGGAATGTTGCTATGGTACAGGGGAAAGGGTGTTTTGGGGCAGAATTATATAAGAAAAAAAGCACCTCAGCTTTAAAATATTTGTGTTTTCTTTATGTTCTTTGATGCTAAGGTGATTTTTGCCTTTGCTGACAAGGTGGTAATTAAGCCTAATGTTATGTCTGGAGCACACAAGTTAGACTAAAGTTTGATCTTAAGGTTGCTGTTTTATTGTACTAAAAAAAAGAATGACTGAGTAGACTGCTTTTTATGATACTTTTGAAATTTTAATTCCCTTGCCTCAAAGTATGAAGTAGAAATTGTTATTTGGGCAATAAATTAGGATATTTCCAAAAGCTTTTACACATTTATTTGTAATCTTCAGAAACTCCTTAAGGAACAAATTTGTATATCACATTGTAGATACTACATACACAGTACATGTACATAGGTACACACACACACACACACACACACACACACACACTTTCATAGGAAGCATTACCATCATGGCTTGGACTTTTAGCTTAGAGAATTTAGCAGTCTTTTATTTTGAAAATTGTACTGTTATGATTACAAAAGTATATAACTAAACTTGACTTAATGGCTTGTATTGCTTTCTGTGCTTTTTTTAAAAATCAGCTGTTGATCTGCATATGTCATTATGGTAATTACAAAATGTGTATTAGTATTAAGCACAATAAAATATGCTTAGACATTATACTTTGAATTTGGACATTGTCAAAAAACTCCAGGAAAAATCACTTTCAATTAAGAATAAGTAATATATTTTATATCAATTTAATGAGATAAGTAGATATGATAATCTATAGGAGTTGGAAATTGTTTGAGGAAGAATTACAGTGTGAGTTGATTATGAGAAACATGGATGGGAAATGGTAGGAAGTATATTTAGAATTCACTAACCACAAACTGGGACCAAACTGTCAAGGGTTGTTTTTGACACTTTGGGATTTATCTTATGGGTGTCTGGGTATAGACATTCAGACAACCGCATGATGCAAAGTTTAGCATTCAGGGAGTACCTCTTCATTTCTGTTTATCCAGAAATGTCTTTTTATATTTGCATTCATTTTGTTTGTTTGTTTTAAATTTGAGACACAGTCTTGCTAGATTGCCCATTCTGGCCTCAAATTTGTGATCCTCCTGCCTCAGTCTCCTCAGTTGCTGGGAGGAAAAAGCACCACTGCACCCAGAGGCATTCATTATGAAGAATGTTTCCAGCATTTTTTGAAATCCCAAGTTGCAGTTTATTTTCTTTCAGAATTTGAAGGGTGCTATTTCATTGTCTTCTGACTTTCATAGTTTTTTTTTTTTAAAGAAATTTGCCCATTAGACTTATTTCTGCTCATAGGAAGGTTATTTTTTTTCTCTGCTTTTAAAAATTTCTTCCTTGTATGTAATTTTGAGAAGTTTTGCTCTGATGTTTTTCTTGGTATCAAATCCACCTTGGATTTTGTTGTTTCTTTTAAACCTCTGATTTACCATTCTTACTTATTAACTCTTCAAAAATTACTTCTGTACCATTCTGTGTTCCCTTTATGGGACTATAATCACAAGTATGTTAGGCTATTTCCTATGTCTCAAATGTCTCCTATGCTCTTTCATGTATTTTCCATCCTTTTTTCTTTGTTCAGTCTATGTATTTTTTTTATTTGTCTTCTAGATCATTACTACTTTCCTCAGTGGTGTCTAATCCACTGTTAAGCCTAACTATTGAATTTTTAATTTCAGCTATTGTATCCTTCAGTTGTAGTATTTTCTTCTGATTCTTAAAAAAAAAAAAAAAAAAAAGTAAAAGAAAAAAAAGTCTGTCTTATCCTTTAGGTATGTCTCTGTTTTGTTTCCTTTCCCGCTTCCTTCTCATCCCCTTCCCTCCTTTCCCTCCTTTTTTTTTCTCCCTTTCTTCTCTTTCTTCATATACATGGTAACTTTTAAAGAATGCACATAGTACAAATAGAAAATTCATACAGATTTGCAGAAAAGTTTTTAGCTTCTGCCAGGCAGTTAAAAGAAGAGGCAGGACAAACTGTGCGCAGTGGTGCACACCTTAATCCCAGCGCTTGGGAGGCAGAGGCAGGAGGATCATGGGTTCAAAGCCAGCCTCAGTAATTTAGCAAGATACTAAGCAACCCAGTGAGACCAGGTCTCTAATAAAATACAAAATAGGGCTGAGGATGTGGTTCAGTGGTCAAGTGCCCCTGAGTTCAATCCCTGGTACCCCAAAACAAAACAAAACAAAACAAAATAATAAAGAAGAGGCAGGACAATTAGTGAAAATAATACTTGAGCTGTTGAAAGTCTGTTTTTCAGTATTTATAAAGCCTCATTTATTTCTAATTTTCTATTAATCCTAGGGTGTAGTCATTTAGGGGCCTCAGCTGTAAGTCTGGGGTGCTTCCCAGGTTCCTGTCTCCTTGGTGGATCCAGAACTCTAATTTTTATCTTCTCAAGACTCTGAGACTGCTAAGAGCACTGTTTAGCCTTTTAACTTCCTGTTGATACTCTTCACCTGATTTTCTTACCCTGTGCTGTTTGTGGATAAGCAAAAGATGCATTGAGGAGTTGAGGCACTCAGATTTCGCTTGGATCTTCAGGCCCTGGTTCATGCCATACTCTGAGCTTCAGTTTTGTCTCCCTACCATGTAAAACTGAAAACTCTCTTGAATTTTCTCAAGGGTGCCCCTGAGTTCAATCAGAGCCACATCCGCAGCCCTATTTTGTATTTTGTTTAGAGACAGGGTCTCACTGAGTTGCTTAGCACCTCACCATTGCTGAGGCTGGCTTTGAACTCATGATCCTGGTGTTTGAACTCCTGATCCTGGTGTTTGAACTCATGATCCTTGTGTTTCAGCCTCCCAAACTGGGATTACAGACATGTGCCACTGTGCCTGGTCTCTGTACACTGTCTTGTAACAACTTTTTATTTTGCAACAACTGTTGCAATTTTTTGACCATAATGTGGTGGTGAGTTCATGTGGTAGTGGGGCAAATGAAAAAAGCAAGAGATGATTGAAAAGAATATTAAGAAATTAGTGAGAAATTATATGTAGAAGGGTGAAGGAAAAAATAAAAGCTAAAAACAACACTAGGCTTTTGAATTTAAGCTAGATGGTAATGCTTATGGTAGGAATAGTTGAATTAGGGAGAGATCCCTTGCAAGGGGGTAAATGTTTCTTTACTTAATGTTAACAGTGTTTAATTGGCATGTTTCCTATTGGTGTGTATGAGTTTTTGTGTAATGTGAATTGTTATACTAACACAAAAGGGTTTTCTTGCTCTTATTCCCACCTTAAAGAATATTACAGAATTTTATCAAATGTGTGGTTGCAGTTGGTTATACTCATATCTTCTATAGCAGTCCCTATCCATAGACAATATTAAAGGGACTGATCTTAAAAACCATTTGATTTTTATACATGTGGAAAAACTATGACCACATTGAAGACAGGAATTCCACAAAAAGCAGCATTATTTCCTTGAAAATAATTAAGATTAACATCTTAGAATTTATGGTAGTATCTTTTCACATTTTTGAGCCATACACTTAAGGATGACTCATTATTCTGACTCACTTGTTTAAGCACACTGTCATTCAAAAGCTCTTTCATTGTGCTTTGCTTTTTCTGATTTTTATTTCTCCCCAATGAATAGAATTATTGTAGAAAATTTTATACTGCTGAATATAACCTTTGTTTTGTCTTAATTGGTGTATAGTGCCATGCCTCTAGCCACATTCAAAGCTTTTACTAGTGATGGCTAGTACTTTATTGTTTGATCTTAGCAGGAAGTACAGTATAGTGAGAGTTAGTGTTTAAGAATAGACACTAACAGACCCTTGTTACCAGTATGAATGTATAAATACTATATTATTTACTTTAGCAAAAATGTGCATTTATTACATAGGAATGTACTATAAATTTAGTTGTTGCCAACCAAAGCCTGTTCCAGGAAGCAGGCATCATGCCTAGTAAATCTCTCTGTTTGACAAAACAATTGAGTTGGCCCTCTTATTTCTAAGAATATTTGATCAAACAAAATTCCAGGGAAATATTTTGAATAGTCCTGAGAATTTATGATAGGATTTGACTTAAGATTCTCTGTAGACAACCCATTGTAGAAGCTCAGTGAGTTCTGTTAAACTGTGTATAGACATCAACTAATAGTTAAGTGAATAGGACTTGGAGTCAGAGTGGCCTGAGGTTGATTCATGGCACCACCATTAAGAGCTACGTAATTTTGGACCATTAATCTTTCTAAATCTTAGTTTTCTCATCTGTACAACAATACCTTGTGTCCCCAGGTTTGTGATTAGGATTAAATTAGGTCATTTTTTTAAATTCAAACATTCACAAGTTTATTGAGCAACTAATTAGGTGTCTGTACCACACACTGGTTATAGTAGTAAATAAAATGACAAACTAATCTGAGAGTTCTGTGGAGAAGACCAAAAACAAGCAAGTAAACACACAAAATAATGACAAATTTTGATACTTTCTGTGAAGAAAGACTCTAGGTTATCATAAAACAGAATATTTCCCAGAAGAGGTTGTCTTAAGTTGAAATGGGAAGAGTGATAATAGGAGTCAGCCACACAGTGAGTGGAAAAAGTTACAGACAGGAAGGAGTAGAGTGTGGGATGGCCTTGAGGCACTAAGGTAAGGTTACTTTATGAGCTTTCATTTAAAACATGGAAGCAATAGCTTCCAAAATAGATGTCATAGTATATTAAAACTCGCTTGTTGATTAGAAAGTTCCTTAGGCCCTCACTCAGAGCTTATGGATAATTATTTTTTTGTACTGTTTATCTAAATTTGGTTATTTAATTTTTATAACACTCTAAAAGTGACAAATAAGGACACAGTTTTTCTAAAAACAGGAAGTTATGACTGTAATAAAATAAAATGTAAAGTGGTCAGTGAGCATTAAAAATGTGATGAGTTCTTTTTTTCAGATTTACTGAGATATAATTTTATATGAAATGAAATTAATTCATTTAAAGAAGATTACTGGATAACTGTTGATAATTATGTAAAGTTATGTAACTGCCACTATATTCTGATATAGAAAAATTTCATCAAGAATCCTAAAAATTCTTAATTTCTTGTTTCAGTTTGACCTGGCTACTGGCCTCAAGCAATCACTATAATTTGGTATTTCCTCAAATTTCATATGAATGGAGTCATACAGTATGAAGTCTTTTGTATTTGCCTTATTTTGTGTGTTTCATTAACTTACTTTCTGTTAAGTAGTATTCCAAAGTATGGATTAACCACAGTTTGCTTATTTATTAACCAATCGATGGCCATTTGGAATTGGTTATTTTTTTTTGGTAAATAATCTAGGAGCAAGATTGTTGGGTGGTAGGAAAAAGTTTATGTTTAACTTTATAAGATGCTGCTTTCTCTCTTTTCTAACGTGGCTGTACTATTTTGTATTCTCACTAGTTCTGTTCACGAGTTCTAGATGCTCCATATCTTTGTCAACACTTGGTGTTGTCAGTCATTTTAACTTTGCTCATAGTAGTATCGCAGTGTGATTTTAATTTGCATTTCTCTAATGACCAATGATGTTGAACATCTTTTTATATACTTATCAGCCGTTCATATATCTTTTGTGATATGTCCATTTAAGTCTCTTGCTCATTAAAAAAGGATTGTCTTTTAATACATTGAGTTGTAAGAATTATTTATATATTCACTGTATAATGTTTTACAAATATTTCTATGACTTGTTGTTTTCAAGAGCAAGAGTTTTTAATTCTGACAGTAATCTGTTTTTTTTCCTGTTAGTTTTTATAGTTTATGCTTATTATAGTTGAAAGAAATCTTTGCCTAACCCAGTGTCATAAAGATAGATTTTCTCCTGGTAGTTAGATAATTTTTGCTCTTACATTAGACCTATGATTTATTTTAGGTTAATTTTTGTGTTCTGTATAAGGGGGTTTTCTCCCTCCAGAGAGTAGTTATTCCAGAACTGTTTGTTGAAAAAACAGTTATGTTTTTCTCCATTGAGTTATCCCTAACACCTTTGAGCCTGTGAGGTCTTGCTATCATTTGTAATCGTCTTTTTCCAGCAAGAATTTAAGCCAGACAGCAGAACCTATTCAGATATGAGCAAATCCATTTTGTAGTCTTAATGTTGAATATGTAAATTTAGGAGGTTATGGGAACAATGAAGGGAACTGCTTTCCAGGGCTAATTCCAACTAATAAGGAAGTACTCGTTAATAAGGTAGAAGTACTTATGAATTTGTACTTATGAAGAAGTACTTATGAAGTACTTCTTTGAATTTGTACTTATGAAGAAGAATATTCTGTGCCCTGTTAGTGATATATGATTTCTTTAGGAAAGTGAATTAGAAATATATTAGAGTAAATGTGGGTTTGATTACAGTCACATATGGAAAGGGAAAATGGATTAATATGAGAAAAATCTACAGTGAGTACTTATTTAATGAAAAGGAAAAATAAAGGAATGTACACAAGGCAGCTGACTTTGGGTGCTCTTTTGAATTTACATTTAAAAAGGGTTTGAATAAAAGTTGAGAGAAAAGGGTTATGTGAAAAAGAGTAGTAAATACTTTAAAAAATAATGGACAAGAAAGCTCAAACACAAATGAATTGACATCTGTGAACGATGCGGAACATGATATAAACACCTTTAGAAAGTGTCTCTTAAATCCTGAAGATGAGTAATGATCAGATATCGGATATTCACAGCAGATCATATAATGTAAATGTGATAGAGAAAGCATACTAAGTCCCAGACTTGTTTGCTTCCTTTTGTTCTCATGGGTGTTCTTTTTAAAGCAGAAAAGAGGAGCAGAAGTGAGAGTTGAAGCAAGGTGGGAGATAGCACAACCTTTCCAGTTTTCTGAAGGGATTAGGTGAATTATAGTCTTGGACTGTCTGTTTGGGAATAATTTTGAATAGTCTTTTAAGGATAATAAAACAGGGAGAAGGTGCCAGAAAACTAAACTTCAAGAGAGAAAAGAGCACAGGTAGATTCTGAATAACTAGAATCTATTGAACCATTGCTAATTCTTATCAGAATTCTAGCTACTTTTATTAAATCATACTTTAAGAATGGGTTTAAAAGGAAATTATGATTTTAAAGATGTTTTCTGGGTATAAGAAAACCAAACTAATAAATGCAAATTCCTTTCTTTGTTTTCACTGAGCTGACAACCTAAGGAAATGTTGATTTGGTTTATTTGGTTGTAAGAAAGGACTTTAATAAAGTTTTTGGTGAGCTGACCATAGAGCAGAAGAAGAAGTGATGGTAGGAGGCTGGGTCATGTAAAGATTTGGTAATAAATCGAACGGCCATATTTCATTTATTGATGTCAGACAGAATGGAGGTCTTTTGTCAGTGTATCCTAGGGCTTTAGATTATTTTGTTTTTCAGTAACTAGAATGAAAATTTAATTATCATTATTAGATTTATGAAGGGAAGGGGGAAGGTGCAAAATTGATAGAGATCATTAACGTAAGGTTATGAAATGAAGGTTTAGAAAGATCTTTAGAGGCGAGCATCACAGACCAAAATAAAGAAAAGATTTAGATAAAAATGATGAAATGTCAAGTTTTATACGGAAATCAAGAAAGTTTATAAACTGGGGGTGGTGGCACTGCCCGGTAATCCCAGAGTCTGAGGCAGCTGAGGCAGAAGGATAGGATAGCCTCTGCAACTTAGTGAGACCCTCAAGCAGCTTAGCAAAACTTTATCTCAAACTAAAAAAATAAAAAGCGTTAGTAATATAGCTCAGTGGTAAAGAGCTCTGGGGTTCAATCCTCAGTACCAAAAAACAAACAAAACAAATAAGGTTGTTAAGAGAGAACTGAAATATTTTAATTAAGTAAATGCTTATATGAACCCATTAAATTGACTTGCCAGCAGGAAGGGGGAAAAAAAGGTGGGAATGCTTGTTTTTAGGTCAAGTGAGGTAATAGTGTTGTTGGTTTTACATTAGAACCTTTTCTGGGGTATATGTTGAATTTGAGAGAGTCAAATTTCCAAGAGGACTTTAATCAGTGTTGTGTTGAATAGTGTGATTGTGTCAAAGATTTGTATTTATAGGCCTGTTATGTGGAAAAGACTAATTTTGCTTAGTGCTAAAAGGTAGATATTTCTAATAATAACTAGATCATTTCAAGATGGAATGAGTTGACTTGTGATCTTGTGAGATTTTCATCTCTGGAAGAATTTAAGGAGAAATTGAGTGATGACCTCTTAAAAGATGTTTTATTTGGATATCACCAGTTTGGGGAAACTGAATTTTAAGGTTCTTCTCAGTAATTTTTTTTAAAAAAATTACTTTTGTTTAGATACCTCCATAGTTAATATTACCAATAAATCTTATCCTTAAGACTTTGTTAATAATAAATACTTTATATTTATATAGCATTTAACCTTTCTTAAATGCTTTCATGAGCCTGATTAAATGTGATCCTCACAAATGAGTTGTCAGGAAATATTTTATTAGGCAGCTGTACCTTTAATGATTTCCAGGATGGACTTTGAATTCTGCGTTCAGGTGCTGCTCTGACGCCTGCCGTGAGACATTTGGGTACTTCAGAGTGTCCTTTCTCCATGTGTAATTTAGTGATAATGATGGTGAATACATTTTAGGGCTGTTTGAGTTTACCTGTGATAACATGCTAGAGACCCGTAGTCAATATTTTAAGTGTTAGCTAATCTAAATTATTTTTCTTATATGTGAGGAAAGTGAAGCTTTTGAAGGTTGTAAATTGCCTAAGTTTATGTCAACAAGTGGTAGAGAAGTTATTAGGAATCCTGCTGAATTGGACAAAACCAAAATCAGAAATGGAGTCAAATTATTGGTAAATGGACCAGTTTCATAGAATGGTATTGATCTGATAGATGAATCAGTCACAGAGCACTGTGAGAATGTTGACTGTAGATTTGGGCAAGCTAATGTTTGAATGTGTTTACTGATATACACACATTCCAGGCATAATTGAGTAGGAAAGCTTCTTCCAAAGTGCATTAAAACTGAAGATAACCACATTCTAGAAGATATATGGTACTTGATAGCATTCAAAAGGAAATAATCAATTAACTTTATTAGTTTCTGTTGGCATTCCAGTATACTGGCCAAGCAATTTGACCTTCTAAATCTCTAGATATGCTTGGGTTTCTGGAGGAATGTAAATCCAACTGAGGGCTTCTCCTAGAAGAAAAATCCAAATCTGCTCAATATTTTTAAAATATTGAAATAGATAGAGAATTATCTTGCTGAACTTCTATTCTGACTTCAGATAAGCGCCCAATTAAGCCATGAACTGTTGTATAGTTTTCATTCCATGTATTTTGGTAAATGCATCTCTCTCTCTCTCTCTTTCTTTTTGTTCATTGTAAGTATACATAATAGAGAAATTCATTATGCCATATTCGTACACATATATAACATAATTTGCTGAACCTACTTTTGCAAGGTTATATCTTGAGGCCACCAGGTGTCTTGATTATCTGTTTTTGTACTTTCAGAGAGCTTTGCACACAGGAGTTTATGAAATTGTCAGGCATTGATGATTTTATTGGAAACTAAAGGACCCACCAGATTGACTGTATTAAAATCAATCAATTAGAGTAACTTGCCATTGACATTGACAGTAATGTAACATTTTTGCCAGGAAGTTATTAATGAGAAGGATGGCAAATCTTTTATGTAAATGTTTCATTGTCAGTGTGCTTGGAAAGCCTTTTGTTTCTATTAACCCCTCGTCAGCCTTGAAGTTTATGTTCTTAAAACTGTTGTTGGCAAAATTATGGTTGGCAAGATCAATATCATATGAAAAAAGTTTAAAGGAAAAAATGCCCTCTAAAATGTTCTAAAGGCATTTATTAAAACATAATAAATGAAAAGCCCTAGAGGTGTTCATTTCAAAACAACTCAGATTTGTTTTATTTGCTAGGTGAACTGGCTAGGAAAGTTGTTGTCTGATCTATACTATGGCACATTTTCCTGTGATTTTTGTTATTGGCACTTATTTTTAAAATATTTGAAGTGGTCCTTAATAGATAAAATGCAATGCCTTTAGCATTTGTATTATCCTTTAGTTAAGATTTGCAGTTTTAGCAAAATGCATGCTGACGCTTTAACAAATTATTGCAGTGGTCAAGGATATGTTTCTCTAGGCCTAGTCTTCTGTTCATATATTGATGCTTAATCTCCTGCTTATCCCATCTCTACCCCTGCTTGTAAGGTCTGCTGGAGGAGAAATTATTAATTGGTTTTCTTTTGCTCAGAGGAGCATGTGGCCATAGTTTCTATCTCTTTGAATTTTTATTCTTCCCTTCTTTTAAAGCAGTAAAGAAAGAGTGTGGAGGAAGGCATTTTATCCCCCAAACTGAGCTGCCCTCACACCAAAGTCTCCCCTTTGGTTCACATCATAGAGGGTAAGTAAGGGCATAACAGGGAAGCCTTTCCTAAAGAGGGATTTTTCTGCTAACTTTCATTTGCAATTGTTAAAAAAATTGTTTTTGTGTTTTGATTAGATGATATAGGTACATGGTAAATGATTTTAAGGTGTGCTAAAGATGATACAGTGAAAAATAAAAGAGTCCTTTCCATTTAGTCACCTAGTTTTAATCTCCCCCAGGACTATCACTGGTTAACCGGGTATATTTATGTACATACCTGACCCTCAACTGTTCAGAGCTTTGTTCAGAACCTTGCCTTGTGCATACTTAAAATATGTCTTGGAGATGAATCCAAATCAGTACACATAATTTTGCTTCATGATTTTTTAATAGCTGAATTTGTGTTGTTTCCAATTTT
Organism: Urocitellus parryii; assembly: GCF_045843805.1. NCBI lineage: Eukaryota > Metazoa > Chordata > Mammalia > Rodentia > Sciuridae > Urocitellus > Urocitellus parryii. The sequence continues at coordinate 69,367,770 of NC_135539.1, forward strand.
TTTTTTCTTTGTAAAGTTGGTCATGCTTATTTGCTTATAAAAGAAGAATTTAGATTACTGTTAGAAATACATTGTTTTTCCAGGTAGTTTACTCAGTGAGTTGGAGACAGTGCTTATAAATGTTTTCACAGTGAGGAGGATGGTAGATCTTTTATGTAAATGTTTTATTGCCAGTATATTGTCAGTATATTTGAGTATATGCTTTCATGTGGAAATTGGCATAAATTCATCAGACATAGCATTCTGGAAGAGGCTTACCCCCACTTGTGAATTCTTAAAAGTTTTACTCTTTCCTTCTGTGTTTAAAAAAAAAAAAATCATTTAGGATGGGTTGAACCTTGTGTGTAATTTTGGGCCATGTGAATTGAGGGTAGGGCCTTGAGTTGGGAATGGGTTATATAGGTTACTATAAAGAAGCGTAAATAGGAATTTTCAGAATCCTTAGAGAAGAGCTCAGTGGCAGCCCTTTTCCCTTCTCTTATGGATCAGTTGCATGATCATATTGCCCGATTCATTCTACTATCTTTCCTACCCTCATGACCTCTCCCCCCCTTTACTCCCCTCTGCCTAATGCAAAGTACCTCTCTTTTTCCCTAGCCGCACCCTCCCCTTATTATAAATTAGCATCCGCTTATCAGAGAAAACATTTGGCCTTTGGTTTGGGGGGATTAGCTTATTTTGCTTAGCATGATATTCTCCAATTCCATCCATTTACTTGCAAATGCCATAATTTCATTCATTTTTAAGGCTGAGTAATATTCCATTGTGTATATGTACCACATTTTCTTTATCCATTCATCTGTTGAAGGGCATCTAGGTTGGCTCCATAGTTTGGCTATTTTAAATTGAGCTGCTATACACATTGATGCCCTGATGTCCCTGCAGTATGCTGACTATAAGTCCTTTGGGCATAAACCGAGGAGTGGGATAGCTAGGCCAAATGGTGGTTCCATCCTAGGTTTTCTGAGGAATCTTCATACTGCTTTCCATAAGGGGTGCACCAGTTTTCATCTAATAAAGCATCTCATAATGCATCCTGAGCTTTGCCTTTCCCTTGTTGGTCTGGAGTGCCACCGTGAGCAGGCTTCCTGGTCTTGATTGATTGTCTGCCTCTATTGCATAGCTGTAGCCCACAGCTGGCCCTCCCTGAGTGCTGCTGAGGAAGCACATGACTAGATAAATTGCGACTACCTACAGAATTACTTTTCAAATTTTGTCTCAGTGTGAAGCTAAGAAAACTTTATTATTTACCCTTACTGGTATACAACAAAATGTCAAAAACAAAGGACTTTTTGTTTCCTGAACAGTTATTTTTTGAAGATATATAGCACTGTAATGTGGTATATATTAGTATGCCATATACCACGCTACAGTGCTGTTTTTTTAGTAATTCAGCTTGAAAATGCTTTTTCCTACATTTTGGTAGTTGTATCAAGAACTAAGAATTTGAGATATTATTTGCTCTTCCTTTAAATTATGCATATTGATGTTCAAAGTGATATTAAAATTGAATCGGCGCAATAATTTTATGGATGTATTCTGAAGCAGCTGTGTTTCCATTGAGGCAATGATGTAGTAAATTTATTCCCCCTGCCTTTTGCTTTATGAAGATGTCTTTGTCATAGAAATTCTAAAGTACTTGTACATTTATATATTACAAGTTGCCAGTAGTAGATGGTTTTTAAAGTTTGATCTACTTGAAAGTTAATGACTCTTTCCTCTGAAGAAATGTGTTATATATAGGAAAGATATTATATGGATGTTGTTGAAAGAGTTTGAACAAAATAAATGTAGGACTGGATTCTGTTGATTAAAAGAGTGTAAATCAGAGATACCCACCCCCCCAAAAAAAAAACCCAACAATAATGTATGAGGGCCCTTTGTGGGGAGCTGTAGTGTCTTGCAGCTGGTAACTAGCAAAAATATTAAAAAATGAAAAATTTTATATCTAGTAATATATGAAAATAATATTGAGCTACTCCAATTAAGTATTTGAAAAAAGTTGCTTATAGTAATCAGTTATCATGAAAATGCATTAATATTCTTAAAATCTGTAGAATCATACTATCAGTTGAGTGAAATTTTGGAAACTTGGATATCTCAAAGTGTAGAGGAATAAGTAATTTTGAAGAGTAATCATCTTCACATCAAGGAAGATTTTTCTTTTTATTGAAGTAGTACATTGACTTACTTGCAGAAACACAACCAGAACATGTTGCTTTTAGCACACTGAAATCAGCTGTCCCATTTCTTTATGACAGTGTGCTGGATAGTTTCTTGGTAGCTTATAATTTATTAATTTGGAAATACACAAACACATTCTCATTCTCTCCCTCACACCCTCCACTCTTTCTTAAAATTTTGTGGCATTTTGAACAAAAGCATAGATTTTGGAACCTTCTAGATGTGTGTTTGAATTGAGGCTCCCACACTAATGCAGGCCTTAGACAAGTTGCTTTACCTCTGAGTTTCATTTTCCTCATTTGTAAAGTATGTAAATAATTGATAATTTCTGTGAAATGTATATTATAGTAGGGTTGTTTGAATATTAAACAAGATAATGTATACACCCAGTGCAGTACCTGATGGATACTCAATCTCAACAAATGTGCGTTGTCCCGTGCAGCTGTTATTCCTGCAAAGTCTTCGTTTTCTCTGCTTTTTCTCTATTCAGAAACACCTCTTTTGGTTTCTTATTTACTCAAGGGTATTTCTTTGCATCTTGCCCTTTTTTTAATGCTACTTTGAAGATCCCTGTTGACAGATTTTCTTGAGAAATCTTGGTTCTTTTGCTTGTCATTTTGTTTATTTAAAGACCCTGTGGAGTAATTCAGAACACCCTGGAGCCTTATTGCCTCAGTCTGAATGTCACTTCTAGAACTTAAAACCTGTGTGATCTTTTCGGGTTAATTAACCTAAATACTTTTCTTGTTTGTTGAATGAACAATAATGATATCTACCTCAGTTTTGATGTTGAGGAGATTGTGAGATAATATACATGAAGAGTTTAGATTATGCAGAATAAATGTTAGCAGTTACTTAGGAACCAAGCTCTTATATGCTACTTAATTCATTTGGTCTCCTGATGAGTGACTACTGTATTTGTATAGCACTTTTGATATTTGTTATGTAATGTAAACCTTACTTATTATGCACCATGTAAACACAACATTATTAACACAATAGTAATAACCAGATATGATCAAATTAAACACATACGAGATACTTAAATATAATGTTGCTTAGTATTTATTGAGGTGTGTTGAAAGTAGCTGTCTGTTGTGAGCATTTTGTGGTACTATGCTGGATGCTAGAAGAAATGATCGAGTAACGATTTCAGTGTGATATGAACACTTTTATTTATTATCCCATTATTTTACCAAATAGTTGGTTTTTGATGGCAGTATGGTCCAGTTTAAATCTAGGGGCCAGTCATGGACCGAATAGTACTTCTCTAGTTTAAAGCATGAAAATTCAGTTCTTCCTTTGTGCTTCGAAGTTGTACTAGTAATACATAGTTCTTATTTCTTTGTGTCATTTTTGGCACAGTTTGGCTTTTATGAATCACATTTTATTCACTTTATTTTGTGTATTCAGAGTAGAAAAGTTAACATTAAGTTGAGAATAAGGTTTGTCAAATTGTGTACAAAATTAGTTATTTACTGTCAGGGTGAGCATTCTGTGAATTCACATCTATTCCTGTTGTCTTATATTTGGTCTATAAGGTATTACTATAATTGCATTATTTCTTGTTAACACCTGCTGGGCCAAATTCAGCACAAACTTTTATTGCAATGAATATTACCTTATCTGCTTATGATTCTGAAAGACCTGGGAAAAGAGTTGTGAAGAATGAGTAAATGAAGTAGATTCAACAGAATCCTTTCCATAATCATAGAAATTAATTTTGAAGGTAGTTAATTTAGTTTCCATTAAAAGCCTAAAATGTTTTGATAATGTTAACTTTTGTATTCATTTGGTGATTATTGTGTTGGATTTTTGCAGTTTCTTGTCATTTTCTGTGATTATCCTAAAACACAACTTAAAACATAATCAGAGGGGTATAGTTTCTTAAGATCACAAAGAATATCACATATAAATTGTTTTTGAAGTCTTTAAAACACTGTTCATTTCTATTTTGCACAAATAATTGGCAGTTTCATGAGATTGGAAGGCTACTGGAATACAGAAAATAGAACTGCTAAGAATTCATAGGAGTTGCACATGGATTTGTTTCTGAGGAAAGAAATGTAAGGACCAATGGCAGTGAGAGGAGCCATAATTAGATCACTAGTTCAGCAAAGGGTTGTGGTGATTATAAATATGGTTTTGAAGTCATACAGCCTGGCTTTAAGCCCTGCTTGCAACTTCCTTCCCATACAGACTGAATTACTTAACCTCTCCACACCTCCATCTCCCCATATGTAAACTGGGGATAGTCATAAAACTAACACAGAAAGTTGTTGTGATTGAGACTATGTATGTTAGAAGCCTAATAGTGTATCTGGCACATTAGTAAACTCTCAATAAACAGTGTATAACATATCCACAAATAAGGAGTTGATACAAACCAGTCATGCCATCTATTAAAACAGTCATACTGCTGAGAAAGCAGCTAAGATACAGTCTCAAGTTTGTCAGCAACTGTAGGCAAGTTGAAGTGAGGAAAATGACTCATAGGTTTGTCTTGGTTCTAAGTTGTTGGCAATCTGTCATTCAACACTCCCCCCATATGTGGGAATTACACTCATATTCAAGTTAGTAATTATGTTTCTCATCGGTAGTATAGGCATTTACATATTGTTACATCATTTCATATCCCTTTTCTCCTTAAGTCCTCTTATACATAAATACAACAGTTCTTGGTCTGATTTTGGGGTTTCCAGGGAGTCATTAGTGACACTATTTCTTCTCCTTGGGAATTAAAGCTCAGGAGTCTAACAGGTGGAGATCAAAATGTCTGCTCTGTTGGTTGATTAGAGGACACGGCATTAGATTTGAAGTGAAGAGGATATGTCAACCTGCTTAACTTAGATGGACTTGTCCACTGGGTGACCTACACAGCCAAAGGAACGCAGGCCTCCCTCAAGGGCAGGCACCTGTCTTTGTGTGGAAAGCATATTACAGAGAACATGCGCCCAGACACAGACAAGAAAGAGCAGGAGCTGGGCCAGCCTTGTTTTGGTGCTTCTTTCAGTCCTGCCTCTTCGGAGGAGGAGGAAGGGGAGTGCAGGAGAAGAGTACTGGGTTGTGCTCTAGATGAAGGCCCTCCATATGGACTTGAAGCATGGCGGAAGTGCACATAGCCAACAGAACAGAACTATTAGGGAAACAAAGTGAAACTGAAAATCCTGTGAGTAGAATGGGAGTGAGATAAAGGAGAGCAGCCAGTAAGTAGAAGAAAAGGTTGCAACACAGACATAACAGATAAGTATGGTGTCCTTTCCTACTTTATAAAGGACTTGTAAATAATCAGAAATGCTAATTTAAAGAAATATATTGTGACTTCTCGTTTCTGAATTTGAGAGTCAATAAAAATGTGTCATGTTTCAATAGAATAAAAAATTGAAAAAATATGTAAGAGAAAACCAAGAATCTTTAGCAGAAATATGCTTGTTTTTACAATGAAGGTTTATCTGAAATAGCAGGTAAGTATAATTTTAAATATAAATTTGTATGTTAAGTATTATCGTGGTTGAATTGGCAATTATTTCTAGAGCTTTAAAAATCATTTTATTTCTCATCTTTCTAGAATTGGGAAGAAAGTAATAGAAGTCTGCCTAAGAATTGTTGTTAAAACTATAACTTAAATTCTTTTTTTAGTTACCAAGTATTAAATAACTACCTGATGCTAGGTGCTCTGTGTTTAAGATATTGGTGATTTATCCTGTTCTTAATGATCTTAAAAATGTAGGCTTACAAACAAAACAAAACAACAACATTGTTTTTAATTTTTAGAAGGAGGGGCAGGAGATGGAGAGTTGAGGGAACTCTATGAAAAAGGGAGGCTGAAGTGACAGCTGGAAGCTGATCTAAAGAGAAATCTTTTGAGTAATAGCATTACAAAGGCACTCACCAAAGGGTGCTAAGAGGCAGCCTGCTACTTTTAGAGCCAAGGCAGTGCTTTAGAGGGCTTTTGGATCATTGAGGGTACAAGAGTCCTTCCCTAACCCCATTCACCTTTACATGCTTAATAATTAGGCTTCTAATTAGAATTTGTTTGAAGAAATGTATTCTGCAGATTTAATGAAAAAAATTTTAAATGATTAAAGGATTATATAATGGAAATGTTGATAATATATTGATAGAGATATAAGAAATATTTTTAATGGAAAAGTATAGACCATATGTATGTTGATAATACTGAAGAACATTTCAGACTTATTTCATTTAAATGTTTTTTATTGTATCAGATACTGCATATTAAACTAAAGGAATATGAAAATGTATATGGAGATTTATGTGGCTGGTTTGGAGAAGAAATCTTGTCATTTCTGAGGACTTTTGGGTTTATGGCACTGGTTCTTGTGTATATCCAGCTCCCATTGGCCCTCCTTTCTTTCACATGATTCTTTGTACTATTTTATAATTAAAGCCATGATTAGGATCTTTGTTGTTGATGCTTCCAAGTGAACATAAAAAAGAGGGAAGAAAACCAAATGATTTTCTGAGATTACTATACTAGGTGGGGAAAAAGGAAGGAAATAAATGTTTGTTTGTTTTTTGAGGTTGTGCATTTTTTGAGAAGACATTTCTTTTAATGTGAAATCATGAGAGATGGAAGTGGGACTGGGCTGGAGTGCAGGGAAGTAAAGCCATGGGTTATAAATGACTTCCAGTGGTGGTAGTGGGCAGGAGGAGCTACTGGATCATCAGAGGTGAGGCCTGGCTTGAGATATCAGGAACCTTTAGGTGTCCATATTTTATTTAGGCTTGCACAGAACCTTTACCAGTCAGAATCAATTAGGTTCTCTTGTGCTGGTGCACTTTCTTTGCTGGTTTGTTTTCAGTTGTACTTTGATGTTGCTCTGTTCGTTCTGCTTGTTCCTCCCTGAGCATTCTAGCCTTGGACCTAGAGCCTAGCAAAATAAATGCTGAAGTTTTTAGCTTTGGTGACTGTTATGATCTTAACATTTTAAAGAATATTTATTCTTGATATATGTTGGTTCATGGTACATTAAGAAAGTGATCACAAGTGACTAAAACCAGTACTTAAAAGCACTGTTGATTTTGGTGGTAATATGAGATGGAATTAAGGAATTGAAGGTATAAACACAAATAATATATTCAAGTTATTTCAGAAAAAACAAAAGCATTTGCCTTCAAATCTATTGAACTGGAAATGAAAACCTCCAGGAACTGAAGCACAAAGCAGCTTCTGAGTTGGGCTACTCTCTTTTTCTTAGGCAAAAAGGTCTCTCTGATGGTAACTCTGCTTTGCACTGGATTTTAGATAGTATTTTCTTCTTTGCAACAGCTACTTTTTCTCTGTTTACTGGTAGTTTCTGCTTCCTCTTTTTCAACTTGCCTTTAGTCATCATTGCCTATCACGCTCTTTACCTCACAGTACTGCTTCTTTTTCTTCTTCTTTGTCTTTTTTTTCTTCTTTTAAACTCCCATTGCAAACTGATTAATTCCCTCAGTATCTCCTAGTTCAAATTCTCAAGAGAGCACTGGTTAAATGAACTATGTTAATACTTATGATATTTTACAGCTGTGAAAAGGTTGGGGAGAGTCACTGGTGCACTGCAGCCAGCCTGAACTTCTGCATTCAGTAACAAAGATTAAGGATGCATTGGTAGCTTGGCCATCATAGTGGGAGTATTTACAGCATGGAAATCATCAAATGCCCCAAGTCAGAGCTTACCATCTGTACCTACCCCTCACTCCAAACTCTTGCTAAACCCTATTGGCATGCTTCCGATTAGATCTATAGGTGTTGATATGCACAATCTTCAAGATGTACTGCTAAGTGGAATAGAGTAAGCTATAGAATTATTTATAGAATGATTCTAATTTTTGAATATGAAAGGGAGCCTATATGTATGTGTGTGTATGTATGAAAACATGCAGACTCTTATATAACACAGAGAATATTTTTGGTAGGTAATAGCAGTTACTTCTAGGGAGCTTAGGTTTGTAATGGGGTATGTATGGATGTGTGCACATTGTAGTTCAATTTTAAACACTGTCAATAGTTGATTCTGAACATTAACAGCTAATAAAATTCTTATACAATCACAATGTCAAGATCACTTACTTTATTCTCAAATATTTTGGTGAATTATATAGAGAAGAAAATATAATCCTAATGGTAATTGGGTCAAAATCAAATGAATTCTCCTTTTTATGTAGACCATCAAGGCCACTGACATGCCCCTTTGTTCTTGAATTTTCACTCTGTGGCTTTGCTTGTTTGGAGATTTCTAGTAGTTCTCTTACCCTCTCTTTGGTGTCTTTATATGTAAACTTTTGCTGTATTTGTATTATTTCTGTGATCTATATGTTGCTTGAAGTTCACTTGTTTCTTGAAGATACTCTGATTCACAATTCTAATGTAGATGGGTTGCTCTCTAGGCAACTGCACATTTGGCTCCTGGAAATGTCTAATTATGGCCTCTTACAATTTTATGGATACTGTATCTGCCTCGCTTTTTGATTTCTGTTAAGAAAAATATCCTAACACTTGTTTAAAAAGGCAAGGAAGACTTTAGGACTATTATAGTAGGTGTGTCAAGACTGTCAGAGAAAAGAGTCTAGATTGGGCTTAATTCCAAGTACAGCAAGTGGGCTTAATTTTAAATACAGCAAGGACAAGTGGGAATTTACAGCCAGTGAGTAGGGTTGAGGGGATGGAGAGGTTGTCGGTGGGTGGAAAATTACTAAGAGGAGACAGACATAATAGGATTCTTGCTGAAGACAGGTCAGGATACTCACACATCAAAGGTGGTAGGAGGTGGTGGTGTAGCCCATGTAGAGTGCTTGCTTAGCATACACAAGGCTTGGGTTCATATCCAGCACTGCATCAAAACAAAACAAAACAAAAACAATAAGGTGGGCAATGAGGAATCTCACCAAAGATTAAGGATGACTAAATTCCAGGGATAGGGGGATTCTCACCAAACTGACTTGGCAGGATTCTTGCTACAACTGGGCTAGGTATGGCAAAAGCAGGTTAGGGATAAGGTCAAGGCTTTGTCAAGGAGCTAACTCAAAGGAGCCTGATTGCTATTTGGTCAGGGAGAGAGGATCAGTTCTTTTTGTTGCTGCTGCTGTTCTGGTTTTCTGTAGTATGTTCTCAAATAATTTTTCAAAGAAACATTATAAAGGCATTAAATTTTGAATCCTTATATATGCATGCTGCTGAAGTAAATTATCACAAACTTAGCAGCATAAACAATAAGTATTTACTCTGAGTTCTGGAGGTCAGGAGTTTGAAATCCATTTCACTGGGCTGAAGTCAAGAGGTCAGCAGGGCTAGTTCCTGTGGAGCTGCAAGGGGAGAGTTGTTTCTTTGCCTTTTCCCTCTCTGGAGGCCACCTGCTTTCCTTGGCTTGTGAACCTTCTTGTGTCATTTCAGCCTCCTTTCTCCTTGGCCTCCTTGCCTTCTGTTCATAAGGATTCTTATGATTACACTGGGCCCACCATAATTTCCCTGCCTCAAGATGTTTAATTTTTTAAAGTTTATTTTTATTATTTATTTATTTACTTATTTTTTAAGATGCTTAATTTAACCACATCTGCAAATCCCTTTTGCCACATGAAGTAACTTTCACAGGTTCCAGGGATCAGGATGTAGACATCATTTTTTTTGAAGGGGAGCATAATTCTTCAGCTTCTTATACTTTGTAAAAATGTTTTTATTTTTCCTCATGCTTAGTGTACAGTTCCAAGTTCATGATAAATTTTCCCCCGAACTCTGTAAATAGTGCTTCATTATTTTCTAACTATAGAAAATTTAATGCCACTCTCTCATTCCTTCACATAAGACTTGACATTTTTCCTTTCTGTATGCTTCTGCGATCTTTTGCTTTTGCTGAATGTTACAACTGGTTTCAGCTGAGCATTAACTTAATTCATTAGCGTGCTGTTAAGTATAATTAATATTTGAAGGCATGCATTTGACAGGGCTGTTACTTTTGAAAAGTGGTTTACAAATTATAAATCCCTTTTCATTTAAGGGAAGCAACAATGAGAAGAAGAAAGGAATACATAAAATAGAAAAGTTCATATTGTCATCCTGTAGAACTTACACTTTTTCACGAACCTTTCCTTTCACCTGTAGGTATGTGGTGTATTAAAAATGTCCAGACCCCTATTGTAGTATGTATTTGTTTACTGTCTGAATCCAGCTGAAATTTTCACAATAAAAATTACATTAAGAGGGCTGGAGTTGTAGCTCAGTGGTAGAGCATTTGCCTTGCACATGTCAGGCACTGGATTTGATCCTCAGCACCACATAAAAATAAATAAATAAAATAAAGATATTGTGTTCATCTACAACTAAAATATTTTTAAAATTATGTTAAGATATGAAATATATTTAAGTTTGTATTTAAAGAGAAAAGCATTTCTATTTAACTTGAGTTTACTGTTTGAAATAAAAGTTTTCTTTGTTGCTTCTGTGGTTTTATTAAAAATACTAAGAATATGGCTAATTTTGAAGCACAAGATTGGAAGAAGTTATGAAGCCTCTTGTTTAAAACCCCCATTGCTTATTAGATGGAATGCTGGGTGTAGGCTGGTGTGGCTTGTAGTTGAGATCTAGCCTGAAAGACATGTTTTCACTCTCAACAAATATCATCTTTGTTCAGATATCTACAGTACATGTAACCACAGTGAGGTCTTTTTTCACTCTTGGAACAAGACAGACTGCATCTCAAACTTTGTTCTGCTTGTTTCGCATGTAGTTTAAAGTGAGCTCCTTCCTCTCATTTTTTGTTTTAGTTAGTGCAGCATGTGTAAGGTACCACCTGGCACCCTTGGTGTGTTTGAGAACTGTAACATAATAATGAAAGCTTGGAATAGATAAGTTACTCTATGAGGACTGAAGCAGCTGTCAATTCCCAAGGACAGACTGATTATCCAACAAAGGGTAAAGTATTTTTAAAACTGACTATGTTTCATATGTAGCACTCATTTGTCAAATGAAAACTAAGAAAACTGTCTGCCACCAATTTTGTTTTGTTGGATTGAATTTGAAACTTTTTAAATTTAGTAACTTTGTATGAATTTGGAATTAATTTAGTGACATTAAACAGGAATTTAGATATAACATTAAATTTATAACACAAAAGTTTATGAACTTTTATATTTTTAAAGAATGTAGTTCAGGGAGATACTTGATTCTTAAAAGGCTTTTTTTGAGTAGGGGTTTTAAATGGAAATAGAGGTCTCAAAATCTCAATAGTTGTCAGTTTTTAAAATGCTTCTTAAGATAGTATAGTTGTGATTTTCTTCCATCGATTTGTGCCCAAAGATATTTTCTTGTATACCAGGAGTGTTAAACTAACAACTTGGTGAAGTAAGAGAGTGATATTTAAGAGTAAGAGAGTGGGGGCTGGGGATGTGGCTCAAGCGGTAGTGCTCTCGCCTGGCATGCACGGGGCGCTGGGTTCGATCCTCAGCACCAGGTAAATTGTTGTGTCCACCGAAAACTAAAAAATAAATATTAAAAAATTCTCTCTCTCTCTCTCAAAAAAAAGAGTAAGAGAGTGATCCCCCCCACACACATAGTTTTACTTTTAATGATAGGAACTGTTTCTTAAACTATATTTAGTCTAACAACCATATTGCACAAAATTTTGATTACTGTAATGTTTTGGCAACAAAAACTATTTTACTTCAAAGCAAATTTTTCAAAATAAACTTGTTAATTATGAATTTATCATGCAGGAGGAATATAAGATATGATGTAAGTTAATGGCATAATGCCCTGATTAAATTTTTATTTGATAATGGCATGTGATGTAAGTACCAATGAACACAGCTGTCATTGTTTAGTAGGTGCCTGGAACTTTGTGCATACTTGCACAGAGACACAAGATAGCTATTGGTGTCTTTGTGGCCAATGTTTTGGTTTAAGTTCTTTGTATTGTTTAATAGAATTTCTAAATAAGCAATCAGAATGAACCAAAGGGAATATTCTAGTATAATTCTTAATAAACTTTTCAACTAGAGACCTGACCATCACAACATTATTGAACTATAGTTAACCCTGTGTAAGGATACTACTTCTTATTCTGTAGATGACTGCCTCTCAGTGTAGATTATTAAACAATGTCTCTAGCTTCACTATTGGGAAAGATTGACATTCTATTTAGTTTCCTAAAAAGAAGCAGATTTGGCTGTATTTTTAAAAATTTGGTATTGTTTTAAATCCACTCTCTCTTTGTAGCATACATTCATTAATATTTCAAAAAATGTCTTCCCATGGGTAAATGTAAGGATAAAAAATTTCTAAGGGGATTTAAAAATTTAGAACTTATTTACCTGACTAGAATCAACTGTTCTGGGCCTGTTAAAGTATATGATCTTCCACTCAGAAAGTCAGGATGCAGTTTCATCCAATTCCAGTATGGTCTCTATTACATAATTAGGTTTTCTTTTCTCAAACTCTCTAGCCTGGTGATAATCCTGTGAATACTTATATTTTGCAATTTGCCATAATGAAGTCTTTTTTGGACACTTGGCATTTCCCCCAACTCCATACCATTTCCAGTTCCTGCTTTTATACTTGTAAACTTCTCATTGTTGTGTTGTAAATGTAGTTGAGACTCCTAGGACTAGAAGCAGGAATAAAGGACTGACATAAAACATTCCAAGAAAAATTCATCTATTGAATTTGGCCTTATCACCAAAGTAATCCATATTTAGTGGCTCTGATAGTTGACATAGAGTTTAATAAATAGTCAAGTTCCCTAGTTTGAATTAAATTTTTATTCAGTTGTTTTCCCCACCCTTGAAGACTTAGATGTATTTATTAGTTATGTTGATTATTTCAAACTTTTGTTTGCATTAGTGCATTGTAAAAATTTAACCAGTCTTTAGTAGTAACATAAGTAGTAACATAAACACACTGCCCAAAAAAACTTTTAAAAATTACCAGTTCTCATTTTTGCCATTTTTACTATTATAAACATCCTTGTGTTTATTTGATTGTCTTGTTGGCATGAATTCCTAGAGGTGAAATATTGGGTAAAGGATATGATTGCTGATAAGATTTCTGAGACTTATTATTGAATTACCTTCCAGAAAGATTTCATGAAGGAACTGCACATTCCCCCACACTCTTGGTCAGCATTGAGTAATATCAGTGCAGTGTTTGGTTAGTCTGAGATAGAGGCAATGTGATATTTTAAAACATACTTCTTCAGTTACTAATGAGGTGTATTTTTCCCATATCTTGTTATTTTAAATTTAGATTTTATTTTTATCAGAGCTTTACTTAGCTTAGAGATCTAGCAGTCTTTTTAAGACTTTTTTGGAAACAGCTGACTCCCATACTCCTCAATGCCGACTGCATAGGAGTAACCACACTCTACCACTTTCATGCTCTAGGTAACACGCTGACCTGCCACTTCCTGCTCTTCAGTTTTGGCATTATCTATTGGCTTCCTGCTTTGGAGAATAAGGGCTTGGTCCTCTACCTAGCACCTTCCTCTGGCCACACATATCCATCCCTTCAACTCTCAGGGACTTGATTCCCTTTACTCAACTCCCTTGTTTTTAACCCTACCCTTTCCTCTCTTCAGGAACCAAAGTTTTCTGGTGCTTTGAGGGAGGGAGTTTCATTTTAGTATGGTTGTTATTTTAATAGGCTTTTAGGAGAAATGGATATAAAGGTGTGTTCCATCTGCCGTCTTTAGCTGGAAATCCTTTTAGTGTTTTTAGTAATAAAGTAGTGGTTGAAGTTGTGGGCTATGGAGTCAAGACTGTCTAGTTTTGACCCTAGTTTAATTTTTCCTACCTTTATGATCTTGAAATCTTCAAACCTCATTTAACCTTGGAGGGGGATTACTAGTGATACCTGCTTTAGAGTATTCTGAGAATTACATGTGATAGGCATGGTAAAGGGCTCAGTGCAGTGTCTTCTGCCTGGCAGTGTCTTCCTAGCAGACACTTGGTAAGAACACAAACATAGTTGTTGCTTCTGCAAATTACTCTTGTGAATTTTTAGCTCTTGACCTTCACCCAGTTTTCTTTTGTAATGCTGTCTTTGCTGCTTAATTGGAAATGCCATTTATACAATCTGTCTGTGATCTTTTATTTTCATTTATGATACTTGGGATACATAATCTTATCCATACTATTTCATGCTATGATCTCTGCTTTTGTTGTCAGATTTGTGCCTTTAATAAGGAAGAAGGCTGTGGGTGTGCATGTTGTGAGCTGGAGGCCTGGTGATCAGCTAGGAGGTTGTTATTGTAGCTGAGGCAACTAACTAATCTACAGGCCTGAAAAGCTAAATGAACATGTCAATGTCATCATCATGTGATATAAAGTTTTTAGTAACTCCTGAAATATATCTTACACTAGTTTATTTTGTGGAGAAATTACCTTACTTTAAAAAACCCTTTTTGAATAGTCTTCTCCTTTTCTGCCACTTTTTAACACTTTTTTTGAAGGTCTCAGTTTCTGCCCAAGTGGATTTCATCTGAAGACAAAACTTTCTGTTTCAGTTTTACTTCCATGAAATTTTAGATCTAAAACCAATCTTGAAGGCTTAGATTTATTTGTCCTGATGTTTATGCTGTTAATAAATTTTCTTTCTTTTGAATTTCATTCATAATATTGAAAAGGTAGATATATTGATATTCTAAAGTTGTATTATGAATACTTAATTTTTATAAGTTTATTTGATACTTCATTTCAGGCAGTTTTAGTTTTTGTTTGATTTTTGGTTTTGTTTTGTTTCATAATTAACTAACTTTGTGATCCTTAAAATAACACTTCATCTAAATTTGATCTCTGCAGATTCGGAGCAGGATGTAGCACTGAAACTTGCCCAGGAACGAGCTGAAATAGTTGCTAAATATGACCGAGTAAGTATCCATATTTACTCTATGAGTAAGTTTTATTAGAAAAATCACATAAATAGAAAGGGATTTGCTTTTGGAAAGCTTAAATTACAGAGGCATTTTGTTTACTTCATGAAAACCTGGAGCTTATCTTTTTTTTTCTCTGAATTCATCTCCAAATTCTCTCTTCCTCCTTTTTGCCACTCTGTTCTCTTGTTGTCCTTAAACAAAAAGCTTGATCCTGCCTCAGGGCCTTTGCACTGGTTATTTCCCCTGCCTGGAATATTTATATCCTGAATATTCTCAAGCCTCTTTGCCTCCTTTCTTTCAGGTCTTTACTCAGATAGTAAAAAGGGAATAAAAACCTCCCTTTTTATTCCCTCCCCTTTCTATCCCTTGGCACACTGTATCCCCTTTATTTTTCACTGTAATACTTATTACATCACCATTCTATATATTTTACTTTGTTTTTTCCTCTCTCTCCTAGAATGTAAATTCTCAGGGGAAGATTTTTGTTATTGTTGTTTGATTTGCTCTTGTACTCTAAATACCCAGAAAAGTTCCCGACTCATTCTTGGTACTCAATAAGTACTTGAGTAATTGAGTAAATAGTTACTTACCCATTGTATTCATAATTTATGTGTGCTGTTGTGAATTTACAGTAGACCTTAGATTTTGTATTTATACATTCATAGGTAATTTTCATTAGTATTTTGTCTTTGCATTAGAATAGAATCTGATTTTTATTTACTTATTTTTTATTCGTTCTTTTTAGATACACATGTACAATGTATTTTGGCATGTTATACATACATAGAGTATGACTTACTCTACTTAGGAGACCATTCTTGTAGTTGTCATGGTGTGGCATTATCTGGCTGTGTATTCACATATGAACACAGGAAAGTTATGTCCAGTGGAATCTGATTTTTGATGTCCTAGAAAATCACAATTGTTGATAATTTTCACTTCTTATTTATTACCCTTCTGAATTGCAGTATTATTTATAAATGTCATACTTAATACTTGCATTGCTTGCATGTAATTGTATAGCTTTTATTTTTTATTATTTGTGAGAATAACAAGCCATCTACACCATGCCCTGCTTCCAGGGAGGCATATAGGCAATATTCAGCTTAACAATTTCCAGAATTTGCTGGGGTTTTGGGGATCTGGGGTTGGGGTGAGGTACTGGAGATTGAACTGGGTGGCAAGGTGCTCTGCCACCCAGCTATACCCCAGCCTCTCAGAGTTCATTTTTAAGTTGGTTGTTTGGAACACAGTTTCTCATTATTGTGATTAGGTTTTAGCATAGTCTGTGAAAAATCTAGTTAACCTTTTTAACTGCTTAGCTAATGTGAAACTCATAAAAAGCACTCTCATTCATTCACACTTCCATGTTCCTCCCCCCGCCCAACACATAATTAACACAAGACTGGGGATTCTTCCATGTTATAACACAGAAATGAGTTTCGTCAGTCCTTGCCCACAAGATGCTCGTAGTCTACTCAAAGAATATGAGCAAACATTATAAAACATATTCAGATGGAGATGTCCACAAGATAGTTGCATGTTTGAATCTAAAATTTGAGGGATTGGTATGGATAGTCATATGTGACTAATTATCAACCTAAAAGTAAATGGGCAGTGGGCTTAGGACAGAAGTCTGGGCATATCAGCAGTTAAGTCATTCATGAAAAACCATCAGAGGAGGAGTTGGAGAGGCCTATGGAGAACTTCCAGGGCATAGTGTCATGGAAGAGGGGAGGAGAGAGCGAGCCACACTGACCAATTTGTCCCACATTTCATTAGGTAAGGACTAAAGAGTGTCCACTGGGTCTCACAATTGGAAGAGCAAGAGTTGACTGTGGCAAGAGTCATTTCAGAGCTAATGTAGTTGTGAAGCAAAGCAGTAGAGAGACAAAGTACATAACCTGTTCTTTTGACAAATTTGGAGAAAGACAAGAAAATGAGTTTTCTAAGACATATTCACTGTAAAACTTGTGAAGTTTGGCAATTCCTCCTGGGTGGCTTTCTTAGCCTCTTTGCTGCTCCAGCTTCATCAGCTTCCCTCAGGAGGTCAGTCTCATCAGGCTCGGCTGCTTGTCAGCTGCTCTGTGACACACAGTGTCTTCATAGCTTACAACTATTACTAGCATATTGCCCCAAAGAGTTAGGTTTAAAAAAATGTTCTTGATTTTGGATCTTTCTAAAAAAATTATTCAGTTTTATAAATTCCTTTGTCCGTTGTTTTAGGGACGAGAAGGTGCAGATATTGAACCTTGGGAAGATGCTGATTACCTTGTTTACAAAGTCACGGATAGATTTGGCTTTTTACAGTAAGTCACATAGATTGAAAGCTAATGTTTTATATTTTAATGTTTCTATGGTCACCTATTGTTTTTTTATTTTTAATAGAATTTCTATGAATATAATTCCAGCAATGGTCTGACAATATACTTTTTGATACTAAATTCCTGGAATTTTAACCTTTTGATTTAAATTGAACTATATAGTTAAGAATAGAGTTTAATATTTTGGGGGTTTTGGTAAGAATATTAAATGCAATAAATGAGTTGTATTAATAATTTATCAGAATTAAACATACATGGATAACAATTATATTTCTAGAATAATTATGAAATATTTAATTTCATATAAATGCATTTTAAAAATAATTGGCAATTAGAATATTAGGGTTATGTAGCTTAAAAATGAGCAATGAAAAGAAACGCCATTCATCTTCCCTACTATAAATGTATTCATGATATTGCTTCTCAAAATTAATCCCATTTATCGTGAGTATATTATATAAAGAAAGAGTTAAGAGAAACCTAGACCACTACAATAAAACAGTGAAAGTGAATTTTGACTCTTAAAAAACATCCCACAAGATGATGTGAATCTGCTTGTTATGATTCTGGTATTGTTGAGTCAGCTTCCCATAGGTTAGAGACTTCTGTTCATCTCTATACATTTGTTACATACAATTTAAGAATTAACCGACTTTTCATTCAAATTTACTCTTCCAGTTTTGTTTATTGTACATAGGGAAAAGCTAGGAATATCTCTGTGTGCTTTTTGTGGCTTTGCTGGTCCCTGGTCAGTAAACTATAAACCATTTTACCTGAAAACAAGAATCAGTAATTGCTTTGTGTACCTTAAGAGTATTGAGCCTTTGAAGAAATAAAATGTAAGAATGCTTTATTAAGTTCTGGAAAAATACTAGACATTACACATCTGAAACTTTTTCCCAAGGTATTATAATCAAAAGACTTTGAATTTCATTGGACTAGCAGAGCAATATTTAATACAGTTCTTAACCTCTCCTGTCTTTTAAATCAAACTTGACCACGAATGTTACAGGGAATGATTACACATTCTTGTGGGTCAGTATGTAGTTCCCTCATGTAAATGAAGTTTTGAAGTCCTAATTTGAGCATTAAGACTGTTAAAGTCTATAGGTCTCAGATTTGTGTGCAAATAAGAATTAGGTAGAAAAATTAAACAAATAAAAAACATTTGGGGTTCTATACTAGATTTTGATTCAGAAAATAGGATACAGCTCAGTTGTTTTTGACTTTCCTAGATATTTCTGATGGGACTGAACCACAGTAATAATGTTTTTATCATAAAATGGTCCAATATAGTATGAAGTCCATAAGAAAAATTTGTGCATTCCAAAGTGGTCTCTTAATTACCTAAATTTTCTTCTTTTTGCTGGAAAAACATGAATTTGGTCTTAGAAACAATTAATTTAAATTTGTTTTTCACTCTGTGCTGAGGTTCATTTGGCTTCTAGTTGGAAAAAAGTCAATAACTTAGGTTAGTAATGCTAGTTAATATTCATGAATACTTAGTGTGTTCTAAGACCTTTACATGAATTAACTTACTTATTCCTCTCAAATAGTCTTCAAGGTAGGTGCTTTTTTAAATCTCCCTGTTTTTATATAGCAAAACTGAAGCAGGAAGAGGTCAAATAATTTGCCCAATGTCAGGTTTGGGGGGTGGATCTGGGCAGTCTCACCACAGAGGATGTGTTTTGCACTACAGTAGTATAATACTGGCTACATCCTTCTTGTATTTTTAATAAGAGAAATATAGAATAAGTTCTATGAAATGCCTAGAAAAAAAATTGAAAGGATGGATGATGGGTGAGAGGAAGAATGTCTAATGAAGATACTGTTAGAAATGATCATGTCTGTCAAGATAGATGCTAAGATAGCCAAGTTCAACACTTATTAGAAGATGAACCAGTTGCCAGTTGTCACACTGTCATACTAATTTTTTTCCTAATTTATTCCATGAAGCAGCCTGAAAGCAGGTAGCACAAATGAAAATAATGAAGCATAGAAATGGATTTGAGTGTAATGTTAGGCTTTATTAAATTTCACCAAAGTCATTGATTTTTGTCACAATGCTTTATTTTAGTAAAACACGTTCTTCAGAGATTGCTGCTGGTGGCTTTTGTTGCATGTCCCTGTAGACTGGAGTTTTTTTGCACTGTTGAATAAGTCACCTGATGTGAGCATTTAGATATTACTCCCTGTCCCACCTTGATTGAAAGAGCTTTTCTTTCTGTTATTTGTAATTTTTGATTGGTTCTGCAATGAAATTGGGTTTTAAGTTCAACGTCAATACAATAAAATGACAAAAAAAATGTTGAAATTGTTGTCTTCTCTGAAGGCAGCTGAATTCAAATATAATTATAGTTTTGGAAACTTAAATTACTTGTTATGATATGTGAAGGAGGAGCAGTGATTAACAAATATAGTATACTTTGGTTTCACAGAGGATTTCACAATAAATATTAAAGCTGCTGCCAAATCGGCCTGGCTCCCATGTTGGAACAGCAACATTTTTGTTTAGTTTTCGGAATAGGGTGTCATCTCCAGTCTGTGCCTGTGATGGGGTTACAGCTGGTGGATGGAGAAATTAAGCTTATTGAAGAAGTTGGAAAACTTTAAACATGCTAATCAAAAACTGCTAGTCCGCTCAACAAAGAATGCCTGGTATTTGGATAATGAGAAATAATTCTTTTGGGTCATAAGTTATTAGTAGATGAATTAAAAGGAAATTATATCAAAAATAAAAAAGATAAATTAATAGCAAGCATCAGGTGTTCAGTTACTTATCAAATTTGTATATTATGGAATTTAGCAGATGGACTGTAGTTTACCAGAACTGAATAAACATATGAGAACCAAAATAAAGGTGTTTTTGTTTTTAAAGATTATCTGTTTTTGCTTACAAGAGCTTGAGAACTCTTTCTACTGATCCTGTGCATTCTGACTAGCTAGGTAAAACTTATTTCAAAACCAAAAATTAAATTTAGGTAATGTATTAAGCTTATTGATCTTAACAAATTAAGTTTCAAATTTCCAAATGAACGTTTATCTCAGTGACAGAAGTATTCTCTCTGAACTGTTGAGAAATCATAAGCACACATACTCTAATTAGTAATACATTTCAAGTTTAATAGTGGATGAAAACTATATCCAGTTAAAATCTCTCTCTTTCCCCTGATGACTATGTCATTGTTTTTAGTTATTGTATTTCCATGAGGAAATATTGTTATTTTACTTAAAAAACAACTTTTAAGTGCCCTTAAGCCCTTATTCCCTAAAACAGGGGTTGTCAAACATTTTCTGTAAAGAGTCAATACTGAATGTTTTTGGCTCTGTGGGGGCCATATGGTCTTTGTCACAACTATTCTATCTATTACTGTAGCATGAAAACACACATAGACAACGCCCAAATCAATGAGCATAGCCATTAAAACATTATTTACAAAACTAGCAATGGGCCAGACTTGACCCATGGGCTGTAGTTTGCTGATGTAAAGAAATACTCTGTATTCACCCAGATGCGGTCCTTCCTCTTTTCTGCGTGAAGGATATTTGTGTGGCAAGGTAAAGATGTATCCACGCACGTAGGTACGCATTCATCTTTCTGTCCACACAGTCATTCACCAACATTGACCTCAGCATGCCAAGTGTCTTCTGGACATGGCACAGAGGTCTTGATGAGGCCAGGAAGCTCCTTGGAAGACTGTACACATTACCATCTGCCAACACAGAGGTAGGAGTGCAAGGTTTTGTGGAGAGCAGTGTGTGTGCACATAGCAGATTCTTTATGAAGAGTTTTAGAGATAAGAAATAATGCAAAAAAACTGCATAGGGAAACTGAACTAACATTCTTGCTGTCTTATCCATCTTGAAGGCTTTTAATTTTAAACCTCAGAAGTTTCTTTTCTTCCTCAGAATTGCTTTCTCACCCTCCATCCCTTTTCTTCCTGTGTTCTTGTGCTAGCTAAAGAGCTCCATTTGCATCCACTGGATTAGATAGTGCTGAGCATTGCTATGTTAGGTTAAATAACTAAATGAAAATGTTGGTTTTCTTATCTGTGAAGTGAGGGATTTGGACTCTTTAAGATCTCTTTTGGCTATTACATTTTTTCTTGTCAGTTCCATTTCTGTGGCTTAAGGGTTCAAATAAGGACTTTGCAAAGTAGCCAGAGTGTCTTTGGAATCACTGAACTTATTAATACTGATCTGTCATGCTCCTCAAAGTGGTACTGTTTTAGGGAAAACTATGTACATGTTGTTGCTGAAACATCAGTACTACTTTGAAAGCCACTGAAAGCACATTACTTAGTTTATGGATAATACATTGTTTCTATACTACTGACTGTTAATGTAAAGGTCTCAGATTATTTTATATTAGAATTCTAGTATTACACAAGTTCTATGCCAAAGAAATTAATTTGATTGGTTTTGTATTTTTTCTTTGTTTTTAAAAAAAATTTTAAATTTTAATTTGTTATATATGACAATAGAATGCATTACAATTCGGATTACACATATAGATGTAAATGAATTCTTTTTCTATTATTATTTTTTTAAATACATGACAACAGAGTGTATTTTTTAAAAAATCATCTCTTAAAGTTTTAACAGTGAATTGCTTTTTTTATTGTATAGAATGAAAGTGAAAGTTTTCTTTTTCATTCACAAATCCCCTAGAAGCTTTTTTTCTTTATGATAATTTTTATTCGTTTGTTTTTATTTTTGTGGTACTGGCCTTTGAACCCAGGTCCTTGTGCATGCTAGGCAAGCCCTCTACCACTAAGCTACATCCTCAACACTATGCTAATTTTTGAAACAGTCAATTATTATACACCTTAGTTGGACTCTAGAGTAAAGGCTGATAGACCGACTTGTGTGCCAAATTAAGCTCACTTCCTGATTTTATAAAATTTTTTGTGGGAACAATGCCACAGTCAGTCAACATGTTATCTATGGCTGCTTTTGCACTATTGTCTCAAGAGTTGAATAGTTACGAAAAGATTGTATGATCCACAAAGCCAAATATATTTACTATTTAAGTATTTACCTTGACAGAAGAAGTTTGCCGACTCCTGGTTCTAGAGCAGCATCATCAAGTAGAACTTTCTGCAGTGAAGGAAATGTTCAGTATGGCAGCCTCTAGCTACATAGTTAATGAGACTGAATAATGCTGAATTTTATTGAATTTTAAATTACACTTAAATAGCTACATGTAGCTACTGAATTGGACAGGGCGGATCTAGAAATAAGATAAGGACATTGTGGTTACAGAAAAGCAGTTGTTTTCTGTTAAATTCAGTGGAATGGAAGCTTATATAACTCTCGTGGTGGCAAAAAATATTGTACATCATTGTACATAAATAATTTTTAAAAGTCTGCTCTGATTTCAACTATTTCACATATGTTATTCTCTGCAGTGAGGAGGAGCTCCCATTTCATAATGCAGCTGTGGAACGGGTAAGTCCATTTATTTGTAGTTACTGATGAATTGCCTTTATTGAATGAACCACCTTGGTTATTTTGAGTGCCATATTATATGGTACAATCATTGTTAAAATTTAACACTAATTATGTCATGCTTAGAAGGGAATTAAATTAATGATGAAATAATTTTAGGAGGGTCTGTGAGATTCTGAAACATACTTGGAAATAAGGAAAGAGAGCTGTTACTGGAAATTACTTGAATTCTAGTATGGGAGGCTGCGATCTCACCTAGGCCTTACCTTAGTCTGTGAAACCAGCCTCTCTGGGGAAGGACCCTGGGCAGACAACTTTTAAATAGCTTCACAGTGATTCTCAAGACCAGTAGCTCTTTGGAAAACAACTGTTTCAGGAGACCCAATAAATTTCCTATAAATAACAGCAAAAAACCATTTTATATGTTCAAGTAAGTATCTTCACACTTTTAGGACTTAGGCAAGTGTTACATAGTAAACATGTCAGCCTTTTTTTTCCCTACTCCCCCCCCCCCCCGCCCCTGCCTTTTCTTTTTTAAACCTTTCCTCCATCTACTTAGCAAGGAGCTGGTTTTCTTCATGAGTGTGAGAAGTAGGGACTGAATATTCTAAGAGTGCTCAGAGTTTCCTTTCTCCTTTGCCATTTTTTTCTGATCTCAAAAATGAATTGTAGAATGAAAGTGAAGGTGTCATTTGTGATTGTTGTCTGTTTGTGTATATCCAGTGAGGGAAAAGGACTGCTGAGACTGGTATTGTAATATGAAAAACATTTTAGAAAATCTTCCTAATACCAAAATTTTCTGAAAATCAAAACTATAGCAAAAGCTTAAGATGTAGGCAAAACTGCCATGTACATGTGTAGAGAGCCCTACAGTCACTTCCTGCAGTTGAAAGACTCTCTGGTTCTCTCTCAGTATCATAACCTAGATGCTTTGGCAAAGGGACTTCTTTCTTTTAATAGCTGCATTTTTGAGTAGCAGTTATTTGTCTTGCACTAGACTAGCTACTGCATAGAATTCTAAGATCAAATAAAACAGTTTCTGCCTTTGGGAAAAACAGTTTCTGCCTTTGGGAAATTTCAATTTTTATTAAAGACCGTACAACAGATGACCCCCTATCCAGTGCTATTAGGCTTATAATTAATTGGTTGTTTCTAATGAATTTAATATAATGAGTCACTCATCAGTAAAAAGGGATTATGCATACCTTAATAATTTATTTTAAAGTAAGATGTAATTTTATCCTTATTTGTCAAATTTTTATTGGGGCAGGACTTTGAGGCTATTGATTAAGGTTCTAGAAGGCCTTTCATACATCAACCACACTTACACTGCATGACCTCCTACTTGTATAGTTTTGGCTTCTTTAAAGTGGAATGAATACTTAGACTTATGCAAAGCAGTCTAAAGCTAGAAACTTTTTAGTTTGTCAGATTTCCCCCCAGTTTTTCTGTTTTAAATTCATGTATTGTACAGCGAGTGCCTAGATCTAGTTGCCATGCTCTCCACTTCTAGGAAACTAATAAAAATTTTCCTTTTACTTTTTAATTGAATACAGTCAGTGAAGAAAATAGCCTTGCTGAAGGCTCTAGTTGTTACAAAGCATACCCTTGAAGCATATATGCTTCCTGTGATTTGGGAATACTGACATGCTGGTGTGTGATCAAGTGATCATGGCTTTAGTTCTAGCTTTGCAGATGTATTATTTTACACGAGGTAGCTCTCCATTTAGAATTGGGATAGTGATCCTTCCTCATAAGAGGATTAATGCTGGTATTTACCAAGTGTTTTGGGTCCCCCCAAACAGGCAATTAAGCAAATAAACAAACACACTTATTATATTTAATCTGCAGAGAACAATATTAATAATGGATCATATTATTTCTTTGAGCTTATTAATGTTTTTAATAAGGAGAGTTTATATAAAACTATGAATTTATTTTATAGATTCAGCAATTTTTTCATATAGTGCAGTATTTTGCCTGATGAATACAGTATTGGAGCCCATTATTTCTTAAAAAATGATACCTTAAGTTTACATGGTTTGAAACCTTACTCAAAATACATAACTAATGGGCTTGCCATTTTCAAAATGTTCTGTAAAAACAGACCCATTCCTTCTTGTACTTCTTGTCCTCTCCTGACCTCTGCTGGTGAGATCTAGGCATGGATGATTCCTGTCAACTTCATCTTCATTCATTGTCTTAATTGTATTAGTTGAAAACAGATTAATGGTAAGAGATGGGGGAAAACAGTTGTTGTTTTTTTTTTCTTTTTAACTATTCTCTCATTTCATGGATCTTAAAAAAATGCAGTTACCAAGATGTATTTGATTTTTTCTCCAAACACTAAGCAGTTCTTAGTAGATACTGATTGGATTTTTATAGATTCAGCAATTTCTTCATGTAGTGCAGTATTTAACTCAATTTTGGCAATAACTAGAGTTAGCATAAACCTCACAGGTTAAGACTCAGTCTCAGAAGAATGTTTCTGATGTCAGGCACAAATCAAAAGCCCCAGGTTGTCACCTGTACTTCTGAATTATGGGCTGTAAATAAGAGGTCCCCATGACCTACTCCTCTGGTTTGATCATTAGCTATAATTGCCCACAGAACTCATGAAAGCATGTTTACTTATTATTACTCATTTATTTATTTTAAAAGGAAACAACTCAATAGCCAAATGGAAGATGCATAGGACAAGGTAGAGATACCCTTTTTGGGTATGCAACCCTCCAAGAGTTCATCAGCCTGGAAGCGCTCCAAAGTTCAGGGATTTTTATGGATGTTTTATGATATAAGTATGATTGATTGTTCATTCAATCACTAGCTTCTCTCCTGTTTTTAGGGGATAGAATGTGGAATTTATCCAGGAGCCCACTAAGAGTCACATCATTAGAATAATAGATTCTCCTGTTACTCAGGGAATCCCAGGGATATTAGAAGCAGAAACAGGGGAGTAGAAACCAAAAATGTATTTCTCATTGTGTCACAATATCACACTAATATTCAAGTAGAATAAAAGCATATGAACACTTGAATTTAAGCAAAGTTCTAAGGTGTCTTATTCTTAAAAAGAAGGCTGTTTAACAATCATCTATGGATTGTGTATGTTTAACTTTTGTTAGTGGCAGGAGATTTAGGAGCAAGCTGTTCAGATGGACCTATACAATTAAAAATATTGTCTCAGATCACTGAAGGATGAGAGGTAACAAGGATGATCATGAGTTCAGTTTTAATCCTTATACCCTCCTTAGCCTAATAGGAGAGGCCAATTCTGACTTGGAGGCAACATTAACTTAAGACAGTAGGTTATCATAAACTTAAAGCAGAAGTTTAGTCTTTCCTCTGAAAACAGCCCTTGGAAGTAAAGTACACAATGGTGTACTATTTCTTTGCCAGTAGGGGTAGTGGAGAGCTAACAAAGGGGGAAAATCAACCAACATTAAGCCCTCTGCATTATTTTCCCTTGGCTGTTTGTTTTCTGACATTTTGAAGGGAAGTGGAATTTTCTCATGCTACAATCTCCTATACAGTTTTAAAAATTGCAGTAATGAGCACATTTGGCATATAGGTCTTAATTTGTAATATAGGTCTTTGAAGGGGAGAGATTTCTGATCATATAGGAGGCAGTCTGCCAAATATGAGACAATTAAAGCTTCAAAACATATGATAATGAATTATAAAACATTGAATAAGACTGGATACCATGGCACATATCTATAATCCCAGTGGCTTGGGAAGTTGAGGCAGGAGGATTGTGAGTTCAAAGCCAGCCTCAGCAAATGAGAGGCGCTAAGCAACTCAATGAGACTCTGTCTCTGAATAGTATTCAAAATAGGACTAGGGATGTGGCTCAGTGGTTGGGTGCCCCTAAGTTCAATCCCTGGTACTCCCCCCAAACCCTACAAAATTGGGGAATACATGTAGGGTATTTGGTATATGATTCTTTATGAAGTAATGATGAATCAATTTTAAATTTTCTTGGGTATAATAATGGTACTGTGATTAATATAATGTGCTTTTGTTCTTAAGTGATATATACTTGGAAATATGTAGAGTTTTTTTAATGGATCAGCTACCCAAAAAATAAATAAATAAATAAATAAATAAACACCCAAACTATGGAAATAAATTAAATCTGGCAAAAGATTAATAATTCGTAGATCTAGGGTAAGGTACATACAAGTATACAATGTGCTATTCTTCCAGTTTTTTTTGCAGGTTTGAAATATTTCAAAAGGAAAATTGAGAAAAGTAAGATGTTTATACATGAAAGCAACAGAATCAATTTTCAATTTTGTATTTTGCTGCCTTTGGGCAGAATTTTGAAAAGTGTTGCTAAAGTAATGGAAGGATACCATCTCCACTATCATGCTATAGAGAGATTTACAATTTACCCTGGTTATTCCTATATTATAACAATCAGGCTGTATTAAATGATCAAACAATCAAAAGTAACATTCTGATTTTTTATCTATTTAGATTCATTCTCCTTCCCACCCTTCCACCTTGGGACTACAGAATGCTAACAATCACTCCATAGTTCTATTCAGTTGTCTTTTCTTATGTAACTTTTATTTTCTTTAAAAATGTCTATATAAGTTTTCTTTTCTAACAATCATTGCTTTAGGTGAGGAAATTAAAAGATGAACATATGATGTGGTCCCTGTGTCAAGGAGTTCATATTTTAATATTAATAATGTGATTTGGATCTTTGGGAAGCTAGAACATGAAGTATTGAGTGCTGAAACAACAATAATAATAATTTTCATTTTGTAGATGAGACAACTAAGGTACAGAAGAATTAAATAATTTGCCCGAAGTGAAAATAATAGACATAGCTCAGATTTGAATCTAGGCCAGCTGGGTCCTTAATCTATGGTATGGATGCTGAGGGAACAGTTAATCTTGCTTGAGACATGGGTATATTTGGAGAAGTTCCAGACCTTGGGCATTTGACCTGCATCTGGAGAGAATACATAGGATTTTGCCAAATGAGGAAAGGAAGAGCATCATAGTCAGAAGTATACCAAATGGTCTAAGAGGCATGAAAATGCAGCATGTTTTGGGAATGACAAATAATTTAGAATAGCCAGATCATAACAGTAGCTGCCAAGTGAATCTGGAAGGTTAGTCAGGCCTTATTGTTAAGGGCCATCAGGTATGCTGTGTTGAGTTTGAACTTTATTTGTGGATTATGAGTTGCCTTTGAAAGATTTTAAAGTAGACACGTTTAAAAGTTGTGGAGGCTGAACTGAAGACAGGAATGTCAGTAAGGAGCCATTGTATTCTTCCCAGAGCTATGATTACTTGTATGAGGAGAGGAGAGAATGGAAAAGAGACAGGTGGGACCAGCAAAGTATTATTTGGGTGTGGAAAACTCAAAACAACTTTGAGATTCCAATTTGATTGACATGGTACTTAGAGATATTATTAATTCATGTCAGGAAACAGAGGGTAATGGCAAAATGTTTGGGGAAATCTTTTTGGATATGTTGAGTTTAAAATATCTGTTGAACTTCTGGGTGGAAGTTCTGATAATCTGTATATTCTAGTTTCATCTCTGTGTTGTTGATGAGTCTATGGCAAGTTGATGTTTCTTAGCCTGTTTTTCTAGAGCACTTAAGTTCACATTTATCACATTTTCAATTATTTCACACTTCAAAATAATTATTTAGAATAATTAGCTTCAGCATGTATTGGTGAAAAAGTATATTTTATCCATAAATTACAGATTCATGAGTAGGAGGGGAAAGACTTGTGTTGCATTGAAGTCTGGTATAGCTGAACTGACAGAATTATGGAGTTTAACATTTAAACTTGATTGATCTACTGATACATAATTTTAAAGTTCTACAACCTGGGAGCTTCTCCAAGGTATAACTTTTGTCCGTTCTTTCTTTCTTTCTTTCTTTCTTTCTTTCTTTCTTTCTTTCTTTCTTTCTTTCTTTCTTTCTTTCTTTCCTGATGTCGGGAAAGAAAAACATATTTAATGATTCTTAAAAATTAGAGTGTCTGTTTTGTCCTTGTATAACATTTAAAATAATCTATGTGTGTGTGTGTATATATATATGATAAACATTAGAATACAAAAGTGTCTCTTTAAAAAAAGAATGACTACATCCTAAAATGATTTGTTGATAATTCATAGTCATAAAAATGAAAGATAGTAAGAGATCTGCTAGAACTCAGCAGAGTTGTTCCTGGCAAAGTGTATGTTATTAGACTCTTGGGTTGGCTTAAATTACTTGGTATTTTTCAGTTGGTGGGAAAAGGGATTATGCTTTGAAGAAGTCAGGAGAGGAAGTGTAGAAGAACAAAAAAATACCAAATGGCAACTTAGACCAATCTCAGTTTTTCACAGCTTGGCCATCTCTAAAGTCACATTTAGCAGAAACATTAATTAGATTTCAGTACCCCACTGAGTTTTAAAATTAAACATATTTCTGGAACCATCTGTAACATTTTATCACTAATAATATAATAAAGACTATGCTTAACCTTTTGAAAAATAAAAATTCTAACAGACTATTTTTGCTCACAAGCACTATTTTATTATGAAAAAATTTATAAGTGAATGTAAAAGAGTTAAAAAGTGGAACTGGGAGTATAATTTGGTGGTAGAATGCTTGCCTAGCATGTGCAAGGCCCTCAGTTCAATCCCCAGCGCCACCAGGGGGTTAAAAAAAAAGTAATTGAGTTTTAAGAATATAGCTAAAAATAATGTAAATATTCTCATTGGTGAGAATTTCCTAAATTCAAGATTTTCTCTGGGGTTCTTTTAGATCTAAAAATATTGGCAGTGGGTTTATGCCATCTGCCAACATATAATGCCTCCTTGTTTGAGGCTGGATTGAAGCCAGTCAGAAAGGAGTCGCTGTCTTTATCCAGGAGCTGCAATTGCCTCGGTACATCAGAGAAGAATAGAAACCAGAGGTGGAAGATGTGGCCCCTAAGAATGCAGGTCCTCAAGCCAAGATGCCTGTCTCTGAACTCCTCTTCTAACCTTAATGAGGCCTGTTCCTTAATCCCTTTGTGCCTCATTTTCTTTATCATGAAATGGAGATGACCACACCCACTTTAGTGGGTTGTAAGGAGCATAAGATGCATCCTCAAAACTATTCCCTTTCCTGCATACTCTTCTATTTCCATTGCTTTTTATTCGTACAACTTATTACTCTCTCAGGCCTGAGTTTTTAGGGGGAAAAAAATCTTTCTTCTGGAAACCAAAGAAGTGAGGAGCAAGCATTTTCTGTCTCACCTGTCCATTCTCCACTTCATCTCTCATTTCAATTTCATGTAACATACACAAGACCCTTGCCTACTTTGGAAGCCTCATCTCCTGATATTTCCTTTCTTTAAGCCTTTTGGGACTAATCCCTAGGGTGCTGAATCAGCTTGGAAATATACATTTCCCCGTCTGCCTAGAATATTCTTTTCCTGCATTGCACTTCCTAAAAATCCCAGTCATTCAGTTATTCATGTATTTCTCATTTTCTCTGACACCCTCTGGGTGGACTTGAGTGCTCCTTCTGTGTGACCTTACTGTTACCCTCCCTGCCTCTATATCAGAGCACCTGTCAGAGCACTGTGTCTTTCCTTGTCTGTTCCCTCTAGTGTGAAGTGAATCCCCCATAAGGCAGCAACTGTGACTGATTTGTATAATTTTTCTCTAGCCTAGTGCTATTTATAAATTAATCACACTAAAAGTAAATAAATAAATAGTTCCTTAAAAAAATCAATTGCCATTGAAAACATTAATATGCTAGAATATGGAAGAATGAGAAATAAGGGAATTAGATTTGGAAGCTGTGATTTCATAGCCTCAGGAAAGATATTTTTAAATTTTCTTTCTTTTTTTTTTTTTTCAAAAAAAGTAGCCTTATGGGATTAGCCTTAAAGTGTTGGAAAATATAAGCAGTTTCATTTCTTGTCTTGGAGCATTCCTTTTTTACTCTTTAGCCACAGAATACTACTTATACAACTCAGATATTATCCAACTTACAACTTAGGCCAAGTTAAGATAGGATATTTGCTCTCTAATAGAGTACAATATTTTTTAGCAATATTTTTGTAGCAATTTCTTTTTGTAATTTGTAAGCAGAAACAAAACAAAAAACTCCAACAAAGAGTAACAATGAATTCACAATGAATTTTAACTTTATTTTAGCAAAAGAACCTGGAAATTGAAAGAACTACCAAATGGCTGAAAATGCTAAAAGGATGGGAAAAATACAAGAACACTGAAAAGGTAACTTTAAATCATGTTATTTCCATGTGAAACTGTATGTATTCAATGTGGATTTCACAATAAGAACTTTTCTTCAATTATGAGTGTTGCATTCATATTCACTTTTGAAAATTTCATTTAACTTGATAGAATGCCTTATCTTAGTAGTCTCTATGTTGTAAGTAACACAATACCCAACTCAAGATTGGTTTCACCAGTTAAGAGGCTGTGTTGGGTGGGTTTTAGGAGTGATTTCAGCTGCTCAATTATGGTCCCATTGACTTAGCTTCTTCCATCTCCTCTCTGCCTTCTGCAGTGTCTGCTTCCTCTTGAGGTTGGCTTCCCTTTAAGGTCAGAATCACAGTAGCAGTTGCTTCATATCCCCATGTCACACTGCTCAGGGCTAACCTCAGAATATTTTCTTTGCTGCAGTAGCAGTCTCCTCTTCCAAAAGCTTCTAGCAAACCTCCCCTTAAATCTTTTTGCTCTGCAGTGAATTTGTGCCAAATTTTAAACCAATTAAAGAAACACACACATCTGTTAATATCACTACCAGTCTGTTGGAAAAGTCTTTAAATAGTGGGAAGGTGCCAAGTTCTTGGTGGTAGAAGTTTTTCAGAGTTCTAATTTTTACTTGAAAGGTCACATGTGATCAGTGAAACAAGACAGTGTTAGTTATTTTCCTTCAAGTGACAGTCTCATTTATTTTGAGAAAATGTCTGCAAAAATACCACATCAAATCTGAACAACCATATAGTTATGGTTAGTCATTTGTTTTTTCAAGTAATAATGGTGTTCTATGAAAAAAAGAAGTAGGTTCAAATTGTTACATATACAGTTTCACAACAGCTTTTTCCTTAGGTAACGATGTGTGCAGCAAGTGCCATATTCATTTCCCACTTTGTCACTTGGCATGTCAGTAAGACATGAACTCAAGATTCAGTCACATTTTTACTACTTCATCAACGGTATCCTTAAGTGAAACTGATTTTTTTTTAAACTGAGAGAAGAACACAGTGGTTCCTAGCACAGCACTGTTGCTGCCCTGATTTGGGCCGAGGTATAGTGGTTTTCTCTTCCTTGCTTTTCTGCCCTCAGAGCAAAAGTCAACACAGTGAAAATGGAAAGTTTGGTTTTAATCATATTCTGAAAATAGTTTGGACCTCATAGTACATACTTTGCAAACCACTGTCATCTAAGCCTCAATTTCTTCATCTGTGAAATGGAGATAGTAGTACTCATTTCAAAAGGATGAAGATTTAATGGGAAGCACATAGCATTGCTTCCTACATTGCTGTAGGAAGCATGCAGTAAGTGTTAATACTGATAGTAGGGTTTTTTTTAAGAGAGAGAGAGAGAGAATTTTTTAATATTTATTTTTTAGTTTTCAGTGGACACAACATCTTTATTTTATTTTTATGTGGTTCTGAGGATCGAACCCAGCATCCTGTGCGTGCCAGGCAAGCGCGCTACCGCTTGAGCCACATCCCCAGCCCCTTGTTAGTAGTTTTTTGAAAGAGGGTTAGACAATAAAAATTTTTTAAAGGAAAAATAAGAAATCTTCCGGAATCCTATAGTAAAAACACAACTGAGTTGTTAGGATTTTTTATTTCCTCACACTTTTTTTCTATATAACCCCCCCCCACACACACACACACACACTCTTTTTGTATAGATTTAAATTATTGTATGTCAGCACTTGCCAGCAAGAATTCCACAGCATCAGTTCCCTGGGTTCTAATAGGTATTACATAGAAGCAGTAAAGCCTCAAGGGGAAGAGGAGTTGGAGTCATCCCATCCTGGTTCAAACTCTAGCTCTGCCACTTACCAGCTTCATGACCTTGGGGAAGGTATTTAACCATTTTCTGCTGTAGTGTATTCATCTGTAACATGGCAATAATAATTGTACCTATCTCATATAGTTGTTGTGAGGATTAAGTAAGTTAATTTAGTAAATAAGCACATAGACTAGTAGTGCTTGACGGTGCGTAGTCTGCAAGTGTTGTCTATTAAATAAGAAAAGGGCTCTCTGCTTAGAGTTGGGGAAATCAGAGCCAAAGTTAAGCTAGGTGCGTTTGCTAAAAGACTCCTTAATCTTTGATAGTATAGTGCAGTGAATTTTTTAGAGTGACCTTAAATTATGTGAAACTTTATTTAACCATGCAGATCTTTTTGGAACAGGTATCTCACAGGGCTAATATTATTTTTCTTTTTGAGAAACCTAAATATTCTTATTTTAAAGTCAGTTGGACTCTTCTATTATTTTACTCAAGAGTGAATTGATTTTGGGTTGTTGATTTTAACTGTCTATTTTGGCATTGGTTTTGGAACTCAGGGTATTTTTAAGAGAAATCAGTTCAAAGTGGACGATTAGGTACAATACCTGTGCTCTTGTTTAATAGTATGCTGTCTCTCAGATTAGCCCAGAGTTGACAACTACTTTACCTTATGTCTTCTTGGAAAGATTGCTCAATTGGCAATTACAGGATAAATTTCCATGCGTTGCACTTCCACTTTCATCTCGCATTCAGTCTAATAAAATGTTTGTAGAATTATATGGCCTTATGTTCTCTTCTAGTATACATATATCTATGAAAATATGTAAGTCTCTGTAAAAATGAGCAATTCTACTAGGCTATTATTCTGACAGCAACTCTGGCTAATGTAGTTTCCATTAAAAGAGATTTTAACAGAAGTATTTCTTTGATGTATAATTTTAAAGCACTCTCCCATAACTATAATGTTAGCATCATTTGATGACATATATGGTCCAATTTGGTGTGAAGCAGATTGTACCTTCTAAAAGAATTACTGCTTTCAATTCATACCTTATTTTATTGCATTGAAGTAAAAAGTAGCATGTATTTTTTTTCATCTCTTCCAATGGAAGAAAGTATGTTTTCTCTCCACAAATTCCTTACTTTCATAGCAATAATACAGAGAAGTTCTAAAAATATTTTGAAATAAAAATACAGCTGTGATAGAGAGTATTTGGAGTTTTAATTTTAAAAATTTCCTTTAGGATGTGTTGCCTATGTATTCTCACAGAGGCTATCTCCCTGTGGACAGTAGTATTGTATTTTAAAAATATAGTTTATTAAATGAAGTTATTTCTGCTTAAAGACCATTATGGTTTAAGTGGCCGTGACATCATTATGTCTAAGTTCTGTCACAGCAATGTACCTACAACAGATACACATCTTTCTTTTTTGGTCAGATAACTGAATGTCTCTTTGAGACCATGTTAGCCAACATCTTATTTTACTGAGCAGAAAATAGATCCATTGTTCAAAAATAAATTCTCCAAGGTCACTTGACTTGTTAGCAACATCCAGACTGCAACTCACTTAATGGTTCCACCTATTATACTAGCCTTTCCTTTTGGTTTGTCAATGAAAGGTCAGAAGGAAATAGATCACAGTTAGTAGGGCCCTATGTATGGTTCAGTAGTTTCATGTCCAGATTTGGGAGACTGCTGCCATTGGAAGGCAGAGACGGGAGCTGAGGAAATGGGGAGGCACTACAGAGCATCAGCAGTGCACAGAGCACTTCTGTTTCATGTTATGTACTTGAAGTTCTGAAAGTTCCACAAAATAGAGCCAGGCTTTCTGGGTTGAAAAGTTTACTAACTGGAAGGCAAAGTGATATGGATTAACACATTGTTTTGAGGGCACTAAGTTTAAAAAAGAGGCATTGAAAACAGTCATTTAATGGAATCTTTGTTTTTTATTTTTATTTTTTTTAAGTTGGTAGATTTTAAACATTGGCAAAACTAAAGTAGACTGCTTACTTCTGGGGGCAAATGAACAAATATAGTAGAAATGAAAGGCAAATTTCAGGCAACTTTTTTTAAAAAAAGATTTTGTGTATGAAATCCACAAATTTGTAAAAGAATTTTAAAAGTGGTACCTTTCAAATTTAAGTATTAAGTTATTGTTAAAATCCAATATGTAGAGGTTCTGTATTTTAGTTGTTGAGACTGGGTTCTGAAGTCAGACTTACTGAATTTGAATTCTTATGACACAGTTTACTTTGAGCTAGTAACTTTTCCACATCTTAGTTTTCTCATTTGTAAAATGGTTATGATAATAATACTAACTTCTTTAGAGACATACTATAAGGACAAAATTTACTTAGAAATAAAGCATAATCTGGGCTTAAAATAGACAGCCAGAAAATGTTAGAGTAATTATTATTATAAATGTTAAAGACACCATTTGATTCATCATTATCTTCTCTCCCGTTCCCAACTTCATTTCCCATTTCAGGCACATTTATATGTATCTTTGTCATTTTTTCTAAAGGAAATCTTTCCCAATTCTCATACATAGAATTAGTTCTTCCTCTGTTGTCTCAAGTATAGTCTTAGGATGAGAGCCACTGTATCAGGCATGGAGTGACCACATTGTAATGGGCCATAGTAAGTTTGCATGTTATTTTGATAATTAGACTTGGGGGGGAAATGTCATTACCAGAAGGTGGAGAAGTATACTGAATTTTAAGATTCTTAGGGCAATCGTGTACTTTTCAAGGACCCAAAGAGTTAATGATACTGATGAGTACTGTCTAATTTCATTAAAAAGTCATGTTTTCTTTGTTGGGGATTTTTCACTATATTTGTCTAATCAGATAGGTTCAATGTTAAAGGTTTTCCTGAAGAAATATCAATAAGTGAAAAGATAAAGGAGGGAAGAAAGGGAGTGTGTGGGGTGGGTCGGGGTGGGAGGAAGAAAGAGAGGGAACTAAGTGAGGTATGAGGTAGATGGCAAGGAGTTTGATCTGTTCTAGAGGCCCCGGAGAGAAGATGGTAGCAAAGAGATTAGGTGTTACACAGTATTCTCGGCACACTGTGAAGACACATTTAGCACAAGGCAACCTTTTTGCTATTTGGAGCACTTTCTAGGTGAATGGGGAGAAGAGAT
Source organism: Urocitellus parryii (assembly GCF_045843805.1). NCBI lineage: Eukaryota > Metazoa > Chordata > Mammalia > Rodentia > Sciuridae > Urocitellus > Urocitellus parryii. The sequence continues at coordinate 69,403,748 of NC_135539.1, forward strand.
CAAAGTGTGTAACAGGGAATGTCAGTAATATGTTCCTGGCTTACCAGAGAGCATTGACTATGCTTTTGTGCCTTTTGAAGGACACTTTGATAATAGTATGAACATACTAATGTAATATACTGAGCATTCTTGATGCTTTCTTGTTTATTCTTTCCTTCTGTGTCTAAAAAAAGGGAGTTGACAATTTAAATCTATCAACTGATTAAAATGTATTAATTAATTGTCATGGATACTCTGAAAATAAAAGACAAACATAACCTGGATTGATTGAAGGGACTATTCTAAGTTTTAGTCCGTTTGAAACTTCTAGTTTCTTTTTCTTTTAATAAGTTTCATAGGAGAATTTACAAAGGAATCCCACTCCAGCTCCGAGGTGAAGTCTGGGCTCTACTTCTGGAGATCCCTAAAATGAAAGAAGAAACAAAAGACCTTTATAGTGTAAGTACCTAAACTAATGGTTACTTTGAAAGTTAAAAGTAAAATAATATTTTTAAGCTGTCATGGTGATAGAAGATACTTGTATCATTACTTGAAATGATATTAAAATTATATTACATTGGACTTTGGAGGCCTGTTATTTGTTTTATTGACTGTAATTTAGTCAAATTTCAAACAAATACTTTAGTAAAAATATGATCAATATCAGTCAATGAGTATCAAGTGCTTTGCTTTTCAATTATATAAATGATCACAGTATTTCAAATGATCCATCAATGTAGGGACATTTTTGTAGGAAAATTGACTAACTCTGATTATAGTATCAATAAAGAGATTTGCAGTATCATTTTTAGAATTTATGAGAAAATAACAGCAGAATTCAGTTTATATAACAACTGCCTGTGTCTGATTTTTTTATAAGATTGAGAGAAGAATTTGTCCCCAGGAGTATTAATTATTAATAAAAAGTTAAACTTTTGACTGTGTGGTCAATCTTTTGTAACTAGACAGTACATTAAATTTGTCTTCTTATCATCTGAGTTATACCCTTTCTAAGCCCAAGTTTTAATGTATTAACCTTTGAAAGGGAGTGAGGTATTTACATTGAAGAATCTTAGATGCATAGATTTTGAAATATGTTCCTTGGAAAATAATGTAAATAAATATATGATGCATTTAAATATATAAATTAAAGTTGAATAAATGGAAAAAATTATATGTAGCTTACTCCAAAGTAAATTATAAGAAGCACTTTGGTGCTCTTTCAGTATTTTTCTTTTCTTTTTTATGTATGTATATAGGTGAATTTCATCAAGATAAAAAGTAATAAATACTAATTAAAGAGCTACTCATTTCATGTGAATAAAAGACTTGCAAAATTCAGCTGTTTGAAGTTTACACAAGCCGAGTTTATGTCTCAAGATTTTAGTTTCAAATTTCAGGCTGTTGATTAGGTGTGTGCTTTTAGTGTCATAGTTTTAGAACCAGTGTTCAAAATAGAACATATTTGAAAGAACATACAGAAAACGTAACCCCAGCACTTGCTACAGTGTGCCTAGCATATAGTAGGTGCTCAGTAAATATTTAACTAAGAAAAGCAGCATGTTCTTTGTTTACATGCTGTATTCATTTCCTAGGGCAGGCTACCACTGAGTACCACCATCTGAGTAGCTTAAAACTACAGAAATCCATTCTCTCACAGTTCTGGAGGATGGAAAGCTGAAGTTGAGGTGCTCAAGGTTCCAGGGAAGAATACTCCCTTGCCGGCAGTCCTCAGGGTTCCCTGGCTTGCAGCAGTGTCACTTCATTTGTGCTTCCTTTGTCATCTGACCTTCTTTCTTTTGTGTGTCTCTGTCTGATTGTCCTGATGAAGACACTTGTTATTGGTTTTAAGGTCCACTCTAACCCATTATGACCTCATCTTAACTTGCTGTCTTCAGATGTTTTCCAGATAAGGCCACATTTACAAGTTCTGAATAGATATGAATTTTGAGGGAACATTTTTTAACCCAGTGTATCTGCTAATAATAGAACTCTAGTTTTCAGTTTTATATATATATATTTATTTTAAAATATTTATTTTTTTGTTGTAGTTAGACACAATACCTTTATTTTATTTATTTTTATGTGGTGCTGAGAATCAAACCCAGGGCCTTCCACATGCTAGGCAAGCACTCTACCACTGAGCTACAACCCCAGCCCTCAGTTATATTTTATTTCATTTTTTGCAAAGAATAAAATTGTCTCATGGCTGGCATAATTTAATAAAAACTGTCCACAGCATAAACAGAAATGACTTGGCTGTTTAAGCTCATAATTTTCATTGTTGTCATAAACATTAGTTTTACTTTGAGGTTTCCCAAGTGTCATTATACAACCAGGTCTTCCTTTCCTGATGACTCATTCTTACTCTCTCAAAAGTGGTATACATTGCACTTGACACATCCCCCCATGAACTGGAACTTTACCAGGAGTAAAACTACTTTATCTTAAATCTACTAAAATTTTTCTGAGATGGGTGAAATTATTTGGAGCCTGGCATATTTTGAGCATTCATTCCTTTAAGTTTGCTCGATGACATGTGTATCCTTTCTTGGGATGAGACTTTGAGGTGCTGAAGAGCACACAAACATAAACAGGTGCAGTGTCAAGGAAGTGTTCTTCTCTATTGGAGAAGACATGATTGCATAGAAGTGTTTAGCAGTAGTTGATGTGCTAAATACTCTAAATGTAGTAAAACAAAAAACTTGCCTGGGTTGAAAGGAAAGAGTAAAAGAAGGTACATTACGGTTCGGGAAGTCTTCATAGAATAGGAGCCTGAGAGGAGTTCATTTCCAAAAGGGAAGAAATATAGGGATGGAATTTCAAGGTACACTGCAAACACCCTTTTTGATCCCTTCCCTCAGATTTGGATATGACTGGTTTTAGTTTGAAATTTCATATTACTGTATTTTATAAATAACTGTATCTCCTTTACCTTGAGGAGAGCTGACTGTATTCAAGTACTTTTATGTGTGGATATTATCTAAGTACTCTATATGAACTACAATATTTAATTCTTCCAGTAATACTGAGAGACACGTTTTACTGTTATCATCAATATTTACAAATAAGGAAACTGAACTTAATTAATGTTTTACTCCAGTGTTAGCAAGGAGGTAGGATTTAAAATCCAGACTGTTCTGGCTCCTGAGCCAATGCTCTTTTTCCTCTTGTTTTTTTTTTTGTTTGTTTGTTTGTTTGTTTTACTTGTACGTATCTCATTTGTATTTATCTCTCTTGTGTTTAGTAATGTACCTTATAGATGGTAACAAGTGGGTACCAAGCTCATGTGAGCCTTAGCCTGGCTCGGTTCAATCTGATTGGCCATACAACTAATTTTTCATCTAAATACCTCCCACTTGTACTTCTGCCGTAGGTTTATGGGTTCATTAGCTCCCATTTTTTTTAAGATAAAATGTTTATTCTTGTATTATTATAGTATTCATGGATCTCTACCACCTAGTCTCAGAGAAAACGTAAAAACTGTTAACCTCCTTTTCTTCAGGAGGTAAGAAACGGGCTTGATTTACTGTATTCTGTGTATTAGTTTGTAAACCTTTTAGGACATAAATAACATTCCTGACCTGTCATTTTTTACCAGCTTAACTGGGCTTTGCTTCTGTCATGAGACTTTTTTATGATGGATTTTCTTGTCCTTGAGAGAAGCTGTTATTATAAATGTGTTTGGGTCTTCTCCCTTCCAACTAAATTTTATTTTAAGGCATTTTTCATAATGTCTAGTCAAACATTTTCTTCCTTTGTTTCTGTGTCTCATCTTTTATGAAGAGGCCTATAACTATAATTGAAACCTCTGTACTTGCCCATTATTTAATTTTTTTTTTTTTGTAATTGTCGATGCCAGAATGCCTTTGTTTTGTTTGTTTATTTTTATATGGTGCTGAGGATCAAACCCAGTGCCTCACGCATGCTAGGCAAGGCTCTGCCACTGAGCTACAGCCCCGGCGTGCCCATTACCTTTTTATAAAAGAAAATGTTAAGGGCTGGAGTTATGGCTTAGTGTGGTATAGTGTTGCCTGGCATGTGTGAGGTGCTGAGTTCAATTCTCAGCACAACATGTAAATAAAATAGAGGTTCAAAAAAAAAAAAAAGAAGTAAAATATTGAGATCAAATATGAACAAATTATTATTTTGAAACTAAATTTTTGTATTATATCATCAGCTTTTATTAGAAATAACAATAATATTTCAGTGGTTGTATGATTTTCATACAGTACTACAAATGTCTCCTTCTGTCTTCAGAATTCAGGAACATTCTGTGGGTACTCTTCAAGTTTTGAATTGCTGTTTTCTGGTGCCCAGGACTCAGCCCAGGACCTCATCATTCTAGAGAAGTGCTCTACCATGGAGCCACACCCGCAGCCCATTCTTCATGTTTTAAAAAGATATAGACGCTGCCCTTCTCTAGTTCCTACCTCAAAACACAAAAGCACTTAACCATACACACACATTATTTGAGACACACCCAGATAGCCTCTATTCTACTTTAAGTCAGGAATTAAACTATGTTTAATTAAATTAAACTGTGTAGCAGAAATCTGTATTGTCGGTATGTGGTAAATGGATCAATATGGCATGTGTATATAGATGCTTATTTATATTTAAACATAGATAAGTACAAGTTAATATAAATTTTAATCTTCTGTTGGATTAAACATAGAAAATGAAGCATACTCATATTTTAGCTCCCCCTCCCTTTGAAATACCAAGAAATTGACAGCAGAGTTTTTTAAAGGCAAATCCACAAGACATAAGAAAATGGAAGAAGATATAACAGCTGCCAATTTTTGGAAACCAGAGTGCAGACAGGCATTTAGTAAACTTAATAAACCTAAGAAAACTAAATCTTGGGCTGTAGTGGGAAAGTGGAGGAGCACCATGCACCATAGCTGAGATCTTCAAAAAGTGGTTGGGAGTTGCTGGCTGTAGGTATTTCTGGAAGTGCAGAGAGGCTAAACAGAGGTGCTGTTTAGTCTTTTCAGAAGCAGTTAGAGCTTCCAGGTTTCCTTCTAGCACTGGCCCAGGACTGGAGGTTTATTATTGGGAGAGGATGGAGCAGAGGACCTTTCAGCTGGGACACAGACATTGCTGGGGTGGGCTGCTCTCATGAAAGCAAAGGAATAGAATATCCTGAATTTTGAGCAGTCTAGTCTTTTTCTTCAACCCAGGTCCTAAAACATTGGCATCCAGGTGCTTGTCTTCCTGACAAGGTTGGAATAACCTTCCTTGGGGAATGTGGCCAGCACAAGAAAATAAACCCAAAGATCCTGACTTCATAGACCACAGTGCATCTCCCAGGCCAAATCACTACAGTGAAAAACACTTTTGTGAAGCCCCGCAGCTTTTTTAAGTGTCTCACTTTAAATAAAAGCAGATAGCAAAGTACTGCATGTTCATTTAAGGAAAGGGGCTAGCATGAAAGGCAAATGAAAGCAAATGGAAAAAAGAAACTTGTAAGAAACAAACGATAAAGCAAGAAGAAAACTATTTTTAATATCTTCAGAAAAATAAGGAGATGTTAAATCCATAAAACAAGTGTAGGATCCTATAAACAGGAACATTTTAGAGCAACAAAGAGCTTATGAGTGTAAAAAATAATGGAAATGAAAAACTTAAGAGAAATGAAAAATAATAGAAAATTCCAATTGAGGAAAAGTTCCAGAGAATAAAATTTAAAGGCAAATAGATGGGAAATTATAATAGAGAACATACAAGAAAATTTGATAACAGCCTAGAAGATCCCACACTGTAATAATCAGAGTTCTGGAAAAAGAAAATGGGAAGGAGGGAGGGGAGAGTGAGTAAATTGACAAAAGAATTACTGAAGACAGTTTCTTGAGCTGAGAGATTTATAGGTTTCTAAGAAAAGATACACCAAGTGCCCAACTCTATGGATAAAAATAGATTCGAATCAAGTAGAAAAAGGGGAAACTTCAGAGCAAGGAGAGAGCAGCTCTTTACCATCTTCCAGAGAGGAAAATGAACTTGCATTATAAAGGGACAAGAATTCCCCTGGCAAAATGGGAGACCAGAAGATAATGAAACAGTACCTTTGGAGCAAAAATATTTTCCAACTTAGGATTTTGAAGCAAACAGTTAATTGAGACAATAGACTCATCAGACATTCAGGGTTTCCCAAACTTCCTCTTGTTTCTACACACCCTTTCACAGGAGCTGCTGGAGAATGTGTTCTTCCAGGGCAAGGGAATAGACCAGAAAAATGAAGATGGGAGTGAGAATGGGAGAGCCGGGAATCAGGAGACATGAGGGCAAAATAAAACAGAGGGAAGCTCCTGGTCTGACCTGGGCAGCAACCCTGAGGCCAAGCAGCCCACTTGGGATTTGCCTTCAGGAAGACAAGTCAGTGGCATATGTGTTCTATGGAACATCACCAAAGGGGATTTGTACCATTTATAGTGAATTTGGAGTTGAATGAGCTAAAAGTATATAGAAAATGAAGCAGCTCAAGAAGCAAGGCAGTGCTTAGCTCCAAGGAAAATAAAAATACTGTGCTGGAAAGAAATGAAATCAGTAGGTTGCTTGGCTCAGTCAAGAAGAGCTTTCACACAGTCTTAGTAAGGCCGACTCCAGGAAGTTGCCCAGCTGGTTAAAAATCTAACTGTATTGACACAATGGGAGGGAAGAGGGAAGGAGTGGGAGTTGAATCAGTGGGGACACTGAGGGTAGGAAACATTTTTGTGTACCATTTTATATTGCTTTGATTTTATTTTTTAAGCCACAGGAGTTGTTATCCTAAACAACAAAAAGGAAGTTTTTAAATGAAAATCATTTTACTATAAATCATGGACTTTGAACAAGTGATTTTCATAAAATGCATTTTTTTTCCCTTCTCTTTTTCTTTTCCAGAAATTAAAACACAGAGCACGGGGTTGTTCACCTGATATCAGACAAATAGACCTTGATGTCAACCGTACATTCAGGGACCATATTATGTTTAGAGACAGATATGGGGTTAAGTAAGTAAAGTTTAATATTATCAAATGTAAAAAATAGCATTTATAAATACTCTTTATCAAAGCATTAAGATATTTTATGTAGATTATAATTTTTATTTAGATCCCCAAGATTGAAATGTTTGCAAATCACCTCCCTCCCCTCTTTTTATTTCTATTCTTTTTTCTCTTATTTTCTTTTTCCCGCTCTCTTTTTTCTCTTCCTTGTTATTTGTTTTCCTCCCTATTACTCCCTCTATCCCATTTGCAACCCCCTAAGTTTTACTATTTACAATTTTGCTGACTTCTGTATTTGACACAGGCCAACCAGTGAGGGTAGAACCCAGTAAGAAATATATGTTAAGAGATTGACTTGTCCAATTGTTGAGGGCTGGCTTCCCAAGTCCAAATCTACAAAGCAAACTATCAGAAAGGACAAGCTAAAACTCTTGGGCACAAACTGAAGCTGTTGTCCTTAGGTGGAATTTCTTTTTCAAGGAAGCCAGAATGAACATGGTCTATTCAGATTTCATTGGATATTCTTCCCCCAGTTTAAGTCAACAGAATTTGGATTTTAACCCCATCTACAAAATACCTTCACAGTAACATCTAGATGAGTGTTTAAATAATAGTGTTCAGTAACCTAGCCAGATTTCTACACAGAGCCAACCGACACAGTCTACCTGTGCCAACTGGCTACTGACACTCATCTCCTTAAGCAATTCTTAATTTCCAGATAAGACAGTAGCAAATTCATACTTCTGTCTAACATGATACAACATTTCTGCTTACAACTGAAAACACTCTTAACGCTTTTCCCATAAGTGGATATCAAGTCCTTGGGCCATGTTCAGACCTCTACTTTTCTATCCTGAACTTAAATACTGTCATGTAAGTGTAATTATCATAAAAAATAAAATTTGGGGCCTGCGACTGCACAGTAGACAGACCACGCCACCTGGAAAAGGGGCCCAGCAGCCCACCGGTGCGGTAGACAGACCACCCCAGCTGGAGGAGGGGCCCAGCCACCGCCTACACGGTAGGCAGACCACAGGACCCAGAGAAGGAGCCCAGAGGCCCACCTGCGCGGTAGACAGACCACCCCAGCTGGAGGAGGAGTCCAGCCTCCCTCCTCCCGCCTGCACAGTAGGCAGACCACACGACCCCAAGAAGGGGCTCAGCGGCCCGCCTGCGCAGTAGACAGACCTCCCCAGTTGGAGGAGCCCAGCCTTCTATCTGTGCAGTATACAGACCACCCCAACTGGAGGAGGGGCCCTGCCCCCCGCCCATGCGGTCACCTGACCGAGCTCTTGACCAACATAAGGTTTCCCCAACATCCCCACCTCATCAAACACCTTATGAGAAAAACTGATGGAACTCATCTTGGAAAATCCCACCAACACTTAAAACCCACCAACCAGTTGGCATGGCTACCAACGCAGTTCTGCAGCGGATCAGGCACCTGGTTTACATCTCAGAGAATAAGAGTAGAGAGGCCACAGGTTGAAGCTCAAGTCCTCTCACAAAGACTGCTACCACCATCCTGAACCCACAGACTCAAGCTAGGAATAGACAACGCCACCAACTGGAAGAAATGAAAACAAGAGTTCTGAGAGACATTTTTTTTTCTTTCTTTTTCTCTCTTCTCTCTCTCTTTTCATCCATTCATCCAGTCTCCTCTACCCTTCCCCCTCTGGTCTTCGAAACCTCAACATATATGAAACCAAATGATGAAAGATGAAATTAAAACCTTCCACGATAAACAAAAGTTAAAAGAATTTACATCTAGAAAACCAGCTCTTCAAAACATCCTCGGCAAAACATTACAGGAAGAGGAAATGGAGAATAACAATGAAAACCAACAATGGGAGGTAGGACAGTAAAGGGAAAAAATAATCAAAGAGGAAAAACAAACCATGTTAAGTAACATAAATAAACAAATATGGCTGGAAATACAGTCCATATCTCAATAATAACCCTAAATGTTAATGGCTTAAACTCACCAATCAAGAGACACAGGCTAGTAGAATGGATCAAAAAAAAAAAAAAAGATCCAACAATATGCTGCCTATGGGAGACACATTTGATAGGAAAAGACGTACATAGACTGAAGGTGAAAGGTTGGCAAAAATCATATCACTCATATGGACCTCGGAAACAAGCAGGAGTGTCCATACTCATATCAAATAAAATAGACTTCAAGCCAAAGTTAATCAAAAGGGATAAAGAAGGACACTACATACTGCTCAAGGGAACCATACACCAACAAGACATAACAATCATAAATACATATGCCCCAAACAATTGTGCAGCTATGTTCATCAAACAAACTCTTCTCAAGTTCAAGAGTCTAATAGACCACCATACAATAATTATGGGAGACTTCAACACACCTCTCTCACCACTGGACAGATCTTCCAAACACAAGTTGAATAAAGAAACTGTAGAACTCAATAATACAATTAATAACCTAGACTTAATTGACATATATAGAATATACCACCCAACATCAAGCAGTTACACTTTTTTCTCAGCAGCACATGGATCCTTCTCAAAAATAGATCATATATTATGTCACAGGGCAACTCTTAGAAATTATAAAGGACTAGAGATAATACCATGCATCTTATCTGATCATAATGGTATGAAACTGGAAATCAACGATAAAAGAAGGAAGGAAAAATCACGTTACTTGGAGAATGAACAATAGGTTACTGAATGATCAATGGGTTACAGAAGACATCAAGGAGGAAATTTAAAAATTCTTAGAGATAAATGAAAACACAGACACAACATATCAGAATCTATGGGACACAATGAAAGCAGTTCTAAGAGGAAAATTCATTGCTTGGAGTTCATTCCTCAAAAAAAGAAAAAACCAACAAATAAATGATCTCATACTTCATCTCAAAATCCTAGAAAAAGAAGAGCAAAACGACAGCAAAAGAAGTAGAAGGCAAGAAATAATTAAAATCAGAGCTGAAATCAATGAAATTGAAACAAAAGAAACAATTGAAAAATTGACAAAACTAAAAGTTGGTTCTTTGAAAAAATAAATAAGATCGACAGACCCTTAGCCATGCTAATGAAGAGAAGGAGAGAGAAATCAAATTACTAGCATACGGGATGAAAAAGGCAATATCACAACAGACACTACAGAAATACAGAAGATAATTAGAAATTATTTTGAATCCTTATACTCCAATAAAAAAGAAGATAGTGAAGGCATCGATAAATTTCTTAAGTCATATGATCTGCCCAGATTGAGTCAGGAGGATACACACAACCTAAACAGACCAATATCAATTGAGGAAATAGAAGAAGCCATCAAAAGACTACCAACTAAGAAAAGCCCAGGACCTGATGGGAATACAGCAGAGTTTTATAAAACCTTTAAAGAAGAACTAATACCAATACTTTCCAAGCTATTTCAGGAAATAGCAAAAGAGAGAGAACTTCCAAATTCATTCTACAAGGCCAACATCACCCTGATTCCTAAAACAGACAAAGACACTTCAAAGAAAGAAAACTACAGACCAATATTTCTAATGAACATAGATGCAAAAATCCTCAATAAAATTCTGGCAAATCGGATACAGAAACATATCAAAAAGATCCTGCATCATGATCAAGTAGGATTCATCCCTGGGATGCAAGGCTGGTTCAATATACGGAAATCAATAAATGTTATTCACCACATCAATAGACTTAAAGATAAGAACCATATGATCATCTCCATAGATGCAGAAAAAGCATTTGACAAAGTACAGCATCCCTTTATGTTCAAAACTCTAGAAAAACTAGGGATAACAGGAACATACCTCAATATTGTAAAAGCTATCTATGCTAAGCCTCAGGCTAGCATCATTCTGAACGGAGAAAAATTGAAGGCATTCCCTCTAAAATCTGGTACAAGACAGGGATGCCCTCTATCACCACTTCTGTTCAACATAGTTCTCGAAACACTGGCCAGAGCAATTAGACGAAAGAAATTAAAGGCATAAAAATAGAAAAAGAAGAACTTAAATTATCACTATTTGTGGATGACATGATTCTATACCTAGAAGACCCAAAAGGGTCTACAAAGAAACTACTAGAGCTAATAAATTAATTTAGCAAAGTGGCAGGATATAAAATCAACACGCATAAATCAAAGGCATTCCTATATATCAGCTACAAATCTTCTGAAATGGAAATGAGGATAAACACTCCATTCACAATATCCTCAAAAAAAATAAAATACTTGGGAATCAACCTAACAAAAGAGGTGAAAAACTTAAACAATGAAAACTACAGAACCCTAAAGAGAGAAATAGAAGAAGATCTTAGAAGATGGAAAAATATACCCTGTTCATGGATAGGCAGAACTAACATCATCAAAATGGCAATATTACCAAAAATTCTCTATAGGTTTAATGCAGTGCCAATCAAAATCCCAATGGCATTTCTTGTAGAAATAGATAAAGCAATCATGAAATTCATATGGAAAAATAAAAGACCCAGAATAGCAAAAACAACTATAAGCAGGAAAGGTGAATCAGGCGGTATAGTGATACCAGACTTCAAACTATACTACAGAGCAATAGTAACAAAAACAGCATGGTACTGGTACCAAAACAGGCAGGTGGACCAGTGGTACAGAATAGAGGACACAGAGACCAATCCACAAAGTTACAACTATCTTATATTTGATGAAGGTGCTAAAAGCATGCAATGGAGGAAGGATAGCATCTTCAACAAATGGTGCTGGGAAAACTGGAAATCCATGTGCAACAAAATGAAACTGAATCCCTTTCTCTCGCCATGCACAAAAGTTAACTCAAAATGGATCAAAGAGCTTGATATCAAATCAGAGACTCTGCGTCTGATAGAAGAAAAAGTTGGCTCCGATCTACATATTGTGGGGTTGGGCTCTAAATTCCTTAATAGGACACACATAGCACAAGAGTTAATAACAAGAATCAACAAATGGGACTTACTCAAACTAAAAATTTTTTTCTCAGCAAGAGAAACAATAAGAGAGGTAAATAGGGAGCCTACATCCTGGGAACAAATTTTTACTCCTCACACTTCAGATGGAGACCTAATATCCAGAGTATATAAAGAACTCAAAAAATTAAACAATAAGAAAACAAATAACACAATCAACAAATGGCTCAAGGACCTGAACAGACACTTCTCAGAGGAGGACATACAATCAATCAACAAGTACATGAAAAAATGCTCACCATCTCTAGCAGTCAGAGAAATGCAAATCAAAACCACCCTAAGATACCATCTCACTCCAGTAAGATTGGCAGCCATTATGAAGTCAAACAACAACAAATGCTGGTGAGGATGTGGGGAAAAGGGTACACTTGTACATTGCTGGTGAGACTGCAAATTGGTGCTGCCAATTTGGAAAGCAGTATGGAGATTCCTGGGAAAGCTGGGAATGGAACCACCATTTGACCCAGCTATTCCCCTTTTCAGTCTATTCTCTAAAGACCTAAAAAGAGCATACTACAGGGATACTGCTACATTGATGTTCATAGCAGCACAATTCACAATAGCTAGACTGTGGAACCAACCTAGATGCCCTTCAATAGATGAATGGATTAAAAAATGTGGCATTTATACACAATGGAGTATTACTCTGCACTAAAAAATGACAAAATCATGGCATTTGCAGGGAAATGGATGGCACTAGAGCAGATTATGCTAAGTGAAGCTAGCCAATCCCTAAAAAACAAATGCCAAATGTCTTCTTTGATATAAGGAGAACAACTAAGAACAGAGCAGGGAGGAAGAGCATGAGAAGAAGATTAACATTAAACAGGGACAAGAGGTGGGAGGGAAAGGGAGAGAGAAGGGAAATTGCATGGAAATGGAAGGAGACCCTCATTGTTATACAAAATTACATATAAGAGGAAGTGAGGGGAAAGGGGAAAAAACAAGGGGGAGAAATGAATTATAGTAGATGGGGTAGAGAGAGACGATGGGAGGGGAGGGGAGGGGAAGGGGGATAGTAGAGAATAGGAAAGGCAGTAGAACACATCAGACACTAGTATGTCAATATGTAAAACAGTGGATGTGTAACTGATGTGATTCTGCAATCTGTATGTGGGGTAAAAATGGGAGTTCATAACCCAATTGAATCAAATGTATGAAATATGATATGTTAAGAACTATGTAATGTTTTAAACAACCAATAATAAAAATTTAAAAATTTTAAAAAGGAAAATTTTGTTTGTGTATACATACACACACACACACACACACACACACTCATACCAAAGTGAGGAAGAAGTGTTTGTAAAATTACAGTAATTTCTCTGACTTCCCATATGGGCATAGCTGGTATTAATAGTAACCTTCTTCCACTGCCCATTCCATGTATCATTTGCCCTCATCAAGTACTGCTGCTGGTTATAGTTCTTTTTCTGGTAGAACCTTCATCCCTGGAAAGTCTGGATTGTTGCCAGTTCTGCCCGAATTGGAAAAAATCAATAGCTTCCCATTGACTTCAACCACAGAGGTTTGTAATACTAAGAGATGCCCCAGTGTTCTCCTGTATTCCAGACATATTCCTCCTATGTCTGTTATATCGTAGTAATCATTTTTCCCCTTAATAATCAGGATCAATCCCCCTCTCTGTCTGTTGAGGCATAAAGAACTCAAAATGGTTGTGTGGCAGTCCAGTTTTATGGAATCAACATTATGTCTCCTGGTGGAACCTGCTCTTTTGGAACTAAGATATCTAGATCAACAGAGCCTAAGATTGCAGGGATGGGAAGCAGAAAACTTCCTAGGGAGTCAGTCATTTGGGATAACAGTGAGTAGAGCTACTCCTGTTTCCACCCTTGAACCTCAATACCTGCATCCTGGCTATGGAAAGCATAACAAGCTACCTTCTCTTGGAGGCTACTATAGAGCATGTCCAGCTTTTTGGAGGGCATTTCCCAGCCCTGTTAGGTATTACACTTAGTTGGTGTTGTCATGGAGTCTTCAGAAGACCTTGCCTCTGTTTTGTTGATCCAAAGGCTTCTGTTTATAAAGGTGGCAACAGTGTAAGACATGTTGAAGTCCTTTGTGTTTTGGGTATAAATCTTTCTGTCAGAATGAAGCGGTCTAGTCTCAAATTTAGACTGTTGAGTGTACTCTTTTCATATGCACTTAGGAGAATTTCTTTATTGCAATTATAAATCTTAATCTGGATTATTTGTAAGTTTGTAATTTTAAAAGTGTGAAATACTCTTTAAATTGTGTTTAATGTAAATTTTTATTTCTCTAGGCAACAATCCTTATTTCATGTTCTTGCTGCATATTCTATCTATAATACGGTAAGTCCGAGCATGCGCTATTGTATTCCAAGAAGCAGGAGGTTCCTTTTGGCACCCCCTACCTAATAAGGCCCTTGTAGCCCCATTTCTTCATCCCAGGACCTTTTAGTTCTGTGGATCTTTTTATGGCTTCTATGGTAACCCTGAGGTCTTAGAACAGAAGTGATTGGAAGTGGAAAAAACAAGATATGACCATAGTACACCAGTGAATCTCACTTTTTCTCCCCTGCTATAGATTGTTTTGTTATGTTTTATGGTATTTGTTATTACTTTCAAGCAAACAGGTCAGGAATTGGGAAGGTAGGACAGGAAGTTGGTGGCTAGATTAATTTTTGCTTGACTCAATAATTCTTCGGTAAGTCCTAGAAGGTTGTCTTCCAGTATTATGTTTTATGTATCAGATGATGTTCCGTATGAGTAGAATAAAACTAAACTTTTTAGTAATAAACATACTACTCTTAAGGCATGTACCATTCTCGGGAGAGACCTAACATGGGTGTTAAATAATACCTGTTGACAAGATTCTAGGGAGGAGAACCTTTGAACCCTGAGATGTTTGAGTTCTCTTGTAACTAAACTCTGTGCATTATAAGAGCAGAAGTCAGCTTAAACTGGGGAAATGTCAAAAGGGATTTACTAAAGGAACTTCTCATGGAAATGAAGCTATACCTGGTCTCATGGGAATTGGAGCTGAAAGGTGGGAAGCATTCAGGGTGAATAGCTATACTTTCTCCCTATCTCTGTGGGGCCACATGGTATCTCTGACTATCTCTGTGAATTGTGTATTCTACTGTGTCTGTCTCCAGATGGCTTCCTTTACCTGCCTGCTGGTTATTCCATGGCTGAAATATCACTCACAGAATAGCATATTAATAGAGTACATAACTCCATGTGATTGTAGCCCCTCTGGCTTTGTTCACATTTCCTAGAGAGAGTAGAGTGTCTGATTAGTCCATGCAACCAATTAATTATTCTCTTAGTGTCAGGTGTCCTCATCTGGTCCATCAGCTATGGTTCCTATTACAGAAGCATGAATCACTAAGGCCATATCAAAGCAGGGACTATGAGGAGAGTGGGTAGCTCTTAGAGGGGTGTAGGTTGGTTGGACATCCAAAAAGTATCTACTTAAGGGTCCAGAAATATAGAGGAAACAAGATAGCAAACTTGGACTTGGAGGAGGAGAGAGATTGCTAGCATCTGAGCAAAGAGGAATAATCATGAACTAAAAATCATACATAAAATGAAATAATATTGGTACTCTTTAAAGAGAGCATAACAGTATTGAACAGAAGATGATTTTATAAAAAACACTTAAACTTTGTCTACACCTGTGCATTTATTCTATATGAGAGTTTTTATTCTTTTATCACATATGGCATTATGCTTTAAAGATTGTAATACTTATCTCTAGAAATGCCCACTAAATAATCTATCTAGGCATTTTGTGATATCTGTAGTTGGATTCAGAACTCTAGTGTCTGTGGTTTCTTTTGCTCTTTAGGAAGTTGGGTACTGTCAGGGGATGAGCCAGATCACAGCTCTACTCCTCATGTATATGAACGAGGAAGATGCCTTCTGGGCCCTGGTCAAACTCTTCTCAGGCCCCAAACATGCTATGCATGGTAAGAACATCCATATGTTATCATAAGCAATAAATCAGAGAGGATAAAAGGTAAATGAAAACAAAGTCAAAGATGCCTGGTAGAATTAGTACAACAAATTTAATGTCTCAGAGCTTGTACAGTTGGTGTTTGTTTCTATTTCTTTTTGTTTTTATTATTAAACTTTTTTCTAACTTTTTCAGTTCACACTGATTTTTCTTTGTCATTTCCCCAAAGTATATTGTTGGTATTTTAAAATTTTTAAATTTTTTTACTTGCCCTCAGAAGAAACTAATTCAGGTTTGGAGGAATTGAGGAAAAGCTATATATTATTTAGAAGAAATACAAGGTACCTTTTGATCAAAACTTTTAGATAGTCATGCAGTTACCATTTCAATTAAATGTTACCATTGACTGGATATTGTGATGTATAACTTCTTGTCAAAGAACATTAACTGAGAAATTACATGACATTTAGGCATTTAAAGGAAAAGTACATAATAACACAGTAGTTTCATATTTCAAGTGTGATTTTTAGATCTTCCAGCCATAAATTTTGTTCCATTTTAAGTAAGTGGCTGATGACACGTTTTGGACACTAGATTGTTTAATATTCCAAAACATGCATAGTTTTTGGTTTTCAGATTAGCAGATTGTTTTTAATGACCTTTTCCTAATATTTGCCAAGCATGTTCATTAAATTTTATTTTGGAGAGTATTGATTGCAACTTGTTTTGGAAATAAAAGTGGCATTTATATTAAGGCAAAGTTATTTTTTCCAATTCATTTATATGGTAGTATCAAATTAAAACTTGTAATGCCAATTACTCTTAAGAATGAATCACCTACGTTCACTTTGTGAATATTTATGCTCTATATTGTGGGGACCTTCCATGGAAAATGCTATTTTAACGTTTTCAAAGTTTTGGCCTTCCACAGTCCGTTGTATATTAAATCTGACAAACTTAGCAAGTGACTTTTGTGGGAGTGTTGTGTGTGGTGGGGTGTGAGGGGTGTGTGCATGTGTGTATGTGTGTTTGCTTTAGTTTATCAGTGTTTCTTGCCAATTGTTTTAACACATGTTAACAGTTTCTGGACTCCAAATGTAAGATATATTATTATGTTAAGTTGACATTCAATAGGCAGTATCATTTAAAAAGACATCTTGAGGAAAAAGAACTGTTCCTTATTAGTCTTTATTTTGCTTCCCCATGCAGTGGTATTGCTGATTTGTCTTGAGTGCAATGAAGTATACAATTTAAGTGATATATAATTATGTAGAAGCCCATCTAATTTTAGAAAATAATCATTTCTTTTAAATCTATTTGCTAGCAATATTGTCACCAATCTAATCTGTAAAGCAATTCTATCCTAACATTTATTCTTTTAGTGAAGTATAGGTCATTTTTATGGGTGAGTTTATACTTAGAAATATTTGTTTCTATGCCTGCTTATGAAGTTTTATCTAAAGTACCCTCTATCCTTTGCATTTCCTTTATTAAAGTGGTATCACTTATAAATATGTGGAATCAAAGGTAAGGCTAGAAAAGATAAGATTTAAAATACTGAGCCTGGAATATCACTGAAAAATGAAGAAATATTAGATGTCTTTGTATCACTGAGCTAGTTAATATTGAAGTGCATTGACTTTTTCAAAAAAAAAATCATACTTTTCTTGAAAATTTTCCAACTCCCATTCTTGTCAAATTGACCATGAAAATGGCACTGATAGATAAAGATTTTTTTTATGAAATCATTTCACTGGAAAATATTACTGAGAGAAGAATAGAATCTCTATTTCTGGAAATTTTTACACATACCTTCAAAAACTGAGCAATAGTTAACAGAGAATTCTGCTCAGATTGTAAAGCAGTGTTTCCCAGTAGTGTGTTCCTGAAGTTCTTGAAGGAACAAAGTTTTGTTTTTTTGAAACAGATGTTTTGTGGGAAAAAAAAATAGACTCCAAGTTCAGATAAGTCTGGGAGATTGAGATAAGCAAAGCAAAATGTTTCATGAAATCTAAAAGACGTTAATTAATAGGTTAATATACATCATAAATATCCAAAATCAACATGTAACATACACTGTTTACCCCAGGTTCTTTTTTAAAAGCATAGAAAATCTATTAACATCTTTTAAAGTTGCTTAGAAACCGGTTGGAAAACACTAGGGTGGAGAAATAAGAGTCCACTGAATTTATATCCTTTAAAATATATCTGAAAGGAACCTTGTGAATAAAAATAGATGTATAAAGTTCAATGAGTTAAATATACAAATTAATACAATCTTAATCATTTATAACTAAACATCTTACAGATTATATTGTATAATCAATTGGATTAAAATATGATTTTTGATATAACATTGTTTTAGCTTATGTTAAATATAGCGTATAGAAAGTGTTAAAAAGTGATAAAAACTTTGGAAAAATGGTAGTAGAGAAATTGTTAAAGTAAACTTGAAAATGTAAATAAATGTTTATGTAATACATTAACAGTAAAACCAAATGATAAGTAGTTAAGATTAGAACTATAAAAAATTCAATCATTTAAGATATGGCCAAAGGTCTTAAAAAGAACACAGAATCTTGATTAATAACCTCAGTTTTCTTTTCTTTTCTTTTTTTTTTTTTTTTTGGTTTTAGTCTACTAGTTTTCCTTTAATTCAGAAATATTCTGCCTTTTACAGAAAATATATTTTATAAAAATATAGGTGAATGTTAACAACAAATCCTAGCTAAAAGTCTCATTACCCAAAAGTTTGTATACAATTATGGTTTTGGTGGGAAGGAAAATTATCTTGGTAAGTACTAGGTATTTCTTTTTTCTTTTGATAGGAATGAAAGAAATGTGTTGCATTTTTAAATTGGTATGTTTTGTGGATATTGTTTCTAAAGTACTGTTTTTATGTTTGTATTATAGGCTTTTTTGTCCAAGGTTTCCCTAAACTCTTGAGGTTTCAAGAACATCATGAAAAAATACTGAATAAATTTCTGTCCAAGCTTAAGCAACATTTGGTAGGTAGATGTGACACTGACTTATGAAGCTACAGTGGTATTTGGTCTTTGGCCTCAGTTAACTCATTAATTTGTAGTGTCATCCATTTCATTTACTAAACAGTTACAATTCCCAGTTTGATAAACATTAGATTTGTAAAATTTAATATTGATGATCTATCACAGTTTTAATTAATAGATTCAGATTTCTGTGAAGCTGATAAGCGGAAACAATGAAGTTTTTAAATGATATATGATTTCTTAGTTACTTTGGAGGGTTTTGAATTGTACAAAAAGTATTTTAAGGGTCTTACAAACTCATTCCTCATGAACTATATGTGTGCTTTACTATAAGATATAATACTTTAGTAAAACAAAGATAGTTAATTGTAAAATATATTAGTGAAAATAAAGAGATTTTTTTTTCCTTAAATATCTTTATTTTATTTATTTATTTTCATGTGATGCTGAGGCTTGAACCCAGTGCCTCACATGTACTGGGCAAGCACTCTGCAACCCCAGCCCCAAAAGGTGGATTTTTTAATGTTTATCTTTGACAGCTATCTCCAATATCCTTCCTAATTTTGTGTATTGTATTGTCATATTCTGTTGGTTACAATCCAGAAATTGTGAGATCTTTGTTTTTTCAGGATACTCAAGAAATCTACACGAGTTTTTACACAATGAAATGGTTTTTTCAATGTTTCCTTGATCGTGTAAGTATTTACTTACAAACTCTATCATAAAATTCTGATCACAAGGTGAGGCAAACTGTTAATCTTTCTTCTGTTTTGTTTTGCTTTTCATTACAGACTCCCTTTACTCTAAACCTCAGAATATGGGATATCTACATCTTTGAAGGAGAACGAGTTCTTACTGCCATGTCTTACACAATCTTAAAATTACACAAAAGTAAGAAAATGTTTTAACTGAAGATTTCATAAAAATCAAGACTTGTTTTAACTTTGATGTGTCAGTCCCCACTGGGCTCCTCATCCATTGTCTCCATGATAGTATAAAAAAGTCCTTGAGAATCAGTGGGGAAGTTATCTTCAGTTGGTAGTTTACTTTCTGTGGTTCTTTTTTCTATTAGAGCTGTGTATGGCAAAGATCTTGGATTCTTTTCTCCTTATAACAGTTTGACTGGAGTGGTAGAATGAAATTTGTTGGTTTCACTAATAATGATATTCTAAAATATTGGTTTTCACTGGATCTTCTCTTTTTTAATTAATTTTTTATTTATATATGACAGCAGAATGCATTACAATTCTTATTAAACATATAGAGCACAACTTTTCATATCTCTGGTTGTACACAGAGTATATTCACACCAATTTGTGTCTTCATACATGTACTTTGGATAATAATGATCATCATATTCCACCATCACTTCTAACTCTATGTTCACTGGATCTTCTTGTTCTTTTCATTGATCTGAATTTCAAGTTTGTAATAGAACAGAAAGAGCTTTAGCCTCATGATTTAAGGTTGCTACAGAGACTATTTCTATTACTGTTTCCTTCATTTAGGAAAAAGAGCTTCCAGCTCCAAGTTGTAGATGGGGAAGTTATAGATCAACTCTGCTTGACTGTGTCATGACCTCTGAGGCAAGTAAAGGCAGTGTCTGTAGTTGCATAAATGTAGCAAGGATTGTTTTTTTTAAAACAAAATAACAAAACACATTTTAGTCTCAGTTGCAGTATTTCAAGGGCTTTGTAAATTGAGTTGCTATGCCTTACTTTAAAATTAAGAAATGAGATTTTCTTCATGAATGTGAAGAATCATATTCACTTTAAAGTCTCAGTTCAACTGTAAGCATTCTGTGACTCTTCTTAAAACTATACAGAAGTGTGAATCACTGAAAGCTTTAGAACTTTATATAGTACTTCTAATCTAGACCATACCACATAATTTCACATTCCACGTATACTCTGCTCTGTCATGTTGTCCCTGAATGATCTCCTCAGCATCCCATCTGCAGTAGGAGCCAGTTGAGTGTATGAGGTTATGTTTATGGTTTTTCTCTCTATTGTGCTTGGTATTCTAAGTACATGCTAGGTACTTTGATGTAAGATTGTTTTGTTATTTATCTGAACAGAGTGGACTTCAGGAGGGTCAGATTAACCACACTTTTACCTAGGAATAAGAATGCCCATTATAAGATACCTTTGTATTATTTACTGTTTTCAAGAAAAGGATTCAGAAGCGTGGTGATTCTTTTCCCTTGTATTCAGGCTCTGTTTCCTCAACACACAGACTAAAGCACCACGACAAAACCTTTGACAACAAATTGCTATCCAAGACCCAGGGTTCTGTCTTATAACCAGGTGAAATCCCTCTTTCTTCTCTTCCTGCCTCTCCTCCATTTCAGTTACTTCCTTTCTCTCTGGATTATGAATAAAATAGGTGTGGAACAAAAATAAAATTTTTATTAAGAGATATCAATGTTCCCTAAACAGTGTAAAAGTAGAAACATATTTCTTTGTAGCTCTTTTTTCTTCTTAAATTGTTTTTATTTATATGACCCTTGATCAATTTTGACAAGAAAAAGGTTTCTTTACCCTTTGTGAATAAACTTTAAGCACAACAATCAATTACTTTATATACTAGCATATCATTAGACTAAATAAACTGTAGAAAAATCTCTCTACTGCTCTATAATTTTTTGGGGGGGGGGGGCAGGCTAGGGAAACAAAGCTCAAGGGCTTAAACTAATTTCCTTCATCACCATGTGAAGCCTCAAAACCTGAATGGTAGTTGAGAGGCAGGGAGGATGGAGAGATGTTACTAAGAGGTAAAAAAGTTTCAGCTGGACAGAAGGAATGGTTCTGGAGATCTATTGTACAGCCTAGTGACTGAAACTAATAATATTAGTGAATATTTGAAAACTGCAAAGTAGGTAGACTTTCAGTGTTCTCGTTACAAAAATAAATATGTTTGATGGATATGTTAATTAGGTTGGTCTAATCATTCCACAATGTTATACATACACCAAATCATCTTTGAAGATGATTTTATAATAGACCATATTTTACACCTTAAATACATACAATTTTTTATTTGTCAATTAAAAAAGAAAAACTTCTTTTGGGACACTTACTCAGTGGTTAAGAGGTTTTTTTCTTTTTTCTCTTTCTTCCACATTGCCTTAATATTTAGAGACACTGTTACTAGAGGTTCATGGCAAAGTGGTTTTAAATAGCAAAAAATAAGAAACAATCTGAATGTCCATAACTAGAAGACTAATTAGCAAATTACAATGCATTCATTACATTGCACTATTATATCACTGCGAATAATGATGGTATAAAATCATATCTGTCGAAGTGAGAGATATCAGTGATATATTATTGAATGGGAACAAAGCAAGGTGAATAACTTGGTAAATATCATTTAATTTTGTGAATTGATACACATATGCACATGTTAATATACATACCTGTGAGTAGGGTATTGGGTAGGATCCTAGTGGGTTTTTATTTTCCGATTTGTGTCTGTAGTTTGAAACTTTTTCTAATGAAACTATTTTCATAAGCAGAAATAAACTCTACAAATTAATAATATCTTTTAAAAAAAGTTCTGAACCACTAATAAATACAGACTTAGAAGTGGATTTGCCTTTGACAGTTGGAGCTTTAAATCAATAAAAGAGAAAGGCCTCATGTCCTCCTGGGTACCTTTCTATGTCTGTTGTCTCAGAGAATCTCTTACTCTGGGTTACTATTAATGCCTATATATTATTACTCTTAAACCAATGAGAAGGTGTTTGACAGTATATGCCAGCTCCTCTTTCTCCCCAGTAAGATTATCCTGCATTTCTCTGTGACCATTTCAGTATCAGAAAAAAAATTATTTTAACATTCACAAGGCCATGTGAAATTTATTTATGTTTTTTCAATGCCCTTTTTAAAAATGTGCTATACCAAATAGAATGTATTATCTTTTCAACCTAAAGTAATTGTTGACTTAGCATTTGCATTTCTGTCATCCTTTCTTAGAACATCTAATGAAATTATCTATGGAAGAACTTGTAGAATTTCTTCAGGAGACTCTAGCAAAGGATTTTTTCTTTGAAGATGATTTTGTAATAGACCAACTTCAGATTTCTATGGCAGAACTAAAGCGGGCGAAATTAGATCTCCCAGAACCTGGTAAGAAATACCCCAATATTTTACATCTAAATTTTAATTAAGATTGGAAGACATGGCACAATTAACATGGATTATTTCTTTTTCATAGCACAAGCATAATACTCTTGAAGAAATAATATAAGTGAATGCCTTACCTACTGTCTTTAGCTTTTTTAAAAAATTTATTTTAAAGAAAAAGCAAGTAAACATTAAATCTACATCTCCTAATGGAACAACTGTACTGTTCCTACTTAAATTTATAAATTTGGTTGACAAATAATATTAATTTTCAGAAGTAACTATGGTGTTATTTAAACTAATATAACAATAAGCACTTTTTACTTTCGTCATCTCATTTTATAAAACTGTACAATAGCAGAGCAAGTAAAGTCCCACTTTACAGATGAGAAAATTCAAACTTAAATAGGAAGCTACAGAACTTCCAAATTGCATTAACAAGAGTAGAGTCTGGACTTTCTGATTACCAATCCAGGGCTCTTGTAGGTAATATATTTTATTCACTTACTTCAAAACATTCCAGGACCTACTGTTAGGCTTTCTGCTGGGGAATCCTCTGAGAATTTGAAAACTTAAGAGAAAAATGTGTTCTTGCTTTCAGGTGCACTCAGTTGAGATTATTTACACAGACGATAACAAAGTGAATGGAGCAGTAATAATAGAGCTAGGTGCAAGATAAATGGTAAGGGTAGGGGAGCTTGAGAGGGAGAGAAAAGAAAATGTAGAAAGATCACAGTAGGAGTAATTTTAAGAGTTTTGACCAGATAGTACTTAACAATGTATGATATCCTGAGAAAAAGTTATTTTTTCCTCTTTCACCTTTGTTGCAGTGGAGGGTATGGTAAAAGGGTGGGGCAGTGGAAGATCATGGGCAAGAGATGAAAAGTTATTTACGCTCTCAGGTAGAGGTGAATTTGGCATTTCCTGATCCTTCTGTCATCAAGGATGTATCTGTACAGAAGGAAAGCAGAATTGCATTAATGGAAAATACATTTCCCCTTCAGTAAAAAATTAAGATGTTCTGATTTTACTTACTTAATTGAGAAGGGTTTAATCAGCGCTTCTGTGAGGTTTGGGGTCATCAGAATTGACTAGAAAACAACCCCTCACAGCATACACAGTTAGGTTGAGCATAGGCCTCGTGAAACTATCGCCTTTACTAAGTGAGGTGAACCCACCCTTGTTCAGTATAATTATGTCTGTTTTCTACTAATTCTTTCCTGTAGCAGGAAATGCATTTGGAGCAGCAATTACTATACTCTTGCTATTGTGATGCTTATTTTTTCAATGTATTGTCCACT
Source organism: Urocitellus parryii (assembly GCF_045843805.1). NCBI lineage: Eukaryota > Metazoa > Chordata > Mammalia > Rodentia > Sciuridae > Urocitellus > Urocitellus parryii. The sequence goes on from NC_135539.1 coordinate 69,428,065, forward strand.
TTTAAAAAGAATTTAATGCAAGTTTTAGTAAAATACACACATAAGGAAAAAAAAATTGCAACTATTTAAACCTGAGATTAAAATTTAAAACCTGTGTAATGGAAGCAGGATGGTGATAATGATTTAGCATCTAATTAGTAGCTAGTATTTTGCAAAATGTTACTATGTGGCACATACTATAGGGACTCCCTCATCTAATCCCTAAAAATAACTCTGAAAAAGTGATTTGCCTCATTTTACAGATGAGGAAACTCAGCAGTTTATAAGAGCTTTTAACTAAGAAATGATAGAGGGCTGGGATTAAAGGGAGATGGATAAATAAGCACTGCAAGAAGGCTGGGCGATGCTTCTTGAACATCTGGCAGTGAAGAGAGCTGAAAGAAGGTGGCGCTGCCCTTTCCAGCACAGCATCTCTCCTTCTATACTGCTACTACTGGGACATGTACTTTTGTCACTTGGCCCTCACAAATTGTGAACTACCTATGGAACATGAAGATAATGAAATGAACATTGTACTAAGAAAGTTTAATGTCACCTCTGTCCTCTTAAAAAATGTGAGCCGGGAGCAGGGCTTTGCTTTTTCTGTTTTCATACCTGTTAATTCCTCCTCATTACTTTGTGTTAGTTTGTTGGGTTTCCAGAAAGAATTCACTAGCATTTTGAGATTGCATTGATTTAAAGATTTAGGATTTCTGAGGGGAAAATAGTGTTGTTATTTTAAAAACTGGGGTTTTCTACTAAAGAGCTTTTGTTTTTAGTTATTTGAGACTACTCTGATAACCCTCAGTATACATTGTTTTCCTCATTGAACTGTTACATATTTCTTACCTACTGACTCCAGCCCCTAATTATGTCCTGTGTAAAAACCTGGCCATTGACACTGTGGGTGGGTAGCTCTACCAGAGCACCATGGCTTATGGTCACATGCACAAGGTTCACTTCTGTGGTTGTCATCAAGATGAGGAGAATATAGGCAGAGTAGTGGTTGGGGACCCCTGGGTTCCTCAAGGGGTGATTTTATCTTTGGCTATTATAAGTTGCATCTTTTTTTCTTCCATTTTTTTTTTTCTAACTAGTTAGACATTTGGCATTTTTTATATTTTTTGTAGCCACTACATTGATTGTTTTCTTTGATTTGTAGATATCAATTATATCTTCAAAGGATAGTAGTTTTTCCTTTCTTTTCAGTATTCATGCTTCTTATTTTTTCAAGTCAAGAAAGTATCCAGCTATTTTTATTTTTAACTATTATTGATATTTTATATATTCATTTTGTTTGTGCATATTTTATAGTTTCTATTTAACTTTTTGAAAACATTTTATTGTGAAAGTTTTCAAACATACAAAAAGTGGACCACCTAGCCTATCACTCAGCTTATTGAATGTTTTTAAAGTGAAAATAAAGACATTAGGATACTTCACTTCTGTGTCTAAGAAACAAGGACCTTCTGCCTAACCATGGCACCTTTGTCACATCAAAAAAGTAACAGTGTGATTCCCCAATTTTAGCTCATGCCAGTTCCTTGTTGAATGTTTCCACTTGTCCCAAGACTGCCTTTTTCGGGGTAATATCAGGGTTTGAACTCAGGGGGCACTCGACCACTGAGCCACATCTCGAGCACTATTTTGTATTTTATTTAGATACAGGGTCTCACTGAGTTGCATAGCGCCTCACTTTTGCTGAGGCTGGCTTTGAACTCTCGATCCTCCAATTACAGGTATGCACCACTGCTCCCAGCCCATACTGCCTTTTAAACTGTTTTTCTCAACAGCATTTATTTGAGAGTCACCCTTTGTGTTTGATGTGCTTCTTTAGACTCTTGACTCTTGACATGGAGCAGTGCGCCTCTCCTCTTACCCACCCCACCATACCTTTCTTCCCTCCCTCCCTTTTTTCCTTCCTTCCCTCTTTCTTTCTTATTTCACCTCTCCTTTCTCCATCTTGTTCCTTCTCCTTCTCCCCTTCTGTCCATCAGTCAGTCTGTCCTTCCTTCCCTCCCATTGCCATAGAGGTCTGTCCAGTCATCATGTATAATGTCCCACATTCTGGAGTTGTCTGATATTTTTCACAATGTCATTTAACTTGTTCCCCTAGCATCTGTATGTCCTGCAATCTAGAAGTTAGATATAGCAATTTAATTAGACTCATATTAAACAGAAGGTACATAGTGACTAGGGTTTTTATTGTTGTTGTTGTTGTTTGTTTGTTTGTTTTATTGTGAATGATTCTGAGTTTGGCAATTAGGACCAGATTACTTTTTGTTGTTGTTGTTGTTGTTGTTGTTGTTGTTGATGGACACAACAGAATGCCTTTATTTTTTTTATGTGGTGCTGAGAATTGAACCCGGGTCCCTCCCATGCTAAGGGAGCGCTTTACCGCTGAGCCACAATCCCAGCCCAGGACCAGATTACTTTAATTAAAATTTTTAATTAGAAAATTTTATTTTAAAAAATACCTTTTCAATTAGCAAGTAATCTGTGGCAAAATATTGTGACATTGTTCAGATACCCAGTTTTCTTTAATCTTTCCCTTGATACTTCTAGCTTTCATTGATAATCCTTTCCTAAATTAAATTTTGGGGCACACTTTCTGTAACAAAGAACTTTTCCTCCTTTATCAACTGTAGCTTTTTAATTACCTTAAATTGTAATTCCTACTGAAAAGCTAGAATAAATGCTTAATTTCTTTTCTTACTGATCTTTTCCTCCTCTGTTCTATTCAAATGTAACTGGTGGCAGAGCTTTTGTGAATTAGTGAAAGTCATCTTGGTTAGAAATCCTGTGTTTCTCTACTGTGCCTGCCAATTTGGCCAAAAATTTTAGCTCATGGCATATATAGAAGAATCAAGAGAAGATTTTTTTCTTAGAATAATTAAGAACCACTTTCAAATTTATCTTTTAAGTACCAGAAAATATGAAACTGAAGAAATCTTTTTAAGTGAACATTTTGTTGCTTTTGGCTCTGATACATGTGCTTTTTTCCCCTAGAGAAATTTGGATTTTTTATTTTGTTTATAGAAAATGAACTTTCCTGGCTTTCATATTGTAGTTTCCTTTATAGGTCTTTTGTACTGGTAGTGACAAGTTTTGATTGGAACATAGGAAGAAGACACTCACTTGTGCTCACAGTAGTGCTATTCATGCAGCACAATTTGAAATTATTTCATGCTCAGTTCCAGAGAACTGCTCTGTCTCAGTTCTGCTCTGGTCTCTGCTTCCCTACCTATTCCTTCCATCCCTTTTTTCTTCACTGGTTTCTTTTCTTGAGCTAATCTTTAAAATTAGCTACATAAAGTTGTTTATCTTGTGCTCTGTCCTTGGGCAGTTCAGTTTCCCAGTCAGAGCAATCTTAGAAGATTTCCAAGTCTGTATGTCTATTCAACATCTTGGTCCTGGGAACTGAGTTCCAACCTGTTTTGCCAATACTGTAATTGAGCGTCTTAACCTGCCTTCCTCTCAGATACTGCAAACTGGATGTCTAAATGAGTAAGCTATCTTTCTACCCAATCTCGGAAGCTTCCCCTATTTCTCTTACATATTTCCTGTTGTCACAAAGTGGTCAACACCCATCTTTTTCTTCTGTTCCTGCCTCTACTTCCTGGCACCCACTTAATTACTATGCAGTAGCTCATCAAGTACTTTGTCTTTTAGTTCTTAATATCTCTGACATTTCTCTCCCAGAGCAGCAGCAGCATAAACTGGGGCCTCAACTCTAGTGCCCTTTCCTCACAGAACCAGAGGGGTGGTATGAAATTCACATTCCCTCCTGGCACAGTCTAGTGCTTATGGGAGAAAACACAAAGTCCTTGGTTTGGCATAAAAAACTCTCTTCTTGTCTTCTTTTCCACTTCATCCTTCCCACCTTCCCAGAGCCATTAGGCAGCATAATAAATAGTAATAATAACAGGAAACAGTTTTGAGTTGTAAGTGATAGACTCCTTGCTGAATGATTTATATGCACATTACTTATTTTCCCCCAGCAACCCTTTGGAATGGGTTTTTGTTAAGGCAAGTTTGTTTTTGTTGTTTTGTTTGATTACTTTCAAAGACAATTTTCTATGCACAGGTTTATTTAGATTTTCAAAATTAGTATTTTATATTTTCAAGTAGAAAATTAAGAAACCTATTTTTTTCTTTTAATGTTTAATTCAGTTTAAAAAGTTAACATAGAGCTGGAGGTGTGGCTCAGTGGTAGAATTATTACCTAGCATGTGAAAAACCCTGGGGTCCCATCTTTAGTATTGGAAGGAAAAGAAAAAAAAAAAAGCATAGTATTTTTAAATTTTGAAAATTTTAACATTCTCTTCTAAAGAAACTTTAGTTATAAACATTTTAAATTGTATTTATAAATCTGATATGTCCAGTTTGATTTAAATATCAGTTTTTACTTTGAAAACAAAATCTCCAATTTTACAGTAACTCATAAATCTAATTCATACCTCAGAATATGCCAAATCTTAAATCTCTTAAATATTTCTATACTGCTTACAAGTTTAAAATCAAAAGCGCAAATCTTGACTCATTTACATATCTTAAGTTGGCATGAAAAGGCTAACCATGGCCAAATTCTCTTAAATATTAACATGTAAAATAAGCAAGATATGAAATACAAGCCGATCCCTTACTTAATACAAAAAAATACAGAATTGATCATGTGTTTTATTGTCTTAAACTTGTCCATACTTAGTTCTAGATCTTTAGGAACTGAAAGATTTAGTTTTTTCAGATAAATTTTGGGATACCTAGTGGAACTACAAACTGGGACATCATCTGAGTTCTTGGCAGTGACCCCAACTTCAGGCTGCCTCACTTTCTATTCTTACAAGGCTGGTGCCCTTAGGCAGTTTTGTCCTGTGCTCTAGATACCTTTGATTCCAGTTGCACTCTGCCTCCTCCTTACTTTTCAAGGAAGACCACATCTTCCTACCTGGTGGGTTTGACTTTGCATTTCTTTTGTCTTTTACCTCTACCTTGTACTTTTAGAGGTCTTTGAACCTTAGGGACTAATATGTTCTTTTCATTTGTTTCTTATTTGTTAAGGCCATATTTCTTGCATTAATTGTCATTTATTTTAATTTATAGTAGTTTTCATTCTAATTTTGCCATCAGTTATTATCAATAACTTACAGAAGAGGAGATTTGGGCCTCTAGGTGAAGTATTTGCCCAAGGTCCTATATTTAGTAGGTGATAGGCATTTTAGTTGACCCAAGCCTGACTCCAAGGCCAGTGCTTTACATGACAACAAAATGGCTACTACTTAGAGGTCACAATTTGATGAGGTAAAGGGTGGGGAGGCTGCTCATTCATAGTAATTTGCCTTTGAATATGCTTTTCCTCCAAGAATGTTCCTAACAATTCTTCAGTTGGTTTTCACCATTCTGCTAAGTTTCACAAATGTAGCTTCAGCATCATTATTTTACTAAAGCCTTCTCAGTGAGCCCCTACGTCTCTAAACCCACAGAATTTGATCACCTGTTGAATTTGTTCCTGAACTGAACTCCTCTTCTTGCTCCTGTCTTCACACTTCCAGTGCTTGTCCCTTGTGTTAGCACATCTCTTGGATGGAGTGGGTTCCTTGCCCAATTCTGCATTATTGGCATAAATGGAGTGCTTGGCATATAGCTGACACTCAAGGTTGGTTTGTTTTTTCCCTGAAATGAATGAAATTCTATTTTTTTTTTTCAGGTAGTAAAAGTCTGTCTACAAAGGGTTAGCCCAAAGCAGTTTTTTTGAAGTGATGAATCATTCTGTATCATTGGTACACACTTCAGTTTTACTGTATGTTAAAATTTCTGAGTCTGGAGGTGTGGCCAGTGGTGGAGTACTTGCCCAGCATGCAGCACTTTTTGAGGGTTTGAGTGAGTTTTCAATTTTTGTTTATGTAAACCAGTGTTCCACACACTGCACTGTTTACATGTGCGTGAATTGAACTCCAGGGAACACAAAATGTTATGTTGTTAAAATGAAATAATTTCACAGATTTGTTGAATTGTATGGTCTGAATAGGTTTACAGTGAGAAATTTGTTAATAATTGTCTCCTTTGTTTCCCTTTTAAAAGCTAATCTGCCAAGAAGAAAGACCTACAAGCTTAACTACAATAAAGTCTTTTAAGTTATAGCTATAACTTAGAAGCAAACCGTACCTCATTTAATCACCTTGTTCAAGGCTATAGTAGTGTTTGAACTATGTGTTCTTCTGGCTTAAAGGTACATTGAACAAATAAAATTTGTGATTCAGTTACATATATGAAATCCATAATTTTGTGAGAATATTTAAAAACTCAATTGGGCTTAGTATTTGATCTGGAGAGGGATGGGGTAAGAGAATAGTAGAGGAATTGTCACAGCAATCACCTCCAGCCATTTCTTAATGAAAACTGCTGGCACAAAGTATATGTATTTAGTTGTTGCAGAACAACTAAACATTGCTCACAGGGAGCATGCTCAGCACTTTACGTAATTATGTCTCCTTGGGTGCAAAAAGCTGCTAAATGCCTCCAAGGCAATTTACCTGCAGATCTTGCAGTTGATGTGGTGTCCACTGGGTGGTGACAGAGACCTAAAAAAGACCAAAGGTGGATCAGCCTATAGGGATTTAAGAGGGGATCCTTTCCTTTATCTTTTTGGAGAAGTTAAAGTATTGTTCTGTTGGTTTCTTCTTTTCTTTTCTTTTCCTTTTTTTTTTTTTCAGAGAAAAACAATGTTTGAATTGCCTTTATTCTAAAATGTATCAAGTTATATTTCATCTGAGTTTTTTGTAGTTGTTGTTGTAGTTTAGTGTTGTTTTATTTGATTTGTAATAGATCTCTTTATTACTAGCACTTGCATAAAAATACCTGTCATCTAATATGACCAAACACTGGTGAAAAATACCATTAATATGATATTTGCACAAAAGCTTTCCCCTTAATTCGGGCAATACTTCTTCAACTCCTGTGCTCAGAGGAGGAAGAAGGGCAACATGAAATTTTAGACACAAAGCTGAGTGAAAACATGAGTGAGCAACAGTATAATTATATCTATTGAAAAGCAGCTAGGCTGAGGGCTGGAATCTGCTAGAATCTTATTACTTACAGTTAATTGCCTAGAGGTGAAAAGAGACATTTAAATCAACAAAGACCAAGTACAGCACTATCGGTGTGTATGTATATGTAGGGTAGTTCAAGTAGCTTAAGATAGCTCTAAAAGTAGATTGTACTAAAGTGTTTAATAATTTATTTGAGTGAACTTATGGGCAGAAAAAAATAGAGAATATCATTCATATGTGAAAATAAATCTGATGACAGAGGGGTTAGAATGGGAAAATCTGAATAAATATTAATAAGAGGAACTTGAAGGCAGAGAAGGCCAGGGTGTGACTAAGAGACTAGTTACTTGTTGGAGTGAGGATGTTCTGGAATATTCCATTCGACCAAGTAAACTTGAGATGAGATTGCTGTGACTGTCAGTCATCTTCAAAAATTGCAGAACCAAACAAGTGTTTAAAGGATGGAGATGAGAAAAAATGTAGTTCTTTATTTTTAAATGAATAAAAGATAATGTAAATTCTAGATCAGTAAATATGATATATAAGGGAAGAATCAATAAATGGATTAATTGAAAAATGGCTTTTTGAGCACTTAGCAAATAAGGTAACCACTAACCATGGTTCCATGAAGAATTAATCTGATAAGCCTGATTAATCTGATTTCATTGTTTGTTGAGATAGTTTATTTAGTGAATCAAAAAAGAATGCTATAAGCCTAGTATATTTAGGTAAAAATAAAGTGTTTCACAAAGTTGTGATACTTTTAGGAATAAACTAAAGATACTGCTTACAGGTTGTACACCAAAACTGCAGGTTAACATCATTTTACCTATTGAAGTATATTCTGTGCTTTTAAGCTTTATACTTCCTTATTATGTAAGCAATATGTGTTTGTAGTAGAAAAATTATATATTAAACAAAAATAATATTCAGTCTAAGAGCACTTTTTCAGGCTAACCACAACTAATATTTATTTCTTATAGTCATTTTCATAGACATATATAGATTTGTGCCTATATTTTATTCATTATAAATGGGATTAAACTGCTTTTATAACTTGCTTTTTTTGCTGATTAACGTTAAAAATATATTAGCATAGCAATAAGGTTGCTGAATTTATTTTATATTCCATAATTTATTTCACCATATATATTTCATGATTATTAATTTCAAAACGCAAGTATATGATTTTCCAGAAACAATGCAGTTTTGAATATCTTTATAGCAAACATTTTGCATGTGCCTTAATTATATTAAATTTCCAGAGGTGAAATGCTAGATCAGAAGCTTCAATATGTATTGTCAAATTGGAGAATTTGTTTCTCCAAACCCACAATAGTGAGATACTAATTTCAGAAGTATTTTAATTTGCAATTCTCTGGTAACTCATAATATATTTACCTGCTTTCTTTTTTCCTGTTCACATTCTTTATTTAGTTTTCTATATGGGGTATCCTTCATTTTCTTACTAATTATTATGAGTTTGTTATATTTTATGAGTTTGTTATATTTTAAGTGCTCCACCTTTTTATCTTACTCAGTTCAGTATTTGTAATCAATCACTTAAATGAAAGAATTGAAGCACAGTGTTTGGATTTGTGATTGGCATTACATGGCATTACATGGGAAGGTATAATATTAAATTTCAGGGAGATCTCCCATTGATGAGTCAAAATTAAGATAAACTTGGCTAGTAATCAAGATGTACTTTGAATTTGTCTTAAAATAATATGCCTTGAGTAATAACAACAGTTACTAAATACCTGCTGTATTCCAATTAATATGCTAGCCTTTTTTTTCATATAAACTCCAATTTTCACAGCATATCTACAAAACGATGTTCATTAATAAATAAGAAATCTGAGACTGGAACGGTTTCGTTATATAAATTCAAGATGGCAGAGCCAGGATTCAAAATCATGTCATTTGTTCCTGTTGGCCATGCTCTTCACACTATGCCTTGGACATATACAACATTTGGGAAATAATGATTGTGAAAAGGGTCAGCAAGGCAATGTGAGGACCAGAAAGCAAATCCGTTTTCCATAACAAAGCTGGATAAGGGAAGTAATCAAACATTTTTATTTTCTTTAGTTCAAATAGAAAATATTGCTTAAATATCTGGCCACCACACTTTAAAAGGGTACCATTTTTGGATGTGGCCAGTGATGGAATGCTTGTGTAGCATGTGCAAGGCCCTGGGTTTCATCCCCCCCAAAAAAAAAGAAAAAGAAAAGGGCAATGGGATACCCTTTTATGTCCCTCATCATCAAGAAGTGGCTAAAGATGAGTGTTTGTGGAAAACACTTTGGAAAGCCAACCTCAAGTTGACCATCCCAGCAATATGGATTTGTTACTGCCCCAGGCTAGCTTCCATGTTTGCTTCATTAAGTTGTCTTTTTGATGTGGTTATATAAAATAGATTTAATTGGTATAGTTGGTTTTATTACATTGTTGACATTAAAAATGTTTCCTAACCATAACAGTAAAGATCATAAATAATAAAATATGTGACTTTTTGCTAACAGAAAAGGCAATCTATAATTTTTTAAAATAGAAATAAATCAATTTTGAGACTTAGAATATAGATCTAAGGATAGCTACTCTTTGAAACAGCTAATTTCAGATAAATTAAGTTTTCATGAATTGTGAATTGATGAACACTGAAATATCGGAAGCAGACTGTGGGCATCTGCAGGCAGGCTGAAGAGCACTGAGCTTCCACCTACTGTGTGGTTCCAGGGAGAACATGTGCAAGGCGCAGTAGCTGCTCAGTTTGAGATCTGTTTTATTCGGCCTTTTTTTTTTTTTTAATTCTACTATGGAGGGTTTTTAAAACATTTAACATGATTTTATGTGAACTAAAAGTTGGTGGTTCTCTCTGTAGGCTGCCAGAAGCCAGAGAATTGATAAGAGGGACAGCTAAAAAGGCTCAGCATGAAGATCTTTGCAGCAAATCCAGTTTTGTCCCTGTGGCAGCACATTTTGTTGGCATGAATTCGCCATTTCCTGGTGCCACAGCTTTCCTTTGCTTTTAAATATTTGTTTTCATTGGGTTCCTACTCACCAACCTGAAAAGGGTGTTCTGATGATTGGCTGATACTGTTATCCTGATGGACTGTCAACCAGCCATTAAATTAGCCAATCAGATTACTATGTTCTGCTTAAAAAATTGTCAAAAGAGACTAAAGGAAAGTTCATAAATTCAGCTTTTCTGTTACATAGGTTGGTTGGTTTAATTATTTGGTGGTGTTGGGAATTAAATCCAGGGCCTCACACATGCTAGGCAAGTGCACTGCCACTGAGCCACACCCTAACTCTCTGTTATATAGGTTTTTATATCTTATTGATAATTTGTATTTGTTGGGATTATTTACCAACAGGGAAGAAGGAATTAATATATTTATCTGGGATTAAATGGATAACTATTTGTAGAGTGATAAAACTTTTTGGAGATTCTAGAGTAGCTTTATATTTATTGCTCACTAGCTTTTAACTGGGAGGGCAGAATAACTACCTGTGGCTATTTTTGATTTGGGCTGCATTTAAGTCAACTTTCTTAATTCTGTGAATTTCATATTTTGACTAGGGAAAAGCCAAACTAGAAATGCTTTGATTATTTCACATAACATTTATAAAGCAAGGAAAACTTTTCTGTATAACAAGCATTTTACAGTTTGGATTATCACTTGAAATAATTTTTCTACATATCATAAAATCATTTATTACAAAAAGACATAAGAGCAATGTTGATATGCCAACTACTGCCGAATGGTATTTGCCACTGTCCTTAAACCACTCTGTTCATTCCCTTACAGTTCATATCTAAAACACTAAGCAAGCAAGTAGACTCTACCTTAATAATGAATCCTAGAAACAACCTCTTCTCACTACTTTTCACCCCAGTTAAAGTATAGGGGTAAAGAACAAAAATTCTGGAATCAACTCTGGGTTTGAACTCTGGATCTGCTGCTTACTAGCCTTGAGCTTTTCAGCAAGTTAATCTTTGCCTCAGGTATCTCGTCTATTAAAAATGAAGAAACAGTAGTGACCAGTGTTCTCTGCCGTATGTACAGGTTTTGAGCAGTGGCTGATTCATAGTGAGTACTTCATGAGTATTAGCAGTTATTGTCACCATTATCATCCTTAGTTATTACCACAGCCGAAATCTACTCTGCCATTTCATGTGACCTTTCTAATATAAACATCAGATCATGTAACTCCCTGCTGAAAAGCCTCTAGCATTTTTTATTTAACTCCACACAAATTCCCAAGTCCTCACTCTAGTCAGTGTCCTTCGTGACTTGACTCTGTGGGTCCTTGGCCTCATCCTCTGTCTTTCTCCCTCTAGACCTTTGTTAAAAAGGCCTTGTTCTTGATGGTACTCTTCGCTGCCCTGTGCTACGTGACCCTGATGGTTTTAATTGCTTTTTCCATTTTTTTCCTAGCACTATGTACAATTAGAGTATGAACTCCAGAAGGACAGGGCCTAGGACAGTGCCTAGGACCTAGTAGTTGCTGTATGCATTTGTTGAGTGTATAAACAAATGAAACAGAATTTCATTGCCACTTCTGATGCTTTTGTGCTTTTAAATATATAAAACCAAGAGCTTATGTAAATACTGTCAATATAAATTCAGTTAAAACCATCAAAAGTTTCTCTACAAGTTTATGAAAATGGCATAGTAAAAGGTAACAGTGAAGTGGGATAAGATTGGCTTTTCTGAAATTGCTTTCCCATGTATAAAACACAGGCAGGACCACGTCTTGTTGGGGCCCTAGGGCTCTGAGGATTTGCCTCATCAAAGGAAGAAGAAAATGGGCATAACTGGGAGCCTGATGATAAATTGACAAGGTTTATGAACACCAAGACTTGAGCCTCATAAAAACAAAGACAGGGTCTGTGTGCTCACCACTATCAGGGCTGTTGCTCAGCACAGTGGCCATTGCAGAATGTATTAGTAGCTATCGTTGGATTATTTTTTATTTCAAATGACAATACATTATTTTGTGATAACAGGTGAAAAACAAGTTGAAATTTTAGCAAATGGAGTCTGTTGTTTTTTCATGATGGTCTTTATTGACTACCCCATAATAGATCAGCTTAAAACACTTCATACTAAAATGGCCAGTTTATTCAACCTTTCTTCAATACCTCATGAATTTTCTATTAATTACTTAAAATATAAAACAAAACGTATGTGATACAATTTTCTTTTTTAAATTTTTTTCTATTTTTGCATTTAAAGTAAGACCTTTTTAGAATCTTACTTCTGGTTAGAGAATACTTTTTATCAGGAAATTATCCTAAGGAAGGTATTCAAGATATAATAATAACAATAATGTTGAGACAAGTTTGACACTACAGTAGGTCATCAGTTGAATTTTAAATTTGACAGACCTGCTTGAAGTTGATAGGGAAAGTTTTTCTGTTTTTTTTTTTATTTTTGGTTTGCTTGTTTTTAAAGTATTTTTTAGTTGTAATTGGACACAATACCTTTATTTTATTTATTTTTATGTGATGCTGAGGATTGAACCCAGTGCCTTGCATGTGCTATGCAAGTGCTTTACCACTGAGCCACAACCGTATCCTGGGAAAGTTTTACTGAGATTTAGAAATAATTTTAGTTGAGATAGATTAAAGTAATATTAAGATACTGAATTACTGACTCTGCAGGATTGTGTCAGGAATGGAAATAGAACATCAGCTTTGCATTCCTGGAAAAAGCATGTAACCATATGTCTGAAAAAAATACAGGAATCATGTTATACAATTGTGTGAATCTTGTCCACAAGGTTTCAAACTGTTCCTGCCTGTACATTGCCTAATAAGGTTTTGAGTTTTGGTATGTTTTAATATTGGTCTTTCCAGAAAAAGTACTTCTTGACAGTCATTAAAATTCCATGGTATAAAAATATGTATATATAAAAAACATGCAATTATTAATAATGTGTACTTAAATCAGATACTATTTACTCAGATATTTATTTTACTTATGAATTTATCTTTCCTTTTAGGTAAAGAGGATGAATATCCAAAGAAACCTTTGGGGCAGCTTCCACCTGAATGTCATTCTACTGGCATTAATCACCTGAGCAATGGACAAAGAAGTGTTGGCAGGCCCAGTCCCCATATAAGCAGCAGAAGAGAAAGTGGATCATCGCCTTCCAAAAAGCATGAGCACTCACCCCACCATCAGAGTAGAACTGGTACTCCAGAAAGAGTCAGGCAGCTCCGGCAGAAGTCCGTGGATGAGGATAGTAAAAATCTTAATGAGGCAGCTTTTCAAAGAAAACTTGCATCAGGTCCACAAGACAATTCCGAGCAGTATAACCATGCAGCTGCTAACCAAAATAGCAATGCTACTTCAAATATCAGAAAGGAATTTATGCCCAAATGGAATAAACCCTCAGATACTTCAGCTATTGAAAGGACTGCCAAATATGCCATTGAAGGTAGATCGGTGCACCCTACACTTGGAGTCACCATCCCAAATTCTACTGATCCTCGGATATCAAACACAAGGCAAAAGATGAAGGTTTTGGATGCTGATGATGGGAAGCGAGGCTCCAATGCATCCCAGTATGATAACGTACCTGGGGGTGAGAATGAAAATGGAACTTCTGCTGAAGAAGCACTAGAAAGGGCTTACTCTCACAGTCCAAGGAACATTGTTTACTCTAACAGTCCACGAAAGCATGTTGAGCCAGGTTCTAGTCCATCAAAAGTATCCAACAAGTTTACTTTTAAAGTACAGCCTCCAGGCTATACAAGACATCAATCCCAGTTAGAAGGGGAAGATCGAGGGACTGTGCACCCACCTTCCTATAGCAACCCCCCTGTTTACCACGGAAATTCTCCAAGACACATCCCCACTGCTAACAGCAGCTTTGTACCTCCACAGATCAGCCCTGGGACTCAAATTCATCCTTCCCGAAGACCTTTCGGTTCTACTCTGTCAGTTGATATTTCTCCAGAGAAATCTTACAGCCGCCCATCACCTCTTGTACTACCATCCAGTCGAATAGAAGTCCTTCCTGTTGATATTGGTGCTGGGGGATACTCAGGCAATTCAGGGTCACCAAAGAATGGAAAATTCATTATTCCTCCAGTGGATTATTTGCCAGATAACAGAAAATGGTCAGAAATTAGTTATACATACAGACCTGAGATGCACGGACAATCATGGACCCGAGATGCTAACCGTAGCCACTTAAGCAATTTACCAAAATATTCAGCCTTTCAACATGTACCCTTTCAAGACCATAATCTCCCAGCAGTTTCAGTAGATAGTCCAGTGCGGTATAAAACTTCACCAGCTGTAGAAGATGCCAGTTCAGCTGGGTATCAGTATGCAGGGCCTTCACCTCCAGCATATCACTACAGAAAGCGGGAGGGGCTTTCTGTTCAAGAATCAGTATTGCTGTGAGAATATATGTATACTTGGAAAAAGACAAGAGAATAGAAACCATACGAAACCTGCATTGCTATGTTTGTAATTGCCAAAGCAGTATTTTATACTCTTGGAAACAACTCGCAGAATTCTGATGTATATTAGTAATAAGAATATGTAGAAGTTTTCATCCTCCATGTAGATGCTGCTTAAGATGAGCATTTTAAATTGCATCATCACTGAACCTGTTAAAGAATTTAACCTGGAAACATAGCAATAGCATTTAGGGGTACACGCACAATAATGATCCTTTACTCACTTTCATTTATATCTTTCTCCAAAAACTGAACATTTTTATTCTTTTGGCCCATTCTGTTTTAGCTAATGTAAGCAAACCACTGAGAAACCCTAGAACAGATGTTTTTTTAAGGCTAAATATGTCTTTTAATAGGTATTATAGACACCTATACATACATATTTGAATACAGACCTGAAGAAAAAAAAACTTTTTTAAAAATGAATTTTAATCTAGATCCATAATATAATATGATTTTTTTTTCTTGTCTTTTAGTCTAGTTCTACCACCCTCCCCCCATGTTTTTAACCTGGGACCTAAACTGACAAAATTAGAGTTTTCTCTGACTTTGTTAAGATAGTATCTCACAGAATGCTCATTGTTATCCTTCAATGGCTGCCATTTTCTTTCAATCTGAAAATTAAAGACATGGGAGAGAAAGGCTGACCACTTACTGGTGCTTAAAAATTGGAGCAGGTAGGTAAGTTTATGGCCAAAGGCACAGTGCTCCTTGTATCCATTTCCCCCAGATCATTCTTAAGTGCTTTTTTGCACCTGGCTCTGCTCTTTCTTTTGCAACACTCAGAGCATACTGTTCCTTGCCAGATACCAGGAATGCTATAGGAGAAGTTGCAACTTAGTGACCATGCAGCACTGGAGGAGCAAGGTGAAAGGCCTTTGAAGTTCATTTGAAAGAAGTAATAATGGTCTGGTTACTTCTCAATTCTGACTCTTAAATTCTTGCAGGGCCTCACCTTGAAGGGCCCAAGGCAGTTGTTTACATGATCATTTTCTGACATTTTCTTTAAAGAATGTAATCAATGGATATTGCTGCAGTTATCAGGCCATTATGTTATTCATATTAAAATTGTAAAAAAGATGATTCTAACTATTAATAGGCATCTCAGATCTTGATCTTTTTAAAAAATATAGTGTGACTTTCAAACTTTCAAAACTATTTTTTCTTTTTCTGTGAAAAAAATTCAGGTTCATGGTTTAAAACAATCAGTGATATCTTTAAAAATATTCTATTACACTACAATTACCGAAAACTGACAAAATTTTGGGCACTCCAAGAAAATAGAACTTTGTTTTTAATTGGAGTACTTGTTTTCAACATTATTGTGCTCATATTAGAAAACAAAAAGTTAGAAAGTCTAACATAGATGGCTCTTCCTGTTGCAGGTTGGGGCTTTAAGCTTTTGAGGTACAAAAGTGTGTCTTAAAATGCAAATAACATTTGTTTAGCTAGTGAATGTGACAATATTTTTATGTATATAATGAGTCTAATGTAATTTTAATCAACTTGGTAATGATGTTTTTAAATGGCAAAACAAATGCAGTGTATTAAAGCTGAACACTACACTGAAGCTCAAACTCCTGATAAAATAACAGGTTCTTGATTTAGATCATGTGGAAGCTGAGAAATAAATGTGTATAAAAATGTGCTGAGGATAGTAATTCAAATTTTTAAACTATGATTCTGTGACTTGTAATGAACCAAGCTGTACAATTTAGTTTATGAGAGCACCCAAGCTGCTCATATATATATATATCAACAGTGGTAAATACTGTAGAGTTTATATATATATGCAAAAATATATATATGCGCGCACACACACACACTATTTTCTTATATCATCTATGACATTTTTTATCTGTATACTTTTTTGATGTGATTGTTTTTAACATGCTAAAAAGTAATAAGTATTTTTTGTTTTGTGTCTTTTATGTGCATTTTTTTAATATGGCAAAAGTGCTGCATTCCTGATGCTTCTAAGGCTACTTTTCTAATTGAGTGATGTTGCCCAGTGTTCACCACATTAATTGTGTATGTTGCAGTTCTGTGTTTTATGTTTTATTAATTTCCAGTAAGACTGTATTTAGAATGACATCATCTTTCCCTTATTTAATGACATTACAATATTATTTCTAGTCTTCCCTCTTACCAAATGTAGCTATGTTCATTTTTTAAGCAGAATTTAATTTGAAATTATTTTGCCACTATACAGTTTTACTCTTTCAAATTTATTTTTTAATAAAAGTTAATGAAACGATGATAAAAAATGAAATAATATTGGCAAAGAGGGTCAAAATATTATGGAGATTGGTTTTTGTCTGTAATTGTATGCACATGGTATTTTGCCGTTCATTACTCTCTTTGTGACAGTTGTGCCCAAAATAATAAGAATTTTGGTATTGTTTTTATTTTTATTTATTTATTTATGTGTGTATTATATTTAGTTTGAGAAGTTAAAGAAACTAGATCCAGGACCTCAAAGGGTTTTAAAAATTTGAATTCCTTTTTTTAATAGGATTATTTTAAAATGGACAGCTTCTTACTGCAGATTCGAAGTATAAATGATAGAACATTTTTTGAAAGCATGCAAAGAGCTTCCTTCAGTCCATAGGACATTTTTGGGAAAAAAAAAAGATGTAATTATTTTAACATTCCATTTAATTTTGAGGAGATTCTAACACTAAATTGTGTCTACTCAGTGTGACTTTAAGGTAGACTTGCATAGTTGTAATGGCCTCAAATTTCTTGGATCCTTTTATAATGTAAGCACAAAAACCATACCCAGTCAGTAGTTGGTTGAGATCTCTTTTCCTTTAACTTTTGTGATGAGAGAAAAACATGCCATGTCTACAAATACAGATTTATTCACAGAGGACCTCCAGCTTCCTCATCTGAAATCAGATTATTATTATTATACCTTTTAGAAACACACTTTTATTTTAGTATGCATTTGATGGTGTGCATGCATCTTAATCTTATTAATTAATGATTATGATTTGAGGATTTGGGTGTTTTTTGTTTGTTTGTTTTGTTTTTGCTTTAAATTGCCCTTTAAGTAGATTTTAAATGTCTGTATATAAGGATAGTAATGCTTATTGGCCAAATAGAAGGGGTCAAACTTTACTTAGTGGTTGGTTGGTTGGTTTTTGCCACTGATCCACGCTCCCACATTCCCAGGGCTTTTCTTTTTTCTTTTGAAACAGGGTCTTGCTAAATTGCTGAGGCTCGCTTCAAACTTGTGATCCCCATGCCTCAGCCCCAAGTCACTGAGATTATAGACGTGCGCCCCTGTGCCCAGCCAAACTTTACTTTTAAGATGACCCAAGCTTTTTTGAGAATAGGAGAAAGGAATCTCTGCAACATCTGTTGATACATTTTAGTTTCACAAGAACTTTAACTTATCCATAAATCTGACTGCCATCATCTTATAGGTGAGGCAACTGAGAAAGGAATAATTTCAGATTTCTTAAGAGTGGATTTTGACACTTGCTTCTCTTTAGAATTATCTGGTAAACTTTAAAATTTCTTTTCTGCTGGGATCCCATCCCAGACCACTAAAATCACACTATCTGGGTGGAATCCAGGCATCCGATAATACTTTTTTCCCCCTAAAACTTAAAAGTTTAATTATTAAGCTCTCTTTAAAAATCCCTCCAAAGATTCCCACTGTGAGCTCAAAAATTAGTAACAGATTAACAGTTTGTCTTTAGAAATTCTGACATCAGGAAAGTTAGGAGAAACTCCACCAGAAAGATTAAGATTGCCAGCCATCTTTGTAAATTCTGATGAACTGCTGCTGGTTATAGTGTGGATCACTTCACATGAAAGGCAGTATGACCTTGTAACAATCTCATTTGCTATTTCTAACAGTCCTTCAAAACAGAGAGAGCTTTATAAAGATTTCCATTTTCCTAAACAACCTCTGACTCTCCCTTTCCTTAAATGACATGTTTTTAAAATCTCAGCTATTTGGAAGCCTGAGCACTGAGAAAACACTGACTAGTTAGCCCTTCATTGGAGCAGTCAACATTTTATTGAGCATCTTCAAAAGTACCAGGGAACTGTGCTGAGTTCATTCTTCAAGATGTGAGACAGGTTTGTAATATTTGTTTCTTCATTCAGTGTGGAGATGTCCACAAGCTTCAGGTGGACACAAAAGGCCAAGAATGACCCCTCTCAAAAAGCTTAGGAAGCCCTTAGGTGAAGGAGTTGCCTCAGCTGAGCCTAAAAGGATTAGAATAGTAGACAGGAGGCAGTGAGAAAGGGGAAATTCTGCAGAGATGAAGGCAAGTGCAGCTGCATGAGCTGCATGGTATGTGTGTGAGGTTTTGCCCCTTGGATGTGTTTGTGGCGTGAGGTGGCAAAGGAGGGAGAAGTCCCACAAAGAGACCAGATGTGGAGGCCCTCATATGCTACTGAACCTGACCCTGGCGGGGTTTGCCATGCTTGTGTTTCCATTTCCTCTGGTTCTTGAGGCTGTGGAGGCTAGGCAGATGTGAGGGAGTGAGTCTGGAGCTGGTTAGGAAGACAGGAGGAGTCCTTTATCTCCAAGTGCTACAGAGCTTAAGGCCAGGGAAGAAGCTGCGAAGAAACGGTGATTAATTTGAGAACTGATTACTAAATGAAATTGGCAAGACTTGACAATGGAATGAAAGCAATCCTAATAATCCTAGTAAGAAAAATAGTTAACATTGAATGCATATTATGTGTCTGGCGCTGTGTTAAGTATTTAATGTGTGTCAGCTTATTTAATTCTCACAATAACTACGTTGTGTGTATTACTATAATTCCCAGTTCACAGATGAGAAAACTAACCACAAAGTTTAGGTAACTTTCCTCTAGTGACACAGCTGGTAAGTAATAGAGCCAGGACTTGAATCCCCAACCTGTTTCCCTCCCTACCCCTGAACTGATATATAAGGAGGCATAACTTGCCTATCATAAAATTCACCCATTTCACTTTTATACTTAGAAGATTTTTTAGTAATGTGTCATTATCACAACTAATTTTAGAAAATTTTCATCACCTCAAAAAGATCTATTGTGCCTATTTGCAATTCAGGCCTGTTCTCATGCTCAGTGCTCAGGCAACTACTGATCACTTTCTGTCCTGATTTGCCCTTTCTGGATACTTTCTTGAAGTGAAATCAGACAATGGGGGTATTTTGCCTCTGGTTTCTTTTACTTAGCAATGTCTTTGAAGTTCATTCTTGTATCACGTATCAATAATTTGCCTTTTATTGTTGCATAGTATTCCATTGTGTAGCACTGACACCTTGTGCTTATTCATCAGTTGATAGACATTTGGATTATTTTCACATGTTGCTGTGACCATTTGTGTACACATTTTTATATGGACATTTGTTTTAACTTTTTTGAGAAACTTCCAGACTGTTTTCCAAAGCAGCTGTGCCATCTTGCATTTCTATCCACAATGGAGGCGGGTTTTGATTTCTTGTCAACACTTGTGATTATCTGAGTTTTAGTGAATGTGAAGTGATATCTCATGGCTTTGATGTGCATTTCCCTGATAGCTAATGATGTTAAGCATCTTTTCATGTGCTTATGGGCTAATTGTATATCTTCCCTGGTGAAATGTCTGTTCAAATATTTTGCTTTCTTTTTAATTGAGTTTTCTTATTATTGAATATTAAGAGTTCTTAATATATTCTGGATATAAGTTCTTAATAGATGTGATTTGCAAATATTTTCTCCCAGCCTGTGATTTGTCTTCCGTTTCTTACTGATGTCTTTAGAAATGAACATGTTTTTAATTTTAATGAAATCCAGTTTATTAGTTTCCTTGTATGAATTGTGCTCTTAGTGCTGTATATCTCTGCTTAACTTAAGGCCATAAAGATTTTTCTCCTGATGTATTCTGGAAGTTTCACAGTTTGGGCTCTTAAATTTAGGCTTCTGAGCCACTTTGAATTAGGTTTTTTTTTTTTTTTTTTTTTTTTTAGTGCAGGGTAAGAGATTAATTCCAGGGGATGATCAGTGATCTCAGCACATACGTTAAAAAAGAGACTGAGCCCTTGCCGCATTGCACCTCTGTTAGAAGTTAATTGAACATATATGTAAGAATTTTTAAGCTCTGAATCATGAAGTGTACATGTTCCCCTTTTGTGTGTTTTCATGTGTGCAGGGATGGAGAAGTTAGCTGTTCTTACTAGGCTATTCTGAGTCCTTTGTATTTCTGTATAAATTTGAAGATCTGCTTATCAGTTTCTGCAAAAAAAGCTGCTGAAGTTTTGGGAGGGATAATTTTGTATCTATATATAAATTTAGAAAGATGATCATCTTAACAACATTGAGTCTTCCAATCTATAATCATAGATTCTGTCTCTCCATTTATTTTGAGTTTTTAAAATTTCTCTCACAGGGTTTTGTGAATTCAGTATACGTCTTGCACAACTTTTGCTAAAACAGTTCCCATTCTCTGGTGAATGGCTTTGCTCTGAAACAGCATGCTCTGCTGTTAGGAGAGAGGAAGATTGGTTTTTGTAGTTCACAGGTTGAGTGAAAATGGGGGTAGGGTGGCCACCATCTGGTGAAAAGAGTTGAGGAGAAAGAGCGGTTTAGATTTTAGTGCAAAAGCTACTTCTGACATGTAGAATTTGTGAATTGGAGATTGACAGATGGGGTTGTCTGACAGGCATTTGGCTATTCTAGAGAGAGATTTGGGACTCACCTGCATGAAGGAAGTAGTCAGGAGAGTATTCACGCTGGAAGAAGGCCAGCAGGCAAAGAGTGGGGAGAGCCTAGGGTATTGACCCAAACTGCACTATGACTATTAAGTTACCAAGCAGGGATAATACTGCATAGCAGGGTTATCGTTGAAAAAGAGCTGCGGTGTTCCTGTGCGTTTGGCAGAGCAGGGTGCAGGTCATCAGATCTTCACAATAGGCTGTGTTTGCTACTCCAGCTGTGTGACCTCAGGTGAGTCCCTTACCAAGTCTCACTTTCCTCAGTTATAATGCATAGTCATTTAAGAGGTGCCACAGGAGAGGGGACAGTCATGGACTGATTCCACAACATAGGAGTGCCCAGTTATTAGAGTCAGACGACTTGGGTTTAGACTTTCCACTTGTGGCCAATCACTGTTCTACATCCTGTTGAAATCAAGTGATAAGATGCGTCCTTGTCCCTATGGAGCCTACATTCTGACCCACTTCTTCATCTATAGAATGAAGGTTGTAGTTTTTATTTCATAGTTATGAGGATTGAGTTAATTTGTATAAAGTGCTTGGCATAGTGTCGTCACACACCAAAAATCTGTGATATTATCTCATGCCACCATGGTGCTAGGTTTTAGTGACTGAGAGGAATCTGATCTTGTTTTCATTCATGGGGCTGAGAGTCCACTCAGGAGCACAGGGATAAAAGCAGTAAATAAGACATCATCGTGAAAGGGAAAGCGCAGTTGGCATGATTTGAAAAGATGGTGCTGTGGCTGGAAGAGCGAGTTCTTCAGTAAGGAGGAAATGATGGGCGGTGTAAGATGCAGCAGAAAGGCCAGTGATGTGGGACTGACACTTAGGAGCTCTTTGCTGTCATGGCGTCATTCTTAGAGCCACAGTCAGGTTGCAGCGGTTGCAGGCACAGAAGCTCTGGATGAGGAGAGATGGACAGTCACCCAAGAGTAGCTGGAGTGAAGGATGGATAAGTTAGGACAGGGAGGAAGGGTAAGTTTTTATTTAAAACAGAATGCTAATTAGAAACCAATTTGACTTCAGAATTCTTAAGTACCTCTACAAGTCATCCCTTAGTTTTATTCCAGTTTGTGACTTCATGTGTTCCTAAGTATTAAAACACTAATTATTATTAAACTTTCTGTAATTCAGACTTGCCTTTATTTGGAGGGAAATCGGCATAATCTGAATATGAAGCAGGCAGCATGAAGAAAACCCTAGTTACTACCTGTGAGCATTGTTCACTTTGTAGAGCAGTTATTTAAATGTTGCTGCCACAAATAGTACATGAAGAGGAGATGTGACTTAGGAATAGCACATATGCAAAAATGAAAAAGTTTAACTTTGTCTTAAGCTAAATATGAGTCAGCAGTGAACTGCGGCCAGGAAAGCCAAGTCCATCTTAAATGTGTTAATAGGCTCTGCCAGAAATTCATGGTGTTCATCCGGGCCTGTCACTGAGCTCCTCTGAGACTTGGCTTCCTGATGTGCACACTCTGGAGGTAGGAGTAGGAATTTGAACAGGGTTCTGCTCCCAAGTCTGAGAGGTGAGTGTGCACACCCTAGACCTGTTTGTCTCCTCTTGCAGGGGACATATGGTGGCTTCAAGTGCTAGGAAAACCATGAGGAAGAGAGGTCAGGCATGTGTCAGGGAGCAAACAGTTGGGCTGGGAAGGCAGACATCAGCCTTGTGGTTACCCACATGCTGTGGCAAGGACCCAGAAGGAGGGTCACCCAGGGCCACAAATGCCTTTAGTAATAATTATCTCAAGCCTGAAGATGACTCTCATGAGAAAAGACCTGGTTTGAAGTGGTCTTGTGGGTGATGTCACCATCGTAATGGGCAGAGGAAACTGCCTGGTAGCCATGAGAGATGAGGCCGTGCTCTGGTACAGTGAGGGAGCAAAGGAAGCAGAGCAGGAAATAATGACCTAAGTTCTGGAAGTTGCAAACATGACGACAGTTCTAAGCAGTAAGCCAGGTCTGCACACATGGATGATGCCATTAAGCAGAGTTATCTTCGAAAAGAAGCAATGAAGGTGCCCCTGTGCAGTTATCAGTTTGGTAGAGTGGACTGGAGGCCATCAAAGCTACTGGGTTTGCCACTCATTAGCATGACTTTGGGCAAGTCACACTCTCTTGGTGGGCCTCGATTTCCTCGTCTACAAAGAGTGGTCTGGAGAGTTAGACAGGATAGTGGACAGTATCATAGTGGACCTAGGTCAAGGCTGAGAGTCAGAGTCACTTGGAGAGCTTCCAAAAGTGCTGCCCAGGCCTGTCCCAGACCAATTAAATCAGAATCTCTTGGAGTAGGGCCCAGGAATTAGGTTTGTCTTTGTTTTTTTAAGTTAAACATTGATGTAGCCCAACATTTCATGGTTCAGTAATCTAATCCTGAAAACCTAAATTGTTCTTGTAATCCAATTGCATAGGAATATGCTGCAAGAAATTGGCACCTCAGGCTTGAAACCCTTGTTGAAAAACAGGGAATGACCTCTCTCTCTCTTACCAAGCAAAGTATCTTGGCCTGAAGAGAAAGAAAAGAGACGTGCCCTCCACCTCTCTCTACACACATTTATTTCTTAATTCTTCTAGGTTCCATATCTTTCTGTTACATCAGGGAACCACCCAAAATCATCCCAAGAGATTTTTACTAAAGAGTTTTTTAGTGCTATAATGGAAAGAACATAGGCTTGAAAACAAAGTTGGTGGTGAGTCCCAGCTTTTCCACCAACCTTGCTGGACATAGTCACATGAATAAAATGAGGATGCAAGGCCTTCCTGGCCAGGTTGTTGACAATGCCTGGAACCTAGGAGCTCAGCGAGGCTTCAGTGAGGAGGCAGGTGTTGATGTAGAGAAAGGGCTCATGCCATTCATATTCAAAGAGCTTTCACTGGGCATGGTCGCACTTGCCTTTAATCCCAGCAACTCAGGAGACTGAGGGAGGAGGATTGCAAGTTCAAAGCCAGCCTCATCAACTTAGGCACTAAGCAATTTAGCAAAACTCTGTCTCAGAAATAAAAAGGATTGGGGATGTGTCTCTGGTTAAGCACCCCTGGGTTCAATCCCTGGTTTAAAAAAAAAAGGAGCTTTTTTTCCCCTTTATGCTTGTAAAATATCCCCAGAAGGAATACATTCCAAGAAAATGTATAGATAAAGAAGCATAGAGTTATTCATTACGTTTCCTCCCCATTAATTAGAGAAACGGAAATCAACAGTGATTGGCAAAGGCAATTAACAAAAAGAATGTTGATCATGCCCCACTATGGAGAGGAAAATTGCACTCCAAAAATGTATTACTGTATCAGTATCAGAATTTATATATTTGTTCTAGAAATACTACTTCCATGAAACAGAAATACAAGCATAAAAAGTACATGTAAAAGTGTGTTTATCACATCATTCTTTGTAATCGAGAAAAAGTGCCCATCAAGAAATGATAGGTTAAATAGTATATCCATATAAAAAATACTGTTCACCCTTTAAAAATAGGTAGGTAGCTTTTTATGTACTGATGGCGAAAGAGCTATCTATGATTTATTGCTAAGTGAAAAAAGCTACAAGACAGTGTCCCTATAATTCCTAGTTGGCTTTCCTGCTTCTGACTTTTGCCTTAGGCCATCCTTGAAGCATTATAGTGTCAGAGGTCATGAGTGGGCTGGAGATGGGATTTGCTAATCATGAGCTTGAGAGCCATGGGCCATTAGGAGTGTGGTGAGAAGTTCTGTTTGCACAGACTCTGAAGAGAATATGAGAACCGCTGGCCAGACACCTGGGACATGAGTATGAGCCACATTGAAACAAGACAGGTGAGCAGCGGCCAAGACCCTAACAAGGGGACTGGATGTGTCCCAAGTAGCTGGGAAGGGGATGAAGTGAAGCAGAGCATGCTCTCCCCACCTGGGACACAGGTGTTGCCAGAGCTTTTGAAATCTGATCCTCAAGGAAGGGGCTGTCACTGCTGTTTCCTCCCCCTGAGCAGTATTGTCCTTTCCTTTACTGGGAAAGGGAGCACAATTAGAGAGGTACTAGGGACAGCCTTAAAAGCAGGTGGTCAGAGGCCCTGGGGTTCCTGGAAGCCGAGGAGTACAAGTAGAAGCCAAATTCTGAGTGCCCCTGGGCTAGCGTGGCCTAAGGATGAAATTTTACCACTGAAGCTGAAGGTCAAAGTGATGCCCAGTGACTAAAAGTTTGAAAAGCAATAATGATAATAATTTTTAAATGCATATGACTCAAGAGATATGAAGACCTCAAAATATGGAGAAAGCCTCAGATCAGATGCCTCTTAGTCTCTTCATGCCAAATAAATCCATGTTGGGCTTACAGGCTTCTGTTTAAAAGCAGGTCTGGGAAACCAGTCTTTTCATCACTGGCTGTCCTTGATCAGAAATAACAGGAAGGTATTTATTGATTCCAGAAAGGAGGTGGAGGAGGTTTTAAATCTGGATTGTCCCATCTTGTAAAAAAAAAAAAATCACTAGACAGCCTATTTTGGATTTCATGGATCAGCAAAATGTCACTCTATGATTTGGGCACAGAGTTGTCGATTGGAACTTTGTCAAATATGTACATAAAAAATAATATTGTAACATAACAAAAAGAAAACAAGAGCATAAACTCAAAAAGCAGACCATCCTTTAAGTTGAGCAGATTTAGCTGTTTAAAAAATACTCTATTATTTTTTTTTAAGCCTTCTTTGCAGAATGGGAAAGAACCATATGGGTCAGCACCAGGCCACACACAGCATTAGAACCCTCAGTACCATATGATGTGATTGGAACATGTGGTTTATAGAAAATTAAATTTTATAGCCAGATCAGATGCTAAGCTGCTGCCTGGAATCAATAGACTATCAGAAGTCCTGGAGAGACTAGTAAGCATATCATAACTATTAATTTATGGGTAGGTTTTTGGAAATAACTTCAGAGAAGGAATTGATGCTTGAAAGAGCTTTTATAACGCCAGATGGGGTGTGTGAGTTTAATCAGAGTCCTGAAAAGGGGATTGTACAATGTATTTTTTTTAATTCACTATAACCTATGGGTGAAGTCTGAGATAAACCTAGAGACATGAAGGAAATCAGAACTTAACCAAAGTGATACAAGAAATGATGATCAATGCAAAGACAAATAGAAGCTCTTCTGTGATTAAGTGTGTTGATGGGCAACAGGGACAAAAGACCTGCCTAGGGTCTAGTCGCTGGGCAACTACATGTGAAAGCAAAGGCCAGAGGGAACCTGGCCTAACCCAGAGAGTATCCCACAGCTGCCAGTTTGAGATTGGCATTTTACCGATGAAGAAACAAGCCCAAGATAGTCAAATGACTACATTTCCCAACTCCTGCTTCGTCTCAAAAAAGGGACATTGTATAACGTGCTCCCCACCCGCAGGTGACAACTCACAGTGTGAGAACCAAAGGATAGGAAGCCAGGTCAGTTTAAAACCAACCCAGTCAAAAGATGGTGTTTTAGTCCTGTTAACAGGAGTGAAAGTAGCTCAATAGAAGTCTTAACAGCATAGTCGTGTAGATTGGTCCATGTAATGTGGTCCCTAAGTCACTCTCTCATTTGTTCAACAGTGTTATTGGCCATCTACTATGTGCCAGTAAGTATCCATTAGGATAAAATTTAGTTTTGTTCACTATATTCCTAATTAAAAACCAAAACAATCCTAGTTAAAGCCTTTATATTATTATGATAATACAAATAAGAATTGAATAATTCATTTTAGCTGAAAGACTAGATTCTATTCACCTAATCTAAACCCTTAATATGCATACAAATCACTTGAGCATCTTGCTCAAATGCAGATTCTGATTTCATAGATCTGCCATTCCTGTATGTCTTATACCCCGTTAGGTTGGTGCTGTTAGTTTAAGGGACCACATTGAGTAACAAAGATCAAGGCCAGGGGTCCCTGAAAAGAAATCAGGAAGAAGTTCAAGTTTCTGAGTACCACCCACCCATCCCCCCACCTCCCAACACACACACACAGGAGCCAGAGGTGGCTGCACAAAGGCTTACGGAGCACAGTAGTTTCCTGGGCTGAGATGATGGAGATGAATGGGATGGCTGTTTGTCTTCTTCCTCCAGGTCTCCACAGACTTTATTTATTTCACAGGTTTAGGACCTTCGAAGGCTCTGGCTTAGCTGTCAGAGATGATGCTTCTCCTCTTCAGGAGGCAAATGGGGAGCTCTTGAGGGAACAGGACAAATGATTCTTTGGGGGCTTCCTGAGGCAGCTTCCAATAAGTAGAAGAAGTGAGCATGACATTTTCTCCTTTGCACGTCATTTCCTTCCTGCTTTACATGTAGTTAGGCCAAACTAGGTGAGCAACAGCTCTTGGGGGGACCACACCCGCCCCTTGTTTACTTCTGTGTGCTGTCTCTACGGGAAAAGGAGATAATGAAATTTAGCTTAACCAAGCTGTGGGTTGGAAGTTATAACCTACCTAATTCCTTAATTAAGCTATCAATTAAGGCTGTGTCTATGCCACCTGCTATGCCTGGGCCTTGTGCCATGTGGAAGTGCCAGCTCTGACAAGCCTGTCCCCATAGAACCCAGGGCTCAATCAATCTACAGTTATGGCTCTCCTACCTTCCCCATGACTTTCTCTTAAGGGGTTTTTAAAAGATCCACTTGGAGACAAGTGTCCCCACTCATTTTCCATGCACAGAGAGTTACAGAATGTCCAAGACAACCAGCAGATTTAGTTGGGCCTTTTGAGGGTTATACCTTCCCCAAGGAGACCATTTGTGTTGGCCATCTGCACAGGGGCCAGCAACCTTTCTTGCTGTCAAGACCCTGAGTTCAACCCCATGGAATAGCCTTAGGTAAAGAGCTCAAAGGGAAAGGAAAAAAAATGGAGCAGAAGACAGAAGTATGAAAAGAAAGATCCGTTGCAAATTTCTCTCTCTAATCGAGGTGAGTGTTCAGTAGCATTTAATGTTGAATGAATGCATGAGGGAAAACAAAGAAACCCAGGAAGGAAAAAATGATGGTGTGAGAACCTGGATGTTCCCCCAAATGCCTTAGTTGCTTAAGGTTCTTGTCCTAAGCATGCTGACACATCTGCAGCGTTTGCCCCTGAGACGGGGAAGAGCAGCTCATTCTGAGGGATTGTAGCCAGCTCCACAGCTGCAGAGAGACCTCCTTCAGGGCATAGAGACTCCAGTATCATCCAAAGCCTGGACAAAGACCGCTTTCCTGGGACCTTCAGCACCACGTGCACCTAATCTGTCAAGCTGTTGGTATACCCAGGACCTGTGCATCACCCATGTTTACCCTGCCATGAGCAAGTGGGGGCAATGAATTATGCAGGAGATGTGTCATTGGTCATGCCAAAGAGCCTCCTAAAGAAGTGGCATTCCAGAGGGAAGACTGGACCTCCAACCTTGCTCTGCTCTTCACCTTGGGCAATGTCTATCTCAAGAGTTAAATGCATCCCCATTTTCCAATGAGGATGACGCCAAAGGTCACTGAAAGTTGAACCACTGACCAACAGTGGCTCTGCTGTACACTGGCTAAATGAAAAATGAGGAGAAGCCACCCTTCCCTGCCGAGGAAGTACCAAAAGTCTATGTTTTAGTCAGAAGCTAAGCAAGCATTGTACATGATCAGCTTGGATGTTTTTCTAGGTCATTGGAAGGAAAGAATGAGCACCCTGCATTTCCTTCTTGCTTCCCTTTCCTTCTCCCTTCAGTGAGCACGCACTGAGCATTTGCTTTGTGTCAAGCAATTTCTAGGCACTGGAGCACAGCAGTGTGGGAACAGGAAAGCCCCAGGCTCTCCGGTGCACCATCCCAGGCAGGAAGCACACAAGGCAGAGCCCTTGGGGACTGTCAGAATCAGAGGGCTGCGGAACAACCAAAACCTGGGGGAGGGAAGGAAGGCGTTGGGTGAACTCTCCAGGAAGACCACCCTGAGAAGTTGCCTTGGGGAATGGCCTGGAAGGAGCTGAGCAGCAAGCCCTTTAGATACCCAGAGAAGACTCTAGGGCAGAAGGAAGGACAAATGCACCCATTCTAAGGCAGGAGGGCAACATCAGCCAAGACCGCAAAGGGCCGGAACTGGGTGGGGGCAGGTGGGACACAGGAGCCAAACCCCAGCATCTGGGGTCAGTTACATGCATGACCGCTGCCAGTGTCATGGCACATGCAGACCTCTTATTGTACCCACCTCCCTGTGAGTGGCACTTGGGGTACCTGGTACAGAAATTGTACCAGGATCATGAATTTGCTAGAGCTCAGCTTTAATCTAAGAGAAATGGGAGGCTTTTAAGCAAAGCAATCCCCTTGCTGCTGGATAAAAAGACATGGGGATGAGGAGGTGAGTGGCAGCAGGAGAGGCATCTGGGGTTCTTGGCTGTTAACAGAGGAGCATCAGTGGTGGCTCAGACAGGCCCCCAGCAGTGAAGGGGCAAAGAATTGAAATCTGAATATATTTTGAAGACAGAACTAAAAAGTGTTGCCCTTGGGTGGAATGGAGGGTGAGAGGAGAAAAGGCTGGGATGATTTGGGATTTTTGCTTTTTGAAGGTCTGCTCTGTCAAATAATATGAAGGGTGTTAACCACAGAAAATCTAAGTCTTTTTTTTAAGTATGTTTTTCTAGCACGACTTGTAGCCCGTTGCCCGTGTGACTGCTGAAACAGTGCACTGTGCCCTGGCACACGCAGACGTCTTAGTATACCCACCTCCTGTGAGTGGCACTTGGGGTACCTGGTGCAGAAATTGTTCTATAGATATTGTTCCATCAGGAGCGAGTCGGGAGGCTCTAAGCAGTATTTGAAAGCCTCCTGTAAAGGAAATCAGTTACCTGGGATGTTTGCTGATTAGGGAAACCCATTTTGGGGCCTAGCTTGAGTGAACTAGGGAAGGATAGCAGGGTTGCTCTAGTTGGTGCCCTGAAGCTCCCTCGTACAACTTGGAGTCTTCTTTCAATGGATTTGAGTTTCTCTTATCTTTCACTAAAGGCCATCTTGGCCCTAGGTGCCAGGCAAGTGCCAAAACACAGAACACTAACAGCTGGAGATCTTAGTCACTGCTACTCAACTCTGGGAACCTGAATCTCACCAGAAGCAATGCCCTGCACTGTACAGGGTGGTCTGCTTAGGATCCAGGTGTCACCATTTGGCAGCAGATGCAGGCTGATAAAGCTCAGCTAACCCTAGGGGATTTTCTGCTTTGCGGCCAGCAGTACTGACCTCCTTTTGACAGGCCGGGCAGATCCCATGAGCCCAGACCTCAGGCGAGCATTTTTTAGCACTTGACTGGTAGAATGTAGATTAGAGAATATTTCAAGTGTTATGTAAAAATAAATGAAGTCTGTGGTTTAGCTCAATGGTAGAGCTTGCCTGATACATGTGAGGCCCCAGATTCTGTTACTAGCCCTATGAAATAAAGTAAAAAGAAAAAAAAAAAGAAGTGACAAAGAATCAGATAAATTTGGGAAACATCTCAGTAAAGGGAAGCATTTTTTTTTTAAACAGGATTTCTCAGAATCTATAATATGCCACCAATAGCAGCCTGCATGTCCCCCCCCCCCGAAAAAATGTATCCTTTTTCATATCTTGTTTGACATCAGACCCATTTTCCTGTAATCATCTTGGCTGAACAGTATTCTGATGACATCCTCAGGAATATGCTGTCCTAGACCAGAGTTGCTCAAAATGTGACCTTGGAGTGGGGCCATTTGGAAGAAGACTTGTCATTCATCAATAATGAGGTAAGGACAGAAATGAACAGCTTTCAGAGGTCTTTATAGCAATTTGAGTAATTTCTATATCTTGAACCTAATCATAAAATAGTGGGGCTTATGTTCCTTTGTTTTATTAACTTCACTTTCCTAGAAATTAATTTTAGGGTACTTTACCAAAAACAAACAAAAAACCATCCGTCTGTAGCTCACTGAAGATAGAAAAACTGGTCTTTTCCCTCCCACTTAAGAATGCCTCCACCAACACCAAGCCACCAACCAGCTCTTGCTTACAGAACCAGAGCACAAAGGTTAGCCCAATTGCCTGGCCACACGGCTTCCCGCAGCCCTAATCCTACATGGGGCCTCCTTGCCTTAGGTCACATCTTCATCCGCCTGTGATTTTTGTCACATGAGTGTGGATTCTCAGAACCCTGGTTCCCCGCAGTGGGCCATCCACTCCTAGATGCATAATGAGGATCGAAGCATCAGGAGCCCTTGTCTGAGAGGGATTCCCCTGAAGAAAGACAGCCTCAAGTGATTGGTGTTGGTGTGTGCAGATCTGCTCAAGTGCCTGCCCCTCCCACCTTGGGTGCATGGCTGACAGCCTCTGAAAACTTCAGGAAATATGACAGGCTTTCAGGAATGGAGGCTGCCCACAAAAGAGCAGAGCCCGGGAGGAGTTAAGCACGTGGGTTCCACAATGCTTGGCTTTTGTTCTCCCTAATCAGGCTGGTCATGTGGCTTTTTTTTTTTTTTCCTCCTCTTCCTAAGAGTTCTCCAATGGAGGACTTCAGTCTTTTAAAAACAGTAATTTCTGTAACAATGGTAATTACTTTAATTGGAGTTCTTTAAAGGTAGATCCTTCTCGCCCACCTCCTCTGCAGCTGTAAAACATGTTCTGATATATTGCATTACTCCAAATCAGAGGGGTATTGTTCTTCCTTATAGCTATTAATGGGCAATGGAGTAGGGGAGTAAAAAAAAAAAAAAAAAAAAAAACTTCCCAAACTTGCTATTTTTCAGTGTAGAATAATTGCAAATAATTTCTCTTTGTTTCCAGGTAATAGTAGACAATCAGCTTTATAAATGCTCATTGCATAGGGGGTTGGCCCACCATGAAGGTCCTTCACATGGCATTAGAACTCTCAGAGTCCCCTCCTGGCTCCCTTTTGTCCCATCAGCCTCCAGAATCTATTTGGTGTTCTCATTTATGGGGAGCTTATGCTGTTTTAAATGAAAGTAGTTGGCCCTGCACCGGGCCTTGTGCCCCTAGATAGCCCCATTCTTCAGAATATTGTTGGAGCTCTATACTGTAAGTAGGCAAAATACTGTAACCCTGTGTCTGTACCTAGAAAGTGAGGGACAAGGAGTCACCATGGGAGGAAACAGGGTGGGTGGGAGAAGCTGGAGGGCGGCAGTGGACGACATCTTCCTCATCGCCGCACGTTCTTCTGTTGTGTGACATGGAGCCAGAAATGGCACTCTCTTTAGTTCTTTGGGTTCTATGTATGTCAAGTTTGATCTCCTGGCTACAGTTGGGCAAAGCTGTGTGAGATGTCCCCATCAGGTGCATGTAGAAAAGGGAAACCAGGAACTCTTGACCTTTGCCTGTCAAAATCCTTGAAGAACAAAAATGAGTCATTTACATTCTGTGTTCTTATGCCTTTCATGGTTTACTGCCCTTGCTTTGCCCCTTGTCCATATTTTAGGAAGATTAAAAGAAAGTTTCCCCTCCAATTTTCTATCATCCTATTTATCCATCCATCCCATGTTTATACCTCCATCCATCCATCCATCTTATGTTTCTGTCTCTATCATCTATTTAGCATTTTATCTAACCATCATCTATCTACCTATTCATTATCTGGCCATCCATTCACCCTATACTTATATCTCCATCCATACATCTGTTCTTCCTATACCTTAGTCTGTTACCTGTTTATTCATCCACCTATCATCTATTTATCTACCCATCGTCTACTATCCATCTATCCATCTCTCCACCCATCATCTGCTTATCTGTCATCTATTGACCTATCCATCATCTGTCTGTCGGCCTATCTGTCTATTTGGAATCTATCTACCCATCAACTGTTCACCTGTACATCATCACTCTTGTCTATCTCTGTCATTCATCACTAGCCTGTGTATCCAGGCCTCGATGGTCTGCACGTGCCAGTGAAACCATACCTTCCCACAAATTCCCCATCTACCTGTCAATCATATGAGCTGTTTATCTTGGGGCCCCTCCTCGCCCAGGCTTTCAGCCTTCCTGAACTGTCTGGGGTCTGAGTTTGAGGTTTGGGGGTCTGGGTTCTGTTAGGCAGGTGTGTCATAGAGCTGTGCAGCCATCCTTGCCCCTCAGGTTGCTGCCCATTTTGCACTGCATTTCAAATATGAGACAGGCTTCCCTTAAAGTCTTATACCATGACAGAAGCCATACTGTCCTGAAGAGCCAGGGATCAAAAAGGAGAAGGAGGCACAGCACAGATAACTCATAAGCTGACTAGATGTGGCTATTAGAGCTTCCTGGTGAGTCTGTCTTGGGAGTCGTCTCATTCAGGCACCCCAACTGGCCTCCAGGTGGTCTTCATGGGAAGGAGGAGCCCTCTTCCTCCCCTAGGGGGCTTTGTGTACAGCCCCAACATGGGCCTAGCCCAGCTGCCACCTGGGCCCAGGTCTCTAATCCTCATTTCCTTTCTCAAGACCAGTCTTTCCCCAGGATGACTGACACAGAGTGTCCACTGTGTTTGACAGGGACCACCCTCAGGATGCTCACTTACTTTTTGGTCCATTAGACAGGAATGGCCCATCAGAACACAGCAGTCCAGTGTCAGCATTCACTGGGACACAAGCCTAGGGCAATAGCCTTCCCGTGCACTGAGACACAGTGCACCCTGCCAGGTTCCTGGTTCTGGACTCTGCTCAGCCTTACAGGAAGATGGTGCCTTCTGGTGGGTTCTCCAGCCCAGGCCTGGCTTCCTACAGATTCAGCAAAGGTCAGCTGCTGCCACTGCAAACCTATTCCCTTGGATTTTTCAGAGATCTGAACAAAGGTTTTTATAAGCTGTTAGGGGCCAAATTGTGTCCCCCTGAAATCCATATTTTGGAGTCCTAACCCCCACTGGGACTGGATTTGGATTTGGGTGTTTAAAGTGATAGCTGGGTGCAGTGATCCCAGCTACTTGGGAGCTGAGGCATCAGGATAACAGATAAGAGTCCAGCGGGAGCAACTTAGCAAGACCCTGTCTCTAAATAAAAAAATAAATAGCTAAAGTTAAACCGGGTCCCAGGGTGGGGCTCTAATCCAATAGGACTAGTGTCCTTCTAAGAAGAGGAAACCCCAGAGACCTCAGTCTGTCCATATGTGCAGAGCAGAGGCCATATAAGCAGGCACTGTGTACGAGTCAGGAGGAGAGGTCCCCCCAAGAAACAAACCCTGCTTGGGCCCTTGACCTGGGCCCTGTAGCCTGCAGGAGGCTTCCTCTAAGAATCTGTGAGAAAATGAATTATTTAAGCCACCTGTCTGTGGCCTTCGTTGTGGCTGCTCCAGCAGAATCAGACACAGTCACTCTCTTGGACTCATCATCTGACCAGCTCTCCTCGACAGTGCCTATACATGGTTTTTACCTGGGATTCCTCTTTATTTTCACATCTTTTGCCACGGGACAGGTTGAGAATTCCACAAATCAGGTGCCCTTCACTGAACGGTCCTTCCTTTAGCTTATGTTTCTATTTTATTAGAAGCAGTGAGCAGGAATCAGATGCCCCTTCAACACCGACTGCACACCTCCTTAGCTAGGTCACCCAAGGTGGAGTACAGTTTCCACTTTCCTCATTACTTCAAGCGACAGTGCTGGTGAACTTCTGCCTGTACTCTATGACTGTTCGTAATCACACTTTGTTATTCCTTTAAAGATCTTACTTGGGGCCTCCTCAAGGACATGCATGCTTCATATAAGCACTTTTCCATTTCTCTGCAGGTTTGCATTGACACTTTCTACAAAGTTCTTCCAGTCCCATTCAAATACCAGGTTCCGTGGCCATGCCTGTCCTCTCAAGTTTTCATTAAAGCAGCAGCCTCTATAAACTACCCCAACAAATTATCCCGGCCATGGCTACTTTAAGCAACAGTAAACATTTATTAGCTTGCACAGTTTGGGAAGCACTGAATCTGAAGCTATGTAGCTGGTTGCTTCTGGCCCCACATCCCTCTGGAGGCTGCAATCAGGACCTTGGCTAGGGCTGTGTCGCTGGGAGGTTCCACTGGGCTGGAAGATCCGTCTCTGTGATTGCAGAGTTAGAAAGGGGTATATATACCCCTATATAGGGGTAGGAAGGATAGTAGAATGAATCTATCCTTATGTGCATATATGACTACATGACCAGTGTGATTCTACATCATACAACTAGAAGAATGAGCAGTTATACTCCATTTATGTATGATGTGTCATTTATGTATGAGACCTGGGGGCCTCATCTTGTATGTCCTCAATAGCAGTTGGCTGCCCCCAGAGCAAGTGACCCAAGAGAGAACAAGGTCAACCATGAGTCTTATAAGAACTAGTCTCAGAATAATGCTGTAATTTCCAAGCATCCTATTGGTTACCCAGGCCAGTCCTCTTCAGTATGGGAGGAGACACACAAGGAAAGGGACCCATGAGCCCCTGTGGGAGCCCAGAGTCTCCTGTAGGTGTAACTTTTGGCAGGTGGGTTAACATCTCTGAGCCTTCACGTCCTCATCTATAAGGTTATACAGGAAGTAGTTGAATATCCCCTAACTTATCTGGCTACTTCCTCATCACAAGACAAAGTCCCCCTCTCAGAAATCCCTACCTGCAAACTCTCTGCCCTTCTAGCCTGCTTCATTTGAGTTCCTTCCTCTCTCTCCTTTTGGCAGGAGGGAGGCTGTGGATTAGTTTATTATACTCATTCTTACTTGCAGGTCACAGCTCTTAAACTGTAGCCAGAAATGGAAGGTGCTGGACCTTCAACAGAGAATGAATAAAGAAAATGTGGCATATATACACAATGGAATATTACTTCAGCCTTAAAGAAGAACAAAATTATGGCATTTGCTGATAAATGGTTGAAGGTGGAGAATATCATGCTAAGTTAAATAAGCCAGTCCCAAAGAACCAAAGGCCAAGTGTTTTCTCTGATATGCAGATGCTAATTCAGAATAAGGTGTGTGTGGGGGGGGGTGCTAAGGAAAAAACAGAGGTATTTTGTATTAGGCAGAGGGGAGTGAATGGAGGGGAGAGGTACAGGGGTAGGAAGAATAGTAGAATGAATCAGACATTATTACCCTATGTGCATATATGACTACACGACCAGTGTGATTCTACATCATACAACCAGAAGAATGAGCAGTTATGCTCCATTTATGTATGATGTGTCAAAATGAATTCTACTATCATGTCTAACTAATTAGAACAAATTTTAAAAAGAAAAAGAAAGAAGAAATGGAAGGCGCTGGAGGAAGAGAACCTCAGACATGCACAGGGACTCTGGGAGTGCAGAGCATTCGCCACCTCATGCTGTCATTCCAAGCTTCTTCAGGCCAATCACTCAAGGTGCCACTCTATTGCATTCCTTCAGAATCTTCCAGAGTAGATTACTGATGAGAAAATGGAAAGGTCATGTCATTCTCTTTAGGTCACATGGCTCATGGCAGAGCCAGGATTTGAAAGCAAGCCTTTCTCTACAGCCATGACATTTCTAGAACATCAAGTAGCAGCTTTTCTGTGGGTGGCTTCTTAGCATTGCAGAAAGAATGAGTGGATCCCTGCTCCTGCCACTGCTGCTGTCCCTCTATGCCATCACCACAGCCCGCTTGCCCCTTGGCCTGGACCACCTTTGTTCATGATGGTTAACGGGACCTGGTTGGGCACCATTGTGACCTCTGCTAGAAACCAGCTTCCTGTTCCTATTCACAGGAACAGCAGCTTCTGCACCTCTGTTCTGTCTCTGAGCATCCTCAGCCAGAGAAGGGCCAGCAGAGTGGGGTTGCTCACCTGCTTCTGCTCCTGCCATCATAATGGAAAATGGCAGCTTGCTTGTGTGTGAAAGGTGAACTATGAGAGTTTTGCTCATGTTATAAGGAGCACTCATGGACTACGCCATGGCTAGCTGAGTGTGACTTTTGGCAGGTGATTTAACGTCTCTGAGCCTTTACGTCCTCATCTATAAAATGGAAATAAGGATGATTGCTTGATATGGAAGTTCCTGCAGGATTCCCAAACTCCTATGCCTTCCCAAAAAGAATAGTAGGGCTCTCTCCAATCTATCATGGGGAAGTCTTCAGGCCAAGCAGCTTTCCCAGCCATTTGGATAATTTGAATACAGATACAATCAGCAGTTTTCTAAAACATATCCCTGCAGTTTCAGAGAAGTCCTTTATTATTGTTTTTTGAAAGGCCATTTTTCATTTGTTGTGTCTTTACCTGCACTTCTTTACTAGAAGGTGAAGAAAAACGTCTGGCCTCAGTGGGGCCTTCTGAGGATAATCGTCCATAAGTCCAAGGCTCTTCAGTCTTCTTTCCCTTTGCCCCCATGTCATTTGTGACCCCTCACCCAGCACAGCAGTGGTATATAGTAAGTGCTCAGGAAACCAGACTGCCTCCTGATAGGTTCATTTCTCATCCTGCTTTACCTCTATGATACCCCTCTTCCAGCCACCTGCTACTGCAGTTGAAGCAGAAATTCCGGCTTGGTAACCTTGGCCTCCCTCTAGCGGCTTCAAGGGTGCCCTGTTCTGCCCAGCCTCCTCCAAGTCCTGAAGTGTGTGTATTTTTCAGCCCTGATGAACTGTTTGGACACTCAATTAGAAAGGTGTGCTTACACATCCAAGTGTGAGGAGGAAAATAAAACTCCCATGAAAATATCAGCTCAGCTCTGATTCTATTGTAAATTATGAATCTCACCCAGCTTTGCCGCCTGGACACTGTCCTGGGGAAGGGCTAAGTGGAGACCCTCTGTTTCCAGCGCCACATCAGGGTACAGCAGGAGTGAGCCATATCAATCCAGTCTGTCTTGTTGTCAGGAGCTTCTTTGTCATTATTTTCAGTCTCCATTCAGGGAAAAGAATGTTTTTAAAATTGAGGACAAAGCTTTGGGGGAAGGCTGCAGGGAATGAGGACTCTTTGTAGCCAGCTCTCAACAGAGAAATCTGGTTTTCTGTGTCAGATGTCCCCAGTATGAAGCCTCCCCTGAACATCACTGAACACAGAGCCCTGATAAGTGCTGTTTTCTGCCCAAAGCACTTTGTTCAGCAGCTGAGTGTAGAGCTTGGGACTTGGACCCCGTGTGTCGGTGTTCCCAGACAAGCTTAGCCATCTTTACTCTTCTACGTTTTTTTGTGTGTGTTTGTTTGTTTGTTTGGGTACCAGAGATTGAACTCAGGGGCACTCAGCCACTGAGCCACACCTCCAGCCTTATTTTGCATTTTATTTAGAAACAGGTTCTCATTGAGTTGCTTATGGCCTAAGTTGCTGAGGCTGGCTTTGAAATCATGATCCTCCTGCCTCAACCTCCTGAGCAGCTGGGATTATAGGCGTGCACCACTGTGCCTGGCTCATCTTCACTCTTCTTGAGGGAGTGTTTCTGGTACCGTGGGTCCCTCAGTGAGGCTACTGTGGTTTGCCAACGGATGCCCTTGACATTGAGTTGCAGCCTGTGCCCCCTGAGTGCTAGGTGTGCAGCTGCCCTCGGGCTCATGCTGTCAGGCCAGAGCAGTGTGTTCCTTCCTCTAGGAATCTGTTGCTCCACACAAATGTGGCGATGCCCCAGCAGCTTCTGGTGGTTATTTATTCATGTGTTCTCAGAGCCCTGCATGGCTGCCAGAGGGTTTATGGCCTCTTAAAGTTTCGGAGCCTCTGCTTTTATGGCCACTGTTTGTTGAAGAGAAGGGCCATTTGGGGAAATGATGGACTCACTTTCTGGCTGAATGATGGATGAAAGATTAGCTTGCCTTTTCACATAGAGCCTTCATGCAAGCCGGGCCTGGGACTCTCAGGGCCACCAGCTTGCCTGGAGATGAGGACTGTTCGATCCTGACACTGCCCGTGTGCTGGCCTGGTGCTGTGTTTCCATCATGCTAAGGTGAGCGGCGGCTCAGAGGTTCCTCTGAGGACATGCATCAGGGATTAGGATGCAGAGGGATGTATCCCCTGTCATAGCCATGTTAAAGAGCGTTAGATGCCAGATTGGGTGCAGTGCCAGCCAGCCTGATGGACCCCTGGGGGTAAGAATCAGATGTCTTAGTCAGCTTGGGCTGCTGTGTCAAAGTACCCTGGATTCAGTGTTTCAGACACAAGAGACATTTATTTTCCACACTTCTGGAGGCTGGAAGTCCAAGGTTGGAGTGTCAGCAGGTTGGGATATGGGGAGGGCTCACTTCTTCCCAGGGGCGGTCTGCTCATCCTGTCCTCAAACAGTGGAAGGACTGACCACGGGTTTCCTGGGCCCTATAGAAGAGCACAAATGCCATTCATGAGGGCTCTGCTCTCAGGCCTCAATCACCTCCCAAGGGCCCACCCCTCATACCATCCACTGCCCTAGGGTTAGTTTTCAGCACATGAATTTGGAGGGACACAAACACCCTGTCTGCACACAGGTACTATGGTCACCATCATTAGGAAAAGGGAGCTCAGGAGTATATGGTCCTGGCTTGGCTCATTTCCATCTGTCATTTCCTGGGGCCCATAGAGGCCAGGAACAAGAGCAAATGGGACATCAGGACGGCTTCAACACTAGTTGTCTGTGTCCTAGTCTGGGTGGACACGATGACCTGCCCTCTCTCTGCAGTTTCAGCCTGAAATAGGATTTCACTTGCTTCCAATCAGCTGCTCTGTGAGTGAAGGCTACATAGGGGAGCAACCAAGAATAGGGCCAGCTGTCAGGCAGTGGGGGAGACACAGAGCCACCACTCCCCACTGTGTGACTTCAGAGTAAGTTGAACCTGCTTCGAGTCTCAGTTGCTAATTGGGGCTAATAGGATAACTAGCTTACATTCAAGCAAGGTAAAGTGCTCAGCACAGTGGAATTACCCACTCCACACCCCCAAATATCCATGCCCCAAGCCCTGGAACCTATAAAGGTATCATGCTTCATGGCAAATATAACGAAGGTTATGGACCTTAAAATAGGGAGATCACCTTGCATTATCAGGGTGGGTCTAATGGAATCGGATGGGCCCCATTATGTGCTGAATTGTGTCCCCCGCAAAAAAATTCATATGATAAAGCCTGATCCCTCATACTTCAGAATGCAACAAGTTTGGAGATAAGGCCTTTAAAGAGGTAATTGAGTTTAAAATGAGGCTGTTTGGGTGGGCCCTAATCCCAAATCTCTAATCTGATAGGTGTCATTATGAAAAGAAGAGATGGGGACACAGACACATGACTGTGTGAGGACCCAGGAGAAGGCTGCCTTCTACAAGCCAAGAGGAGAGGGCTCAACAGGCCAAGCCAGGACCACACACTCCTGAGCTCCCTTTTCCTAATGCTGAACCAATGCTGAACCTCGACTTCCAGCCTCCATGACTGAGGAAATGAACTTTTGTGTCATCCACCAAGTCCGAACTGCTCTGTTACGGTAGCCCTAGCATGCTACCATAGTTCCCATTTCCATCGTGGTTTCAACTTAAAAAAGAAGCAAGCTGAGCTGGGCATGGTGATGCACACCTGTAATCCCAGTGGCTTGGGAGGCTGAGGCAGGAGGATGGTGAGTTCAAAGCCAGCCTCAGCAATTTAGGGAGGCCCTAAGAACTCAGTGAGACCTTGTCTCTAAATAAAATACAGAAAAGGGCTGGGAAGGTTGCTCAGTGGTTAAGCACTCCTGGATTTAATCTCAGTACCCTCCCCCCTAAAAAAAGCTAGAAGTACGGAAATACATTGCCTATATCTATACATGAGCCTTTTGGGTGCATGTAGTTCCTTGCTTTCTTTATCCTGAGCAACCTGTTGAAGGGAGGGGAAAGTCACGAGCACCTACTGTAGCTCTGAGGACCAGGTGAAGCTCTGCCCCCTTAGAATCGGACCTCCCACAGCCCCAGCAGGGCACACCTCTGCTCAGGCAAATTTACCCATTAAAAAGGAGATTGCCTTTTGCTGGGGATCTCTGCTGACCTCAGGAAGATCTCTCCTTGCACCAAGAATAGGCTCCTGCCATCTCAGCTGGACCTTGCCTAAGGGGGCTACCTTTATGCTGTGACCCTCTGCGGCTGTGCTAGCCATCACAGCTCAGAACTCCAGGCACCTGGCCAGCACCGGAGCCCATATGGGGCCATTTCCCAAATGCCCATGCAAACCCTCCCTCTGCTTGTGGTTCCAGCATTTTAAGAACAACTGTGTTAGGCAGGGATTTCCAGAGAACCAGAGCCCAGAGGGCACGTGCGCAGGCGTGCACACACACACACACACACACACACACACACACACACACCATGGAGATTTGCATTGGGAATCAACTCCACGTTTTGGGAGGATGGAAGTTCCATAATCTCAGTCTGTAAGCTAATGACCCTGGAGAGCTGGTGGCATTATTCAGTCCAGTCTGAAGACCTGAAAACCAGGGAGGCTAATGATATAGGCTGCAGTCCAAGGGCAGGAGAGATGGTGAGGTGTTGAGCTCAAGCGGCGGCACAGGAAGAAAAGGACCAATCCCTCCTTCCTCTGAGTTTTGTTCTATTCAAGTTCCCAGGTGATTTCTTTATGTCCCCCCACATACCACGGACTTTACTCAGGGGATTTGTCTGTAAAATCATCCACAAAACTCTCATGGATTGGGCTGGGGTTGTGGCTCAGTAGACAGCACTTGCTGTGTGTGTGAGACACTGGGTTCAATTCTCAGCACCACAGATAAATAAACAAAATAAAGGTCCATTGACAACTAAAAAATATTTTTAAAAACAAACAAACAAAAAAAACCTCATGGACACACCCAGAAATCATGTTTAATCAAATAACCGGGCACTCCTTGGCCATTCAAGTTGACAACCAGAATTAGCCATCACACCCACTCCATCGTCCCCACATGTCAGATCCAGAGGAGGAAGCGGAAGGGGTCAGGTGCCCAAGGCAGCATGTGAGAAGAGAAGGGAGGGGCGGAGCTGACTGGGTCCTGGGAGTGCTGGACGTGGCTTGTCCCCAGGGCACTGTGAAAGAGGAAATGTCACACCATTACAACTGTGTTCCTACCCACTAGAATCTGGCCCTGTCAGTGCCAGTGACCATGTACCCAGATGTGCCCCTGCTACAGCGTGGATGGGGGCCCCAGTGAGAGTCCTGGGGATGGGCAAAGCGAGACCTGCAGTGGGTACTTCCTGGGGCAGGAGACACCATCAGCCTCGGTTGAAAAGCAGTCAGTTAAGTGGGATTAACCAGAAAGCCAGCCCACTCCTAGCTGCAGTTATTATCATCAAAACCTAATATCTGTGTATATTGTGCCATGTAAATTCCAGGTCATTTCCTCCCCCTGTTTAAAGACTTGGAAATTAATGCTGAAGAAGCCACTGGGAACAGATAATATTGAATATTTCTTCAAAATTGCCCACTCAGGCCCCATTCTGATGGCTTCTGCTTCTACACAGCACCTTCTGGCCCATGGCTCTCCCAGGCTGGTACAGAGGGGCATGGGTGGAGCTTCCATCCCCTGGTAAGGATGACAGTGGGGATACTTTTTCAGCTCCCTCCCAAGTACAGGTGGCCTCATTCTGGAATCTTCTTTTACATGACATCTAAAGGTCTTTTCTTTCTTTCTTTCTTTCTTTCTTTCTTTCTTTTCTTTTCTTTTCTTTTCTTTTCTTTTCTTTTCTTTTCTTTTCTTTTCTTTTCTTTCTCCCATTTAACCCATCAGTGACAAGAGTCTCTGGCCAAATGGGGAAATCTCACTATCTTCTCTCCCCACCTGTGTGTCTATGGATTTGTCCTGTCCAGGTGAGGGATAGTTGAACTGGATGGAAATTCTTCTTTTACTTTATCTGCCTTCCTTGGAAAACAGGTCACAAGTGGCAGTTCACTTAGGGTTGTGTTAAACTGCAAATAACAGGTATGTAAATGGCTGGGACACAAATGGGTTATTTTTCTCACATAACCAGATGCTTAGAGGTTGCTATTTGCCATCTTTCGTGGGTTTCTTTAGTTGGTGATGCTTACTCCAGTAGACGGTACATGTGTGTCTCTACAAAATTCCTATATTGAAACCAACCCCCGACGTTGATAGTGTAAGGAGGTGGGACTTTGAGAGATGATGAGGTCATGAGGTATAGCCCTTATGAATGAGATCAGAGCCTTCATAACAAAGACCACAGAGAGTTCCTTCTCCCCTTCCGCCATGTTAAGACTTTGGACTTCTTAACCTTTAGAACTGTGGGAAATGATTTCTGTTTTATGGTATTCTTTTTAGCAGCCCAAACATACTAAGGTACTTTCCAAATTCTTTCTTTGCCTCATGGTTGCAAAATAGATACTACAGCTCTGGATATCATGTCTGTATTCAAGGCACAGAGAAAGGAGCTAGGGAGTGGAATTAGCCATGTCCATCTCTTTAAAAAGAAAAGCAGAATAAGTTTCCTTAAGCTCTCATTGGTCAGAAGCGGGTTATGCAGCCATGGCTGTTGGAGGAGAATTTGGGAAAGTGAGGAGGAGGCCTGTCATGACTCATTATCTGGTGCTGGGCATGCAGCCAGGGTGTAAAAAAGGAAAAAGGGAGAATGGATGTCGTGCAGGCAACCAGTGTGGCTTGCCTGAACTTACTTTTAAGAATCACATCTCCATGTAAAATATTTTAGATTGGGATTCATTTCTGATATCATCTTTAGAGCAAACAGGCTTTTCCCACTGGCTCTCTTATGTAAACAGAATCGCTGCTACAGGGACGTTATCAACATCCCGCTGAGCAACCCTGTGGTTTGACCTTGGCTTGCCACCTTGGAGGCAATTGCTAATACTGCATATTTACCAGCTGTTCCCTTCCAAACGTTAGTGTATCTGGGAAGAATAGAGCAGGTGGGCCTCAGCTTTCAGGGGGGAGTTGAAGGTATGAGGAGCAGCGACCTCCTTTAACAAAGAACATCCTTCCAGTGGCAGAGACACGTGTGTTTGTAAGGAGGCCTCAGAGAGCCAAAGGACAAGAGCTGGTTGCCCAGGGTAACCGAAGTGAACTTTATTCCTGATTGGATGGCTTCAGGAGGAGGAGGTGGCAGCTGGCTGCTGGGCTTTTAGGCAGTTTTTTTTTTTTTAATTATGCAAAGAAACAGAAACCAAAGGGTGAGGATGCAGAGCCTGTGCTCTGGGGCTTTCTGTTTTCTCTGTTAATTATTAGTTAAGAAGGACTTTTTGCATGTCAGGCTAGTGGAGAGGAGACCTATTACAGGGTGGACATTGACCCCAATATTTCTAGCACTAAAAATGTCTTTTTTTCAGTCCAAGGTAGTTAGTAGCTGTTTATAGGGGTAGAGTATTTGGTGAGTTGGCACCACATTGTTCTCATAAACAAAACGTTTCTAAGGTGACTTTAAAATAATAAATATGCATATGTATTTATATTAAAACAGAAAAAAGAACCTTTGACTAGCTCATAGCTTTTCCCAGCATCTGAGACTGGAGGACTGATGTCCCCCAGGCACTGCGCCACCTAGTGTCCACTGCACATATAGCAGGGTCCACAGGAAGCAGCTTTCCTCTGGGTGGTGGGTGGCAGCGCACCTCTTTCTTCATGATAGAAAAGATACAGAAGCTGATTTGCAGCTCGGCCTTCTGAATTTTGTTTTTTGAATTCCCTCCTTCTCCTCCTCTTCCTCGACGCAGCCTTCGATTTGCTCCTTCTCTTCACTGAGCGGAAGAGGCTGAGCCCCGCTCTCAAGTCACTTTACAGGAGAGCTGGCCATTGTAGGACCCTGAAGCACCGCTCCCCGCTCTGAGGAGAGCCAGTGTGAGATGAAGCTGAGGAAAA
The DNA here is from genome assembly GCF_045843805.1 of Urocitellus parryii. NCBI lineage: Eukaryota > Metazoa > Chordata > Mammalia > Rodentia > Sciuridae > Urocitellus > Urocitellus parryii. Next base: position 69,472,928 of record NC_135539.1, read on the forward strand.
TGCAGATAAAATGGGGGCCACGGGGCTAGAGCAAGCTGGGAAACCGAGAGCCGAGGAGCTGTTTGTCGGCCTCCAGGGTTGGTTTGTGATGATGCTTTCCTGGCCCCTTCCTCCCATTCCCAGTCTCTATATAAATTTGTGTGTGTGTGTGTGTGTGTGTGTGTGCGCGCGCGCGCATGCGCGTGAGTGTGAGCACGTATTTATAAAATAACCAAAATCTGCAGGAGCACAAGGGATGGGGAGAAGATAGATTTCTCTGTCAGGGCCACCTTGGGGACTGGGTAAAGAGCAGACTTCGCTCTGGCCCATCCCCCGTACTGCCCTTTCTTAAGGGACTAGAATCCACAGGGCCCAGTAAGGTGGAGCCAAATCCCTCCATCTAGCTCCTGGAACTGTGGAATTCCCTGCCCAATTGGCCCCACGCTTACGTCTAGGTCACAGGTAGTCTTCATCACTGGGCAAAGGCTGACCAGGTGCTGACATGTCTATATATATGTGTGCAAGACCCTAGTGGGGGAAAAGGTGTGACAAATGGGGAAGAAAAGGCAGGTGGTACCCAGGCTGCCAAGTTTCAATGTGAAACTTCAAGAGCCGAGCCAAGGATTCTAAATTGAGAATTGACCTTCCCTGTCAATGTGAAGTCTAAGCAGGATGGAGCATACTCTACTTCATTGTTCCATGTATTCATGTTAATTTTTGAAGTATAATAATGTCATTATTACATTTTTTAAAAGTTTATCTTTTAGAATACATATTAAAGCATTTACAGATGAAATGAGCATGTATCAAAAAAACTTTGGGGTGGAAGTGGGAGAGATTATATGGACAAAACAAGATTCGCTACAAACTGAAAGGATGGAATAAGGAGGTTACAGGGACTATCATTGTGCTTTTGAATGTGTTTGAAATATTCCAGAATAAAAAGCCTCAAAAAGATCTATCTTCAAAAAATTTTTTTTCATTTTTAAAAAATGGATTTTTTTTAAGAGCAGTTTAACCTTCATAGCAAAACTGAGAGGAAGGCATTGAGATTTCCCATATGCCCCTTCCCCTGCATGCCTACCCTCCCCATGATCAACATTTCCCACCAGAGGGGTGCATTTGTTGTAAGTCTATAGTTTACATCAAGGTTCACTTTTAATGTTGAACATTATTTGGGTTTAAACAAATCTATAATGACATGTATTCTACAAATTTTGATAAGTTATGTTTTCATGTAGCTCAAAATATATTTTAATTTCTCTTGAGATTTCTTCTTTGACCTATGGGTTACTTATAGGTTTGTTGTTTAATCTCTCAATATTTTGTAATTTTTCAGCTATCTTTCTGGTATTGATTTTCAGTTTAATTTCATTGTGGTCTGAAAGCACACATTGCATGATTTCTATCCTTTTAAATTTATGAAGGTGTATTTTTATGGCCCAGAATATGATCTATCTTGGTGAATGTTCCGGGTAAACGTGAGACAAATGTGTATTTTGCTGTTGTTGGATGAAGTAATTTATAGGCGTCCATTATATCATCCACTATATCTGGGTGACAGATGGTGGTGTTCAGTTCAACTTTGTCCTTATTGATTTTATGCCTCCTGGATCTGTCCATTTCCGAAGGAGGGGTGTTGAAGTCTCCAACTATAATAGTGAGTTCGTGTATTTTTCCTTGCAGTTACATTGGGTTTTGTCTTTTGTACTTTGATACTTAGTTGTTAGATGCCAACATACTAGGATGGCTATATCTTCCTGGAAAACCAACCCCTCTATCATTATGTAACGTCCTTCTCTATCCCTGATAATTTTCTTTGCTTTGAAGTTGGCTCAGTCTGGAAGCTACTCTAGCATTCTTTTAAACGATATGAAGGTGGTATATCTTTCCCTATCTATTTACTTTCAATCATATGTCTTTGTATTTACAGTGGGATTCTTATAGATAACTTATAGCTAGGTCTAGTTTTTTGAACCACTGTGACAATCTTTGTATTTTAATTGGCAAACTTAGATTATTGACATTCAAAGTGATTACAGATATGATTGGATCAATAGCTACTATATTTGTTACTGTTTTGTTTTTGTTGTCTTTTTTCTTTGTTCCTATTCTTTTTTCTTCCACTTTTTTTTCTGCCTTTGGGATTTCTTTAAGAATATATTTTTAGTTCAAGATGGACACAGTTCCTTTATTTCATACATTTATTTTTATGTGGTGCTGAGGATCGAACCCAGTACCTCACATGTGCTAGGCAAGCGCTTTACCACTGAGCCAACATCCCAGCCCCTGCCTTTGGGATTTTAATGGTACATTTTATATGATTCCATTTCTCCCCACTCTTTGCATATCAGTTGTGTCCCCCCCCCCGCCACTTTTTTTTTTTAGTAGTTGCCCTAGAACTTGCAGTATGCATTTACAACTACTCCAAATCTACTTTCAAATAACTCTATACTCTTTATGGGTTGTACGAGTACCTTATAACAACAGAATAATCCTGATTCCTCTCTCCTGTCCTTTATACCATTACTGGCATTTCACTTATACATGAGTGTGTATGTATGTGTGTGCATCAACATTTACATCTATATCTGTATAGCATACATAATTGAGTACATCGTTGGTCTTGTTTTGAATACACTATTAATGTTGGATCAAGTAAGAATATGAAATAAGTTATTTTGATCTCACTTATTTCTTCTCTGATGTTCTTACTTTCTTTTTTTATATTTATTTTAATTATCTTTACCTCCATTTTTCATTCATTCTTTTTAGGTATACATGACAGCAGAGTATATTTTGACATATTATACATACATGGAATATAACTTAGTCTAATTAGGATCCCATTCTTGCGGTTGTACATGGTGTGGAGTTTCACTGGTTGTGTATTCATATATGAACATAGGAGAGTTATGTCCAGTTCATTCTGTTGTCTTTCCTATTCCCATCCCCTCCCTTCCCTTCATTCCCCTTTGTCTAATACAAAGTACTTCTATTTTTCCCATCCCCCAACCCCCATTGAGGGTTAGCATTCACATATCAGAGAGAACATTTAGCCTTTCTTTTCTTAGGATTGGCTTATTTCACTTAGCATGTGAGTCTCCAGATCCATCCATTTACTAGCAAATATCATAATTTCATCCTTTTTTACACAGATTTAATTTCTGAACTATATCATTTTTCTTTTCTCTGAAAAGCTGCTTCTTTTTTTTTTAAAGAGGTACATTTATTTGTTTTAGGGTAGCAATTTTTTTAATAGTTATTGCAGCACCATTTTTTGTGTGTGTGAACACAATCCCTTTATTTTATTTGTTTATTTTTATTTGGTGCTAAGGATCGAACTCAGGGCTTTAGATGTGCTAGGCAAGCGCTCTACTGCTGAACCACAACCTCAGCCCTGAAAAGCTTCTTTTAACATTGTTTTTTTCGAGGTAGGTCTACTGGCAACAAATCCCCTCAATTTTTGTCTGATAAAGTCTTTATTTCTGCTTCACTTTTGAAGGAAGACTTCTCAGGGCATTGTATTCCTTTTTGGTGGTCTCTTTGAATTTCCATGTCTCTGCCTTCACTGCCCGTCTGTCCCCGCCTTCCATGTTGGTTGTTTTTAAATTCCTCGTGGATAATCCCACCACTCTTGCCATATCTGGGTCTGGCCATGATGCTTGTTCTGTTGTTTTCTCACTGTGCTTTTGTGGGTGTGGTTTGTTTTTACATTGGTTTGTTTGCTTGCTTGCTTTTTCTTTTTGTTTTTATCTCTCAGCTGTTTTATAATGTTTTATTGATGGACAGATGTGACATACTGAGTACAAAGAACTGCTGCAAATGGGCTCTTGCTGACATGGTGGTGAGGTGCAATGGGAGGGGAAGCATTTTACAGGATTGTGATTAGGTCTCAGTCTGTTTGTAAGCCCAGCGTCCTGGGCTGTGAACTTCACAAGTGCTTCTCAGTGTTTTCCCACTCAGGTGGGACAGGATGACTCAGTGGACCAGAGTCAGGTTATTTCCCCTCCTCTGGAGGAGGCTGGGTTCTGATAAAACCCCAGCAGGTGAGGCTCAAGGTGACTCGTTTCTCCTGAAGGCAGACCTGGCTGGTTAAGGAAACAGAAGACTGGTGTACTTCAAAGTGGTTTCTTTTCCCTCCTTCTGCAGAAACACAAGCATAGGGAGTTTTTCCTCTGCTGTTCACTATGAGGACTTCATTGAGCTCCTGGAAATAAGATTCACAAGAGTCTGGGGGAAATCCTTCAAGACTGGTACCCTGACACTCTTCTCTTGGACTTGTCCACACTGAGCCTCCAGTGATTTGTCCATGAGCTGCTGCAGCAAAGAGACCCCATAATACAGTGGTTCAAACAAGACAGAATTTTGCTTGTTGCTCATGTGACAATCCAGAGATAAACAGGAATGAACCCAAGGTCCTTTTCTTCTGTTGTGCTGTGACCTCCAGGTGGTGGTCCTTCTCTGGTTGCACCATCATGTTCAGGCTCCTGTCCACCGGGAGAAAGGAGAGGACAAGAGGTGTCCATTGAGAGCAAAACAAAGCATGGAAGCTGCACCATCTCTTCCTCTTTATCCCCCAGGTAAGCACTTATCACAAAGTCATACAAACTGCAAGGGAGTCTAGACTTGGGTCCAGCAGGAATTTGGTGGAGGGAGGTCCCACTAAAAAGGGTAAGAGGAGACTAGAGGACAGATCCTGGGTGATAATTTGCAGCCTCTGGCACACTGGTCACCCTGACCACTCAGCTCTCCAAGCATACCTTTCTTCCCACAAAGAGGTCACATTCTCACTGTCTACAGGGCACATCCAGGTGCTACATCCAGTCCAATGAGCAGCATTTCTGAATGGTGTGTGTCTTCCCCATGCAGCCCAAATGAAGCTCGCCACCATCCAGTGTTGTCTACTCTGCCTCATTCACCCCTAACTCAACCAGTTTTTCAGTGGTAGGACAGGTGCTAGACAAGATTGTCCAGAGGAGGGCCAGATTCAGGGCAGTTCTGCTGCACAAAGTAATCAGGAACACTAGTTCTGTACCCCTTACTGCCCTTCTGATCCCCAAGGATTGAGCTGGGATCATTCCATTTTTTCTGCATTCCTGACTGTGTGAAGACAGAGTAAGAAGAAATAAAGAGGCTGCCTACCTGTGATTCCACGTAAACGGAGGCTAAGGAAGGAGGATCACAATTTGAGGCCAGCCTGGGAAACTTAGCAAGATCCTGTTCTATCTCAAAATAAAAAGGTCTAAGGATATCTCAGTGGTAGAGGGCCCCTGGGTTCAGTCCCTAGTACAGAAAAATAAATAAATAAAAGAAGAAGGAAAAGGAGAAAAAGAAGAAGAAGAAATAATGAAAGATAAGTAAGGAATTCCCTTATGAAAACAATTTGTTACTCTCCTATCCAGAAAATTAGTTATCAGTTCCAAAAATCAGGTAGCTCATCAAGTCAGATCAGGAAAGAGCATTAATTAGAGTCCTGTCTTTCTTCAGGGTGACCATTCTAAACAAGAGCCCCAGCCCACTGGGTCTGGCAGGTAGCCGTTATAATAGACAACCTGCCACCTATTAGACATCCTCCTCACACTAAAGGATTTACATGCATTCTCATTTAATCTTCACAAAATCTATGGGGCAGGTATTAAGATGGCTCTTTTCTATATTAGGAGACTCTGCCCAAGACTGTGATTTAAAGAACTTTTCTTGCCAGTCTGCTAATCCCAGGTGTCCCCAGCACAGGTGTCCAACAGAGTCTCTTAAGAGGAGGTGGAAAGGTGGCCAATTACGGAGTCACAGGAACACCCAGGAGTATGCTAAGTCACTCAATGAACTGGGAGACTGCTGGAGGATCAGTATGTCTTTGGAAATTAGCGGGGAGCATGCGCTTCAAGGGAGATGATGGCTCTCTGGAATGGAGCAAGACGATATCAGACCTTTCTTTGTATTGATTTTCATCTTATCCTCTAAGCATTACTTTTGGGTATATGTTTTATTACATGCACACACTCTATAATTGTCCCAATAGTGGATATACATTAAATACATAAACAAATATAAATGTACCTTAAGTTTATGAATTAATTATAAGCAGATATATACATATAGAAGGGATTTCTGGGCATTCTTACATTATGGAGTGCATGATCCAAAAAAGGTGGGGAGTCGATTTCTGCTCTCAATTGCTGCTTCCTTGCCCCCCAGGTCCAGGCGGAGGGAGGAGTAGAGATCTGTGGACTTTCTGTGGCAACATCATTTTGCACCCAGGCCAGGGTGTGCGATTCTGCTTGACACCCTGCGGCGGCTGAGAAGGCACACTGGCTCTCCCCATCACAGCAGAATGAGTTTCCTCACAGCCAATTACAAATCCATGCAGAGCTCAGAGAAGGTGTGAGCCTTTCCCAAGGTTCCCCCAGGGCCCCTTTTCCAGTGTGCAAAATGTGCCTCCCCAGGGACCTTTCTCTCCCCTCCCCTTCTCTCTCTGAAGTTTCCAGCCCCACCCAGAAGTGATTCCTTTAGTTAAGTCAGCAAGTCTCTTTTGCTGGATATCAAATTCTTTCAGTTAGAGGGCCAGCAAGAGCAGCAATCCACTTTCTTGTCTGCTCAGACTGCCACATTTTACCACAGTTAAATGCTACAGACTGGGTGGCTTACCAACAGACATTTATTTCTTACACTTGTGGAGGTTGGATATTCAAGATCAAGGTGCCTGCCAATTCAGTTCCCAGGGTGGACCTTCTCCCTAGCTTTCAAACAAATAGCTGCCCTCTGGTACACACACACACACACACACACACACACACACTTTCTTCTTACAAGACTACCAGTACTATTGGACTAGAAGCCCACCTATATGACCTCATTTGAGTTCACCTCCTAAAAGCCCTATCTGAAAACACACTAACATCCCAATATATATTCCACTCTTTTAAATATAAATCATATCGTGAATAACCCAGGGAATTGAATTGGAGGGAGCACCCTAATAGGCCATTTTTAATTGGAAGGAGTGCTATCTTCAGCCCCTGCACCCTCATAGCCCCTCAGTCACTGTGTTTGTGAACAGTGATGTTGAGCCACTGCTGCCTTATTAGGGATTGTGTGTTATCCCCACATTTATGTGCTGAAGTCCTAACCCAGTGCCTTGGAATGTGACTATTTGGAGAGAGAAAGGGTCATTACAGAGGTAGCCAAGTTAAAATGAGGCCCGAGGGCAGGGCCTTATGCAGTATGACTGGTGTCCTTTAGCACAGGAATTTGGATACAGAGACAGACGCACAGGGAGACAGCATGTGAACTTGAAGGTAGAACTCTACAAGCCATGGAATGCCAGGGCAAAACTACCAGAGAGTAGGGAAGGGATGTGGAACCTGTCTTCCCTCAGGCCTTCAGAGAGAACCAACCCTGACCCCACTTTGATCTCAGACTCCCACCTCCACAACCCCATCCTTGTTCAGTTCCAGGTTGGTAAGGCACAGAATTTCTTCATGCCCATCAGCAGAGGATGTCCAAGTCCCTGCCTTCTGCTCAGAGGGGCTTGCAGATGTCCTAGGCAATGAAATACCTTGGGTGCTGGGTCAGGGAGGCTGTGCTCTCTCTTCTGGTCTTGGCTCTCCAGGATGAAGGCTTTCCACCATTCCTGCATGATTTCCAGCAGTTGTTTCTCTCTCCTTCCTCCAGGCCCAACCTTACTTTCTCCTAATGGAAATGCCTGGCAGGGCCCTTCTCTGCTACCACATGCCTTGCTGAGGAAAAACTGACTCCCTCCAGGACACAATAGATGGCATCTCCTGAATCCAGGATCAGGACATTAGTGTTCCTGATCTTTGAAGATATTTATGCAAAGACACGCAATAGCGTAAGAACTAAATTATATTGGGTTATTTACATTACAATTTATATTAAAAAGAGTGGAATATGTAAAACCAAGACTGCCCCAAATAAGAGAATAGTCTGTGAAGTCTGTCCTCCACAGACTTGGACAATCTCTCTGTATGGCTCCAGGGACATCCCTTTCTGGGGAGTAGAATTAACAAGTGTATCACACAGAACTTTCCAGATTCAGTATTCTCAGCTCCACTAATTCCCTTGTCTTATTTCTAAATTCTGTCACCTTCATCTTCTATACTCTGAATCATCTCTTTTTCTTTCTCTACATCTGTTTCAAAATGGAATTCCACAGTCTCTGACAACAATTAGGGGGTTATCATATTTGGAAATTTGGGAGAATAAATTAAATATTTGTTCCATCTTAATGAGGCAGTAGGAAGAGATGCATGGCCCTGGTGGGAACCCTCCAGAGAACCTCATCTGTGAGGCCTTGAACACTTACTGGGTCCTCTTTGAACCCCAGCTGCTCACCAGTCATATAGAGACCACAGTAGTGTCTGCTCATGGGGCTGAAATGATTAAATGAGTTAATTCTCAAGCAGATATTTAATAAAGATTACTTGGTGACCTAATCACCTTATTAGAGTTGCTCAGTAAGTATTGGGAGTTTGAATAAGTACATAACTCGTGCTATCTTTTCCTTCTATTCAGTTGCAAATTTAAACACTTCAAAGATAATGCCCAAAACACTATCCTCTCTGAATATTTCAGTGTGGGTCCAATCAGGAGACAGAAATCATATAATAATTTGAACAAGGGAAAGTAAGTATAAAAAATTAGTAAGCACTAATAAGAGACTAATTATAAAGATGGAGAGAGCCCTCTAACAGATACCCCAGAGCTAAGGTACAGTGTCCAAGGAAGGACAAACTTGGAAAGGGGGTTACCTCTCACTGCAGTTGTAAGTTGCTAGATGACATAGACACCTACTGGGTACCTTTGGCTAGAACTGGTTCATGTCATTGAGCAGCAGAAAAAGCCCTCCAGGACACAGGTGAGCAGGGCCTTATGGTGAATGCAAAAAAAGGTCAGGGCACTGTTGCTGGCCTGAGGTCTAGAGCACAACAGTGTTGCATTGGGGTAACTTCAGCAAGCTGGTCATGGAGCAGACCCAAGGAACTGAAGCCACTTGGGTGCTAGGGCAGAGTACCACTGGATATCCCTCACTTCATCCCCAGCCATGTACAAACACCACTGAGCAGCAATGCAACAGGAGCAAAAAAGAGCAAAACCCAGTACAATGGAATGAGGGCCCTGGAAGGCCACCTCTTGTAGGGCCCTCTCACACCCTTTACTAATGAAGCTTAACAATGCACTTACTGTGCAGGAACAATGCTCCAGGAAACCATTCTATTACCACAGAGCAGATTCTGAAGGGCAAGTTTGGAGCAGACAGACAATAAATAGATCATGGAAGTCCTGGGCAAAAAATTGTGGTATTTATCTACAAGATAGAATAATATGAAGTGATTAAATATTATGTTTTAGGAAACTCCTAATTTGCATTTCCTTGATGATTAGTGATGTTGAACACCTTCTCATATACCTAGTGGTCATTTGTGTGCCCTCTTTGGAGTAATTTTTATTCAAGTCATTTGCCCATTGTAATGGTTAATTTGAATCACTAACTTGATTGATTAAGAGATGTCAAAGATGAAGAGGCTTCTGGGTGTGTCAATGAGGTTGTATCTAGGAATGATTGGCATGTGGGATAGTGAACTGAAGTGGAGACCCTCTCCAAGCATGGATAGCACCATCCAATAGATTGGAGGCTTGGATAGAATACAAGTTGGAAGAACAAGGAAGCAGCAGTAGATGCAAGATCAATTCTTCTTGAACAGGTTCTTGATTGCTGTTGTGATTACCTGAAAATATCAGACTCTCATTCCTTCACTCTTCCAAAGTAGACTCTGCTAGTGATTCTCCAGGGAGTTTCCGGAAGCCTTCCGTCTCAGACTGGGGTAGCACCCTGGATCCTTCTTGTTCTGAGGCTTCAGTCTCTTGAACTATGTAGGTACTGGTTCCTCCAGCTCTCCAGCTTTCTGGCGGCCATTGTGGACTATCTAGCTTCTGGTTCTGTAAGCCAATCTAATAAATCCCCTTTTTATAATCATTCTTCCTATTGATTCTATTTTTCTAGAGAACCCTAATACACTCATCTTAAAATTGAGTTATTTATTTTTTATTGAATTGAAGGAGTTTCTTGTATATTCTGAATATCAACTCCTTATGAGATAAGTGGTTTGTGAATATGTTCTCTCATTCCATAGGTTCATTTTCATTGCTATTTTCTTTGCTGTGCAAAAGATTTACAGTTCAATACAGTCCCACTGGTCTAATTTTGTTTTTGCTGTAATGTGTTAGTCAGCTTTTCATGACTGTGACCAAAATACCTGACAAGAACAATTTAGAGAAGGAAAGGTTTATTTTGGCTCACAGTCTCAGAGGTTCCATGGCTGGCCAACTCAGTTGCTCTGGGCCTGAGACAAGACAAAACGTCATGGCAGATGAGTGTGGTGAGACAAGCTGCTCAGCTTCTAACAGACAGAAAGGAGGGACAAGAGGAGGGCATCAGGAGAAGATAGAGTCCAAGATCACGCCCCCATTGACTTAATTCCTCCAGCCACACCCCACCTGCCTATAGTTACCACCCAGAAGTCTATTCAAACTATTAACCCATCAAATGGATCAATCCATCGATTCCATAATCTTTTTACCTCTAAAAATTGCTATATTACCTAACACATGAGCTCTTTGGGGGACATTTTTAGATCCAAATATAACAGTTGTCCATACTTAAAAATTGTCATATTTCGTGATCAGTGATGTTTTATTTGCACACGAATATTTTTATTTTTGTATTCTGGCTCAGCTGCTTCTCTGAGTGGAGTTAAGGAATGAGCTACAAAGGATTTTTGTAAAAGGTATATTGGCAATGCATTTTATATTCCTCTATATTTAATTTTGAAAACCTAAAAGAAGGATTGTTCATCGTGAGAGAAAGTTGAGTTAACTTTGATCTAGTGGAAGTTAATTTGTGCTGCTTCTTGTGCACGATAGCAGCAGTAGTATCTCTCTTGGAAATGAACATCCCATATTATGATGTCTATGAATATAGGTTTCCTTTTCTTCTCTCCCTCTTTCTTTCTCTCCCCCTTCCACCTTTCTCCTTCCTCCTTGCCCTCCTCCCTCCCCTGTATCTCCTTCTATTTCTTTCGTCTCTCTTAGCCCTTCTCCCCTTCCCTTTCTTTACTTTTATTTTTATTTTTTGAAATCACTTATTGTAAATAAGTTGTAATCCAAATCTCATGTATCAATGGGGAACTTTCAAATATAAATATTAACAATAAAAAATTTGTCATATTTAATTGTCAAGACAAGAGTCAAGAGGCTTTCCTTCTAGATTTTCTTTTAGGAGTTTTATAGTTTCAGGTCTTACATTTAAATCATCAACCCAATGTTGATTTATATTATTGAGTCCAGCTTAATTCCTTTGCATGTGGATATCCAGTTTTCTCAAGATTGGTTGTTAAAGAGAGACTGTCCTTTCCCTATTGTGTTTTCCTATCACCCTGTCAAAGATCAGTTGACCAACAGATATGGATTCATTTCAGGGCTCTCTATTCCATTGGTTTCTGTTTCTGTTTTTATGCTGGAACCATGTTGTTTTGATGACTGTAGGTTTGTAATGTACTTTGAAATCGGTAAGTGTCATGCCACCATCTTATTCTTCTTTCAGGATTGCTTTGGCTATTCTGGGTCTTTGGGGGCTTCATATGAATTTTATGATTTTTTTTCTGTTTCTCTAAAAAGTGCCATTGGGGTTTTTATGGGGGATTGCATTGCATCTGTAGATTGCTTTCAGTGTTGTGGACATTTTAGTGATATTAAGTCTTACACACTTTATTCTTTTTGATGCTATTATGAAAGGGATTTTTTCATAATTGGACAGTTTTTTTTTCCTTTTTGGACAGTTTATTATTGGTTTATAGACTTTTGTATGTTGATCTTATATTCTGAAAATTAAGTGATTTTTTAAAAATTCATTCTAGCAGGATTTTGGTGGAGTTTTTATGGTTTTCTAAATTAATTGTATCTGCAAACAAATACAATTCTAATACTGAAGGGAAAGTGAGGAACAAGAGACAGGTAAGCAAGAAATGAAAGACAGAGACCAGGCAGAGATACACATGAGAGTTTATTTGTTAGAGCTGACAAATAAAGGCCATCTAGGGTGGAGAGAGGGGCAAAACAGGCTTGGGCTCCTGGACTTTTATAGGGCAGGCTCAGGAATCAGAGCTGGGTGGGTCCTAATGCAGGTGGTTAGTGATTGGGTTGGTATGAGGGAGTGGCAAGCCTTTTTCAGAAAGACCCTTGGGCGGAAAAGCAAAACTTTCTCCTTAAAATGGCAGCTGTCATTTAAGATGGCCATCCAGATGCTAAGCAAGGACCTTATAAATACTTTCATTCTAATTTGGATGACTTGATTCCTTTTTCTTTACCAATTTCTCTGCTTAGGGTTTCCAATACTATGTTTGAATGTGTGATATATTTCTCATACACACTTTAACAAGTGCGGGTGAGGACGTGGATAAATTGGAAACCTGTACACTCTCAGTGGAATTGTAAAATGGTGCAGCCACTATGGAAAACAGTTTATTAAAAATAAAACTGCCCTATGCCCTAGCAATTCCACTCCTGGGTATATATATATCCAAAGAAAATAAAATCACTATCTTGAAAAACATGTCTGCAATATGGGTTGAACATAGATTCATTTCAGTATTATTTATAATAACCAAAATAAGAATTAACCCCAAATGTGCATCAAAAGATGAAAGGTTAAAGAAAATGCAGTATTTACATACAATGGAATATTATCTTAAAAAGGAAGGCAATCCAACTATTTTTGATGACTTGGATGAACCTAAAGGACATTATGCTAGGTGAAATCAGCTAGTCAAGGACAAATACTGTATTATTCCACTTATGTAAAGTATCTAAATAAATGCATAGAAGCAGAAAATAGAATGGTGATTGCCAGAGGCTGAGGGGAGGGGGAAATGAGTGACTGCTTAATTGGCATAAAGTTTCAGTTATGCAGAAGAAAATTTTCTAGAATCTGGTATGCAATATGTGCAAATGTTTGGCAATATGGTAATAATGTGTACTAAAAGTTTTGTTCTTGGAGCAGATCTCACATTAAATGTTCTTTTGACAAAAAAAAAAAAAAGCAAATCTTAAAAAATGAACCCATAAAGGGGCACAAGGAAACATTGGAGGAGATGGATTCATCTGTCACCTTAATTGTGACATCACACCTAGTTGATGAGGTCACAGGAGTATGTGTATGTCCAAACTCATCAGATTCTGCCCATCAAACACAAGCATGAGTTAAAAATCAATTATACTTCCACGAAGCTGTTTTTAAAAAAGAAGTTCATTTAATGATTTGAACAAATCTTCATTATTTATTAGGTGAGTAAAGCAATTTACAAAAGGAATCAGTACAGTATAATTCTAGTTTCATAAAAAGAACAAAAGCAGGCAGGAGGCAGGAGGATGGTGGGTTCATAAGCCAGCCTTAGCAAAAGCGAGGTGCGAAGCAACTCTGTGAAACCCTGTTTCTAAGTAAAATACAAAATAGGGCTGGGATGTGGCTTAGTGGCAGAGTGCCCCTGAGTTCAACTCCTGGTACTCCCCCTACCAAAAAAAAAAAAAAAAAGAACAAAGTCATAAATATATATATATATATATATATATATATTTTTTTTTTTAAATGCCTTTTCCCACGGCCTGTCACTGCCCCTTTCCCATTTCTTCCCTTATTGGGTGACAGTGAAACACTTTCCCTCTCCTTCTTGCTCTCAAAGTTCTCCCAGTGACATTGGATTGGCTTCTCCTCAGGTCTGGGAGAACTGGAAAGAGCCCTATGCTGGTGTAAGGAGTCGGTCAGGAACCGTGATTCCCTGTACAATGGGATCAGCACCCATCCGTGCTGGTGTGAAGAGACACAGTCCCTGGTCACTTATGCTGTGTAGACACTGTTCACTGATTCCTTGCTGCTGGACTTGCACTATGCACTCGTATACGGTCTACAGCCTCTCCCTGTTTTTTATTGAACTTTGTTTTGTGGATCATAGTTCAGAAAATGCTGCTAAAAATATGAGAATTGCCTAAAAAATAAACATTTAAACACTTTTAAATATTAAAATGCCCATGACCTCTTAGCATCTTTTCTTTTGTTGATGATTAGCTTCTGTTAGAAACCAAAGTGTTTTCTCATAAAAACATCACTGCATACATGTATGTGTACATACGTGTATTTGTACGCACATGCATGCGTGCTGACAAAGATTGGAAGATTCTCCCCCATAAGGCCAGCAGCTGTCAGGATTGAAATAGTAAATGATTTATTTCACCTTTGTGATTTGCTCTAATCTCCAAAATTTCTGTGATTTTTTCTTTTGAATTAAGACAAAATTAAGACAAAGAACTGTGAATTGCCTTTTATTATTAGCATTTAATTGCTTAAAACCATCTGCCAGACACCACTCTGCAGGAGGGCTGGGCATATCACCCCCTTCCATCAAGGTGACTGCAGAGGGGGTGTCACCACCAGATTTCTTGATGAGGCAGCAACAACGAAAATGCCAGCCAAGGAAGGTTCCCTGACCCACTAATGACAGGACCTATTTCCTCTGAAGGGGCGTGCTGTGTTTCCTCAGCGAGTGAAGCCCCGACCCTCTTCTGACAATTATTACTTGGTGTCAAAAGGCTGCTGTGCTGAGCTGTGCCAATCTGACAGAGGAAGATAGAACAGTCCCCATCAAAACAGCCACAAAGCTCCAGTGAAGGGTGAAAGGTTCTAGAGTTTTCTGTGAAAAAATAACCACCTCCTTCCCATGCACTCCTGTGGCTGGCCTTCTAGACAGTCTCTCCCTGGCCTGCAGTGCTTCTCAGTGAGTGTTGGACCAAGGCTTGCCAGTGTCAGAACCATCTAGGAGCCTGGCTCTGTGCCAGGAATGTATGACAAGAAAGAAATGTAGGACACAGACCCTGGGGCTTGTTCAGAGAGGAATTAGAAATGGCTTCTTGCTCCTTGAAGTGACCAATGACTCATTTAACCCTCAGGCTTTCTGCAGGTATAGGAAGAGGGACACAGGGTCTCTGCTGGGTGTCCACCCTTCCTCCTACTGTTTTATGATGCATTCATGCTGCACTCTATTGCTGTGCTTCGCCTTTTGGAAGGGAACTGATCTCTGAGGAAAGCAGGGGGTCCCCAAGTAGACCAAGGGTGAGGGAGGACCTCTCCATACAACCATTCACACCGCCATACAACCATCACCATCTCCATCCCTTTTTTAAATTTTTTTACTTGTAGCTGGACACAATACTTTTATTTTACTTACTTATTTTTATGTGGTGCTGAGGATCAAAGTGCCTCACACATGCTAGGCAAGCGCTCTACCACTGAGCCACAACCCCAGCCCCTCCAGAATTCTTTTCATCTTGTAAAACTAAAATTCTGTCCCCATTAAATAATGACTCCTGATGTCCTCTTTCCCCAGCCCCTGGCTGTCACCACTCTGTGAATCTGACTACTCTAGGGACCTCCTATAAATGGTCTCATGTGATGTTTGCATTTTGGTGACTTGTTTGTTTTGCTGATCCTAATATCCTCAAGCTCCCCTTCATATTATAGCAAGCTTTGACATTTCCTTCCTTTTTAAGGCCAAATATCAGCCTGTCATGTTGATCCACAGGACTTTGTCTCTTTTGCCCACTGCTGTATCTCAGCACCTGGGACTGGGTGGGCACCCGGAAGGCGTTCAAGCACATGCTGTCAGAATTATTTCAATAAAATAATTCATCCTAAGTGCTACTTTCAGGAACATAGGAAGCACAGCAGCTGTCCTCATTCTTCTCTCATCCACAATGACGTGATTCTCACACAAACAGCAAGTCCTAGTATTGGCAAGAAGTGGGCGCATTTCCTCATGGGCACACAGAGCCGGGCAGAGGCCACCAGTCAGAATTCTGGGGCTTTTGAGCTGATACCTGGAAGTCCTGCTAGCTTCCACCTGAGGAGCTGCTTCCTGGAACTGGGAAGGGCCTCTCATCCTGTGACTTTCTGGAGACCTTTCTGGAGTCCTTAATGGGCCTGAACTACTTACTTAGAAATGGCCAAGGTGGAGTACTTTATGTTATAGATACTTCAGCATAATTTTGAAAGAGAGAGACAACACCCCTGCTCTCAAGGGGCCTATGTTCTGGTGGGGACATTTCTATATTAAGAATAATCATTTAATTCCAGGGGTGGTCGAGGATCCTGGCACAGAGAGGTGAAATGTGCTCAAGATCACCCTGAGTGCATTTTTGAACCAGGCCTCCTCCTAGCTCCTCCTGGCACAAACTGAGACCCCACCGTTGGCTCCCTCGTGGGTTCTAATAGCACACATTTGCCTGCAGTCATCTCTTCTTGCCCATCTGGCCCTGACTGCCTCCCCATGCCAGGCCTTCCCGGTCTTCCTGTCACAGTCAGAGCCTCCATCCCTTCTGGGCCCTTCCCCAGAAGCCAGAACCTGGATCCCTGGAAGTTCCCACCTGGTGGAGGTGGCTCAGCCAGACTGGCTGGTAGGACCAGAAGCCCCTTTTGGCCAAGAGCCTTGTGTGGGTGGAACCCCAGGGTCCCTATCCTCTCACACTTTCCAGTGTCCCCACCCCTGTTCTCTCACAAGGCCTTTAGTCCTTTTGCATGCAGCCCTTCCTGTTGCCTCTGTGTCCTGTGTCACACTGTCACTTGCAGAGCACTGCCTACAGATGCCACATCCTCTATTCCCACAGTCAGAAGTTGGAACAGAGACACAGAAAACCATGTCCCTTTCAAGCTTTTTTATTTTCAAGGATACTTATGTCATAATCACTAGCTCTCCTTCTTTTCCCCCTCCCACTAATCGACCATCTTCAACCTTCAGCAGCCCCAGGGACAGGTCTACCAGAAACTCCAAGAGAGAGGGCTGCTGTGGAGAGCCCTAGAGACAGAGGCCCCAGGCTCAGGCCTTGCCAGGGACTGACCATGGCTTTCTGCACACGAACCTTAGGATCACTGAAGGCTTTAGAAGTATTAATACACAGGGGCTGGGGTTGTGGCTCAGTGGTAGAGCGCTCGCCTAGCATGTGCAAGGTGCTGGGTTCGATCCTCAGTACCACATAAAAATAAATAAAGTACTCTGTCTAACTACAACTAAAAAAAAAAAGTATATACTTTTTAAAAAAAATATTGATACATAGCTCCCTCCTTGAGCCTATTTAATTTATTTATTTTTATTGTTTCCTGAATGTAATCCTTTTAAATACATTGCAGAACTACATGTGGAATTCTACTGGCATTAATATTCTTCTGGATTCTACAGACGTTTTATCCCCAAGTCTTTTTTTAGAAAGCTCCTTGGGTAATTCCATTGGACCCCGGGAATGAGAACTGTGGATTCTCGACCTTGACCACACATTCGGATCACCTTGGCAGCTTTTAAAAATTACTGATATCTGTGTCCTGTCCCCCGAGGTTCTGTGTCAATGTTTGAGTGACACTTGGGCAACAGAGTTTCTGAAAGCTCCCGAGGATGCCCTCATGAGATCATGACATCAGCTCTAAGCCAGACTGTGAGCTCGCTGAGGCCAGCAACTGTCTGCCAGGGCTGAGTAGCCAAAAGGCACAAAGCCATAATACTTGGAGGCACTCCTGGCAACGTTTTCATATTCATTTCTTTTAAGATCAGAAGGGAAAATACTCCAACTTTTAGATGGAAGAAAATGTTGTCAGAGATAACATATTCATCTTTTTTACCAACACATAAAATATGATTTTAAACATCACTGGAGGAGGAAGCACCCACCAGGGTCATCTGGTGACTGCTGTCTGCTTTGCTGCAGAAAAACTACCTAGTATTAGGACATCTAGTAGGGCCTGTGAGTCTCTGTGTCTCTGTCTGTCTCTGTTCTCAGGCTGTCCCTGTTCTCAACAAGAGCTATGGGTTTTATTTGATTTGATGCAGAAGAATGTAGCATGGGTGTTAGGAAAACTAAAACCAACATAAGCAAGGGTTCTTTCCAGTCGGGCTTGGTTGGGATGAACCAGGTGCTGGGTGCCCTCAAATCTGCTCCCATGACATCTCGAGGGCCTGACCCTAAAATTTCTCTGCCCTGTTTCCACAAGTCAGTGTGGCCTGCCCTGGTCAGGGGATGTTTGAGATGTCAGGTAACTGTCTTCCTGAGATTCTCCCAGCCTGCCTTGCATGGAAGCAGGGAATAGATGTGATTACTGGGTGAATCCATTGCTGTGGACAAGGGCAGCCTTCTTGAGAAAGTAGGAGAGAAACCTGGCCGTTGGCTCATTTTAAATAATGGAAATAAAAAAGCCAACTGACTATAAAGAGTTTCCTGAGACCCCAGAGAATGTGACCTCAACCAACCATGCTGAGCTTGATGTCCTTGGCTCTCAGCAGGGAGAAGAGCTCTAAGAATTCTGTGGTCAGAGCCTCCCAGGAGGCCTGGCTCAGGTGACATCTGCCTCTTTTCTGTAGCCTGGTTGAGAAGCCTGTGCAGGGCCAGCTGTGGGAGGAGAGCTGCCTGGTGTCACTTGCTCCACCAGGAGGTACAGAAGCTTGGTCCTGTTAATGTCGGGGCTGAAGAACGGCTCACACGTTTTGTCCAGGCATGTGTAGCAGCACCCACCATAGTCAGTCCTGCTCCAGGGACAGCCCCGTGAGGAGGTGAGGACAGCTCTCCCTAGCACCACAGGACAACAGAGCCTCAGGGCCACTCTGGGGACAGAATCTTTGCAAGCTGCAGAATTGGCAGCAGCCAGGCTGGCGCTTTGACACTCTCAGTGGCTTTGTTACTGTAACAAGCTTGTGGGGGAGGCAGGGGCTGGCGATTTGGAGCCACTGTTAGAATGTGACCTGGGGCTTTGTGCTCTGTTATTAGACATTATTAGGAGAAGGCACGTGATGCAGCCGTTGCTAGGAGCTTCCACCCTCTCTCGGCTCCCAGGATACCCTGGAAGTGGTTGACCCAATATTTAAGATCAGCCTGGGCACACATGAGAGGCTTCCACTCGACCCCAGTGGCCACTTCCTTTAATCAGTGAACACCTGCAAGGCAATTGTCTCTCCTGGATGTCCCCAAGTGCTCCACTCATTTGGGGGGAAGGGTGACACCATTCCATTACCAACCTCTAAAGCCACCTGAGACCCTATTTGCTCTTCACTGTAGGAAAAGCACACAGTCCCCACTTATTCCAAGAGTCATTCTCCCCTAGAATCGTTGGGGTCTTCTCAGTGCTGCTGGGGTGCGCTGTGCAGCCTGCTTTTCAGATGCTTCCCGGGGCAGGGCTACCCTTTGTCCTCCAGCCTCAGGTCCTGAGCAGCCAAAGCGCTGGGTAGTGGCCCACTTCCTCCATCAGCCCAGGACCTCTTCCTAATGGCTTGGGACAGTAGAAAATGGGCCACAATTTAAAATGTAGCCATCCCTGTCCTAAGGAGCCCCTGCTAGCTTCTCTGCCCCTGGGAACTCCTCACTCGCCTTCTTGTAGGACTATTGTTCCAGCCCCCGCCCAATCCCTTCAATTCTACAGGGGAAATGTCAAGGTTTTTGTTTATTTGTTTAACTTGCTTTTTTTTTTTTTTTTGTATCAAGGATTGAACCCAGGGCTACTTAACCACTGATGCACATCCACAGCCCTTTTTGTTTTTTATTTTGAGACTGGGTCTTCCTAAGTTGTTTAGGGCCTCACTAAATTGCTGAGGCTGGCTTTGACCTTGCAATCCTCCTGCCTCAGCCACCCCAGCCACTGGGATTACAGGCATGTACCACTGTACTGGGCAATTGCTTTTTCTATTACACTGAGCATTCAACTCTATTTCACATAAACTCCTGTTAACTGGGTGATGCCTTTTTTTTGGGGGGGGGAGGGACTGACATGCCTTTTAAACCCGAAAGACCCAGGAAAACCTAGCAAGGGTTGGCATTATTATTATTATTATTATTATTATTAATTTATTTATTTTTCAAAATGAAGGATCGTCTAGCCTGAAGCTCAATTTTGTCATTCACCAAGAAGGCAGAAGAGGCTGCGGTGGGCTTTGATGGAAACAGCAGCTTTTCCTTCTGCACAGTAGTCTTTGAGACCTGCCTATGAACTTGACCCTGAGAGACAGACCCTGAGCACCCAGGGAGAGTGCTGGGCAGACAACATGGTGGCCTCTGTGGGTACTGCGGCTCCTCAGGAAAGGTGACCCAGTTACTGATCAGGGTTGTCCTGCCTACTGAGTGTCCTTCCTCTTTGCTGCTCTGTGGAAAGCTTCTTTCATGGGAGAGTTCTGTGTTGAGTCCATCTTTGGCTTCCGATCTGGTCGCCATATCAGGCCTGGAAGTTTCATTTGTGACTCTTCTTGTTCCAGATGGGGGTCACATCTGGTTTAGAAAACTGAAACTCCCAAGGAGACTGTCGCTGAATCTCTGTAAAGATCAGAATCCAGCTATCCTCCCACATCTTGGCTGAGGTCTCGGGGAAAGCAGGGCTGCAGTGATTGTGGCTGAGTCCGAGAGTGCAGTCCAGGAGACTAGCTTCCAGAAGGATGCTGGTCACATGGGCACACCTGCACACACACATCTGCACACTAGACTTACTTATATGCACGCACACCCAAATGTTCACATATGCATGCACACCTATTATGTGATTACACACCAACATGCACACCTGCCTGTGGGTACACATGCATGTACACATTCAGAAAATCCATAAGCACACATACAAATGCATACACACACATATATGCACACATGCACCTATATGCACATGTATGTGTGTGCATGCACATGAACGTACATATAGAGAGACATGAGTTCATGCATGCATACACCGAAATGCACACACAAATGTAGCCTGAAGCTGGCTTTGGCAAGTCACTGTCACACATAGATGGGTGCTCTGAGATCTGGGAGGATCAGTGCAGCAACAGAAAGAGCAATTCCTGAGTATTTTTCTGCCCAGGTTAGTAGGTCTTGGTGAAAATGACTCCGATAGAAGTGGTTGCCCCAGGCAAGCTTTTATGGGATAAGAAGAAAATGAGGGGATTTGAACTAGGTCTTTACAGATAGGTGGGGTAGACATAGTAAATAGAAGAAATGAGGAACATTTTAAAGAGGGAATGACTGAAGGTATAGCTCAGAGGTAGGGCACGTGGTTAGTGTGCATGAAGCCTTGGCATTAATTCCAGCACCAAAAATAAATAAGCACTGTAGCTAAAAGTTGGTAAAGGAGTTAGCAACTCTTGTGAGAGCAAGCTGGCTGGATGAAGGTGACAGGTACAAAGGAGAACAGACTAGAAATGAGATTAGGTGGATTGAGTGGGGCCAGCTCAAGGAGGCTTGAAAGTGTGGACAATGGAATGGGTGTTAGGAGACACAGATGTTTCTCAGGAGGAGCAAGAAGAAAAGGAGTGTGTTCTGATACTCTCTTACTATTTGCAAAATTCTAAGCTAGGCGTTTCACATTTATTTCATCAATTCTGTGAGGCAAAATAGTGTTCTTCCTATTTTCATAAACGAGGTAACTGAGTTTCAGAGAAGTGACATGACCAGTGTATGGCTTCACAGCTTGTAACTGATCCAGCATCTTCAAACAGCTCTCCCAGTTCTGAAGATTGTGCCTGTTACCCTGACTCACACTGCGTCCCAAGAAGAGAAACAGAGCTAAAATTAATTGAAAGAGAGATTAATCTAGCTACACTGAAGACACAGACAGATTGGAGACTGGGGTCAAGGGACTTACTATTGAAATAAACAAGAGAAAGATGAATGGACAAGAAGACCAGGCAACATCTCATCACACCAGAAAGCAAGGAAACCATCAAAATGGACATGGGAGCCAGAAAAATGGACATAGTTCCTACTGGCCTAGGACAAGGCAGTTCAAACATGATTCAGGGCCTGCTGGCATATTATTCTTGTATCCCAATGACACAACAGGCTGAAGCAGGAGGATTGCAAATTCTAGGCCAGCCCCAGCAATTTAGCAAGACCCTGTCTTAAAAAATTAAAAAAGTGGTGGATGTAGCCGAGTGGTAAAGTGCCCTTGAGTTCAATTTCTAGTACCAAAGCAAATCAACATCAATTAGCATAGTAACTGCCAGGGACTAAGATGCAGTGGATATGGTAAAATCCAAGCCTTGAAAACAATGCTAAAAATAATACCCACATTAGCCAATTTTGGAAAGCATTAGGGAAACAATGCATGCTTTGGGAAATCAGTGCACGAAAATTTAAAAAAAAATGAGTGTTCATTCTGCTTTTCTCATTTTGGAAGCATTCCAGCTAACAACTGAGGAAAGAATAACTGGGTAAGGTCATCACCATTTGGCAACCTCTAAAGAACAAATGGGGATCTGAGCAAGGATCATGGATATCTGCTGGCATCACACAAAGAGCCGACAAGATACAGTGCACCTCTGGTTGAGGGGATGTCGCCATCTTTTAAGTTTCCTGCCCCAAATATCCATACCTGAATCAGAATAATCGAATTCTACATATCTACTGACAGGAAGTTTAAGGGCAGACAGGGAACATATTAAATGACGTCTCGTGGGTGCAGTCAGCAAATCCACCTGCAGGATCACTGACTGGAGAGTTGATAATATTCAGAGACTGAGATCATCTTTAAAAGAAATGATAACAGTACTATGGATAAGTGTTAAGAAAGCCCTGGTCTTTTGGAGATATATTTTGAAACATTTCATGGGTGAAAGGATAGGATATTTAGCAAAGGGGTCAGCAAGATGGGAAGAGTGTATGGATGAAGCAAGACTGGCTAGGAGTGAAAACTTGTGAAATTTAGGTGATAGAAGTCCATTAAATCATTTTCCCTACTTTTGTCTATGTTTAAAAATGTGCACTGAGCGGAGGGCTGATGGTTGCTGCAGGGAAGATGGAAACTGACGATGAAGGAGACATTTGTAGACAGAAGCGATGAATGAATCAGAGCTGGATCCCGGGCACAGAGTCGAGGGAGGAGCACAGCTGAGCCTGAGCCCTGAAATCCTCTCCATCAGTGAGCTGCCAGGATGTGGCCTGGCATGACCCAGGGTCCCGCAGAGCCAGGCCCTGACTGCAGAGAGCTCCTCTGCCCTAGGGGAGCTGAAGAATGTTCTCAGCCCAGCTGGGAAAGTTGTCTGCCAATTCTTAATGATCTGTTCACTACTCCCGGCTCCAATGTCACCTATTCTGTGAATCCTCCCAGATCCCCCCAGGCAGAAGCAGTCACTCCCTCCTCTGGGCTCCCCAGGCACCTGACAGACTTCCTTCCTGATGGCAATCTGACTGACAGTGCATTTCAGCAGTTGTGTTCAGTCATTCCCCACTGTCACGTGCGCCCCTGGGACAGGCCCCTCGCTGGAGCCTGAGTCCCCCACAAGGAGGAGAATTGTGAAACTTGCCCTAGCAGGTGAGCCCTAGCAGGTGAGCCCAGCCAGGCCTTGGCTGCAAATTGAAACAGAGAGTGGAGGGATAGGTGTGTGATTTTGGGGGTCTATGCTTGTGTTCTTCACTCATGGCCAGGGAGGGCTCAGTCAGAATGGAGACCCTAAACTGTTGCCATATTTCCCCCGAAATGCTGGAGTCAAGTTCATGGAGGACCTAGGATAAAAATGATCCCGAAAGTCCTTCCCATCAGGGTATTTTCTGGGCCTCTTGCACCCTGCTCTGGGCCTTCAGAAGATGAGCATCTATCTCTGGGTGGGGCCCTGGGTTGGACCCAGGTTCTGCTGTGGAAGGAAGGCGGAGGCTACTTTACCAGGTGCCACGGGGAAGACACTACAGGTAAACCTAGTGTACCTGGAGGGAGCAGAAGGTAGGAGAGCCCAGGTGTCAGACCCACAATCACTGGTCACTTTTTAAACCCCTCCGTGGGAAAAGCTGGGCTGCCTTGACACCACTGTGCTGCTGCTACTGAGACCAAGTGGACTCCCTGGGAGCGCCAGTGTCTTGGCCACATGCCAACCTGTGTAATTACATTCAGCCTGTTAAACTCCCTTGCAGTCTCACTTGGATACTGTTTTCATTGAATTTGCTTTTTCAAATCAGCTTTCGGAGTGACATCTGCAGACAGTACGGTCCTTGAAGCTGCCTCATAAGGAGACACAGAGCAGAGCTCAAGACTTGCCAACACAGGCTTCTGGAGCTTCTGGCCGCTCTCCTCACCCTGCGGCAGAGGCCAGGACCCCTTGGGGACTGCTGCTGGTGGATGGGGCAAAGAGATGGTAGAGGCCTCCCTGTCCATTCTGGGAAGGGTGGCTCATGTAGGTATCTGAGCAAACGAGCTGCAGTTCTGAGCCACAGACTCATGGTGTGAGCCCCGCTGGCTGAGTGACTTGGGGCAGCGTATGCCATCTGAATCGGATGCTTCTGAAGTCACTTCTAATTTTAGCATGATGCTTTGGGGATGCTTGGAATTGTCTCAGTACTAGGAAATCAAATGTCTACCTTCAGCCAACAAGTAGGAGGTGGCCAGCAGAGGCTCCCTGGCTCTGCGGCAGTCAAGTGGGGACAGGATGAGCATAGCTGGGGCCTCCTGTTGGCAGAACACCTCCTAGCCAGAAGGATCCAGACAGCATCCCGTCCAATAATGTTCCAAACTTTCAGAGATGCAGACTCTTCTTGGAACTCCATATTAACAGAGAGAAAAGTGGAGCTGCTTGGTGGCATCTGCCTCCTTCCTCTGTTCCTTCTGCTATTCTCATGGGCATTGAATCACAAGCCTCTGGCAGTGTTGTCTGTGGTCACAGTCCCAGTAGGTTCTGGGCATAGGTGAAACCAGGATAACTGCACCACACCCTGACACATGGGCCTGTCATGGAATCCTTGAGCTCCTCAGAGCACAGTTTGAGCCCACTGATTCAGTGTAATCCCCCTCACTCTGCAAATGGGAAACAGGCTCAAGGTTAAACAGCTTATCAGGGGACAGCCCAGGACCAGAACTCAACTTCTAGTGCCGTATCCCAAGTTCTACTCACAACAAGCCCACCTTCTGTTGCTTCTAGCGATTCTGAACTCCAAGTACAAGGATAGGGAGAATTCTTATTATCTTCAATGCCTATAGTCTCAGGTGCCCATGTAGATTTGCTGAATGCAATAGAACCAGGTGACTATAAAATCATGGACCTGTGAGAGAGAGAGTCACCTGAGGCCCTGGAGACCAAGAGTGCCTATTTGCTATGTCTGTGCCGCAAGGTGGTGTGCCCACCTTGTTTATACGCAGGTACTCTGGTAAAATAAACTGAGCAGCCTGGCTTAGCCAAGAGTTCTGAATGTCCCCAGATACCTGCAGGCAGCTGGCATGGCATCTGACACAGAGGACGGCTGGTTCCTGTTGGCCTAGGTGAGGAATGGACCTATCTATTTATTTTCTACCAGACAACCTAAAAATTCTCCCCCTGTGTATTGTTCTATGCAGCAAAGACTAGGTAACTCCTTGCCAAAATAGTAAGAATAACTATTTCGAAGGACCTGGGGGTGATTCCTTGGTGATTTGAATGGATTCCCTTTTTGTAGGTGCCCTGTGCCAAATCATCTTGAGTGATTAGGGTTTGAGGTTAAGCATTGCCCACTTAAGTATTTAAATATTGCTCTCCAGTGATCCTGGGGGTGGCAATGAAGACAAAGAATGGCCAGATGGCCTGGGTTTAATGCCTAGGTCTGCCCCACACCATCAGCGATCTTGGGCAAGCAGTTAACCTCTCTGAACCTCAGTGTCCTCATCTGTGAAGTGGTAATCATAACAGTGCTGAATTCACCGGGCTTTCCTGAGCATGGGAGAAAGTCACTAGTTTTGTAGTATCGTCTTAAATGTAATTTATTGACCAGGAACTTTCCTCTAAGATGAGTGGTAGAACTCCAATATTTTTAGTGCTCAGAAGAGGAGACAGGGGTAGAGTAAGAGAGATGGGGCACAGAAAGTGGGAAATGGGTGGCTGGCAGGGACCCAGAGGAAGGAGGGCATTATGAGTCTCTTCAGTCACCACCTGATCCTTTTCCCTACCTGGTTGGTTTGGGGGGGGGGTCTTCTGGGGGTGGCATTGTAGGAAAGGTTTCTGAGTCACAGGGGCCTCCTGAATCCTAGTTGTGCTTCGTTTGATTGCCATGGGGATGGCTTCCTCCTGGTTCCCCATCATGTGATATAACTAGGCCAGTTAAGGCCAGGGGTTGTGAAAGTTTTCTGACCCACTTGCAGCCCATCCCTTTTTGGGCCACTCAAATGGCAGGCTTTCTGGATGCTTGGTGAACTCTTTGCAGGATTTGTGGTGGGTGGGTAGCTAGAAGACGGGGCACTTTAACGAGTCACTGCATTGTTCTGAGTCCTTAGCTGGCCCCCAAGAGGTGCTACCACCTGAGAATGACAACAGCAACAACAAACTCCAGTTGGGGACTGGAACAGAGTTGGCCTGAGCAGTCCCAGATGGCTCTACCTTATATCACTTGCCTGCAATGATCTATAGCAGTTAAGTTAGGAGGTCCCGGGTCTGACCCTTCCTATTTCCGTGCAATTTAGCATGAGTGATCTTAACAGGACCAGTTAGAAACCATTCTCCTTCTGTGTGCAAGAACCTTGACAATTCTAATATGTGGCAGGAACCATTCTGTTCTTGTCCTTTAAGAAAAGTCTTGCCAGTCTCTACAATACAGTTAGGGCTGCTCTTAGCTTTCTGCTTGTTTCTAGAACTCCCAGATCTAATTCCTCTTCTTTATTAGATCTTGCTTTCTTAAAGTGATCTAATTTCTAAGCAACTAAACAAGATTGGAATAGGACAGGTGGGCCATAAGGGGCACTCCCTTTCCTCTGTGGCTCCAGGCGTGGCCTCTGGGGGAGGCACCAACAGTTTGAACTTAGAAACTGCTTTGAGCTCAGAACTTTCTCATTTTATAGCAGCTGCAGACATGTGGGGGCCAGGCGCAGCGCCTAGAGCCGAATGCCAGCAGTATCTTGTAAACTGCTTATTTCCAGTTGTCAAGGTTCTTCACACCCCTGGAGGGGGGAACCTGGCTCAGAACCTGTGGTCCATGTGGTCGGAGTCAACACAAACCAGGCTGCGGCAGCAGACTTCACTTTTCCTGGCAAGCAGCCCCCACAGCTTCCACAAGCTTCTTCTGGGTCCAGAGATCTCACATGCTCTTGCTGTTGGATGAGATTAGCAATGGAACCTTCTGGGATGATAAATTCCAGAACTCTGGATGTCCTACACTGGGATGAATGCCTATTCTGCTTGCAAGTACATCCGGTGAATCTATTCTTCATGCTCCAGATCTCCCACAGTTTGGAGAAAGTTCTTCCAAAACACTAAAAACTTTGGGGCTTTCTTCAGTGACCTTTTCCTCCCAGTTTCTCTGTAGTAAAGTAGTAGAGGGGCCACTTTCCCTCCTTCCCTTGCTCATGGCCCATTAGTGGGAAGAGCTGTTCCATTATCTGAGCCCTAATGAACCCACTAACTGGAATGAGAAGGGCCTGTGGGGGCGATTTAATTTGAAATTCAATGGCCCAGTTATTCTAGTGGGCTTTAATCTGGACCCCAGAGCCCACAGAGACACGTGTACCATGGCAGTCAGAGAGGTGTGCAGGTGTTGGGGAGGACCAGGGGCAGGGAGGAGGAGGCGAGCAGAGAAAGGAGGGAGGCCAGAGGAGCTCAGCTCCCAGTCAGTACTGCCCATTGTTCCGTTCATAGTTATACCCCTTCAAATGACCCAGGCCCAGACTACAGTTCTGCATGCTCTGTGGTTAGCAGCTTCAGGGGCCTTAATCACACTCCTCCAGCTTTTAGACTTAATTCAAAATGTTCTAGAGAAAAACTTTGGCTTGCCTGTGGGTAGCTTGATGGCCTACTTCCATTTGGTAATAGGTGGTTCAGGCTGCTATTCCAGATACCTCATAGCCAAGGGGCACAGGATGGTCATCTTGGGACAAATCTTATATAAAAAAAAATAACAGGTCTAAGTTGAATGCCTATTGCTGAACGTGTCGGGTATTTATTCATTGTATATTGCTTTATTAATTCATCCAGCCAACCTACATTCACAATCAGGAGCTTCCCAGATTCCCTCTACACAAACCCCTTAATTGGGGGTCCCATTGCTTCAATTACAGGCTCTGATTGCACTTGTTGAAGTGGAGTTGTTCCTTCTCTTTCCTGAGGCCAGAGTTCCCTCTTGTCTCTTCAGCGACGATGGCTCTCTCTACTGGCTCTCTCTCAGCATCTCTGTGTTCAAGTCTTTTCGGTGGTAAAAATTCCTTTGGAATTCCTAACCTCTCCAGCTTCAATGTCTCCTCTCCTCCTGTTCCCAGCCAAATATGCAGACACCTCCTCCTTCCAGCAAAATCTGGCTTCCAGCCCTACACACCTGAGACTGCTTTCACACAGGTCAACAGCGTGAGTCCATCCAGCATGCTCTCCGCCCTTACACATGTGGCCACGGTGCCCATCGGCCTCTCCTTTCTGGGATCACCTGGTCTATAGGGTCCTAAGATGTCACTTTCTCTTCGTTGATTCTTGCCTTTCTGATGGCTCCTCACTGACTTCTCTACTTAGTCCTTAAATGTGCCTCCCGGGGCTCTGTTCCTCTCTCCCTCTCCCCATGCCCGTGGTTTTAGTTTACCTTCCTATCCCATCAACTTCCTAAACCATATCCTCCACCAGGACTCTGTCTTCTCTGCAGCTTCTGTTTTGATATTTCCATTTGGACAGCCCAAAGGCATGTCAAATTTTACATTTCTGTTGCCATCTCCAAAAATTAGAGTCTCCCACACTCTTTCCTTTCTTACTTCCCTAATTGCTCCCGATCTTCCCTCCGCACACTCCTCACATCCACTCAGAGTGGAAGATTTTAGAGTTGTAAGCATCTCTCCACGACTCCCGACACCCAGTGATGGAGTCCAAGTCCCCTTTGTCTGTCTCCTGGACTTCCAGGCATTACTGGCCTCTCCACATCCACTCTTGTTCCCTCTAATTCATTTCCCGAATGATCTTTCTAGAATGCAGGGATGGTCATGTCACTCTTCTGCTTAAAGCCTCCCAACCATCTTAGGGTTACCTTTAAAATGAAGTGTAAAATATTTAATCTGACTGACAAGACCTTTCACAATCACATTCTGTTCTTCTCTAGCTACCTTTTTTTTTTCCTTTCTAGAACATTCTTTCCAAATTTGATCTCTTGGCAAGCCCATGGTAAGCTTTTATAGACTTAATTGTGTCCCTCTCCCCTTAATTCACATGCTGAAATCCTAATCCTTAGTACCTCAGAGGCAAGTGCCTTGGGAGATAGGGCCATCAAAGATTTACGTTAGAACGAAGTCATTAGAGTGGCTCTGATCCAATCTGACTAGTGTCCTTATAAGAAGAGGAGATTAAAACATAGACACACAGAAAGAAAAGATCATGGCACTAGAAGAAGACAACCATGGGCTAGCCAAGGAGAGATTCTCAGAAGAAATGAACTGCTCTAACACCTTGCCCCCTGCCCCAGGCTTCCAGTCTCCAGAATTATGAGGAAATACTTGCTATTGTTTGAGTTACCAGTCCCTCTTTGTTGTAGCAGCTGTAGCAAACTCATACATAGGCTTTGAAGTCTGTCTAAATTTCATCTAGTCAAGGAGGACTTTTTTGACTAACTCTCATAAAGTCTTTCCAGGCCCTAGACTTCCCTTTTATAACTCTTCTCACACTTGGCAGGATTTCTTCAGCAGCTGTGTTCCTTGCCAGTCTTTGAGGTTCTGTGAGAGTGGAAACTTGTATTTGTCCTGTTTATGACTCTATTGCTAGTGCCTAGCACATTTCCTGGTATCTGGAAGACATTCTAGTAAGTATATGTACATGATCAGCTGAATAAACAAGTGAACCAACCTGAACATATTAATAGGGGAATCCTCTGAGCCAGAGACTGCTGCTCCATGCAAATTGCCTCAACCACAGAATTGGACCACAACTGCTGGGTGTGAGGAAGACAATGGGAGCCCAGATGCCTCAATCTTGTCTATACCCTTAGTAGTAATTATTGATCAGGAGTCAATTGAAATGAAATCAAAATTTCAAAATACTATTAAAGGGAATGTAGTGTGTATTCTATAATCAGGTTCTATTGGACCTCTTTATCAGACTTCTGAAGTGAGGTGCCTACTTGGTAAAGGTCAGATAAGAAGCAGCATTAATGGAGGGGGAGTTCTGGGGAGAGACAGTCAGAAGGAAGGTTGTGACAAGTGGAATTGTCTTTACCCATGGCTGATTTTTCCACAGGATCTCCCTGGAATCAGAAGAGTCCAACAGGCTGCTCCTGTCTCACAGCTACCAAAGATGGAAGGGGAGATTCCAGAGGGTTCCACATGTACCTCAGTGCATGTCTCTTTGGACCAGATTTCTCTCTGAAGTTTGTCCTTTCAAACTGAGATACCAAGCTTCTTCAGAAAAGGAAGGTAAATAGGTCCCTGGGGTCTTCCTATGTCCCTTTTCACACTTCCCCTTTTTACTCCTTTCCCCAAAGCTCCCTTACCTCAACTTTTCCATTTTCTCTCCAGCCTCAGAGTCTGAAGGACACTGGCCCAGGCTCACAAAATGTGACCCCCTCCTGCCAGCATAGGGCTGAAGTAGGCTTGTGGGCCCACCACACTCACTCTTGGGGAGTTGGACTTGGGCTCAACAATGGCCAGTTGGCTTCTACAGACAGCAGGAGCAAGGGATAGACATACTCAGTCGTAAGAACCTGGGGTTTTCGTGGGAAGCCACCTGGGCCTAGAAGTGGAGAATGCTGGGCTGTGGAGAAGGAAAGAGAGCAGAGATAAGGGATGGGCAGGGAGGAGTGGGGATGGGCCAGCAGGAAGAGCTGAGAATGGCCTGGCTTCGGAAGATTTCTAGTTCTGTTCCAGAATGTTCATGAGGCCCATCTGCAGGGATTTCTGTGGATCTCCCAGCCCCTCTCTTGACCATGCCTGCCACCTTTTTTCTTTAACCTGTTTTGAGTTGGTTTCCACTTTTCTTTCTTCCGTTTCCCTTTCTTTCTCTCTCTCTCTCTCTCTCTCTCCTGGGCCCTCCTTCCCTTTGCTCTCTAATCCTCTTCTCCCCTCCTTTTCTCTTCCATTCCTTTCCAGTGACTTACCTGAAGTGATCAGGGCTGGTAACAAAGAGCCCAGGCTGCAGACACCAGCTGTCCTGCCACGGGTTTCTCCCCAAGCCCTGGGATTCCATCCTTTCACGTTCAGCCACATGGCGAGAGGCCTCCTCCTCAGGCTTGGCCAAGGCCGTCTGGTTTTCTTCTCTGGTTTCCCCTAAGTTGTATTCCCAAATCTGGCTCTGCTTCCTTGAGCTAATCAGCGTGTTTTTCTTGTGTTTCCAAGTTCAAAACCACCACCCCTGGCAATGGAAACAAGCGCTTATTTTTATGTATTAAATCTGGGGCCGTCATCAGACACATTTTGTATGTGTGGCTTTCCCCCAACTGATCCTAAAAGAGAGACTGAATCCTACAGAGGGTCCTATTGTCCTCACTGGGTAGAGGTAACACAGCATGCGTATGTGTATCTACATTACATATAGAATTGAATCACAGTAGTGCAATTTTAATCAAAGAGGGAGAGAATAAAACCCTTTAAGATACTTTGCTTGATCAAAATTTCTAGGCCCTATACTTCACATTTGTTAATCCTCCTGGAAGAAAAGTGCTACAGTAATGACTAAAGCGTGCTGGGTTTAGCCTATCTTTATTGAAAATGTTGTGGGTTGTTTTTTTTGTTTTTTTTTTTTTTTTTTGAGTTTAATTTGAACAGCAGCATCAGCCAGGCTCACTTTAATTACAGTCTTCCGTTTCTATTGCTAGTTGCATCAAGCTCGGGAGAGTCATAGGGTGAACAGGGGCTGGGTGCAGGCAGGGGAAGCCTTCTTTCTGGGAGGATTTCAATTGCTTTTATATATAGTTTTTTTAGTGAGCCTACACTTCACATACAGGTGAACAGTTGGATTTCCCGCACAGGGCTTAGTGTGAAAGCCTATCATTATTTATTTCTTCTCAAGGACAAACTTGCTCCGAGTCTTTGTTGTGTGGGTCCCCCACCCTCTCCGTGCCCCTGCTGGCCCACTGAGTTATGGGAATCAAAGCTTTTTATACAAATAGAGAAAACAGGAATGTAAGCAGGTGCTGGCTTCAGTTGGTCCCAGAGCAGCATGCTGTTGGATTCTACCAACTGTCTCTGGGATACTGTTGTCCTATTGGTCACCCTGCTTCTCCCTCCAGTCCTGTCTGCATGACCCTTCAGGCCCCTGTTCAGCCTCCACTGATTCTGGACATCCACTGGTGCTGGACATCAACCATCCTTGTCCCAGCCCTGTGGGAACATCCTCTATTTCTATCCTGGACCAACTCAGGAGCAAAACTCAAAAAAGAATTCCCTCCCACAGTCACACTAGTGAGCAGAGTTCATAGGTCGACTGAAGGAGACAGACATAGGGGATCTCACCCCAGCAAAAGACTTAGAGGTTTCACTTGAGATGTTTTGTTTCTCTACCATCTTTCCTAGGAGTATCTTTCTATCTCCCTGACCCCAGGAAGTGCCCAACACAGGTAGCTGTTCTCTCCTGTTCATGCACAGCAAAATGCAGAGTCTATTACCAAAAATCTCACAAAACCCCTACAGATCACAGCGAAACCAAATGGTTATTGAGTTAACTAGACCCATTTTTTTTTCATAAAAGCCAGTTTTATGATCATCTTTCATACATAGTCATGTCATTTGTCATAAGTGATATAGCAAAATAAATCTTTCAAAGAGGTTTTTCTGCCTACAAAGACAATAATTCCTTCTTCATGGTTGAATTTTTAATTGGGAGTTGTAAATATCATGTTGTTTTTAATGTCCGTTTGAACATCCCCTCCCTTTGGATTCCCATATTGTTCCATCCATTGGTTACTTCAGGAAATTCTTTCTTCTCCCCTCTCAGTGCCAGATGCTGCTCTGGAAGCCTGGCTGGGAGTAGAGTGGAAGGGAGGCCACTGGGAGGCAGAGGTGCTGCCAGGGCTCCACCCCACCTGTCTCCTTCCTGGCCTCAAAGTCTTCCCATTGCTTCCCAGGAAAAGTCCACACACCTCTTAGCCTTGTGGTGTGTAGGGCCCTCCACAGTCCGGCATCACCTGGATATTCCAATGTCACCTCCTACCATTTCTCTGCCCTTTCCTCCCACCAAGGATCCCCATCTAATGCCATTAGTAGAGTTTTCTTTAATATGGTTCCTAAATTGTTGGCTTCTAGAGTGCTCCAGGGTCTTCCCCTCATCAGAGCACACATCTCCTCTGCGGGGTTTCTGTTCTCACTACTAAAAGGCTCAGGGGTCACTCCAGTTAAACTGGGCTGACTGGGCTGAATGAAATAACCACACAAGAGACACAAATACCTTTTTCTTTGGGGTCGCTGTGACGGCTTCTCTGACCTTAAGCGTCTGCAGAAAGAGAGAGAGCGAGAGCACGCGCTGACCCCTTTCATTGAGGAGAAGCTATTCAAATGAGGCAAGGGGTCTGGTTTCAGGGGGCTGAGTATCTTCATGATGTCCACTGTCAGCAGGTTGACTGACACCTGGGTAGGCCACACCCAAGGGCACAGTAAGAGAAGGGGACACACACAAGGCACTTCCAAGGAAGATTCTATCCTAAACAGGGCAAGGGGTTATATTACAAAGGAACAGGTGAGCAAGACACACCCACGCAGGAGACACCGACCCTCGCACCCAAGAAGGGTGCCACATTTCTGCGACTGAGTGCCTCAGCACCCAGCTGGGGAGTATAACTCAGTCACGAGTAAGGTTGGCCTCCCACACTCCTCCATGGAAGGGCCACAGCTAGCCATAAGCTTCATGCTGGCAGAGTGCTGAGGCAGCTGTCCCTGGTGAGAGACGGAGGGTCAGTGTGCATGTGAGCGAGGTCTCTTTCCTTCTTATAAAGCCATCAGTATCCAGTCTTGGGGCTCCAGCTTGATGGCTTTTTCTGGTCAAAGAATATTTCACAGGATGTATGCAGCACAGTTTTGATACCATCCTGTCCATATTGTAGTAATTAAAAATGGGAAGCTAGAGTAGTAAGTTGGGCCCAGGGCTCCATGTCCCAGGAGGAGGGGTTTGAAGCTCTCCCAGCCCACCCTATTTGGGGCAGGTGCTAACCTCTCTCTCTTTGGGACCCCTTCCCTTTGTGTCTCTAAGACCTAAGTTTGAAGCAGCTTTCTCTCTCTTGAAAATGTGTATAGCTTCTACTTTTTCTGCTTCTACCCAAACCCATCATAAAGATTCCGGAAGGCCCCCTGGCGGTTCATGGAGCCTGAGGTTATTGTTAACAGTGTCAGTTTTTCTAGCAAACTCTTGGCTAAGTTATGCCAAGACTCAGGACAAGCCCTCCACAAATTTTTCCAGTCTCCTCTCCCACATGTGTCTCTTCACCCCCTTTCTGCCAGGGGGTAAGATATTTCACTTGCATTTTCCTCAGAAATCTCAAACAATTCTTTTTTCTAAAAGCCATCTCACATGGGCAGAGTTTGTATCTCTCCTGCCTAATTCCTGTGTCGAAGCCCTAACCTCTGATGTGATGATATGTGGAGATGGGATCTTGGGAAGGTGTACCCTTGTATGCAAGAGAAATGATCTCACTCTCTACCACATGAGGATAGAGCAAGAAGCTGGTATCTGAAAACCAGGAATAGGCTCTGTCCAGGAATTGAATCAGCCAGCACCTTGACCATAGACTTTCCAGATTCCAGAAATATGAAATACAAATGTTGGTGAAGCCCCCT
The DNA here is from genome assembly GCF_045843805.1 of Urocitellus parryii. NCBI lineage: Eukaryota > Metazoa > Chordata > Mammalia > Rodentia > Sciuridae > Urocitellus > Urocitellus parryii. Next base: position 69,507,654 of record NC_135539.1, read on the forward strand.
GGTTTATGGGATTCTCTGCTAGCAAACTCAATGGCCTAAAACATCTTTGCTTGAAAATATCATGCCAAATGAGGAGCGGAGTTCAGAACCAAGATCCCAGCTGCCCACACCAGGTCTTCCTGGCTCTGAGAGGCTAATCTGATCTCTGTGACCATCTCCTAGACACCAGAATGGCTCTGCAGAGTGACAGGACTCTTCTTTCTCTGTGGGCCCCTAGATGTGATTCAGACATGCTCCCTTTTTTTATATAACCCTGAAATAGGCCTCTTATCTTTTCACCCCAGAGTGTGAAGCTAAGAGTGGGAAGAGAGAGGGCCCAAAGGACTCTACCTAATTATGTTTGGAGCCATTGAACATGACTTATCACCTGCACTAAAGATGATTCTCTTGTCTGGGGTGACTGGCGCTGGGGGTGGGGCTTATTCTACACCTGCAGCTGCCAACTAACCTCCATTGTCCCCCAAAGTGAACAAAGCCATGCGTGCAGGAGAGACCATAGGTGTTCAGGACATCTTAAGGCCTTGGAGGTGGGGATAGAAGAAAATGCAGATGTTTAGACACTCACCCACACCCAGTCCCAGTTTAGCAACCTGTGTTCTGTCACCACTCAAGAGTATGGCCCTCTTGGCTCAGTCCTTTGGGATGGCCTGGGAGGATATCCCCTAGACCAGCATGAGGGGCCCTCTCTGCTCTTCTAGCTATTTCTTTCCTTCCCACCTAATTATTTTTCTGCCCTTTTAACTCGTTCCTTGTCTTAGTCTGTTTTGTGTTTCTATAACAGGACTCCTGAGACGGGGTAATCTATAAAGAACAGAAATTTATGTTTTGCAATTCTGGAGGCTGGGAAGTCCAAGGCCCAGGGATGGCATTTAACAAGGGCCTTCTTGCTTTGTCACTCCCTGTAGGAATGCAGAAGGGCAAGAGAGCACCTGAAGGGGTGTGAAAGGGGGCTGCAGGCATCTCTTTATCCAGAACTCCATCCCATAATAACTAAACCTGCTTCTTCCGTAATAGCATCAATGCACTGAGGAAGACAGAGCCTCCAAGACTCGATTGCCTCTTCAAAGGCCCCACTTCCAAATGTCCTTGCAGTGGGGATCATGCTGCCAACACGGGAACCCTGGGGAACCCGTACAAACCCTCGCTTTGCTCTTTCTCCAAGATTCCTTTCCTCTCTTACTCAGACTCCACTAGAATTTGAGGAGTTTTCTTCTGCTCTCTTGTGAGCCTTTACCACTTTGGGTCCATCCTGGGGCCAGGCATGCCGTCCTTTCTTCCACCTGGTGAATGACACTTGTGGTAGTGGCCATTCTCTGCTCTTATTTGCAATTGTCCTTGCCTCTTAAATACTTTAAGTTCCTAAAATCAACTGGATAGGTCTCAAACGGCAAAGGTTTAGTTCTGCAAAAATCCTTGTCAGTTTTACATTTGAGACTCAGAGTCTCCTTGCTAGCATAACCTTGACCCTAAATTTTGAAAGGGCAACGGTTGGAGCTAGGTCACATTGCTGCACTTCAGATGTGTGACAACTGAGAGGCGGTCTTCCCTGAGATGTGTTGTCTTTATTTTATTTATTTACTTATTTATTGGTACTGGGGATTGAATCCAGTGGCGCCTAACAACTGAACCACATTCCCCAACACTTTTTATGATTTATTTTGAGACACAGTTTCACTAAGTTGCTTAGAGTCTTACAAAATTGCCGAAGCTGGCTTTGAGCTTTTGATCCTCCTGCCTCAGCCTCCTGAGCTGCTGGGATGACAGGGGTAGGCCACAGCACACGGTGAGAACTGTCATTTTAAAGATGAGAAGCCTGAGTCTTACTGAGGATCAGTGACTTGTGGATTCTGCTGTCAACAAAGTAGGGACAGAGTCAGAAGTGCAACTTGTTCTGTCTGGACTTGCGGATGGACACAACCTCCCGCCTCCCTCACCATGGACACCCGGTGTCCCCTCCAGGACCTCCATTGGGGAAGAAGCTCTCCTTAGAGGCAGTCTTCTCACAGTGTAGAGCATTTCTTTCCCTTATTAAAGGAAAACATGTCTCCTCTTGTTCCTGCCCAGAGGTCCAGCCTCTACCTCTTAGATTCAGCACCTCTTCCACTGCTGTTAGTTCTCACGGGAAATTGCTGGCCTCCTTCTTCCTTCCTCCAGGTAAGACTACCCTATTTCCCTCCATGGTGAGGAGCTCTGTCACCTCTGGGAATATGCTTTGGGGTTGGTTGCCTTTCCAAACAAGAAAACCTGCATCCAACACTCCTGACACAGATACGTGGGGATTTTTTTCCGCATGGATCAATTCTCAACCCTCTGGACACTGCTGTGTGCTCTACATTCAGTTGTGACCCTAAGTACCTGGAGTTAGCGGGGTAAGGGCTCAGACACACAAGACCAACCCCATCTCAGAAGCTAATTGCAAGTAGTGGGTCCCCAGGTTACCCATGATTCTGTCTGATTGGCTACAAATCAGGGGTCCCCATGAGGTTCCTCTCAGGTTCCATAACTGGTTACGCTGGCTCACGGCACTGAGAGGATGTGATAAAGGATACAGATGGAGAGCAAGATGAAGAAGTGCATAGGGCAGGGGCCAGAAGGGCCCTGAGCACAGAAGCTTCCATCCCTGTGGAGCAGGGGTGGGTCATCCCCAGCAGGTGGATGTGTTCACCCACCCAAAGCCCCTATCCTCGTCTTTCAGAGATTTCTGTGGAGACTTCATTACATTGACACAATTGGTTACTAACTCCACCTCTGGTCCTTCTCCCTCCCTGGAGGATGGGGAGATGGGACATTCCAAATTGTAATCACAGCCTGGCCATTTTGATCACCAGCCCCCACTCAGGAACCCACAGGAGTCACTTTATCAGAAAAAACAAAATTGATGCTCTTGCCACACAGGAAATTCCAGGGATTTAGGAGCTCTGTTAGCACCTGGGGTCAAAGAACAAGTGGTAGGGTGAAGGATGCAGCTGTGGCCACCCTGTCCCTCCGTATGTCACAAGGGGGTTTTAGGAGTTCTGAGCCAAGAACTGGGGGCAGAGGCCAATTCTACACGTGTGAGTGTCCTGTGTGTTTATCATGCCACACCTTCCTTCTCCCTTCATGGGCCCTGAGTCCACGGGATCACAAGTGTCCTTGGTGGCCACCCTGCACTGCCCTCCACTTCCAGACCACCCAAGTGGAGCTAAGCAAGAAAAGAGGCCACTGTGCTTGGGAGTCCAGCACGGGAGATGTCACTGCCTGCCACCGCTGCTCCCCGAGCTGTTCCTCTGCTCTGCGGCCAGGAGCACAGCCAGCCAGGAGCGTCGTGGGGGCCAGACAAAGACACAGATGCTGCTGCTGGAAGATGGAAGGAGGCTCAGCCAGCAGGGCTGGGGGACGGCTTCTGGAGCACGCAGATAAAGACGTCGCCGGGAGTGGGAGCCTCTCCACCGGCCATTACCAGGCAGCGATGGCGCTGAGTGGCTATTCCCTGGTGTGGCCGGGGCGCTGTGCCATCGGGGCCTGGGCTCCAGCGGTGGCCGGCAGCATGGGTCTCACAAAAGGCTGAGCAGTTGGCATTTCCGCTTGAAAGGCAGTTTTTGGAGGGTGATTTCTTGGCTCCTCTAATTAACGAGAAGCAGAGGTTCCAGCTTGGCAGACAGAGCTGCCTCTGGCCGCAGGCACAGCTCCATGCTCCGTCCTGCCTTCAAGTCTCAAAAAAAAAAAAAAAAAAAATCTTGGAATCAAAAGAGCCTTTAGGTAGCTCCAGTTTTCAAATTTAATGGGAAGTCACAGGGAAGAATGGAGGGGCTCCGTGAGGCCCACAGCCCCCGACCCTTGCCTTTGGGAAGCACTGAGTGCGGAGCCCTTTCCCTGGTTTCCCTGCCTACCCCACAGGGTGGATCATTTCCCTGCTCTTGAGACCCCCAAATCCCAGAGGAGTAAAATCCAAATGGCCCCCATACACTGGCACCCAGAGTCTTCAGTGGTTTCCAGCTTGGCTGGGTCAAAAGAATCCCAGGCTCTGAAGGAACACTTCACTTCCCATGGAGACCTGGTCTTCTTGTCCTTAAATGCTGTGGGGCTGAGTGGAGGCCATCTGCTGGCTGTCATTGCATTGAAGTCCAGGGCCACAAAACCAGGCAGCCTCCAGCCCTACCATGAGCTGCTCTTTGTCCCCAGAGTCATAGAATATCTCTGATGACTATATAAAGGAGGTTGCTGGGGCCCAGAGAGAGCAAGAGGTGTGGTCCAGGTTACACAGCAACTACTGTTGAGCCAGGACTTCATGCATTAGAGGAGTAGAGATTATGTAATGCCAGATTCGTGGGACCCCAATAGACCTCCAGGAGCCGAATCCCATGCAATCACACAAGAGTCTCTATTGCAAGCTTGAGCCTGGACTCACAACTGTTTCTGACACAGCAGTCCCAGGGAGTGAGTCCTGGTCCTTTGTCCAGTGAGATTTTATAGGTTTGGGGGGTACTCTATGCGCCACAATATCACACAGCAAATCATTCCACACCTCGGGAAAATCAAACAACAACTCTTAACATTGATTAGCATATTCACTGGCAGGAACAAGTTGGGTAGGGGTGATTGGTTAGTACAAGAGGGGGATTCCTTTGAACTGATTGGTTTAAACCATGAGTGGAGTACTACTGGGGGGGTCATCTGGCATCCCAGGTATTTTCCCTGTCTCATGCTGATTGGAGGTTGCTAGGGGGTTGCTATGCGTCCTCACCTAGCCTAACTGAGTCAGGGATACCTGGAACATCTCTTCTGTTATTTACAGACAAACAACTCAGCAGGGTGGGTATGTGCCTAGGAAGGTTCTGTGGGTTTTTCCAAGGACAAGGGTCACACCGCATCCCTCTGGACGGGCCTTGAGGTAGAAGCTGCTGATGTAATTTATATATTTTTTTTAAACAATGGAAGCACATCAGTTTCTCAGTTACACCTCATCTCTGTGCCCCTGAAAGTCCTTTCTGTGCTGGTCACACCGTGGCCACCCTTGAGTGCTGCTGCCTTGATCGATTTCCTCCCATCTCCTTTTGGTGGTTTCTTGTTGGAAAAAATGACCTTGGCACAAGCAGATCTTGTCAGAAGGAGGACCCATGGGGAGTGTGGGAGCTCTTCTGCCTCTGCCCAGAGGCCTCTGCTCTGTTTCTGGCTGATCTGGAGGCCTGGTGTGTTGGGGGGGGGGCTGTCCCAAGGCCTTGGGTGGGGGCAGGGATACTTCCTGCTGTGCCTCTGGCTGCTGCTCCTGGTGATCATAAGTGATTATCTCCCCCATAAACATGATAGATGGCCTCTCATCAGACAGTATATCCACAGCTAAGCGGATCGTGCTCATCTGCAAATCAGTTATTCTGTGTCCTGTGGCCCTGTGGAGAGGACCCACAGGGCCAAGCCACAGTGAATGCAGGGTGCATCGCAGGATTCATGATCCTAATTACTTTTCTTCCAGGGGCTGAGCTGGTGGTGGAGGCTGCAGGGAGAGTGGGTTCCTTTATTCCCTCTCATAAGCCCACCCATAGGAGTTCTAACAAGGAGCTGATTGTCAGTCTCATAAAAAGTAGCACATTAGAGCCAACAAGACCTGGGGAGGGGTGGAGAATCCTCAGATCTGGGGCCCCAGGGAAGTAGCATCTGTGGAAAGCCCACGGACTGAGAGTCTCAGGTCTATGTTCTAGTCCCACACCCACTCTCAAAGTGCTGTGTGATGTTGTATAGGTGGCTTGGCTTCTCTAAGTCACTACTTTCTCATCTGTAAATAATGTGTGGTTCTAGTCATGGCTATAAAGGAAGTGACAAAGTGATTCAGGTGCCTATGCTCATAATAGGTTTTGTTTACTGAATATGCATAAGGGCAATGCTCACAGCAGTATAAGGAATCAGTGCTCTTATTATTTCCACTTAATAAACAAGGAGCACAAAGCTCAGAGAGGTTCAGTAATGTGGTCTGAGAACACATAGCTAGTGAGTGCAGAGCCAGCCTGGAAACCCAAGCCTGTCTAATCTATAGCCAGAGTTATTCACACAAGACTACCCGGCTTCCTAGCAATTGAACGTGCAGGTTTTTAGTTTTCCAGATCAGAAAAAAATAGAGCCATAACTGGCTCCATGCTTCCTCACCTCAGATGCTCTGAGGTCTTGGGGACTTTAAGGCTCTTTGGAGGAAAATTCCAGATTTCAGCCTATCTTCTTGATACTTATTTTTCTACCTGCTGCTTGCCTGCAGGGTGGAGGTGGCATAGCATGGGACAGTGGCCAGGGAGACCTGCTTGGTCTCTGGATCTGTCCTTGCACAGCTCTATGTTAATAGAGAAAATTCCTTTAAAAGCCCCAGGATTGAATTCCTCATTTCTAAAAAATGCGGAGGTTGGATCAGTCCGTGGTCACACCTCACGAATACTCGGGGAGGTTTTAAAAAAATCCAATGCTGAGCCGAGTATGGTGGCCCATGCCTGTAATCCCAGCTATTGGGAGACTGAGGCAGATGGATCACAAATTCAAGGCCAGTTGGGGCCACTTAGCAAAACCCTGTCTCCAAACAAAACATTAAAGAAAAGGGCTGGGGGTGTAGCCTAGTGGTAGAGCAGCCCTGGGTTCAATCCTTAGTGCTGTGAAAAAGAAAGAAAAGGAAGGAAGGAAGGAAGGAAAGAAGGGAAAAAGAAAGAAAAACAGAAAGCAAGCAAGCAATCAGCTCCGCCGGGGCCTGGGCACTGGCCTGCTCCCAGCTCCTTAGGTGATTTTAATTGCACATGGCTGAGAACCACTGGCCCAGGGGACTTCCAGGGTCCCCTGCCACTCTTAAATCTATGTTGTTAAAATTCACTGAGTGTCCGTCCAGCCATAAAGAAGAATGAAATTATGGCATTTGCTGGTAAATGGGTGGAACTGGAGAACATCCTGCTAAGTGAAATAAGCCAATCCCCAAAAAGGTTCCCTGTGATATGAGGATCACACAACATAGGGCAGGGGCCAGGGGAGGGGAAGAATGGAAATTCATTTGATTAGACCAAGGGAAATAAAGGGAAGGAAGGGGAGTGGGAATAGGAAAGACAGTAGAATGAACCAGAGGTAACTTTCCTATTTTCTTATATGAATACACCTCTCCGTGTAACTTCACATTACGTATAACCACAAGAATGGCATCCTAACTAGACTAAGCTCCACTTCATGTATGTATAACATATCAAAATACACTGTACTGTCATGCATATCTAAGAAAGAACAAATAAAAAGTTGATTGAAAATTTTATTGAGTGTCTACCATCATTCCAGACTCATATTAATTTGACCTATGATCTAACCTTAAGTTGAATTCACACCAACAGACAGTGGAACAACAGAGGGGAGAGAGAGACATGTGGCACCAAGGGTGGGGCATCAGGCAGACAGACAGCCATTACCCTCTACAATTCCGTTTCCTTATCTGCCAACTCTCAAAAAATACCGTAGTACTGAAAGAGACCTGAGGGGAAACAAAGTTAAGAACGCTTAGGGAGGTCCTATAAAGGAAGAAAAAGTGGGAAAGGATATAGTCTGATTTTTAATACAGCACTTAAGTTCCCCCAGAGGGGTGCACCGGTCCTGGAAGTACTGCAATACCAAGTCGATGCGTGGAGTGGATGGAGCAAGCTCCTATTCCGACTCCGTGTTCCAAAAATCCATTTAATATATTGTCCTCGGATAGAGAACGTATCAGATATTAAACTGATAAGAACAGATACTACACTTGATCTTAGCCAAAAGGCCGAGAAGCGATACCATACCACTTGCCCCTCGCCCTTACCACCCTCCGCTCGCTCACTTTCAACTCGCGGTGAGCGCCTCCATGCCTACTCCCACTCTCTTTTTCCCGTGTCTCCTTCGGGTTCGCACGGGGTCCATTGACCCCGCGTGCAGATTCACCATTGGTCCCATCTGGAACTAGGAATTTTAAAAAGTCCGTCGCGGCTCCGGCGTTCCGGGCTGTGGAGTCCTCCCCTACTTTGCATGCCCCGCCCCTTCCCCGGGGAGGCGTGGCTACCCCGTGACTTCCTCTCTGGAGCCCACCCACTGACAAAAACAGATCCCTGGGGGACTGGGACTGAGCGGTTATTGGGGGCTGTCTGCCAGAGGGAGTTGTTGGCTGTGAGCGGGCCCAATTTTCCGGAGGACACCGTTGCGAGATATTCGCAAAAGACGCCCAGGCTGTATGTTTTGCTGTTGTTATTTTTATAATTTCAATCCTTTGAGATATTCTTGATGAAATCTCTCCAGAGCTTTGTGAGGCTCCAGCCAATCCTGGGGAGATGACAGCCCCACATCTGACCTTCTTCTCAAAGGTCCTGGGGTTCCTTTATTCCCTCTCATGAGTCCACCCATAGGAGTTTTAGCAAGGAGTTGATTGTCAGTCTCATAAAAAGCAGCACATTAGAGCCAACAAGACCTGTGGGGGGTGGGGAGTGGAGAATCCGCAGATCTGAGGCCCCAGGGAAATAGCATCTGTGGAAAGCCCACGGACTGAGTGAGAGTCTCAGGTCTATGTTCTAGTCCCAGACCCACTCCCAAAGTGCTGTGTGATGTTGTATAGGTGGCTTGGCTTCTCAGAGTCACTACTTTCTCACCTGTAAATAATGTGTGGTTCTAGTCATGGCTATAAAGGGGTGTGGTGGTGAGCGTGGGGCAGGCTCTGATTTATCAGACCAGGACGTGGGGTGACATCGCCCTTCACAGATCCTCTTCTTTTTTTGTCTCCTGAGCTTGTCACAGCACCATTATGTGGGTTGAAAATTCCGCCTGATATTTTTCAAAAATGTAATTTGTGACAACCCATGAAGAAATCAGTCTCCCTGGGATAGGCAGTCTCTTCTTCCAAACCAGGAAGGCGCGCCCTTGGGCACATGTCCCCTTCTGGAGTCCAGTATTTCACAAGTTGGCAGAAATGACACAGAGGAGGGTGTCAGAGTCCAACAGACGTTAGCCCAGGTCCCACACCTGCCTCGGGACAGCCATGTGACTTGGGGAATGACCCTTACCCTCCTGCAACCTCCATCTGCTCTCTGTAAAATGGAGAGAAAACTAACTTGCCAGAGCTTTGTGAGGCTCCAGCCAATCCTGGGGAGATGACAGCCCCACATCTGACCTTCTTCTCAAAGGTCCTGGGGAAGTTCTCAGCTCTGTCCCCATTGAACCCAGAGCATCCTCAGGAGATGAAAGCCAGTGTCATGGCTCGGGCTCACCTTCCCACCAGACATGCTGAGCAGTCCTGTTCTTTAAGCAAAAAAGGTAGGATATTGGGTACAGCATTGCTATAGATGGGACTCTGCTGTCCCCCCAAACTATATGTTAAAATCCTAACTCCAAGGGGATGATATCAGCAGGGAAGGCCTTCAGGAGGCAATTACGTCATGAGGGTGGGGTCCTCGGGATGGGATTAGTGCCTTGGCGAAAAAGGCCCAGAGCTTCCTGGGAGGGAAGGGGGGGAGGGTTGGGGTGGGGGAGGAATGTCCATTTGTGAGCTGGGAAGGGTCCTCATCAGACACCATATTGACCAGCGTGTTGGTCTTGGATTTTCCACCGTCTGGAACTAGAAGAATAAATTTCTGTTGTTTGTAAGTCACCTAATTTATTGTATTTTTGTTATAATAACCTGAATGGACCAAGAAAAAGCACAGTTCAAGGAAACAATCTCCATGTTGATTTTTTTCTGTGTGATTTTTCACTCCTTCACTCTTCATTTACCCAACAAATATTACCGAGAGCCTTCTGAACGAGGAACTCCTCTTACTTTTTCTATGGAGGGCCGGACAGTCAATGAGGCTGTGGACTCACTAGCGTATAGCTGGCCACATGGGCTCACTAGTATATAGCTGGCCACATGGTCTCCGACTCTGCCTTTGTGATGCAAAGCCGCCATAACAGTAAGTGAACCAGTCAGTTGGCTTCACTCAACCAAACCTTGATAGTAAGAAACAGACCACAGGTCAGATCTGACCCTCTGCCCTGTTTTGCTTGGGACATATCAGGGACCAAAAGACTAAACAATCAGAGTCAGGGTCCATGAAATTTAAATTCTAATGGGGGAAGATGGACAGTAAACAGTGAATGCAATACCTAGATACATTAGTGAGGCTGTCAGAAGGTGAAGTTGTGTTCCAGAGAAGAAGAGGAGTCTGGCGATGTGGGCTGGCACCAGTGAGCTCACGTTGGTGGCTCACCAGGGGCCAGGAAGGGGTGTCTACCTCATGGAAGTCAGCAGTGGCCATTACTCAGGGAACTGGGTGTTGGACCAGCACATCACTGGTGCAAGGGGATGGAGGGAGAATGCTGGATTCTCATTTTAAAAAGACTAATCCTGGTAGGCTTCGTGGAGGAAATTACCTCTGAGCCAAGGCACAAGGGGTGAGCCCTGTGGTACCAGGGGAAAGAGTCCTGCCGTGAGGAAGGAGCAGAGGTGGTAGGAGGTGCGTGGCATGCTGGAGATCAGCAAGGGCATCAGTGCAGCTGGGAGAGAATCCATGAGAGGGAAGACAGCAGGAGCTCAGGGCCCCAGGAGTGGGAAGATGGGCCATTGCCAGGAGTGGGGGCAGGGCTGCTCTTCATAGGCTTCAACGGAAATCCAGGTGCAAGTTGGGGACAACTCTGTTGCCGGTGATCACAGTGGAAGTGTTAGGAGAGGTGGCACCCACACAATACACTGATGAATCAGATGTCAAACGTGAGAAAAAGGGAGTTGAGTACTCAGGTACTGGGGCTGAGTAGCTGAAAGGCAGAGAGCAGATCAGACCTGTTCTGACAGAAGTTGAAAGGTAGAGTTCAAGTCCTAGTGAAGATGTGGACCAGGGAGTTGGACAGAGGATCCTGGGGTTCAGAGGGGTGATATAGGCTGAGGGCGCAGAGTTGGGGGTGTCCACAGTGGGTGGTGTTTATCAGAGATCATCAGAAAGAAGAGAACCAATGGAGCAGAGGGGCGTCCGGGGTCAGCCTGGGCCCACCCATGTTTGGAAGTTGAGATGTGACCGAGTCAAAAAGAGGACAGAGGACAGAGAAACTACTTTCTTTTTTAAACGAAACTATTGGAACTCACGATGCAAACCCAGTAGTTCCTACATGAGTCATTCATTTGGTACTCTGCTGCCTTGGGCCAAGGATGTGTCCCAAGAGAAAGTCTCTTGATGGACACGTCCTAAGCCCACTGTGTTCTCACATGGGACATAGAACCCCTGACTGGTGGCTTGGGGTTGAAGAGAAGGACTGGTGGAGCCTGTCTATTCACTGAGCAGCGTTTACTGAGCATCTTAACATATGCAAGAAAGAGGGAACGATCGTCTCAACATGGAGAGAGCAGAAGCAAATTATTTTGACAAATCTATCAGACTCTCAGATCACAGAAGGGGAAAAATCAACTGGAAAGAGAATGCCTAGCTTCCTGAGGGAGAATGACTGTCCCCGACCTCACCCCATACCTGAGTTCCCTTGCAGGCAAGGTCCATGGCACCCTGGAGGCTGTTGATCCACTAGGCAAACCCTCTGTCCCTTGGCTTCCCTTTGTTCCTTGGTCAACGCAGGAGATGGCGTCTGGCTTCCTCAATAGAGTGTGGGAACTCTAGAACTGGAACTAGAGAGGAGTCACTTGGTGGCCCAGTAGAAATTTCACGATGCTCCAGTGACCCTACACTATCACCGGAATCCACAGAGCTCTGACCTCACCGCTCCTCCTGGAAGTCAGCCATCCACAGAAGCATTGCTCAGGCTGTAGTCACCAGGAGCCACTTTTGAGGCTCCTGTCAAAGAACATGGGACTTATCCTCATGGTGATCTCCAGGAACACAGATGAAGAGCAGAGATACCTCACCATCTAAGGCCAGACTTTCTCTGGGTCAACTATGCTGTTCACTTTTGTCCTTGAGTGTTCATTCACATGGAGAGTTCTGGATCACTTTCATCACTGTGGCCAGGAGGCTCCCCCTGAATTGCTGTTGCTCCTTTTTCCCTGGGAGCTCCCTCTCCATTGGGTGCTGTTCTTGGAGCATTTCCTCATCAGTGTCTCTGCCTCCCTGTCTGTCTATCTGCGTTGAGCCTTAGAAAGCAGAGCCCATGTCCTCTGCTTCTCTGTAAATCCGAGCTCTCCGCATTGCAGACAGATGACTGACCTCTCTTGAAAACTCAAAGTGCCATGTGATTTTTCTGAAAACCAGACTCAAAACAGTGCCCTGCATGTGGTTGAGCTCAATGCTTGTTTGAATAAAGGGAGCCCTTTGAAAATGCCCTCTCCTGGCTTCTTGCTTCTACAGAGACATGGACCTTTCTGACCACAGCTTTCCCATGGATTTTATCCTCCACAGCCAGCAAGAGGAGGTCTGAGTCATTCAGCCCACCTCCTATAGTTTCAATCTCCCCCTGGTCCAGGTTTATGTAATACTCAGTCATTCTGGCTGTTGCCTACCCCTTGCCCATCCAATTGCAGACCTGGGCAAGGGCCATGGCTGGGGGAATTGATCTGGGCCTGGATTTCTGTCCTCCAGAACTGTGAAAGATACATCCTGATTATTTGAAACTCTCAGGTTTGTGGGAGTTGTCATGGTAACCCTGGGAATTGAGTACAATTACTGTTGTACTGTTACGGAGGTGTGCTCAACACCTCCTTCCTGCCCTTTATAGACCAAGCTTACTGAACTTTTGGGGAGGAGAGGCGGAGAGCATTTCCTCCAGAAAGCTGGAAGGTGACTGGATGGAGGACCCAGTTGGAGACAGAGAGGGCATACAGTGGACAGGCTGAGCAGAGCCAGGTGAGGGGATGTGGGGTAGGGGTGCTGGGAGGCAATCCTGTTGAAGAGTTAATGAACCTCTTCCCATCTTTTCTGATCCTTCCAATGTGACATGCTCCCTGTGGGTGGAGAACACAGAGTGGATTCCATAGACTCAAAAACCCAGTGGACTTCTCAGAGTCCCCACGCCCTCCTAAGCCATGACAAAAAGACTTCTAGAGATGGCTTAACCCAGCCTGGACCTGCTGCCTCTCTATTGGAGGGGTGAGTGGGTGGGGCCAGCCCATCTTGCTGGGACAAGAGGTTGAAATGTGCACATCTATCCAGCAGATACATGGCTAACTCATTGCCTTGGTCTATGTGATGATCCCCCAGCCCAGGACCAGGGAAGAGCCTACCCCTCCGCACCCCCTCTCCTCGAAAGAGAACACCTGGAAGGAGGCCAAGATGGTTGGACAACCATCCCTTCTCCTTGCCCCCAGCACATCCTTCACATCCCAGGCTGCCTCCCACTCCCAATTCCTGGCTCTACTGGCAGCTCCTGGCCTTCTCCATCTCAGCCAATGACAGTTTTCCTTCCCTTCAGTGTCACTTCTCTTTCCCTCACCTTCTCCATGCAATCCACCAGGAAACTCAACCAGCTCTGCCCCCAAAGGACACCAGGAATCTGCCCAGTTCTCACCTTACCATGCTATCTCCTGCATCCAGTCCACATTTGTCTCTGGCCTCCCTGACCAGCCCCTGGCCCTAATAGTCTATTCTCAACATGGCAGTCACATGATCACACCACCCTGGTGCCCATGTCACCTGATAGGGGCCAGCACATATACCTCTGGGGACAAACTCAAACCATATCCAAACAATAGCATAAACCCAGGAAGAACATCAGGCAGGAAATAATATTATTGGATTTGTCTTTTTTTAAAAAAAAAAAAAAAAAACCATCCAAGGCTTGTGTGGAGAACAGTTGACCGTAATGGCCCAGGGGAGGGCTGAGGCAGGAGCCTAGATGGGGACTGAGGAGAAGAAGAGAAGCAGGAGAGACTCAGGGGACATTTTTCAGGAGTAAACCCAGAAAGGAGCCTTTGGTGGAGCCGAGAGGTGGGGCGGGGGTGAGGTTTCATGCACAGACTCCCCCCACCTCACGCTTGGGTGAATGGGGCCTGGCACAGGCAGCATGGGATACATACTCATTCCCAGTCTTTCTGCCAGCCCCTCTTCCCCACTTCTGGGGACAACCCAGTAGTGGCATCCTAGGTTTCTCAGTCCCCCGCCCTTCATGCCTAGAGCCAGGAGAAGCCACAATAATAAAGCAAGAAGGCTTTCCAGCACCCAGGCCCTCTCTCTTGATTTTTCTTTTCCCATTTGAAAATCCTGCAGATGTCACTGATTGGCCACGCAAGAGCTGTGACTCTCTAACTCCACGTAATGTGTAATTATAGCAACACAAGCATAAAATTACCAAGGACAAGGAGCGGCAAAGTAATTATATGATTCTTTGTTACTTGGAGGGTTTTTTTTTTCTTTTAAAGTTGATTCCATTAAAAGCACCAGTTTGGTGGTGTTGGGGTGGAGGGGGCGCGGGAGAACAGGTGGCAGATGGGCAAGAGGATGAGTGACACTGACGGGCAAGTTCAGCATCACCAGGGCTCTGAGTCAGGGGAAGTGGCCTGGGTGAGGTGAGGGAGATCAGTGTGTCTGCCTTTAGTCCAATGCTCCTGTATCCCTCAACCCTCCTTAGCAAATAGTACCACTCTAGCATTCCAGGGTGTAGTAGGGGTGGGGGGATGGGACAGGAGCAAGAGGCTGGGAATGGACATTTCTGGGCAGTTCTGGACTCTCCATGAAGGGGTGCAGTGCGCTGTGACCCAGTACCCCACACGGCACTGCACCCAAGGGAACTCACAACATGACACTCAGCACTACCTACCACCACCACTGAACTCCTGTGCTATCTTCAACACAAGCCCCCAGTCCTCTGCCACACATGCTTCCCACAGACCCCTCAGCAGCTGGCCTTGCAAAGACCCCAAAAGCTGACATCAGAAGGGAACCTTGGCCTTGCCACCCACCCTCAGGACCAGAATAGGAGGATGTGAGTCCACACTCTGACCACTGTCCCTATGAGTATCTGTGACCTGTGGCAGTGACAGTGGAAAGGAACTGTTCTGCCTGCAGCCTTCCCTACCCCTCTGCTGCCCACCCCCACCCAAGCGCTTACTTATTGTTTGTGGTATTGTCCTCCTGTCCTCATAGCTCCCTAGTCCTTGCAGCTGCTCTGCTAGTGACAGTCCCCCCATGGCCCCTGCTGGGCACTGTGGTTTCCCTTCCTACATGTGCATAGGCACCAGGCTGCTTGAGTATGTCCCCAGGTTTTCTGGCTGGTGTGTTGCACTGAAGAGGAACTGGGCTCCAAGGGGCAGGAAATCCAGTGAGAGGGGGCTGTGGAGTCACCTGCATTCTCAGTGCTGGGTTGAGAGTGTCAATTGGAGGCCAGCCTGTGCCTCCAAAGTTGCCCTGGAGGGGCCAATTCAGGGGGTCCCATTCACCCTAGGGTCCTTGCACCACACACTGCTCATCCACTTGTCTGCACCGTTAATTTGTGCTCAATTAACCTGCGGGTCAGCTTCCAGCATGAGTGTTCCTATGGGTCCTTATTCCTCAATGGGACCCCGTAGGGGACTCATTGCCATGGAGCTTCTCTGTGACCAGCCAGCACTCTGTTCTCAGGGAACCGTGTCCCATAAATGTTCTCAGACATTCATGCATTGCAACCACTTTCAAGGGCTCTCTCCCTCGTGCCCATTGTGGTTTAGATTACAGCAATTATCCTCTGAGCAGCTGTGTAATTCATAGGTCGCATCCATTCCGCCCGCTAATGGCGTGACACAGACCCGCACTTACTGGAGCCCAGGAAGCCGGAAGCAGGCAGACCCCTCCACCCCATCTGGGTGCTGCTACGGAAAGATGAGGACCCTCTTGTTCCAGACTTCTGGGTCAACAGAGGGTTCTTTGACTCCCTGGTCACACGCTGCTTATGGCAGGTTTGCTGGGGCTGATGGATAAATTACCCTCTCTGCCCTTCAGTTTTCTCAGCTAATAAATGAGGATTTGGGCAGGATTATTAAAGAGTCTAATACAGGTAACAGAATAGGAGCGTGCTATAGAGTGTACAGAGAACCACCACAACATTGGCTGCTGTCATTTAGAGTGCAGGTGGGGTGCTCAGAGCTCAGTGGTGATGGATCCCTGCCTTCACGGAGCTCCCAGGCAGGGCACCTGTGCGTCTCCAGGTATACCCAATGGCTGAATCTTGGGAACATGCTGGGGAACCTGATTGCAAACTGTGGTCAAGAGGGAAAATTAAATTTCGAAATTAAGCTTTACTTTATCCAAGTAAAGATTGCATACAGTCCAACAAGTTAAAAGGTGCTAAAAAAGTAAAATCAGAAGGAAAGGGGTCTCCTGGAATCTATTTCCAACCCACCCTCCTCCTTAAAGGATACTTTGTGGTTTTTCCCAGGATTAAATGCCACATGCCTACATAAGTGGTCTATATCTTATGTGTCAGTTTTGCAAAAGATGAGGATGTTTGTCTCTCCCTGCCTTCTCCTCCCTTATCCTCCCACTGTGGTTAAATTATTACAAATGTTCCATTGCGATTGGGAATCTTTTTCATGGCTGAGCCACATAATCCATGAGGACAATATTTTATTTCTTGTTCAACTTTTATTTTCTTGGAGTTAATAACTACATTACTTTGTTATCTGTTTAGATTTGTCCTTATCTTGTTGAGATATTATAGGAAGTTTCCCCCCAAGCTTGGGGAAACTTGTTTAGAAATTTCTGTATTCTCCAAGTTTTATTTTTTTCTTCATTTTGGTGTCTCTCATTCCCATCGATGGCATTACTCAAATGCCTGGTGATTCAGTTAAGTCATAGCTATAAGAGGTTGATTAGGCCTCTGTGAGTCCATCAGTTGAACTTTCCGGGGCTTATTTGTTTTGGACCTTTGTGGAGAAGGGATGGGTGATCAGCAGAGGTTTTCCTTGGGGACCCCCTAGGCCATACTATGGATCTTTTGTCTGGAGGAGGATCCTCTAGTACCCTCACTGGGTTTGCGGGAGACCTGGAGCCAGGCGGGAACAGAGGATGGATTGTCCTGTTCTTCACTATGCAAGACTGGATTTCATTCCCTATGTCCGGTCTCATCTCATTCATTCCTGGTGACTGTGGGTGCTCCCTTTGGTTCAGTGTCTTAGTATTCTGGGAGGTAGTAGAAGATTGGTTACTGACAGGAGGGGTTAGGACCTGGGAGTCTATGTTCTCTGCCTAAGGATGTCCAAACAATTTCTTCCTTTCACATCTTCACTTATCCCTGTTGCTGTGTTCTGAATGTCTCTTGCCCAAATTCATTTGCTGAAACCTAATCCCACTGCTCTAGTATTATGAGGTGTGGGACTTTTAGGAGGTAAAAAGGTCCTAAGGGTGGGATACTCATGAATGGGATTAGTGTCCTTGTAGAAGAAGATGAAGGAGAGTTTACCCCTTCCACTGTGTGAGGACACAGCTAGAAGGCACCACCTAGGAGGAAAAGCACCTTCTTCAGACCGTGAATCTGTTGTCACCTTGATCTTAGTTTTCCCAGCTTCCTTGAGGTTTCTGTTGTAAGTTGCCTGGTGCAAGCTATTTTGTGAAAATAGTCCGGAGTCCACTTATCTTCGATTGTACTTGTGCTTCTGGCCCCTGAGGCTTTCTGGACTTCTTCAGGTAAATCTGCTTTCTTAGCCCCACCCCTCCCTGTATGCTTTTAGGTTTGACCTTCTAGTTTGGTCATTTCCATCCACTTTCTGTTTTCATTTTTTTTTTTTTCTGAGTTAACAGAAATCTCTTAGATTTGTTAAAGATGAAGCCCGAAGTTCTGGTTTGTTTTTCCTTTAATATTCAGATGACTTTTTTAAAAAAGTTAACACCATCACTAATCATTAGGGAAATACAAATCAAAACCACCAAGATGGGGCTGGGATTGTGGCTCAGCGGTAGAGCGCTTGCTTAGCACTGGTGGGACCGGGGTTCGATTCTCAGCACCACATAAAAATAAAGGCATTGTGTTGTGTCCATCTACAAAAAAGATTCTCTCTCTCTCTTTCTTTAAAAAAAAAAAAAACCCACCAAGATATCACCTCGTGCTTGTCAGAAAGGCTAGTATCAAAAAGACAAGATAACAGGAGGAGGTCAAGGATATGGAAGAAGGGGAATCCTTGAACACAGTTGGTGGGAATGCAAATTACTACAACCATTAGGGAAAATAGCATGGAATCTCTTTTAATTTTTTAATTTTTAATTTTTATTAGTTCTTTTTCGTTATACATAATATTAGGCTTCATTTTGACATAATTATGAAAGCATGAAACATAATTTGCTCAAATTCAGTCTCCAGTGCTTCCCTCCTGCTCTCTGTTACTTTCCCTCTACTGTACTGATCTTTCTTAAAATAAAACTATGTGGGGCTGGGGATGTGGCTCAAGCGGTAGCGCGCTCGCCTGGCATGCTTGCGGCCCGGGTTCGATCCTTAGCACCACATACAAAGATGTTGTGTCCGCTGAGAACTAAAAAAAAAAAAAAAAAAGAATAAATACTAAAAATTCTCTCTCTTAAAAAAACAACAACATATGTTATTGGAGCTGATGGTATAGCTCAATGGCACAGTGCTTGCCTTACATGCACAAGGCCCTGGGTTCTATTCCCAGCACCACAAAAACAAACAACAATAAAAGGAACTACCATATGATCCAGCAATTCCACTCTATTCCCGTCCAAAGGAATTAAAATCACTCTCTTCAAGAGATATCTGTACTCTCATGTTCATTGTATCATTGTTTGCAATAGCGAAGGTATGGAATCTACCTAACCCTTCATTAACAGATGAATGATAAAGAAAATGTGATACGAACATACATGCACTTAGATATGATTCAGCCATAAAAAAGGACAGTCTGGGAATGTAGGTCAGTGGTAGCTCTTGCCTAAAATGCATGAGGCCTTGGGTTTGATTCTCAACACTGGGAAAAAAGAAAAATAGGAAAACTTGTGATTTGAAGCAACATGGATGAACCTGGAGAGCATTTTACTAAACAAAA
This sequence comes from Urocitellus parryii, assembly GCF_045843805.1. Lineage (NCBI taxonomy): Eukaryota > Metazoa > Chordata > Mammalia > Rodentia > Sciuridae > Urocitellus > Urocitellus parryii. Next base: position 69,526,534 of record NC_135539.1, read on the forward strand.
TAAGCCAGAGAAAGACAAATAATGTCTGGTCTTGCCCATCTACAGAATCGTCCACAAAATAAAGTCAAACTCAGAGATTGGAAAGGTGGTTTCCAGGAACTTGGGGTGGGGGAAATGGGAAGATGTTGGTCAAAGGGTACAAGCATTCAGTTATAAGATGAAAAAGTTCTGAAAATCTAATGTTAATATACTGTATACTGGGTACTCGAAATTTGCTGAGGGTAGAGCTTGTGTTCTCTCAAAAGAAAACAGATAATTATGTGAGATGAGGTGAGATTTAGTTTGATTATGGCAATCATTTCACATGTATATGTGTTTCCAAATATCGTGTTACACACTTTATATGATTTTATTTGTCAGTTATACATCAATAAAGCTGAAAAAAAGAACAGTTGACAGAAATGTCTTTTTCTGTCTTCCTGAAACTAGTTGGAAATAATATCAAGGTGGGGATTGCTGAAAGATATGTAGTCTTTTTCATAAAAATCTAAATCTAAATTATCTCCTTGAATTAATCCTGAGCTGTAGAGAATCACCAGTTGCATTAGAGTTCTGAGTTGCTGACTTCTTTGTGAAACCACCTGTCCTGTCTACATTCAATCTGAATGTCCTCACTGTTGCATGTCTTGTGAAGAAGCTTTGGAGGACATTGGTCATTACGTTCAATATTGTCATCTTGAAATAATCTACAGGAGAATTTTTTGGTCTATCTTTGTTACACAGTCCAGTTGTTTCTTTGGGGAATGGTTGGTTGCTTTTATTTTATGGTCTGGGTAGGTTTCCCTTTTAACATTGGCTTCTAGGTAGCTCAGAACACAATTCTTCACTTGCTTTTCACAAACTTGCTTTTGTGACAGGCTAATTTTTGTTGACCTTTTAGTTCCTATCTCTGTCTGTCTTTTCTGGTTTCGTCTTTCTCATCCACTCCTGATTCTTTTTATATGACTTTGTAGGTTGGTGGTCAATAGATTTAAATCATTTCTGTATCAAATAATTATTGAAATAAGCAAGCAGAATTTTAATAGGGATTATTGAATGCATAATTATTACCATTTATCTTTGGTATTGTTTGGTATGTGCCTACTTTAATCACAGGTTGGGTTGTTTCTTCCATAGGTCTATTTAACCTTTTCCTTTTACAGATGAGGAAAGTGAGGTCTAGATAAATCAAGTGATTTGCTCAATATCACATAGGAAAGAAGTGGCAGAACAAGGCCTTGTACCCAGGGTTCCTTCCATGACTCTTTTGCCGGCTCCCCAAGGAAGAGATGGTTTAGCCCAAGGTGCCCCTCCAAAGTTCATGTGTGAGACAAATGCAAGAATTTTCAGAGATAGACTGATTAGATTATGAGAGTTGAAACCTAAACACCACTTCCTCGGCTGCTTTCCTCCTCTGTGCCTTTTTGCGATAGTATTTTATGTCACTTGTATCCTTGAATATGGAGTTGGCCAACCATGGACTGAACTGAAACTGGGAGCCATAGTAAACTTTCTTTCCTTAAGTTTTTCTTGCCAGGTCTTTTGGTCACAGTGATGCAAAGCTTACTAAAACAGGCATCCGAGTATCCTGGACCCAAACCAGGAGCCCTGGTGTCTGTTCTCCCAGTCTTGGAGTCCACCCACTTTGACACAAAAAAGCCCAGCATCTTCAAAGTCTTGTCGTCTATGGGTTTTACCATATTCTAAGTGTTGGTTTTCCATTTCCGTTCCCCTTCCCTGGTTATCAACTCTCTGCCTTATAAACTGTCTGGGCATATCTATGAGATCAATGCCATGGTGGATCCTACAGAAAAGTGGAGGCCCGAGAAGACATGAATCTCCCCTCCCTCTATAAAACAAACATTCTTAGATCTTCTGGCCAGTAGGCATTCTCTGAGACCCACCTGTGTGTACAACCCTAACACATGTGGCAATACAAAATATCATTTTTGTTATTAAAAGAAATAATTTGAAACTTCATTGAGGCAATCGGATCCCTTTTTCCTAAACAGGCTCTTCTCAGGCAGCCCAGGGAGAGAAAGGGCCTCAGGTCCGACATCACCAGCTCTGATGGAGGGACTGCTTCTGTGAGGCTGGAGAAATAGGTGTTTACTCAATAATGGTTCAGCCATTATTTGTTTTCTCTAAGGCATGTTTCTACCGAGCATTTACCCTCCTAACAGAGAAAGAACTGCTTTCATGCTGTCAGATGTTGACAAAGGCCGGGTGTCAAAAGGGAGACTGTTGACAGTCTCCGTTTTGTTATTCAATTACGATTTTGAGTTATCCTCCATTCCCTTCTCATCTGCCTGGTTCTGTCTTCCTCACTAAGGGATTTGGAATGATCAGCACTCTACAGTTGCTGACCTGTGTTGCTAGCCCATGATGTTCGGTATGTTAGATGTATGACATGCATTTTGGACTTAGGATATTTTCAATGTATCCTGGGTTTACTGGGGGATGTAACCCCATCACAAGTGTCTGTACTCAGATTCTTGTTATGAAAAGATCATTCTGATTGCTAAGTAAAAAGTGATTTGCAAGAAGGCACAGGGAGGGTTGAGAGCCCAGCCAGGTGTTTACTCAGCTCAAAACTTGCAGAACTTTCCCACAATGCTCTGCTGCCTTATGTGGCCTCCCCTGTAACATCACTGGACTTCCAAAGAGGGAATTATCTGCTTCTCAAGTCTTGTCAATCCCATAGCAAACTGTGTGGAAAACCGAACTGACATTCTTTGTAGAAAATTATTATTTGTTTTTTATTTCACAAAGCTCAAGGCCGAGAGGGTGCTGCGTGGCGTCTTTTGGTGGTGTGAGTATATTCTTGGCTTTGGCTTGGCCTCGGCTGTTTATTATGCATGCGTTGTATTGCAAATGTGGAACAAATGAAGCTGAGATATCAAATTAATACTGTGATCTGTTTTTCTGTTTTGTTGCCATAACAATCTGTGGCTCTTGAAGCAGAGAGAAAATTAGAATTGTATTAAAGGTGTTTACACGGTGTACACTCCATCCTGCATTATTATTTATTGCTATAATAGGTGTATTTAACATTTTCTTAAGGAGGGTTAGCTGCTCCTGCTTATTGCCTTACAGTTGGGGTTTTCTGCTTATTCTCCTACCCTGGCTTTGCTTTTTTTTTTGTGTGTGTGTGTGTGTGTGTGTGTGTTACCAGGGATTGAACCCAGAGGTGCTTAGCCTCATCCCCAGCCATATATATATAGCATGACAGGGTCTTGCTGACTTGTTTAGGGCCTCGCTAAGTTGCTGAGGCTGGCTTTGAACTCGTGCTTCTCTTGCTTCACCCTTCCCAGTGACTGGGATTACAGGCATGCGCCACAGTGCCCAGCCTGGCTTTGCTTTTGACCTTGACTCTTCCTGTGGTTCTGAGCAGGGAGGAAGAAGATTCATTCAGATGCTTTATGACTTTATGACTCCTCATATGTTTCCCTCCCCTTCCCCTCAACTCAGCAGCTCTTCAAAGCCAAGAGTCTTGGTTAGAAATAGAACAGAACCTGAAGTAAGCTTTCCTCCTTTCTTTGTGCCATTCCTGACCTGTAAACCCGACAAAGAGGCCTAACGTACTTTGAGAGGGATGAGGAGAAGCTGAGGGGTGGTAGGAAAGAGAATCAGAGGAAGGGGAGTGGAAGCCACTATGGTCAAAGGAGAAACCGGGTGCTGGTCCCCTAATGTCTCCCTCAGCTTACTCCATTCTCAGTGTCAAGTGCATGGTCACTGAGAGCCTTCCTTGCAGACTTTCTGCCCTGACTATCCCATGTAGGTGGAAACTCCACTCCTAGGTAGACTTATTTCCTAATGTGGCCGGCTGTGTGAGTCTGGTGGCGGAAGGTCTTTGGAGGTAGGGGAGATTCGTGCTGTTTGTCATCTTCCAATGATGGAATGATGCTGGGTACATATGAGAAAATCAAGAAGTACTTCCCTCACTTTTTTTTTTTTTTTTTGAAGGAGCAGGGCATTGTGAGTATTATTGAAAAGTTCCCTTGAAGTGAGGGACAGTAGATTTAGAACAATTACCTCTCCTTTTAGTGAGTATGCCAATTTTTGAGTGTCTGTGGCTACACACACACACACACACACACACACACACACACATACACACATACACACAAAGAATAAAAAAGAGTGTTTTTTGACCTTTCTCACAAGAATCTGCAGGGGATCCGTGCCACTTTTATTCTTCATCAGGGAAGAACATGGGCAGATTGGTGACATGAGAGCCTTCCACACCAGTGAATCTCTGCAAGATCATCAGAGCCATAGAGGCCCCAGGTGAGAAGAGAACCAACAATGTCTTGCTGTTGTCCTTTATTGCCCAGGTGTTCTTGAGTAGAGTCTAAAGTCCAGAGATGGATGAAGATCTTTTTGTGCTAGTCTCTTTTTGAGCATTATAGACCCTAACCTGGGATAACGCCCCCGGACATTCCAATGGTATAGTCAAAAACCAAACCAAACCAAACCCCAAACCTGGCAAACCCCATTAGAACCAAGACGAAGATCAACTTTCTTCTTTCTCAAGGCCAAAGGTACTTTATCAAATTCTCATACATGATTTCTGTCTCTCTTAAAAAGAAAGGATGAGGAGTACAAAAATGGGTTTGGAGGTCCGGGATAGTGTGTGAGTGGTCACAGTGTTATCAAAGACAGCTTCTTGCAGGGCTGGGGATGTGGCTCAAGCGGTATTGCGCTCGCCTCGCATGCGTGTGGCCCGGGTTCGATCCTCAGCACCACATACCAACAAAGATGTTGTGTCCGCTGAGAACTAGAAAATAAATATTAAAAATTCTCTCTCTCTCCTCTCTCACTCTCTCTTAAAAAAAAAAAAAAGACAGCTTCTTGTGACTATGGCAACTCCATTCCTAAGGACAGATACAGAAGGAATGTTAATCGGATTGGTGGAGAGAAGATGCTGGGGAGTGGCAGGAGATATAAGATGGGTGGGTAGGTTTGGATCTGGGCATGTTTTGGGAAAAAGTAGATCATGTCTTTCAGCTTCTGCATCTTGTATCTCACTGCAGAGCCTCTCCACAGAGTTCTAAGGCAGAAGAACCTCCAGAACTGGAGATGTGGGAGGCCAAGGACATGAGGCAAGGTGCTGCCTTTGCCGACACAGACTTTTTGCTCTGGTGACTAGCTTGATTGCAATGTTCCATCTTGGTCACATTCTCTCTCACTTGTAGACATTTCTGAGAGGGGTAATGATTGTTAATTCCTTTTTCTTGATGGATCTAAATTTCTTATAAGGTGTCCTACCTACTACTTCAGTTCAGTTGCCAATTCTGACCATACAGTTTACATTGTAATATGTTTACTTTTGTGTCAGGCCCTTTTCTCAGGTGTGGAGAGGTGAAGTAACTTTTCCAGGTTCACACCAAGATCAAGTGCCCAATTACAGAGCACTTCACAATTCTGCTAGCTTAAGCATCGGTATCTGTGTGTGTGAGGTGATGAGATCATGGTGCTTTGCAAACTTTTCTTTGGTTGAATTCCCTTGTGTCCACAGGGCCTGAATGTCTGTGACTGACATACCGACCTGACAGCAGATTGTAGTAACTATTCCTGAAGAAATATGTGCTTTCTACCTTACAAAATACATGGCAGTTTGTTCCAAAGAAATTGCAAGATTATCGAACACCATGGATTCAGTGTGTTCCTATTATGTTTCCTTTAAAAAAGTTCATGAAAAGTGCACATTTTTATTTGTGTGGGAAAATGATACCGTGAAATATTCATGTCATCTCCCACCTTGCAGGGACAAGAGCTCACCTTTTATTGCATAATACCACCCCGATTGAGGCCTCTGTTTTCCCAAAATTGACTTGTCAGATTTAGCAAATGAAAACACAGGATGCCAAGTTTAATTGGAATCAGATAAACACAAGATAATTTTTAGTACAAGTATATTCCATGTGATATTTTGAGACACATTGATACCATTAAAATTATTCGGTGTTTTCTGGAATTCAAATGTCCTGGGTGTCCTGTATTTGGGGGTCACCTCTACCCCAAACCAAAAAACAAAGTACCAAATGTTTTGACTTTTAAGTGTAATAATTGAGGAGCAGTGTAAGATAGACATACTGAAAAGTATTTCTACTGGGTATTTTGCTGGGACTGGTTTAATTTTGTGCCTGAGACTGGGAAAAACTTTGGAGTGGAGAAGAGGCAGAGTGCTGGAGGAAGGGGGAAAAGCAGGCAGCAATGGTGAAAGGACACCCGACGGTCAGGGAGCCAGCCTTGGCAGTAGGGATATAGGCGTGGCCTGTGGAAGCTCCACCCACCCGCTGTGCGCCAGTAACTGGCCACCACGAGTTCCTCGAGGCCTCACGCTAGAACTTGCCAGAGGCTCCATGGACCGCTCCAAGTGCTTTGGGCCTAAGCCACTTCGGCTGAGCTCCGGGGTGAAGAGACACCCTCCGAGAAGCAGCTCCAGGACACTGCAGACGAGGGGAAGAAGGCGACTGTCGTGAGGGACACTTCCAGCAGAATGCCAGGTAAGCCCATCTGAGTGCCTGGGATGGTGGAATCAGGACGACCTCGTATCCGAAATTTTCTTTGAACACCTGAAACTGACTAGATGCGGGGTGAAAGGAGAGCTCATAGGAGAGCTTTTAGGCTCCTGCACACTTGAGTTTGCTATGGAAGACGTTAGTACCAACCTCATTTGGACTAGCTAATGTGGGAAGGCCGGAATGTGCGCGTGCGCATGCGTTCCATCCAGGATTTCACTGGATCAAGGGTGTTAAAGCTGATGCTTGAGGGCCAGAGGCCCCCTCATACTGGAGCCCCCTTTCCCTGCTCCATGCGGAAGCCCGGATACATCAGAGCGCACTTTCCCATTGTGCCTGACAATGGGCTGTGCCCTCCAATTGCCACCAGGGCTCAACAGTGAGCTCTTGGGAAGATCAGTACTTGTTCTCCTGAGCCAGGTGCTTACCACCTGTGCACCAGGGTGGCCTTCAGGGCACACCACTTACTGCCTGTTTAATCTCAGGCAGTCACTTTACAAACGAAGTCCAGTTTGCTCGCCTAACAAAATGGAAAACAATATAGAGCCCAGAGAGCACAGTGCTTGGCACATAGCAGCTGTGCCATTTGGCAGTTTAGCTGGGTAGAAGCAATTTGTTTTCGGGCAGCCCATGACCATTTCCTCCCACGTTCTTCTTTCAGACTCTTTGTACTATTTCTTCTGTTTTATTGAAATCACCTTTCAAAGAAGGGCATTTGAGTTTCCAGGTGGAACTGTTATTATTTAACTTTTCCCAGGATCAATGCATTTTATTTCGCATTTTATCTAATTGTGTATTGTAAGCCTTCAGTTTGTAAATGGAGTTTGTTGAAATGAATTTTTTTTTTTTGAGCAGAGAATGATAGCAGATGGTAGGTTCCGCCTGAGAGGAGTGAGGTGGCACAAAACTAGGCACTGTCTGAGCCCCCCTGTGACACAAGGTACTGTTCTAGTGTCTCTAGCAGTTGGCCAGGAGATGCCTGGATGCTGGGAGCTGGCAGGATAAACCCCAGTCAGCACTGTATTTCAGGGTCACACTGCAGCAGATATCTATTCTTGGCTGGGGCAATTAGCCTCAAAGTGGAAAGTCAGCAGGAAGAGAACAGGGCCTTTACACAGGAAGGGACATGACTGATGTGCACTTGGTGGAGTTTTCAGATGCAAGAGAGGAAAGGCAGCTAATTAGATGAGCTAATACTCACTGGAGATTTCGGCTGATCCAAGTGGGGAGAGAAAGAATCATAGCTCGAGATAGAAAGTTGTATTAGAGTTTTGATGCAGCTATTTTGATACAGGTGTAATCAAAGGAAGAAAAAAAAATTATCACCAAGTAATGTGTACAACAGGCATTGCTGACCTTTAATCCATTCTGAACTTCATCCTTTCCCCTAGAAAGCTCATGGATGCAGCTGGGCTAAGGAAGGGATAAGAGGATGAAGGGCATCAAGGATAGAGCAAGGATACTTAATTACCAAAAATAAAGCAAATGTTGGAAACACATTGGTTTATCAATTTAGCTTTGTCAGTATATTCCTGTGTTTAGAATCCATGTTATATGGCTTAACTTGACATGACTCTGGCCATCTGAGTCATAACTGCCACTGTTTCCCTGAGTAACCCTGGCTGGTTTGTTCTATATAGTTTCCCAGTATATTATAAATCGACAAAGCTGTTAGAGTGGCATGTGCAATGTTGCCACCAGGAATGTACCTGGCGCTGGCATTAGCTTGAGATATACCAGGTACATTCTGGCTTGAATAAAGTCACTTTTGTCCAGGCCCCATCTTCTGACCCGGCTTGTGGGACTCTGCCTGGTTTTGCTGCCTGCCCAGGACCATCTTCTGTCAGTGAGTCCCCAGGAAGTTGCACTTTGCAATTCTGGGTCTGTCTGCTTCTTTTCTTCAGTCTCATGGCACTTTGGTGCCAGTTCTCATACTCTGGGATTTTGTTCTGGAACACATATCAAATATTGAGGTGCATGAAATTTGTCAATAAACTAAGCCTGTTTCCACAGGATAGAAACCCAGGCTTCTGTCTCCAATTGGGGAAAAGAAGAAAAGGCTTCCAGGGCAAAATGGGCTCCTCACAATGTTCAACCCCAGCTTGTCTAGAGTATCCAGAATGAGTCCCTAAACACCATCCTTCACGTTAGTGTCATTGTGGCTCATAATTGGGGATAGGCCCTCTTTTCTTGCCACACTTGCAGGGTAAGCCCAGCCATTCCTGTGACTCTACTTAGCACCTATTACTCATGTGTCCTGGCTCCCACCTTTTAAAAAAATTCAAAATTTAAAAAAATATTTGGGACAATTTTGCTAAGTTGCTCTGGGCCTTGCTAAATTGCTGAGACTGGCTTTGAACTTCTGCCTCAGCCTCTCTAGTTGCTGGGATTACAAGCATGTGCCACCACACCTGGCCTGGCTCCAACCTTCTGAGATCAAGATCAGGATAGATTTGAATCTGACACAAGCCTGTACTCACCCCTTCCCAGGACATGCTCCTCATCCTGTTTCCATTGCGAGGACATTTGCTACTGTCTTGGCCTTCCCCTCATCCCCGCACCTAAATGTTTGTCCCTTTCCTGTTTTTCCTGCCTTTGCTGCTATCAGGACACTTTTCTGCTTGGTGAAATCCTGATTGCATTTTGGGATTTCTGTCAGTTTGGCTGTAGAATCTTTCACCATTAGAAATATTATTCCTTCCCTCTCTGGGCTCTAAAGTCCTCACTTACTCCTTATAAATGATGTAACTTGTTATGTCACAAGTACATACCTAGCTCTCCAACTAGTCTGTAATTTTAGGGAGAGACAGGATTCCCATAAGTCCAAAGGGATTTAAATGATCTTAGAACATTGGCTCTGCTGAATGTTAATGGATACTTATCTGGTGATTATTGTGTTACAAATATTGTTATGAGTATCTTGTATATAGACAAGTATCACTATTATATCCATTGAGCTGGGCATGGTGGTGTACGCTTGTAATCCCAATAGCTTGGAAGGCTGAGGCAGGAGGAAGCAAGTCAAAGCCAGCCTCAGCAAAAGTGAGGCTCTAAGCAACTCAGTGAGACCCTGACTCTAAATAAAATACAAAGAATAGGGCTGTGGGTGTGGCTCAGTGATTGAGTGACCCCGAGTTCAGTCCCTGAAACCCCTCCACCCCCTCAAAAAGAAATTGAGTAACTTGCTCAGGATCATAGCTAATAAGTGGCGGAGCCATAATGCAAACTCCAGTTGTTCCAAAGTCCAAATTCTTCGCCACCACACTGTAACAGCCCTCTTATTGGCAGGTATTATGGTAAAAAGTTTCAAGAACAAATGCACAATTTATTAATTCTGCTTTAAGCAGAATTACATAGGTGGATCTTGGCAGGAAGTGAAGACTTCTCAGAGCTTTTCATGTTAACTGCACATTGTGATTTTCCGAGAGAAAGTACTCTTATTAGGATTTCTCATGTTTCTTGGCTACCAAACTTATTTTTCCCGGAGAGTATATGGCAGTTAATGTTTGTGTAATATGACCTGGAAAACATTACATTAGATCAGTTTCCAAATTCATGATGTAGGTGGATAATATATTTGTCACATTCTTTAAGGATAGGATCACCAGTATTTCCTTTTTGATTTGCTGTAGTCAAACACTGGGGATCACCTGCCTTTCTTGCTTTTCCATGACCGGGTCAGGCAGTTGGGGATCTCTGGTTCTCTGACTGCTGCTCTGCAGAGGATTACAGGCAAGGGAAAGCAGGGAGGAGAGCCCCGGTGTTCCATGGCTGCTGGTATAAGTTGATACTAGGAACAGGTGTATATCTAGCTTGGAGGAGAAACTGAATGGGCCACTTCAGGGGTGGACACAGTTACAGTGGAATGAGAAGGTGGACAGAGCTGGGAACTAGATGGAGAACAAGCTTGTGGGCTTGGGGCCTTGGGCTGGTGACTGCAGTGTCCACTCAGTGGACATTCTTCTCATGCCCTAGCCCCCATCCTTTGTTCCTACATAGGGCCTGTCACTCCTTAAAATCCCCTCCCTTCTTTCATAAGGCTCTTGGCATTTGTTTTGGTTAATAGTTTTTAAAGCGGTGAAGTTATTGGGTGGGTCGCATTTTGTAAACTGGTGAGAATGTGCTGTGGTTGGCCAGTTGGGAAGCATGACTCGAGCACACAGGACCACTTTGATCAGCTCTGCCCTTGGTAGAGATATTGGTGTGTAGAAGACTTCAGGGACAGCTCCTCTGCCCCATCACCCATGGTATTTGATCCTCCCTCCGGACAGAGTTCTGAGCTCTAGCATGGAGGCATTATGACTGAGCAGTAGTGAGTCCATTCATGGACTAGAATCCATGAAAAGTGTGTTCTTCACGGGTCTTCAGCACATAACCCCACCTGGCATCATGATGTTACGGAGTTTTGCTCGGTTCACCCACCAGGCACTGTGTGAGGCACAGTCACTTCCCTGAAGAACACAGAGTTTCTTGGGAGATGGACATAAACAACATGTAAACAGCATACAGCAAAGAGCGAATGCTATGTCGAATCGCAAGGAACTGTGGGAAGATGGGAGTAGAGATGAGGAAGGAAGGGGGACGGGAGAATGACTCCAGAGAGAGTCAGAGCTTGCCACAGGCTTGGGTAACGGTGAACCCCTCTCAGAACCACCCTTTGCTAAAGCAGTGGCTTTAACGTGTAGCAACATCCTTTTCCTAAACAAGCGGCGACACAGATCACTACTAAGAAAAACACACCAAGGCGGCTGTTTTGGTGAAACGGGGGGTATGATGAGGAGGGTCTAAGGGCTCTCTGCTGGGCTTCTGAGCTCCACCTCTGCTGTTCTCAAGGTAGTCACTGACTAATTCTGGTTGTTGCTGAGGACATCACTTTACCCCGGAAGGCCCAGAACCTGCAGGCTTGTCTTAGGCAAGTCTATAGGAGATTGATCTCTTTCCTGCCTTGGGAACAAACTAGACAGCTAGGTCTTCCTTTTGTGAAAGAGATGACTAAATATAATACTTAGAAGCAGGAAAGGGTGGCCTCAGTGTGAGGAGTGGCTTCCTTGTCTGAGAATGGGGTCCAAAGCTCTGGCAGACTCAGGGCGGAACAGTGTGGTGTGCTAACCCGGTAGGTGGGGTGCCATTCATGGATGACTGTTCTGGGACTTGAGAGTGCTGACATCTGTGCTGGAAGAACTGGGGGTTGTGGTTAGTTCTTGTCTGTAGTTACCCATGGAGAGTGGCAGGGCTCTAGAGATGGCTGAAATGATTCCAGCTAGAAGGTACAGACCAGGCCAGAGCTGGCTTTCAGCTAACCAAGTCCTGGGTACGTCCATGCTAACTGGATGATGTTTATTGAGTGCTTATTATATATGATGAGATCATTTTTATATGTTGGCTTAATTGTCATAACAACCCATGCATTAGGTATTATATTGTACCCTCATTTTGCTAATGAGGAAATTAAAGCACAAAACGGTCACACAGGTATTTAGAGGGAGAGCTGGCATTCAAACGTAGGCAATCTGGTTCCCCAGAGAATGCTCCTAGCACCCACTTTCTGTACCTCTCACACCAGCTTCATGATGAAGGATCATTGTGTCCCAAAGATGGGAATTCTTTTGTGCAGCTTTAATTGACCAGTTGCCGAACACTGTATACACATGTGTGTTTACGTATGCCGTGTGTATATATGTATATGTATATGTAATATTTTTCTTCTTGAAAACATTCTCCTGAGGCAGGCAAGTAGAAGTTGGTGACAGACTGCTTTGCTGACCAACAGAGAGAGGTCAAAAGTAGTGCAGCTTCTCTCATAAAGCAGCTCCTGTCCTACGAACCTGCCTCAGGCACTCCATGCAGGGTTCTCAGCAGCTGCCCCACTTGGAGAGTACCAGGTACTCTTGGTTCAGGGCTGCCGGCCAAGAAGGGAGTATGCTAGTTTTCGTTCTTCTTCCCTGCGTGGGGCTCAGAGCCTTCCTGCCCATGATGGCTTGGATGTGCCCTCTTGAAAAAAGGGGATGCTTTCTAGTAGTGCCACTGGCTGGCAAGGGAAGGCTGTGACGATGTTCCAAGGTGCCTCCCCGGTGCAGCCAATAGTAATCCCTGAGCCCAGTTCATACAGATGAGTGGTTCTCATAGTGTCGGCTCTCCCCACCCTGGTCCCTTGATTTGGCTGCCTTTTCCTGTGGCTATTTCTCTGATCCCTCACCTTCACTGGAGGTTTTTGGGTATGTGACACTTGTATCATTTGGAGGTTTGGGGTGGAAGAAAGTAGCGAAGGGAAGAGGAATTTTGTATTGTTCAGTGCGTTTTCATTGACCATGCTCTTTCTGTCCCTCATTACCAGGGATGGATATGTTTTGGATTAGGATTTCTGTGCCATTTTGCAAATAGAAGTTTAGGAATTTTTCTTAGAATCAAACATTAAGCAAGAAAAACAAATCCAACAAAAAAACCCAGAGCAAAAAAATCCAACAGAAAATGCTGTTCTGTTCAAACTTATGGCCTGTAGGAAAAATTTCAAACATATTCTTTCAAAGGGCCCAGCAGCAGGCCTCCCATTTAGGCTGTGCAGCTGTTTCCGGATGCCTCTCTCACATTGCACTTTGAAATCTTACCCTTCTCATCTGGAATGATCAAATACGTTCTCTTGCTGTCTCTCATTTTGTGGTCCTGAATAGGACTTCCATTGTTCTCCAGCAGGGTATAGTTTTAGTGTCACATCATTCTGGCAAAGTATCGACACAAACCAGCATTACTCTTGGATCTGCCTTTCTCCTTTGTCCCCTTTCTTCTGAGTCTAAAGAGATCACATTCAGCAATACAATTGGGTTTTCTAGGTTAGGGTGGACTTTGGATGTTTTCTGGTGGTCCGTTAGAGGTGAAGGGCTTGCTCTGTTTGGCCACCCCTAGTGCCTCATTAGAGATTTGCTGTGGTCACCAGGAAGGGGACTGTTTTCCAGATCACTTGCTAAAATGAACTCAGAAGAACTTCCCCCCACTCCATTTTGTTTCCAAAGTCAATTTATTGAATATTAAGTCATAAAGCCAGTGATATAATTTTAATGAAAAATATCCTGTATCACTCAAGACTTAAAAGAACAAAAATACCCCTTAGAAACACTGCTTTGAAAAATAATCACATTAACTTTACACACAACAGAGTCCTTTCTTAAGCTTTATTTAAGAAATCGAGTACTATAGTTCAATATATATAAGACACATCCAGTATTGTGTTCCTGATAGCAAGTGCATAGATTTTGTTAAGATATCATTTCCACTCCATATAAACGTTTCATGGTCACATGAAGATAATATTCCCAGTGATTTTGCCCAAGCATGAGAGGAGAAAACAGAACACAGCAAAAGTAGTGAACTACAACAGAAATGAAAAACAAAAACAGTGAATTAGCAGAACAGTCGATTCCTGATAAGTGAATAAGCTGATTGTTTGGTCACAATGTTTTATTCACTTATCAGGAACGATTCACAGTACATTTATGTTCACTGTGTTTCCTAGACTGCTAGCCAAGAGGCTGAGCCCATGGACGGCCCGCAGCTGCTGTGGGCTGGGCAGGCGTGTAGCTTCCCGTCAGCCAGGAAGCATTGGCAGTCCTTGATTCTCAAGGTGGTCCATGCATGGCAGGCAGATACACCTGCAGTGGTGTTTTATAAATCAAAATAAGTATGAATTTAAGCAGGGACCAACTTTACCGTCATCCGTGCTTAAGGAACTAGCCTTTTGCATCCTCTTCTTTGGAGAATTATTGTTTTTGTTGTTTTTGGAAAACAGCAAAAACTGGCTTTGTCTTCCCTTCCTTCACTTAGCATGAGTATTTTGCCTTGTGCCAAATGGTGGTTATATTATTTTAAAAGTAAACACTTGCATCTTGTAAGGAATTTAATCACACTCTTTCCCCAGTCTCCCCTCCCTCGTGCCCCCCGCCCCCCAACCCCCTCAGAAAAGAAAGAAAAAGAAATCACACCCTTAGCCGTCTTTTCCCACTAGTGAGCAGTGGGTTTTCAGAGGCAGCTGATGGAAGGCTGTGATGAGGCTTAAAGCGGAAGTGTCGGCAGGAAGTCAGCTCCCCTCTGTGCAGGTCTGGAGCTGGTGGCAGTCACTACCACTGAGGTGTCTGGCCTATGGGAGAAAGAGCCGCCTTTCCTCCACCTCACTAGGCCCCTCTTGTTGACCCTACTTAAAAATACAATCTTGGGGCCAGAGGGGTAGCTGAAACCAGAGGGCGGAGAGCCTGAGCACCTGCGGGGAGAAATCTCATTGGCACCAGGTGCTGGGGGCCTGAGGCAGACAGAGCTTGTGCGTCTGAAAGGTTGGGAGGAGAGAAGACAGGGAGCAGACATCATGGAATCTTTTAAGAGCACTTTAAGAGCAGTCAGATTCCTGAGCATAGGAGCTGGGCAGAAAAGGGAGGAGGGCCTCTGGCCTAAGATGTGGAGGGCATGTGAGGAGTAGTTCTTCTCTTTTGTGATGACTGGGGTTGGGTGACAGGAACACAGCCTACTCCTAGCTGTGCGTGCATCCAGGAGGGGTGTGGAGTGCATGGGGCATTACGAGCTTTCCTGTGGACTTGGACAGCATGCCATTGAGGACTTGAGCATGAGAAGCTTCATCTCCCCCTTTAGACTGAGTAGAGCTTCCATTTGAGCACTTGGAAATATTTCTTTTCTCTTCCATTAGTTTTAATTATTAAAGCTGCTCCTGGATTCAATTAGCTAGTAGAAATAAATAATTTAAATTACTTTTCTATACATATCTATTGATTGATGGCAACACAGAACTGAGTTTAACCCTTTTCACATCTTCTGTTCACCAGCTAAGTTTATTTTTTCCTCCCTCGAGAGCTCACTTCATTTGAAAAGGTGATTAGTTTCTGAGAAGAGCTTGACTGTAATGATATGCTTTTGGACTTGGGGATAGACAGAAGAAACCCCAAGTCTGCTGCTTTTCTTCTTAAGGTAATGCAGCAGATTTTAGTGAACATTAGGAAATGCATATTATATATATGTACACATGTGTGTGCATATATATCCATGTTTATGTAAATATATACACTCATGAGGGAGGGAGAAGGGGAAGGAGGTCAGAAGTGGTGAAATGAACGTATATGGTCAAAAGACCATAAAATGTCTTGGCAAACCAGCTTGGTAGGGAAGTTATTTAGGTGAACCACAGAAAAAAGTATCAGTCTTGGAAGCAGTGGTCAGAGTGGACCATTGTACATAAATGAAAGGTGGCTGGTGTGCAGTTTCCCCAAATCAGATATTCACTTAGGTGGAATCGACTGTATCTTTTACACAACATATAGAAAAAAAAAACAGGTGAAACAAGTGAGGTGTGTAGATGCATCACCAACATACAATGACCACCAACGATACAACACGCAGAGAGAGAAACAAGTATTAGGAAAATGGTTTAATATTGGAGACAGAAGCCAAAAACCGCATCACACAGTAACATACATTACAAAAATAAGTTTGACTGTTTCAACTACACGGTTATGTTCACAATGAGGACAGAAGAATCAGAAAAAACTTTGATCTAAACAGCAAAAAAGCAAACCCCTAAAGTTTAACTAATACATTTATCCACTTAAGGTGACTGAGTACTTCTAAATCTAATTACCTTATTGTGTAACTGCACAATACAGAATAAAAAGTGAAACTTACCGCTGTATTTTAAGACAAAATTCTAATGCTAGATATAAGCAAAGGGAAAAAAGAAATCAAGCCAAAGTTTTTAATTCTCAAAAGAAAAGCAACTTTCTTTCTATCAACCAGAAATCAAACTTGAAATCAGTCATTGTCAGGGGGCCCACGAGAGTAAGCCACAAAAATTTCCATTTTTTTTTTAATCTCCAGTATAAAAAGTTCCACTGGTACAAAATGCATAAGTACAATCAGTTGTAGAAATAGGAAAGCCTGCGTATTTTTTTTTTTTTGGCTCAAATTCCATCAAACAACAAAATCCAAATGCATCAATAAAACAGAAACAATACTCAAATGGTCTTACAGTTTCCACTAGGTTGCATTAACTTTGGCTTTTCTCAGACAATATTTAAAAACTATTTTGTAATTCTAAACAAAATGATATTATTAATCTACAAACAACAATTCTCACAGCACAAAAAAACACAAATACATTTTTTGTATGACATTATTCAAAAAGGTAATGAAACTACAGGTTTTTTTAAAATTTTATTTCTTCTTTTTAATTAGCACTTAATAAAAACAGAAACAGTAAAATGATTCCAGAGTAGCACAAGCCAAAGAACTATAACCCCTATGGTGAAAGAAAGATGAACTTGTTACGCCTTTGAGGACTGCCATTTTGTCACAATTCTCTAATTTAGTTTAAAAATGACTATTCTCTACACTTGATTTAAAAAAAGTCACTTCCCTGCGTGTTTTGTCTCCTGGCACAGGCCCTTTGCACCCTCGCAGCTGTTTTCCTTTTGA
The DNA here is from genome assembly GCF_045843805.1 of Urocitellus parryii. NCBI lineage: Eukaryota > Metazoa > Chordata > Mammalia > Rodentia > Sciuridae > Urocitellus > Urocitellus parryii. The sequence continues at coordinate 69,543,504 of NC_135539.1, forward strand.
TATTAAAAGATAAAAAGGACAGTTTGTCTCTGAGGAGGGTTTTTTTTTTTTTTTAACAATGAAACATGCAAAACCAATCCCCCCCCCCAAAAAAAAGGACTTTCATCTTAGATACACTGTCTTGATTGCCTGCAAAATCAGAAACGCTCAAAGTGCCCACCCTGAGCCTCCTGTCAACTGCTCTCAGTTTTTCTGTGGGGGAGATGCAGGTGGGTTAAGAGGAAAGGAGGGCAGTTGCTTTGGTAAAAAAAAAAAAAATAAATAAACAAAAAATAAACAAAACCCCAAAAACCAAAAAACCAAACTTTGAGATTAATGTAATTGGTAAAGGAATAGATTTGGAATGAAATGGTCTAAGAAATTCCAATGGTGTTGTCTTGCGTTTCTGTGTAAGTATCTCTACACCACCATGACACATGAGAGACGTGTGCAATAACCTGTTACTAAGCTGAGTGCTGCAGGAAGTACAAAATAGCCCTCAGAGGCTGCAGGAAGGCCCCGGCAGTAGTAAACACGTGTGAGGATAATACAAATCATTTCGTTAGAAGTGCATGTGCTGTAAGAAGGAAACTTCTGTTTTTGTTTTTTGCATCATTAGAGGCTAGTCCTTTCCATCCCAGGGCTATCACGTCCACACGCACATTAGACCAAACAGGGCGGGTAGGAAAAGGGAGTTGAGACCAAGAAGCTTCCAGGGCTGGCTTTCAGGAAGGCTGGGCTTTGTGATGGGGCTGTAGGTATGACATTCAGGTTTGTCAAGACAGCAAGGTATCTGTTCACAGAAAGTCCAAGTGAAAGTAATATGGCACTTTAAAAAGTGGCAGCAGGAAGGTATTTGGTCAAGAACCCAGCTCTACTTATGTGGCCAGTCCCCTTTGTGTTCAATCAGTGTGTTCAATTGAAGAACCAGAAAGCAAAAAGTGCAGGGGAGGGGGCTCTGGGCTTCTCCCTTGAGACACCTTGCTCGTTCAGAGGCGTCCACTGGAGTCAGAGAATTCCCAGCACAGTAGCTAACTGAAGGTTATTTAGGAGCATTTAAAACACAAAAGTAAAATTCCTCAAAAGACAGTCCTACCACAAAAGTTGTCTGACTGTAATTATATGAAAATATTCTAGACTAGAACATACCACTAAATCTGTTCTCAAAAAGCATACGGCATTTTTAAGGTTTATTTAGGAACTGAATCTACCTACTTCCCCCCGTTTTTTCATTCAAACTGAAGAAGGAGCACAGGACATTAGGAATTCTAATTCCAGCAGCACATTAGGAATTAAAAAAAAAAACAGAAATAATCAAAAGTAAAAATGTCATAGGACAAAATTTGGAGAATGTTTGAGTATTTTTCCCCCTTCAAATTTGCCTTGTGGAATTTTGGCTCTCAAAGGAAAAGAAAGTAGTAAAAATTTATCACTCAGCTGATATATGCGGGCGGGAAAAAGGAACACCCCAAAACAAACTCAAGTGATGACAGTTTATAAAAAGTTACCAACATTCCAGATAGCTCTGGGTAGAAAGGGTTAAAAGTTCAAAACTTTCTCACCTTAGAGGTTTCCATATAGTATGAAGAAAATACATTGTGAGGGTGCCTTCACAGCCTTGATGTGCAGAGGGGTTAAAAAAGTGAGACATGGGCACTTATACAATGTCTTACAAAAAACATCATAGAGAAATAACAAACAATAACAATTTCAGGCAACAAGACCACAGAATAGCAAGTTAACAAACTTTTTAACCTTTTTTTTTAAATATTAGGGATTTATACAAAACACATAATAAAATACCCATGTTATCAAATTACTTCTCACAAGAAACACACTGAAGCTCTAGGAAGGAAGTACCTTTGGAATTTGGCACTATATATTTTCACTTTTTTTTCTTTAAAAGAAAAAAAAAACAGATCACATTTTGCTGAACACAAACACATCTAAATAGTCCACAATAAAAAAAAATGACATCAATGCTTCACAAGCCAACACAAAACTTATTCTGGAATAGTTTTTTTTTTCCTCACATGAAAAAAAATTTTTTTAAGCAAACAACTTTTTTTTTTTTTTGAAATTCTTTTTTTTTGTTTTTTGTTTTAAGTAAACCAATTCTAAACTTGTCTTATCAACAGAGAACATTAAGACCGTAAGACTCATGATGAAACCACAACTTAATTCACGGAAGCACCAACATAACACAGTTTACAGTAACCTTTCTCCTGTACATTGAAACAGTATAAAATATAGGTAATTTCATGTGCATTAAACCATGGATTGTCTAACTGTGAGTCAGTTCAGCAAAAGGTGACACAAATAGGTAGCATTTGCCCCAAAACAGGGTAAATATTTTTCTTATACTAATCTACAAAAAGTGGTTCTATATATATATCTTAATGAGAAAGTGAGCCACCTAAAATGGCCTTATCAAAAAACTTTACACTGCCTGAAAAATGTAAAAACTATTACAGACCTCTAGAGACTTAAAATCAGACAGTTTTTTTTCTCAAACTGTTTTTGGAAGTAGTCTGTTAGAAACCAACATTCTGTGTCCCTGGACACATATTGCTATTGTTACCAGTGACCGGGAAGAATGCCAATCCCTGTATAATACTTTCAAGTCTGTTTTATGAAAAGAAAGAAAAAAAAAAATAAGAAAGAAACATTTTTGCCACAGGTTTTTTTTCTATAATTAATTTGTCTAATAATTTCAGTCTTGCATGAATGCAGCAATGTTTTTCACATTGACTTCCCAGAATTCATAGCTAGATGAGGTCACATGCAAATTTCAAAGGTCAAACTAGATCAAAGGTCAGTAGGAGAACCAAATATGATGTGAGGTCAGAAAGACATCAGAAACAATGACGGGACGATGAAACTTTTTTTGAGACGCCACAGGGACATGCTAGGCAAACGATGAACTAACGGGCATGAAGATGTCTAGGGAAAAAACAAGGAAGAGTAAAAAGTTACACAGAATCTAGGCAGCAGCAACAAAATCACTTTTAAGGGTGCAGGAGAAAAACTAATGCAAATCTTAGGTCTTCGGGGAGTCTACGAGCCATTCACATAATTTGCATTTCTTACACTCTTTTCCACAGCACAATGAAACCCCAAGAGAATCCATCTGGAGAGTGAGAAGGGATGGATTCTGGGTGTTTTGGGGTGAGGGACTGGAAAGGGAAGAGGGTCCAGTTTCAACAAAGGTAACATACGGGGAAGTCAGACAACTGAACTGTAAACTAGATAATGGAAATTACGAACAAAATAATCAGACAGATACAAACAACGAGAGGATAAAGCATGAACTTTAGGTCTAGGGTTCAACGGTGAAAAAGCCCATTCCTAGAACAATTCCTCTAGAGACTACTTCAGAAGGTTCTAGCTAGACAGAGAACTGCTCTTTAGGTACCCAATAAGTTAACAATAGGCAATAAATAACTTCCATTATTTCTGAGGCAGTAAAAATTTTGTATAAAAATAGAAATGCTTTTTTTACAAATAAAATTTACAGGCCTGTGGCTTTCTTTTTATTTATGTATTATTTATGTATTTATTTATTATTATTAAATTTATCTTTCAAGAAACATCAAGTATTTTCACTCATTTTTATTTTATTTTTAAACCCTGTAGCTTTAAGAAACAGATCTCTAAATCTTTTTTTTACATTAATCCTTTCTAAAAACAAAAATAAAACAATAACAAAATAGACAACCAGTGTAATAATCTGACCGATAAATGTCATGTTTCTTTGAACCCTAAAATAAAATCCTACTTATTAAAACAAACCGATGTAGTGGAAAGACGTTTGTGTTGTTTTAAGTGCTTCTCCTGCTTCTCCCTCTGCTAGGCCACCTCGCTAAACGCAGGGGGCCCTCCGCAGGGGTGGGCGCGGACAAGGAGGGGTGAATGCTCCAGGCAGTGCTCTCGGGGCACCAGTGGTTTCAGAGTTAGAATTGCACATCAGCATTTGTTTGCCTTTTAAATTCTCAAGATGTCATTTATTTGTATATATGTTTTTCTTTAAAAAAGCAAAAATGAAAACAAAAAAAATTTAAAAAAAAGGTAAAAGGAGATTCAAATTGCAAAACAAAGGAGAATACAGTGGCACAACTGGAGGAGGAATTGACTCAATATAAACAAGGTAGCCCAAGTTTTAATTATGGCAGACTGGGTCAGGGGCTGGGTGGGGGAAATGGAGGCCTTATTGTAAAAATAACCGTCTCTCTTGGTAAAAGTTGGCAATGTGGTCCTCCTCTGCCTTCCCTGTTGAGAACAGGCTGGCTTGTGGGACTTACCCTAAGAAAGCTAAAATAAGAGCAGGGAGCCTCTGGGGTTGGGATCAGTAAGGTTTGCTGTCGTTTTTGGAGCGCTTCAGCTGCACCTTCAAGCGTTTCATGCCGATCTGAAAGCCATTCATCGCCTGGATCGCAGCTTGTGCAGAGACTGGATTGTCATAGCTAACAAAACCTGGAAAACACAAAGGGGAAGGAAGGTGGGTCAAGATGGAGTGGGAGCAGAGTAGAAAGGGGAGCCAGGGCTATGGGGATGGCTGGCACAGTATAACTGCAAATGCTCATAGGTGCCGGCCTCGAGCTCAGTGGAGTGCTACTCAGTTTATTGCGTGCCATCAGTGTCCAGGGCATGTCTGAGGGGCGGATGATGCTGGAAATGTCCACTGAGAAGTAGTAAAAAAGGTAGCTGGACTTGTAATTAGGTACACAAGGCAAAAACCTGCCTTAGAAAACTAAAATTGCAACTGTTGTTTAAGTGAATTTAGTCTCCTTATTTACTGCTTTCAAGTCAAATCTGTGTTTCAAATCCCTTAGAATCCCTCTGAAAGACTTGCAGGTGGATAAGCCTCACCCATGTAAGCAGTGGTACAAATATTCCAGGGCTACAAGGGCCCCAGTAGCTCACATGTTCCTACCAGTGAGGCTGAAAGGCGTGGAAGAGGGAGGGGTCGCCAATTCCCTGCAGTGCAGCACATAGAGACTGGGCCTTATAGTTGTGGTCAGCGCCCACACCTATTTAGCTAGAGGATGAGTCAACTACAGAATTAACCCATTACTGAATTAGATAATTTATACTTCATTTTTAATGTTTTGTAGTCATTTCTGAGAAGAACCCAAGGAAATGCTGGGCCTTTCCCCTCAGCTCTGTTTCCATTTGCAGAACTTCAGAAAATTCAACTAGAAGGAAATTGCTACCTTGAATCTCTCAAAGTCTTGAGGAATAAATGGTCTAAAGAGCTTAGGACTTAATCTTCTCAACAGAATTCCCAGTATGTTTGTTTACAGCAACATCCTCTGCCAAAAGCAGTAGAGAGGGTATGGTTTTGAAAAAGGACCCATGATGCTCTGCAGAGGCCTTGAAACACAATTCTGATCCTACTTTTTTCTAACACTGGGGGGTGAGGCCAAGGTAGGGGTACAGGCAAAGCATTAGTTAAGTTGAGGCAAGCAGTAAGCTCTTATAGTTCCTACTGGCTATAGAGTTGAAAGGAAGCTATTGTATAGATTTAATTTTAGTTCTGAACATCAACTGTTCAGAAGGTTCTATACTAAGAGTCTCCATCTATTTACTGTGAAAGTTTAAGGCTAAAGAGAAAATTCCTTTATAAACCAGAGGAGGAAGCAAAGGACATAAATACATGTTGAGCAGCGTTCTCTCCTCACTTAATAAAAATGGTCATACAGCAGAAAAGCTTTTTGCAGGCTGCCTTGCAAAAATGGCTGCTTACATTAGTATTACATCTAATTCCCAATAAATGTGATCTCAAATCTAATATTTTTGCTCTGACTTTACTCTCTCCTTTCCCTCAGGGTCTTTATCCTGAACTAGCAAGATGCTTAAAGGATGGAAATGGGTCAAGATATGGATACCAAAACCCAGCCAAGAGGTACGAACAAAAGAATGGGCTATCTTATGACTCAGAATTTAGCCAACTGGATTCCTAAGAACTTAGGCTAGCTCCCAGGAGACCTGGGATGCTGTGGCTTTTAGTTCACAGGAATACAGTTAAGGCTGTAACTTGTACCATTATGAACACACTGGTTAAGTAGTTTGTGGACTGATATATAATCTCTTCAAGGTAGACATATTTTCTCAAATTGAACCATAATGCACAGTCCCTTTCTAGTCTCCATATGAGCCTAGAACATTGCTCACCTGTGAAAAATGTAAATGTTGGCTTCAAAATCTTGTGTGGGGAAGCCTTCCACAGGTAAACTCTGATCCCCAAAGCCCCCCATGAAACAGCTTAACTTCCATTTCCCTCTTGTGAACCACTACGAAGGGGTTCATATAGTTAGCACAGCAACAGCCTTTCCACTGCAGTAAAGACAGTGGCTTGACCTTCCTGGGTGATGCACAGAAATTAGGCATTATGATAATGTAGTTTTAGGATCCAAGATGTTCTCCTTGGCCTGGTTACCCACTACCAGTCAACTAAACTGGTATGAACTTGAAGGTATTTGAGAACCACCCTCCCTCTTTGCTGACAGACACCCAGTTCTGTTTCTTCTGGCTCATATCTATTCTGTCTTGTTTTATGCTACTGTTATTGCCTGTGACCAACATGAATTATTTAGTTGCAGGCATGAGTAAAGCAAATGCTCTAAACTCAAACTGGGTCAGAGCCTGCCAGATGAGCAATAGATGCTGTGAACACCTGGTTTCTAAACTACTTTGGGGGCCAGCAAGTTTGAGAAATAAAACAATGAATGGATTAAACAAATACTGTCCTCCTGTTGTAAACACCAGTGCACATTGTGAGTTTTCCTCACACTCCTAGGGAGCCCAAAATGCCACAGGATGTAGAGGCCATGCTACTTGAGGAGAGATGGTATGAAAACTAGGTGTGCTAAGAAGCCGGGTTTCCTGTGTCTGGATAACACATGCACCCTCTCTGGCTCCATACTCACCCACTTAGCTCCTGCCAGTCTTACAAACCCAAATTCTGGCCCTCCAATGCCTCATAACACAGTGTTCTGTGTAAGCATGAGATACATCAATTGCTCATCCTGTGCACGTGGAACTGTAGCAGCAGCCTGGCATCCCCGCTTGTGAATGTGTGTGTATTTGTGGCTGTGTGTGTGTGTACTTAACAGTGTGACCCATGCCTCGGTTTCTGAGTCATTAAACCTGAAAGTATAAGGAGTCACTGGCAGTGTCTTCAGTTCTACTGTATACCAGTAGAGACTAAACTACAATCTCTGTTTCCATCTGATGAAAGTTCATGCTTCCATCTGAAGGGCCTGAAGAAATGGCTATTGCTCTACAACAAAAGATTATTAGGGATGTATAGTAAGACACTATGGCATATGGTGTTACTTAATATAAGGAAATTTCCTAGATTCTTTTTATATAGTCCCTTCCTCTTTATTTTGACTAAAGAACTTTACCCAAATCTGCTTACATGCATCCAGAAAAATCAGAAAATACCACCACACACGAAGGCCCTATCCTGACTCCAAAAATAGCTGTCTTTCACATTTTCCTTCCCATGACTCCTCACTTGGGGGAGTCTACTATAATAGTCTAGCTTGGTTTCTTTTGCATACCAAAGCACTTGCTCAGATTGGTCTGTTTGTCAATGAAGACTTTAGCAGAGATAACATTTCCAAAAGGCATGAACATCTGCAGAATGTCCTGGTCTCCAAACTCCTGTGGAAGGTGGTAAATAAAGAGGTTTGCCCCCTCTGGACCTAAAGAAGAAGAAAAAATCAGAGTAAGGTATCCTTTGAGTCTTAGTTCCCAAAGTCTCTTCTTAGGAATCCTTTAACAACAGGAAGGCTAAGTCATTTGTTTTTTTCTTATAAAAGAATAAACAGATGGATAAGTGTCAAGCACTGACATGTCTTTCAGGAAAACACCCTTCACATTTTTCTAATTTCCAAATAGACACTGGCTGTAAGTAGCTTCCTCATCAAATGGTTTTTCTGGGGTCATGTGTACACACATCAGCACACATTTGCTTTTCCTTTTCATGGAGTGAAGGTGGTATGGGCAGGACAGGGCAGAGAATCTAGGCATGGGTTTTTCTGGGGGCTGAGTTTCCTGTTGGGTGTGGTCGACCGTCTCACAGGGAAGGGGAGTGTGTGCTGGGTATCCAATGCCAAGTGCAGTGATTTAGAATCATCTATATAGCAGTAACACTGCCTGAATTTATTGATCCTTTACCTGGTTATCCAGCCAGTCTTGATTTACCAAATCTTTTTAACACACAGTATAATAATCATCTTTATTAGAAATGACTGGCAATGAGTCAACAGGGTGGGGGGAAATGGTAGTTAGAGTCTCACAACTTTGATAGGAATTACACCCCCAGTTAAGCCTTGGAAATGGATGTAGAAGCTTCTCAAAGCCTGAGCTAAGTTAAGCTCTTCCCTTGTACTTATCCTTTTCCAGCTAACACCAGAAACAAGAGTAGAATAGGGAAGACCTTCTCAGCTCTACTGGTTGAAGGGAAGAGATGTTATATTCCTGTCCATCTCCCTCTCCAAACCTTCTACCCACCTGTAGGAGAGCTGTCCAAAAATTAAAAGAGGAAAAAGAAGGAAACCCAATGAGCTGCAAGGAGAATAAGGACTTGGTGGCTCTTGGACATCCAGGCAGGGTGTCTGGGGCAGGAGGGAGCTTACAGAATCGGTCGAGTGACTTCTGCAGCTGGTTCATGGCTGCAGCTGGCTTTCACAGGAGAGGAGCCAGGCCTGCCCACCCTCTTTGTGAAGTTGCAGGGAACAGGCTGCAGTGGTTCCCTAGGTAGAGGGGAAGGGTATTTGTGTGTTTGGGCTGAAAAAAAAATTGGGATAAAAAGAACTTTGAAAAAATAAATGGATAAACATCATTGCAAAGAGACATCCAACAAGTTTCTTCACCTGCCCCCACAAAATAAATCATAAAAGAAAAAAGGCATCCCAATAAATGGGACTTCTCACAAGGAAGATTTCTTGAGGCCAATTCCTAAAGCCCCAGATGAGGCATTTCTTCTTATTTAGAAATGTATCTCTATGACCACTTTAACAGTGCTCACGAATTCTATGGATATATTGACATTCCAGAGCAAGGGAGGCAGCCTGTACTTTGAAAGGACACAACTATAGACCCTCAAATGTTTTCTGAATAGGTGCAAAACCCAAAACTCTGGAGAGTTTGGGTGTTCTGAGTGCTGCTGTGCCATGCACATCCTTTGCAATGGGCACAGATCTGATTCCACTTTTAATGTTCCTTCCAATAAAAGATCCAAATGCACAAATGAAGATTAATGGGATCTGATTTGACCTGTAAGGTGCATGGCCTCTTGAAACCTAGGGAGGAAATGCAACTTGAATGCCCAAGACAGGTTCCTAGGTATGTCTTAGCAATGCTGGCATTCGAGAATGTGTGCACTTAGAATGTGTGCACTTAGTATCTATGCCAGAGATGGAGGCCCTGGAAGTACTGAGACGGCCGGGTCTTGTTCTTCTTGTAGTGCCAAGGAACTGAGCCCAGGTCTTGTGCAGGCTAGGCAAGTGCTGTTCTGCTGAGCTCCACCCTTGGCTCTCAAGGACAGCTGGACAATCAAAAGGAGGCGCTGATCTTTGCTTATTTTCTCAAGAAAAAGTGTCAACATTTTGATTTGCCTCCCTCTCAGTGCTTTTTGTTTGTTTTTTAATCACCAAGGAAAACGTTTGGTCCCCCCCCATTTTTTATCATAGAAATGAGAAAAAAGTATTATTATTATTTTTTGGTGCAGGGGATTGAACTCATAGCCTTGTGCACGCAAGGCAAGCACTCTACCAACTGAGCTATCTCCCCATTCCCCAAAAAAGTAATTTCATGTGGAAAAACACCCTTATTTACAACTGAGGCAGGCATCTAGTACCAAAATAACTAAATAGTTTTTTATTTTTTTTAAGGATTCCACTTGAGACTCATCATCTTCTCTGTCCTAGAAGTAATAAAAACCTGTCTACCATCTGCAAATCACCGTTTTGTCCCATTTCCCTCTTCCATGGCATTTTAACTTGGGAGAGTTATCTATGTTATATTCACTGGCTCCAGCTGGTTGAGGTGTTTGTACTCCTTATTTCTCACAGGGTACCTGACAAGCACAGACCACCAGTACTTGCTGGGGTGCTTAAAGGCTGTGTGTGTTTATGACTTGCTGCCTACAAGGACAGAATATGGAAAGGTGTGAGAGTGGTCAGAGGATGTTTAGGAATGGCAAGAAAGGTGATGAGCTTTTCTGCACTTAGATCCATAGGGTTCCCATAATCCCTCAGAAGATTTAACTGGGGTGAAGATTATTTATAATTATTTTATCATGGGGAAAATATATTACGGTTCAGGACTAAATACATCAAATTACCTCTCATTTCTTTTGACTAAAGGACAGAACTATGGACTAGGAAATATAAAAATCTATTTAGTATTGGAATTATTTAGTATTATTATGTTTTTTCCTCATCCTATATAATCCCCTCTCCCTTTTTCTGTGGTACTGGGGATTGAGCCCAGATCTGACTCTACCACTGAGTTAGATCTCCAGCCCTTTTATTTTTTGTTTTGAGTCAGGGTCTTACTAATTGCCCAGGTATGATAAGGTAAGAGATGATGGAAAAACAAAACAAAACTGGACAAATCGAAACCCGCCACCACTACCACCACAGATAAGAACTCTCAACCATGCTGATAGCCTATGTACCTAAAGTTAGCAAAGTTATTTTGATCTGTTTTACAAATCCCTAAAACTTAAGGCAAACCAACTTAGGGCAGTGGGCTAGGGTGAGATAGTTCAGAAAAACATTATTTCAGGGTCCAGGCTTTATCCTCAAACCACTGAATTTTGAGTCTTGATGAGGACATTTTCTCAGTGATACAAGCTATTGGTTTGTTCTAAGGCCTGTTAGATAATGGAGAGGTGACTAGGATTCTCTAAAACCATGAGGGGGAACTAGTTTTATGTTCTTTGTCTGAGGATACCATTGTCTTACAGGATCCCTCCTGCTGTCCACATCTGTCACCGTGATAGACCCCAAAGGGACCAAGTAAACAGCTTTTCTTGGGGAAGACCTCTGGTGCTCATGACAAGGGCCCCTTTCACATCCCAACAATGTATATGTTAAAAAAGCTGTAATCGCAGATATAGCAAGAGCAGAGAGAAAGCTGAAATGATGAACTTAGATTACGTATCTTTGATTTTTAATGATCTACATGGTTATTTATCAAAAGGGAAAACCTTATTTTTTTTAAACACATGGGTGTCTTTTAAGCTGTGTCCTCTTAAATATCACAAATATACTAAGTAAAACTATTCTAGTTCTTATAGAACACCATGCTTAAAGTCAGAGTATTCAGACAAAAGCCTTTTTGAACAATGGGGTGAGGGAAAGGGAGAAAGGAATTAAAAAAAAATCTTCTTTATTATTATTTCCCTATTCTAGCTTCTTTTCCCACATTCTAAATAAGGAAGAAAGAAGATAAATAGCATGTTGATGATTCTGCTTTATATCAACTTCAATTAAGGAAGAAATCAAAAGGAAGAATGACAAACTATCCTTATTTGGAATAGGTCATTAGCCATCTTATAATTAGCTTTAATTTATTCTTAGCATTAACTTCTTGAAATTTATTTTGCCTCAGAAGCAAGGCAATCAGTCACTTACTTGCTTTCCCAAAAGACCCCCAATTAAACAAAGACCAAGTCGATCCTAATCGTGAATTCTATCATTAGCCTGAGAACTGTCGCCTACTGAGAGGCAGCCACACAATTACAGGGTGAGTGGACGCTGCAAACCTAGGGCTCTGGCACGAGCCTATGTCCATTCATTCCCTTCTGCTAATGAGCAGCTTCTACTAAAGGGAGAAACTTATGGTCTATACTGATCTGGGAATTATTTTATGTCAAGAATGAATAAGTACATTTAAATGCCCAATGGGTAGAAGTTCATCTTAAGCGATTGATGAAAAACTGAAAGATAAATATAAGATGAACAGAAGAGAAGACTGATAGAAATGTCTTAGGCTGGCTTTTTTTTTTTTTTTTTGTGGTGCTGGGGATTGAACCCAAGACCTTGTGCACTTGAGGGAAGCACCAACTGAGCTATATCCCCAGCCCAGGGCCATTTTTAAAAAATGTAAATATTAGCAATAAAGCAAGTGCTTTCCTTATGACACCTGTTCCATTCCACATCTTCTAAGCGTGCTCTAAAGGCAAGTGTGGGTAGGGCTGGGCCTGCCAGGCCCGCCCAGGGCAGGCACCTACCTTCCTTCTGGCTGCCTGCAGCGCTCTGCTGTTGCAGCAAGCTCTGGCTGTACAGCGTGGGCAGCGCGGCTGCCGCATACTGCTGGATTCCTGAGTAGGCCTGGGTGAGGGCGTCCATGGTGCCAGCCGTGCCATTCGTCAAGCCTGTGGCGCCAAGTCCTCCATTCAGAGCCGCCATACCTGAGAGCATTTGAGCAACTTTACAAAAAACCCAACAATAGAGAAGAGAAATAGCACTTATTCATTAGTGCTTTCCAAAGGAAGTTCGAGAATCATTTGACACAAGTACAACAGCAAGTGCATGCAGCCAGCACACCAATTAAACCAACAAAATCAGAAACGAAACCATGAAGAAATAAATCACAATAATGGTGGGGGAACACCTAAGCAATGATAGCCCTGTCTCCCTAGGCCAGTGATCAAAGTTCATCGAGGCACTACAGTTAAGACAATACATCTTAATTCCATGCAGTGTGCTACTGGCAAGTACCGTTGTTATCTTTCTGAAATAAAAGCCCTTCTGCTTCTTAGAGCTTAGAAGCATATAAAAACACATTAGTGGCAGAGGCCTGTAACATCTGTACACTTAAATCTATTTACTGGGGATGGCTCAAGGGGTTGAGGAGGCAAAGATAAAATAAAACTTTTTTCCTTTAAGCTGTCTGATGAGATGGCAGAGCAGACGAGTTTTGTGCTCTGTAAACCAGTGAGTCAGCAGTTCCATTAACTGGCTTTCCTGAACAGTTGAAGGACCTGGTCAGGGACTAGGGTCTTAGGAATAAGATAAACAGCCTAGCTAATTTAGAATTAAAGAACAAGAGGAAACGTGGGCCCTTTTCATACTGCAGAGAACTCAAGCAACTTATTCAATTAACCAAGACTCTTGGTGTGGTTTTTAGTAGCAAATGCTTATTGCCTACATGTGTGTGCACACATGCATATTAATCAATGCCCAGGTAACTGGGGTTTCTGCCAATGAAAGAGCTTCGTGTCATGTTTTCCAGCCAACAATGATACCGTGTTTGTAAACTGGATCCTGGATTTTAACCGATGGGAACTGAATATTGACCAGTAGCTCTTTTGATTTTGTCCTTGCATTCTGGCTGCTCTATTCTGGTTGCTGATTGTATCACATTGTCCCCGAGTAGTGAGTCAAAACAAGCAATGCTTCATACATAGAGTGTCAACATTCTTATGAACTCAGGAAATGGAAGAGGTGACGTCACAATTGCCTTTGGTTCCCTTTATGATTAAAAAGTTTTTTTTTTAATCTAATGAAAATCTTGATGGGATTAGAGTTATTGATTAGAGTTATTAAAGTAACATGGATGAATAACTGGAAAAAATTGATAAGTCTAATGAGAACAGGACAGCTAAGGTAGGATGCTTGCAAATGTATACTGCGGCATCAAAGAACACCCTTATCAATGCTACTGCTTGTCATCCACAGGAAATAGAGCAGGTGAGGAGTATCCTATTTACCCCATAAGTGCTTTTGATATTTTGTCAACTTCATCTCTTAGATGAAAAGGACAACATGCAATATATGATTGGATCATGGCTTAATGCTAGAGGACTCTTGTAGCTCCTCAGGTCTGGGATTCCTACTGGGGGGCTTGAGGAGACAGAACTAGGCCTTGGAAGGTGGTAATGGGATACATTATCTTCAAAGAAGGATGTGGAGGAGGCGAGCCAAGCTTGAAAGGCTTGAGAATGGAATAACAATTCCCTGAGAAAGAAGTGGTCACAAGCAAATGCAGCTGAACTAAGGTGGTGGCCAGCAGAAGGTCTGCTGGATCTGCTTTAAATTCTTCCTGTGAAGGAGTCTGTTCTCTTTCTGGTCATGCAAATAAACACGGTTGAAGAACCTAGAAACCTGGGAGCTCTGTGTAGCATGGCTAAAGGCCTCGGCTCCACTCTAATGTCTCCATATGCCCCTGCCACTCCATGAATGGGCGAGAGCACCCCATCTGGTAGCTTGTCAGACAAGGGCCTTGGAGTTCCAGGGCCTTGCCATGTACACCCCATGCGTGCCTTCCTGTGGTCTATAGCCCTGCAGCATGACTTCTCCCTTTTGTTAGACACACAGATGACATCTCACTGCAGTGGTCACTGGACCACTACCTCTAGCCCTCTTCCCTCTGGACGTAGCCTTTCTTATTTTGGGGGTCAGGAGTCTTATCTTTTACTCTGAACTCTTTTGACCAAACTCTTTTGCGCTTTTTTTTTCCCTCTTAAAACAGAATGAACTTCATGCTCCTGAAATGATGGAAGGATGTTTCAGGACTACATTAGAAGTCTTGTGAGGTTTGAGGCTCTAGCAAGTGACATTCTAGCCATGTCCTTTGTCCTTCCTGGTTATACTTCACTGTGGTTGGTTATGTTTTTAGATTATAGCCCAGGAAAACCTGCCTTCTGCAGAGTTTTGTTTGCCTCTGTGGGTACCACATGTGTGGGAGACAGTGATGGTGGTCGTCCTCTGGGGGGGGCACGGGGAGGAGTGGGCTGGCAGAGGAGGAACCAAAGGGACAGGGTATAAATGCCCAAGGAAGGACTAGTGAGGAACTTGTGCAGATAATGGAGGTAGGGTTTGGTCTCTCTAGCCCAGAGCTTGCTCCTCTATGGGATCACCATCTTTCTGGAAAAAAAAATATGGGTCAGAGCTCTAACAAGTACAAATTCGTTGAGAATACCTAATCTCGAAACTATCTTGGAAAATTGGGATGGGGGTGTTTGCCAAATCCTGGATACAATAATGGATTATATGATAGAGTTTGAAGAGCCATAAAGGGAAGATTTCAACTTTTGAGAGTAGTTCCTATGAATTAACTAATGTTCTTCTATATTAATGTTCTTCTATACTCACTATATAAAGTATACTTTTATACTTACTATATATAAAACTAATGTTCTTCTATACTCACTATATAAAGATATAATTTTTAGCCCAGCTGCTTATACCTGATGACCTCTCAAAGTCCTGGACAATAGAAATGGAGGTATAAAGAAAGTTAAGTTGAATAAAATGCTCCACTTAAAAAGAATAAGGCTTTTTTGAAAAGGCCAAATGGATTGACAATTTCCTCCCATTTAATCTAGATCCTCCTGCTCACTATTTGGATGAGCAGGGCTGGAAGCAAATAACTGGGGTGGAAGCCTCTGCAAGGGAGGTCTCTGGAATTGGTGGTCAGTATGGAGGTTATATAGCCTGATAACCAAGTGCTTCACACTTGGTCCTCAACCGAAAGAGACCAAGAAGCTGTGAGATTATTGAGTCAATCTTTTTAAATGACATAGACAGACATTCCCGAAAATATGAACGTGAATGTTTTTGTGTTACTGAAGATATGGTCCTGGAAAGTAGAATCAGAGGTAGACTCCACTTATTTTCAAGCTACTCTGCCAGATTTTAAATAAGATGTGAGGAATGTATTAGGGTGTTCTCATAGGTTTGTAACCAATTCACTGGGATAAGCTTTCTTAGTACAGATGAGGTTTATCCTTCTAAAGTGTAAGCTAGTGAGTGAGAACCTAAAAAAAAGTGTCTGGAACCAGGGAAATGGATGTACATACAGTTAATGGCACTTTCCTACATGCCTGTGTTAAAAGGTTACAAATGTGTGTGGACTATGTGTGCTTGTGTGTGTATCTAACCGCATACATCCTTGTAAATTCCAATGACACATATTCAAACAGTAATTTCACAATGCAAATAACGAATGACAAGCTACATTAATGTGCCCAAAGCATCTTCTCTTTTCTGTACTTTACATAAAATAGTTCCAAAAACATTTGCCACCAGGAATTTGTGGCCGGTTATATTCAAACAATCATAATGTTAAGCACTGTATAGTAAGTCATTTGGAAGAATTATGCAATTTAAACAGGAAAAGTAAGGATGCCACTTGACTTACATTTAAACACACCAAATCAGGTACAGACTTGGGTGGATGTATCTGCATAAAGTCTTCAACTTGGTTCAGATATTAGTATACAAAATGAGCCTAGGGAGCTTTCCATGATGTAGAGGTACCTACTGTTATTCTATATTCTTTATTATACATTGTTCTATGTTATTTCTTCTGATCTTGCTGATTACTGCTTTTATCATTAGGGAGCTGTATTTTTAAAGCCCCTCCGTTCATTAAAGTATAAGGGAAGAAAAAAGCTATCAAATTTGAACAGTTTAGAGGATAGGAAAGGCAGCAAAATACAACAGACACTAGTATGGCAATATGTAAATCAGTGGATGTGTAACCGATGTGATTCTGCAATCTATATACGGGGTAAAAATGGGAGTTCATAACCCACTTGAATCAAAATGTGAAATATGATATATCAAGAACTATGTAATGTTTTGAACAACCAACAATAAAAATTAAAAAAAAAATTTGAACAGTTTAATATAGGTACTTATCTGCTAATGGAAGAGTCCTTTTAAGGCAGGGGTGGGGACTCTGGCAGGGAGGAGGGTCAAATCTAGGCCAAGCTGAGTCAGCCACCTATTCTCTTGCTGGCTTCTTTGACCATGGAAGAGATGGGTCTATTCAGAAAACCAGAATACTCTCCTCAAGGTAGTATGTAATGGCTCTTGGGATAGAGTGGGTAGAAAACAGCAATGACCTGGAAGCTAAGGTCAACTGTTTTAGAAAGTCACTGTTCAGGTGACCATTCCCTGATTGCCTGCTTTGAGACTTATCCTGTAGAAAAGGTAGCACTGTCATTTCTTGAGGAATAATGATCTGAAAGGGGATGATATTCTATCATAGAAGGTTTTCTCTCAATATTTAATTTGAGACAAGCAGCAATTATTAGTTCCAAGCCAAAGTTGAGAGTGTAAAAGAGCTCTGTACTAGTAATACTAATTGAATGAGAAGGAATGTATATTTCCATTTGTGCCTGAGTTTTGGTTGAATTAAACATTTTCCTGGTTTGTACTGACTGTTAGGGGTTATTAGAAACCAGAAACATTCTTCAATTCCCATGAATGGTACAGACTCTATTAACCCAACGGCAAAGAATTCAGAGAAGCAAAATGATTTCAACCTGTCGTCCTTGCCAGAGCAGACTTGGTATAACATAAGACTCCACACAAGAACTAGCCGTGGTTTCTTTGGCATTCAACAAAGTCCCTCTTGTGTCCTCACGATAATGATGGGGAAAGCCCAGCGACGTACAACAGAGTAGGGTGGAGGGGAGCAGGACACAGACGAGAGGACATACACACAGCAGTCATGAGCACGTGCTGAGGAGGACAACCATTCCCACTGGCCTGTTACTCTGCAGACCAAGGACAGGCAGGCGATCAAATCAAAGTCCTTGTTTGAGGGGAACTAGGTCCTGGGGCAAGAGAAGCAGCATGAGGGGATGTGCGAACACATCCTCAGCCTATGTGAGGACAGTGGGCTGGTGCTTCTGTAGGACGGGGCAGAGAGGAGCTGTACCAGAAACAGGAGGCAAGGCAGTAGGGCTCCTGTTCAGCTGCTGGAGAGCGGAAAGGCCGGAGACAGTTCTAACTGGAATGAAACATTCTGATGGTCAGATGGTCACGTCATGTACTCTGTGCTAACTGAGAGCCATCACATTTGGAAGGAAAATGTTTTCTTTTCTCTGTGCTCAGACAAAACTCATTCCAAGTTTTTCTTTGTTTTTCTCAGAGCATCTGAATTAAAGGCTTTAATGAAACCTGAACAATTCCTACTTCTAAACATGTGATTTATTTTCTTATCAGGTTAATTTGTATATGGATGAATTTCAGACTTTTTTTTTTAAACCAGACAAACTGCATTGGTATTTTTGAGCTTTCAAAGTATAAAATTTTTGGAATTTTTGGCTTAAAAAATTATACGGTCTGATCACCCTTTAAAAACAGTTTACTTATTGAATCACAGATTAAAATAGGGCAAATAATAAGTGCCTCTTTTATTAAAAACTAAAACGGGCAGGTGTTAGGTTGTCCAGGGTCTCTGATAGGTATGTAGGTCCGAAATTCCTCAGAAAGCTCTGTTGGCTGTCATGGACCTCCTAGGCTTGGCTACTTTCAGGCCCTAAGGTGACTGAATGGAGAGACAGGAAAATCAGGCGTCCCCTCTGTAGGCTGAGGATCAGCTTCCTCAGTGCAGGACCCCATGCCAGGCACAAGCCTAAAATATGACTTAACCTTGGGCCTGGGCAACACTCCTCTCATGGATCTAAAATGGATAGGCAGGAACAAGGTCAGGTGGGCTACGTAGCACAGATCCTAGAATTCCTTAGTGAGTCCACATGTTTCAGAACCAAGTATAATTTGGTAAGCTATTTGCCTTCAAACCTGTTTCACCCCCTTGCAATTAAATTATGCCCCTAATTTATACAGTCACTGCTCTACAGTGACCCATGCCCACAGGTGCTCAATGAAGATTCCAGATGACGCTCTTTCCAGCAGCACCTCTCCTCTTTTTCTTTTCTTTTCTCCTCAGTTTCTTTTCCTTTAGAGACCTCATTTCCCCCCTGTGTAATTGTAAATACTATTTGGATTTTCAACCTGGAGGGCACCTTTAAGATCTTCTTATCCAGAACTTCTTCTTTTTTTTTTTCCAAGTGGAGACTCTGAAGCCCAGAGAGGGAGCTGTGGTTGGCCTGAGTTCCTACAACTGATGGGCAGCAGAGCTGGACACAGTGTCTCAGCCTAATTTTCTATTATTACATACTGCCTCGCAGCAGGAGAAAATCAAAACCCAGACAAACTCCTTGAAAGCTGAAAAGATCTGTCAATCCCACTATTGGTGAGGACTTATAGTAGCCGGTACAAAGAATCGGGGGGTGGGAAGGGGCTGGGCATTTTTTGAGATAAAATGAATGTAGATAGCTTTGGCCTGTCAAAGCATGTGCTCCTCCATCCCAAGTTTTAGTTCTCCCCATTCCATATCCTTTTTAGGTCATTTCTGGATGGCCATTTTCTGTGGAGAATTTGGGGGAAGGCTGTCCACCAGAGCAGCAAATACTCACTGTTTATGGTACCTGCTAGTGCATTAATATTATTCAGTCCAACAGTGGCTCCAGCCAGTCCTTGCAGAGTCCCAAGAGATGTCAAGGAATTCATGGCTGCACCAGCAGTGGAGTTGGGGGTTGAAGCAGCCACTGAAAAACAGAAGAGAAAAGGGAAAAAAAGAGCACAGATGAGTGCAAGCCAGCTGTCCTGGGAAGCAGTTTGCCTTCATCACAGAAAACGAGGAGTCACTTCATCATCATAAATCCACAATCCTCCTTTGTGTTTTTTGGGTGAGAGACAATGGGATTATATGTATAGCAATTTTGACATTAGATCTGGTGATTAAAGAGATCATCATACTCATAGCTGCTCTGTTGCCAATGCAGTGAACATGCTCACTGCTGGGTAGTAGGGAAACCTTTGTGACTGGGAGGCCTGTCATTTGCATGATCTTCCATTATCCCCACTTTAGGACAGCCTCTGTCCCGTTAGCTTCCTTGTCAACCAGCCTGAAAATTAATATCACAAAAAGGGGGCAGAGATGGGGGAGTCAAATGGCAATTCGTGGCTTTCTTATCCGTACAGATTTGCCTAGTCTGGATATTTTATATCAACGAAATAATAAAATGGGATCTTTTATGATTAACTTCTTTCACTAAGCATAGTGTTTTCAAGGTTTGTCTCTGTGGTGACAATGTGCCAGTACCTCATTCACTTTTTGCTGCTGACTTACATTCATTATGTGAATAGCTTTATACCTTGTTCATCCATTCTTCAGTTGTGGACCTTTGGGTTGTTTCCACTTTTGAGCACTGTGAATAATGATGCTTGAATATTTGATTTCAACTTTTTATGTAGGCATGCATAGTTTTAATTCTCGAGTATATTAAGTATATCTAGGATTGGAAATGCTGGGTCATATGATAAACCTATTTTTAACATTTCGAGGAACTAATATTTTTCAAGGTGACTTTCCAAAATGTTTTTTTAAATACCCCCAAAATGGTTTCCCAAAGTGGTTTTCTAGAGTAACTTCCTTTTGCACTTATGATTTCTTCTCAAAATGAAAAGTGCCTTACATTTGTATGGGTTTACAGTCTGCTAACCTTTATCACAGACAGTGTTTTGCCTTATGGTGATGGAGGTCTGGCTAAACTTGATTCTGCTAAAAGAAGCACTTGGACTGGGTGTAGTGGCACACACCTGTAATCCCAGTGATATTCATGAGGCTAAGGCAAGAGGACTGTAAGTTTGAGGACAGCCTTAGCAACTTATTGAAACCCTGTTTCAAAGAAAAAAAGGACTGGGGATGTAGCTTAGTGGTAAAGTGCTTCTGGGTTCAATCCCCAGTATCAAGGGAGTTTTAGGGAAGCAGCACTTGGTCCATTTCTAGCTGTGAAATGCTGAGCATGTGGACTTCCTTTCCATCTAGCATCTAGGATAGCCCGAGTGTTTCTGCCCAGAAGGACTCACCCCTGTGCTGCCTTCAGAGACCACACAGCCCTGCTTTAAATGCACCTTGTTTGTGGTTCCTTTTGGATGAATCAAATCAGATTTAAAAAAAAAATGAATTCCCCCACCTTGTCAGATTTCATGAAAGGCACTGAGTTCTGACAACCTTACATTGTTATTATTTAAGAAAAAAATTTAAAGAAAATTTTATAAATCCAAGTCAATGTTTCTGGTCCTCTTATATTATGAAACTTTTCAAAAACAACAGCAAGAGACAATAAAACAAAATCCTTTAGATCCACATCCACGTTCTGCAATGCTCAAGAACCTATCTAACCCTCTTTGTAAGTGTATTTTAAGGTAAATTTTAGATCATACGTCACCTCACTGACATACTTCATATTGCAGTTCTAAAAATTATGGATTTTTTGTTTTAAAACCAAAAACTTGTGCATAACAAAATTAGTAATAATTCTTGGGCTTCAATATGAAGAAAGAATTTGGTGAGCTGAAAGACAGATTTGTGGAGATTTATACCTAAATGAGAAACAAAATATAGGTGATCAAATGATATGGAATAGATCTAATGTGTCTAGTTGAAGTTCCTGAGGGAAATAAAAGTAATGGGAAGAGTAATATCAGAAAAGTTAGCGACCAAGAACTTTCCAGAACTGGTACCCCCTCACCTCATCCACATATCCAAGGATCACAATGAATTCCAAGCAGAGAAAATAAAAACAAATCATGAATACACCATAATGAAAGATGCAGAACACCAAAGATGACAAAAATGGCTAGGCAAAACCAAAACAAAACAACCCTCAAAGGAACACAATTAGCCATCTAATACCTGGCATGTCACTATTAATAATGGGAAGCAGAGTGTAGTAGTATGCTGAGATAAATAAACCATCAACCTAGAATAGCTAAATAAATGTATTTCATCAACATTTACCTGTCAAATTCGTTCAGTGTTATTTAATATGCTTATATGTCCATTAAATTTCACATTTTGATGAGTTTCTCACTTCTGAAGTTTATCAATGTGTGGTTACGTTTCATAATCAATTGCTTTTTCATTTTCAAATTTTAAAAAATGGTATTAATTTTACTTCTTTTTCTGTTGCATGCTAATAATTCCTACCATCTGAGGTCTTGGTGGCTATGAATACGATGTCTTACTATGTCTGTTGCTTCTTACTCTCAGTCCATGGTTTACATGTGTGCTTTGTGGTGTTTTTATTCTGAGCTTAACTCTCTTAGAATATTATTTCTGGGAAGTCTTTGAGGCTTGGGTTGAAGACAGGCCCTTTTGAGCTTTACATTTGATTCTTAAAGGTCCTAGAGGAAAGGACAAGCTGGGGACCTCTTTAAATAGCCTGAGGATTTTTGGGACCACCCAGATAAAGCTGGGTTGCAACCTCATGCACTGTAATAATTCTCAGGGAGATACTCCCCTAGTTGTACTTGACACAGATTTTTCTTCTGTATCGTTTCCTAAAGGGGAATATTTCTTGTTTCTCTTCCACTAAAAGCTTGGCCTTTTTTTGGTGTTTCAGACGTGTAGAGGGATGGCCTCCCATTAGGTACTGCAGGTGGGCTCTGGACTTGTGTGTATTACTCAGGTAGCAGGAGCTTCTGAGAACTGTTGCTCAAGTTCCTGATTCATCAAACGTCCTTAAGAGGAAGGCATCTTCAATGTGCTATTCATTTCTCTGGGCTGCCTCTTTTACTTCTTATTGATATCTGTATATTCTACTAATTATTTTAGTTTTTGATGTGATTAAAAATATTCATAACAATAACTCATTATACATTTTAGTTTTCTTCAGTGGGAGGGTCTTCTGATGACCTAGTCCACCTGAACTGCTAGAAATACAAGTAGTCCCCATGTGCCATTTGATATGAGTCATATACATATAACAGTCCTTACCAGATTGCTGTGCCCATGAATAAAGCCTATCCCCAAAGCATACTTGGATTCTAAACCAGTAACAAAGACTTAGACAAATCCACACAGTTTTAAGTGACACAAGGGAAGCACTTCTAGAATGGCAGTATGAAGCTATCTAAGGCTCTTGTCCCCAGTGAAACAATCATAGCTGGTGAAATTTGTAAAATTAAACTATTTAAAAGACTCTGACAATTGTCCTAAGTGCATATACAAACATATAGAGATTTTTCTTAGGAAAACTTACCAAAGCTCAGTAAGAACAGAGAATTTGTGGCACTGGAACCATAACAGGCTCCCTTACCTGGTACCACTTCTCCCCTACCTCCCTGAAGCTCAGTAAAATGGAAGCTCTACTCTGGGCAAGTATGGTCAAGAAGACAGGTCAGGCCTTTTAAAGAGGTCCCCAATTTGTCCTTTCTCCTAGTATCTTTCA
The DNA here is from genome assembly GCF_045843805.1 of Urocitellus parryii. Lineage (NCBI taxonomy): Eukaryota > Metazoa > Chordata > Mammalia > Rodentia > Sciuridae > Urocitellus > Urocitellus parryii. The sequence goes on from NC_135539.1 coordinate 69,566,545, forward strand.
GAATCAATTATAAAGCATTACCCAAAGGGCCTATCTTCAACTTCCCAAAAATAATGTTCCAAGATAGTTAAGCTCATAATAAAAAAAATCACAAAACACAGCTCCAAATCTAGGGTTGTGGTTCTTCCAGGAAAGAGCAGACCCCTGGCATTTCTACCCCCCCACCCCTTTGCAGGAGCTGTTTTCCTCAACCAGTCTCTGCTAATAGGCAGAGTTCTGGCTCCATTCACCCTCACCACTCACTTATAGGCTGGAGGTTCTATTCTGTGAAAGGTAAGCCAAGAAGACGAAGTGTTACCACCCTGGGACAGCAACCCTCATACAGACCCGAGGAGTCATTCAGAGAAAAGAAGGCTGCTGTCCCTACAACAGCTCTGGAAGAGTGACACTCAGATTCTGTCTAGAGGGTGAGCTAGGCCTTAAGAACAGAGAGATCCACAGATCTTCTGGGGGGAGTGAATTCATTTGGAATAAAGTATAAGAAAGTTCAAGCCTAAGGTGCTCTTGGAAACAAAAATTTTGATGGTGAACAATCAAAAGGAGGCTGACAGCTTCATGACAGCAGAGCAGACCAGCTAAGAGGAGTTCCTGAGGTCAGAGCAAGACTCAGACCTAGCTCAAAGAGGACGTTTACAAAAGGGACTGGCTCTAATTAGATCAGACTGTGGGGACACTATATGCTACAAGGCCAAGCCAAATAGAGCAAGCAAGTAGCTGAGGCTAACAAATGGATGTGACAGCCAGAAATTCAACAAAGATCAGGCAAAGAGGCACTCACACAGCCGTTTGGAGGAAAGATCCATTTAAAAGGAAAAAGCAAAATGTCACTCAGCCCAAATCTGTGCCTACTGAGGAATGACGTCAGAGCCACACTTAGGGGATCAGATCTCACTGAACTAGTTTTGCTAAGTTGCTAAGCAAATAAGCAAACAAGAAGCCAGTCGGGGAGGGAGTGGAGTGAGTGAGGAAGATTAGTATCCAGAACTCCTATGAACCATTATCTAGAATGTCCAGTTGTTAACAAAAAATTATAGACCTGTAAAGAAACAAAGTGTGACCCCTGCAGAGGAAAAAAGTAGACAAAAGGAAGTGTGTTTGAGAGGGCCCAGATATTAGACACTGCAAAGACATGAAAGCAGACATTATAAACATTTTCAAAGAACTAAAGAAAATCAATACTTAAAGAATTAAAGAACATGGCAGTGTTTCATCATCAAATAATACTAACCAAAAGAGCAATTATTAAAAGAAAATGGAAATTCTAGAGCTGAAAAAAGAATTGAAATTAAAAAGTCACCACAGGGCTCAACAGTAAGTATGAAATGGCAGAAAAATGAGTGAACTTTTATATTTATAGATACTTTAAATTCTGAAGAATAGAGAGAAAAAGAAAAATGAACAAGCTCAGAAATATGGCATACCATTAAGCACACACATTCATACATATATTGCATATACTGAAAGGAGAGAGAAGAGACCAGATAAAACATTTGAAGAGGTAATGGCTTATAATTTTCCAAATTTGATGAAAAAAATCAACACATGCAAGAAAACCAACAAACTCCAAATAGGATAACTATATAGTAAAAATGCTGACATCTTTTACTATCTTGAAATAAGAGGAAAAAAGACTACTCATGTACAAGGGAATTCCAGAAGTTTCACTGCTCACTTCTCAGCATAAACAATGTCAACATACAGTTCAAAGTGCTGAAAAGTAAAGCAAAACAAAACAAAAACAACCCCCCCAAAAAACCCCACAAAACAAAACCCTAGCAATTAAAAATTATATCCAGCAAATGAAGGAGAAAGGAAGATGTTCCTAGATGGGGGGTAGGGGGATAAAATTCATTGCCAGTAGACCTGCCTTACAAGAAATAATGAAGGTCTTCAGGCTGAACACAAGTGATTACAGATTGTGATATAAATCCACACATTAAAAAACCTCCACCAATATAAGCAGTTATGTAATTATGAGAATATGATTGCAGTTTTCCTCGACAAATTAAAAATTTAGTTGACTAAAGCAACGTATATGATCATATTGGTTAGTGCATAGTACTGAAAATGCACATATTTGATAATAACAGCACACAGGAAGTGGGTGGGTGCCACTGTATTGGAGCAAGGAAATATACCACATGATAACTTCAGTCTGCAGGAAAAAATGAAGAGAACTAGAAATTGTAAATAAGGTTCCACAAGGACTCTGTAAATAAAATATGTACTTTCTCGCCATTCTTTTAGTTTATTCAAAAGACATAAGATTTTATAAATTAGTAAATATAGCACTATGTTATTTGTTTTTTCATATATAGAAACATAATATGTAAATAAACAGTAGCAGAATAAGGAAGGATGGAAAAGAATTACATAGGAGGAACATTTCTGTATCTTGCTGAAATTAATATAAACTGGAAGTAGATTTTGATATGTTCTATGTTAGAACCCCTAGAATAACCACTAAGGAAATAAATTTTAAGAACATTGAAAAAAATCATTAAATTAAAATTTTATGCTAGAAAATATTTAATTAATATAAAGTAAAACAATAAGGGAAGACTAGACCGACATGAACATAGAAGACAAGAAGTAAAATGGCAGGCATAAATTCAACCATATTAATTTTTTTTTGTACTGGGGATTTAACCTAGGGGTGCTTAACCACTTAGCTGCACCTCAAGCCCTTTTTATTTTTAATTTTGAGACAGGGTCTCATTATGTTGCTTAGGGTCTCACTAAATTGCTGAGGCTGACCTAGTAATCCTCCTGCCTCAGCCTCTTGAATTTCTTGGATTATAGGTGTACACTACTATGCTCAGCATAAGTTCAACCATATTCATAAAAGCAGTAATAAAAAAGCAGGTATTTTCTTAAAAGCATTTATCACATGACTGCATTTAACCGTAAATTCCAAAAATAAGATCCAACTATGGTGACTAAAGGAGACACACTTAAGAGTCAAAGATATAAACAGAAAATATACATGCTTCTCCACTTGTAATGGGATCATGTCCCAGTAATCCATCATGAATTTAAAATATCGTTAAGTCAGAAATGCACCTAACCCACCCAGCCTACCTACCCCTAGCTTGGCAGCATGGGAAAAAGCTGACTAAAACACACATAGAGAGGACCAGGGCTTCCCCTGGTGACCATGTGACTGGCCAGGAGCTGAGGCTCACTGCTACTGCCCAGCCTGTCAGAAAGTACTGTGCCATAAGGTGCTAGTCAGAAAAGGATCAAAATTCAAAATCTGAAGTACTTTTTCCACTGAATATAAACTACCTTCAAACCACTGTAAAGTGAAAAACCTAAGTGGAACTATCATAAGTCTGTTAAAGGATGGAAAACCACATGTCATACCAACCATAACCATATGGTGCTCGGAGGCCGTGCTAATATAAGACTGATACAGAGTTTTTGGCAGTTTTGGAGGAAAAGACCTGGTCAACTTCTTGCATTGCAAAGGAGCTTAATATGCTATCATGAAAACCTACATTTCATTAGGGCAAAGGAAAATCACAAGGAGTCTGTCCCGATGAAATGTAGCTAGTAAGTCGACTCCAGTGCAGGTGTGCAGTGACTGTCGGGAAATGCTTACTTATTCAGGTCTCTATTTTTCTTTTCTTTCATATCTAAGGGAAGGGAATGAAAAAGAACAGGCTGAGGAGATGAGATATTCCTCACACAGCCCAAAAAGAGGAAGAGGAACCAAACTGCCAACCAGAATGAGGTATGGAAGGGGGGACATTGAGGCGCCAGATTCTCTAAGAAGCTTGACAAGCTCCTGTTGTTGCAGACAGCCCTGAACTTGGCTGCCACTCACACCACTGAGGCAGAAGCAGGTGCCAAAGCATGAAGATCAATAGCTGAGAAAGGCCTGCTGCACACCTTCATCCAAGCGGCCTGTATGAAGGACCTGCCACTGTGCTGCTGCCTGGGCTGTCACTGAAATTGCTGGAGATACCAAATGCATGGTAGGGCTTTATTCTCCATGTCTGCAGCTTACTTTGTGCAGAGACCTCATTAGTCTTGAATCCTCTGCACTCTAATGTGGAAATAGTGACCCTGCTTCTGATCCACGGTGAGCAGTGGAAGCACCATGGAGGCCTGGCCATTGCTGAGAAGGGCAGGAAAAAGAGTCCAGCTTGGCACCACAGCTACTGAGAAATGAGCTGTAGCTCTACATAAATAACCCAACTACTTCCTTCCAGTGGAATCTTAAAACCAATCACTGGTGGTAAGGTTGTAAAGAGAGTGCTTGGACCCAAACTGTTCTTCCAAACCTCTGCTTCATTGCTTTTTTTCTGGGGGCAGGGGGTACCAGGGATTGAACTCAGGGGCACTCAACCACTGATCCTCATCCCCAGCCCTATTTTTTTTTTTTATTTTATTAGAGACAGGGTCTCGCTGAGTTGCTTAGCACATTGTCATTGCTGAGACTGGCTTTGAACTAGAGATCCTTCTGCCTCAGCCTCTCGAGCCACTGGGATTACAGGCATGCACCACTGCGCCCGGCATTTCATTGCTTTTTAATGGATGCTTAAAACAAAGCATCTAACTCAAAGTGTCATTGTGAGGGTTCAGTAAGGTGGTCTGTGTAAAGTTGGCACAGTATCTGGCACTCTTTGGAGATTGAGATCTTCACCGTTTACTGGAGACAGGACTATGTGGGATATGTTTCATACAACAATCAAGAGAATTTTCTTGACTTTTCAGTGCAAACATCTTCAGTTATTGATGACTTTATGACTCTTCATCACCTATACCTCCTAGCAAATCACAGTGAAGACCATGTACCAGGCTCTATGCCCCTCTTCCTATGATATCCACACCAGAAATCAGGAACCCACTGATGCTGTGTGCTGTTGCTCTCACCCAGAGAAATATAAAGCCTGGAAAGGAGACTTGACAGTGGCCCCCTGGCTAGCGCTTCATACAGAGGTGAGAGAAAGGAGCCGAATGACACCACAGCTGGTTGGGCTCACAGGTCATTGTTATGGTTTGGATGTGGGGTGTCCCCCAAGAATTCATGTGTGAGATAATGCAAGAATGTTCAGAGGTGAAATGATTAAATTATGAGAGCTGTAACCTGATCAGTGGATTAATCCACTTGAATGGATTAACTAGATGATAACTGTAGGCAGGTGGAATGTGGCTGAAGGAGGTGGGTCACTGGGGGCATTCCTTTGGGTTTTTTTTTTTTTGTCCCTGGTGAGCAGATTCCTAGTTGCCATGTACTGAGCTGCTTTCCTCCACCACACCCTTCTGCCATGATGTTCTGCCTCGCCTCAGGCACAGAGCTATGGAGTTGGCCAACCGTGGACTAAATCTCTAAAACCTTGAGCCAAAATAAACTTCCTCCTCTAAGTTGTTCTTGTCAGATGTTTTGGTCATAGTGACTCAAAGCTGACTAAAACACACATGGATGACTTCTGAGGTCCTTCAGATCTATAATGTAGTTTTGAAGAAGAGGGTGTGAAAGTGGTACTCTGCCTCTTATGTGGACAATTCACAGGTGTAATGGTGAACAGCAAGTTGGAGAGAACTTCTTAAAGAGACACGTAGCTCACAAGCACCGAGCAGGCCTGGTTTTTTGGGCTATGGGAGAAGTGGAGGCTTAGAAATGTTGCAGACCAATTTTGTTACTGATAATAAACAACACATGAATTTGAGGTCTGTTTATGTCTTTGTTTCCTATTTATTTGAAAACCCAGGAAGACTGGCTATACTAATAGTTCTGAACATATCTTCTCACCTCTTACGTGATTCTTGGAAGACCCGGTAGAAAAATGAAGAGAAGGTGAGTAACAGGACAGAGAAAAATTAAAACTGAGACTAAGAAAGTAACTAGATGTAGTGGCTTAAAACAAAAAGGTTCCCTGTGCTCTACATTACTGGACTTTGAAAATTCACCTTAACTTGAGCCTCACATGGAAAAAGATCTCTCAACTGCTCATCTAATTACTTTTAAGAACCTTCTGAATTTTAATAAGCTGTTTAAGCCAAAAGAAAAACTCAAAGTTATCATGTAATTTTTAAGTATTTGGTTGAGATTGCTTAAGAGTTCAACAGATGCATGATAGAGAAAAGATCCTAGCTAAATAGACAGGGACAAATTAAAGACCACCAACACTCGAACTTTCTTATTCCAGTGTTGGCACACTGGCAAGAGGCTGTCTTGAGTAACTGCATTCTGCCCACCTAAAACTGCCTTCAGTCTCCACTGAGAGCTGCATCTTTTATTTTCTCACTGAAATTTTACAAAATGCTCAAGGAGCCTTTCAGAAGGTGGTACAGAAATGGTGGATCATAATCATTCAGAATGCCTCTGTCAGTAGAATGTCACTCCCTCCCCACAAGGGTTTGCAGAAGCAAGCTCAGAGGATGCAGTGGGGGCAGCACCTGTTCACGCTTGCAGGGATCATCTGCCATCTGTTGCATTTGTCACCTGCTTTACCGCTGGTTAAAACCTCTCTAACGGCCCAGAGATGTCGTGAGCAACAGGCTAACCAGGAAAGGAAATGCACATGCAGCGACTGAAAGCCAGGCCTTCACTAGCAGATAGAGCCTGCGCTCTTTTGAGAAAATCGTGGGGGTGTCAGAGCATGTATGGAGCGAGGTGGGCAAGAGAGGTTGGTGGTGAGGCCATGCCTACTCTGAGCTGGTCACAGAATTTCTTTGCTCATCTGACCGGGTTAGTTCATTGTTGGAAAAACAACAAGTGATCCCCAAAATCAATCCCAACTGAGAGGACAGGATGGGTTCTTTCTCCTTAGCTGTGGTCTGTCTTGGGTGAATAATAAATTTATAAATAATAATAAAATAATAAATAATTCTTTCATCCAGAAGAGTTTCTTGGCCCAGGTCAAAACTGTAGGTCACAGTATGGGTGCCTATGTCATTTGGCCCCTTCCTACACAGGGTTCTTAAAAAAAAAAAAAAAAAAAAAAAGGAAAACAGTGCTAGGAGATCACCAGGAATAACTACTGTCCAATATCTTAAAATAGCTGAGTGCTGGACCTATCCAGGTAAGTGCAGCTCCTGGTTTCTTTTCCCTAATCCCTCTCAATAATAATCGTATGTTTGTCAGATATAGTCTTTCATTGCACGTGGGATCTTCCCAGGCAGCCTGAGAACTAGACAGGAATCCTTTCCTCCATACCCAAGATTCAGAATGCTCAATGGACTGGCGAAGTGCATATGTGAGGGACTCAGATGGAAGCCAGCACTGTAGCTGTGTGCACAAGGCCTGCATGGGGAGACCATACGGCTTCTGCAATTTAGATGTAAGAGAGTTGTGGTGCAGATTTTCCTAAAGCAGCCCAGATAATAGTCACAACTGATCTTACCTTATAGAAAGTTTCATTTGGGGTTAGAAGGATGCTCAGTGGTAAAGTATGTGCTTTGCATACACAAGGCTCTGGGTTCCATCCCCAGTACCAAAAAACAACAACAATAAAAAGGGAATATGTCAAGTCACGTGGTTAAGAAGAATTAAAATGGTAGATGGAATTAAAGTTGCACATCAGCGGATCCTGAGATGGGAATATTATCTGGGTTTGTCCATGTGGATTCACATGAGTGGAAGAGGATTTGGAAGAAAAAATCCACAGAGATGGCAGCATGAGAAGGACTTGGCCCAACATTGCTAGCTCTGAAGATGGAAGGAGGATCCAGGAACCAAGTCAAGTTGGTGGCCTGTAGAAGTTGCAGAAGGCAAGAAAAATGGGTTCTCCTCTAGCACTTCCACAAGGGATGCTGCCCACTGACACTCTGAACAAACCCAGTAACTCTGCTGGATCTCTGATGGACAGAACAGTAAGATAACAGAAATGTGTGTTATTTGAAGCAACTAGGTTTATGGTCACTGGTCACAGCAGCAACAGAAAACTATATGTTCTCCAGTTCACTCCAAGAACAAAGCTACCGTCTTTTGACTGGTTAACATGTGCTAGCTATTATTCTAAGCACTGTACACATATCATCCCATTTAGTTATCCATAATCATCCTGTGAGGTAGAGCAAGTCATGGAAGGTCACACCACTGTAAGAGGCAGAGCCAGGATTTAAACACAGCCAATTGGCTCTAGAGAGCGGACACCATGCTGATATTGAACTGAACATCCTACTTACCTCCCGGATCAATCTTGTGGCTACTGCAGAGATTGATTTATAGAAGCTGTGAACTTGAAGTCATCCACATCCACCTTTGATTATTTGGCTCTGTTGCTTCCAATCTGTAAGACCTCTGGCAATCTGCCCAATATAGCTGATGCTCAGAATTAATCAGAGTGGGAGCAACATGACCTACCTCAGAATGGATATGAGAATAGAATGAGGTGGCACTTACAGAGAAATAGTTGGTGACAGAGAAACATTTAGTGAGTCTATCCAAATGGGGAGGTCTGGTCGTCTGTTCTCCAAGGAGAAGTGGTTTTTCCCCTTATTTCACAACACCTGAAGATGCAACCCCCCGCCCCTGCTCCCCCAGAGGCAACTACATGACAAATTCTGCAGCTTTTATTATTACTCTGGCCAACCGGAAAGCTGTGTGGGCACAGAGTCTCAAAAGCATCCAGAGGAGGGTGACAAGACATGAAAGTCAAGTTGAATGAGAGACCGTTGATAAAAAAGGTAAGCTTTAGCCCAGAAAGAAGACCAAGGGAAGGACCAGTCTTGACATCAAAAAGATTCTTTGTAGCTCAAGAGACCAAAACTGGGATCAGCAAGGGAAGTTTTTAAAGAGGGAGATTTCAGGTCAATATAAAGGAGAACTGTCTGGGAAGCGGCGGCTTCTCAAGGGAGCCAAGCCGCCTCAGGGGAGCCTTGTTCCTGTTTGTGGAAACCAGAAGGCAGAGGCCCTGGAGAGTCAGACATCAAGGGGTTTCTGCAGACCCCTGGCTAAGCCTGGTGGCCTCGGAGGGCCCATCAACCTACTTTTGAAAAGCTTATTGTCTTTACTAGTGCCAACCATGATGGCTGGTTCTGGTAGGGACATGAGGACTCCAGGAGGGCAGAACATTGTGAGGGGCCTTTCTTCACCTCCCACAGCGAAACTGGGAAACGTGAACACCCAGCTCTATCAGACTGAGGAACAAGGAAGCTACCTAAGTACAAGCCCCATCATCCACCTCAGTAGCTCCTAATCTTCTGTCCTGGGGGCAACCATCCAGCACCTGCCACGCTGAGCACACCCAACTTAAATCCTAAGACCAAGCCATGGAGAAAAATGACCATGACAAAGAAGGCAGACTGGTGTCAACTCCCTCCAAGCCATGGCCAAGGGCTGCTGAGATAACTCTGATGACCGTTTGGTCAGAACTGTTGCCACCTTGGGTCAGGTGCCACACTACTTCTGGGGACACTGTGACCACATATGAATTCCACCGTGAAAGGTCATTTTTTTCTCCTTCGGATTTAGTGGAGGCCCTCCTGGACTTCCTGGGCTTACCAAGACCTGCTGAGCTGAATCCCTGGTTGTGGGGCTGAGGAATCTGACTTCACCAAGCCCTCTGCTTCTTTTCCACACTCTTGTTTGAGAACCACTGGTCTCAGGACGTCTGGTACAGTTCTATCAATTTCCCTTAGGGCAAGGTGTAAAATTTAGCTGGAGGCATGAGAAAGTGAAAGATTATGGAGAGGTAAAGTTTGACTTGTGACAGGAAAGGAGGATAGTTATAGGAGGCAGGTAAAACACAATGTAAGAATAAGAAATTATAGTTCTATTCTACATATTAAACAAACAAACAAAAACCCAAGGAGCAGGATTGTTGCCTTTTTTATTCCCTAGAACCTGCAAGAGTCATTGATACACTGGAGGCACTAACTAGGCATTTGCTGAGTGAATGAGTGGAAGGAGATTCTATTGCAGGCCGAGGGAGGTAGATGGGCCCCCTTATCTAGCATGTTCAGGCTGAGGCCACTTTGACCAGGCAAGGGCTCCTAACTATATAGCTGAGGCTGGGATCAGCACAAGACTTATCCTCTCTGCTGTCACGCCACAGAAAATGCACATATTATTAAAAATATACCCGATGAAGCCAGCTGCTGCCTTGGTGACTCCTGAACAAGGCTGGAAACACCCTTCCTTCCTCAGATGTAACTCTTAAGCAGGAGTGACTGGATGTCTACTTTTGGCTCCCAAGTATCTACTCCTATGCAGAGGCAGAGCCTGACCCCACCTTCTCTATCACTTGCACTGTGATCAGGAACTGATGGAATAAACCTACATTTGTCTCATCTGTGAGGAGGCTGGGTGAGGAACTGGGTTCCTAATAATGGGTGAGGCTGGCTGTTGGCACGTACAGCAACTGGCTATCCCTTCACTCTCTGAAGAGTCAGGTCCACAACAAAAGGCAGAACAACTGGCCATCAGGGGACTGTCAACCTCACCTTTAAAACCACCTCCTTACTTCTAACCTTTTCCTACAAAAAGAAATCCCCCTGTCCTTTATCCACATATTTGCAGGTCATGCCTAGCGTTAAGTCTATCCCAGAAAGGACCTTGCTTTCTAGGGACAAAATAAGTTAATTTTCTCATCCTAACTTTCCTCCCCTCTTTCCCCAGACAGCAAGAGATTTTTCTTTGAAGCTGCACAAAACAACATTAACAGAAGACAGCAAGAATGTGCCTTCAGTGCATTCATTAACCACTTCCCACAGAATAATTAGATAGTGAGAGCACAGTGGCTTTGTGGTCGAGGAAATAAAATAACTGTAAACACAGAGAAAATTGCCTGTATCCACCAAACATACTCAGGACACAGGAGCCTGCGGTTGCTGTTTTGCCTCAGATGAGCTTGGAATCTGTATTCCAACAGTGCAGGAAGATTGTAAGGAGGTAGAATAATTATGCAATGACAGGGCACTATCATTATTAACTAATCACAACCCTAGGGCATTAACAAAATGCAGAGTGTCTCTTCTCCCATGGGGCCTAATTATTCTACAATAACCACACCTCT